>NC_139223.1:143705246-144357746 GCF_055691185.1 Crinia signifera
CACATCCAAAATGTATTACTGAGTTGAAAGAAGTGGATTCTGGTGCATGGTTTTGAAACCGCAGTCAGAAAAAAAATCACATCCATATCAACATTTTTATCACCCCCGGGGCTGTTGTTTTGGTCAAAAAATGAAAATTCTAAAAGTTCCTGTTTTTCTGCTTTAAACTCTAGGTACACATCCAAAATGTATTACTGAGTTGAAAGAAGTGGATTCTGGTGCATGGTTTTGAAACCGCAGTCAGAAAAAAAATCACATCCATATCAACATTTTTATCACCCCCGGGGCTGTCGTTTTGGTCAAAAAATGAAAATTCTAAAAGTTCCGGTTTTTCTGCTTTAAACTCTAGGTACACATCCAAAATGTATTACTGAGTTGAAAGAAGTGGATTCTGGTGCATGGTTTTGAAACCGCAGTCAGAAAAAAAATCACATCCATATCAACATTTTTATCACCCCCGGGGCTGTTGTTTTGGTCAAAAAATTAAAATTCTAAAAGTTCCTGTTTTTCTGCTTTAAACTCTAGGTACACATCCAAAATGTATTACTGAGTTGAAAGAAGTGGATTCTGGTGCATGGTTTTAAAACCGCAGTCAGAAAAAAAATCACATCCATATCAACATTTTTATCACCCCCGGGGCTGTTGTTTTGGTCAAAAAATGAAAATTATAAAAGTTCCTGTTTTTCTGCTTTAAACTCTAGGTACACATCCAAAATGTATTACTGAGTTGAAAGAAGTGGATTCTGGTGCATGGTTTTGAAACCGCAGTCAGAAAAAAAATCACATCCATATCAACATTTGTATCACCCCCGGGGCTGTCGTTTTGGTCAAAAAATGAAAATTCTAAAAGTTCCGGTTTTTCTGCTTTAAACTCTAGGTACACATCCAAAATGTATTACTGAGTTGAAAGAAGTGGATTCTGGTGCATGGTTTTGAAACCGCAGTCAGAAAAAAAATCACATCCATATCAACATTTTTATCACCCCCGGTGCTGTCGTTTTGGTCAAAAAATGAAAATTCTAAAAGTTCCGGTTTTTCTGCTTTAAACTCTAGGTACACATCCAAAATGTATTACTGAGTTGAAAGAAGTGGATTCTGGTGCATGGTTTTGAAACCGCAGCCAGAAAAAAAATCACATCCATATCAACATTTTTATCACCCCCGGGGCTGTCGTTTTGGTCAAAAAATGAAAATTCTAAAAGTTCCGGTTTTTCTGCTTTAAACTCTAGGTACACATCCAAAATGTATTACTGAGTTGAAAGAAGTGGATTCTGGTGCATGGTTTTGAAACCGCAGTCAGAAAAAAAATCACATCCATATCAACATTTTTATCACCCCCGGGGCTGTTGTTTTGGTCAAAAAATGAAAATTCTAAAAGTTCCTGTTTTTCTGCTTTAAACTCTAGGTACACATCCAAAATGTATTACTGAGTTGAAAGAAGTGGATTCTGGTGCATGGTTTTGAAACCGCAGTCAGAAAAAAAATCACATCCATATCAACATTTTTATCACCCCCGGGGCTGTTGTTTTGGTCAAAAAATGAAAATTCTAAAAGTTCCTGTTTTTCTGCTTTAAACTCTAGGTACACATCCAAAATGTATTACTGAGTTGAAAGAAGTGGATTCTGGTGCATGGTTTTGAAACCGCAGTCAGAAAAAAAATCACATCCATATCAACATTTTTATCACCCCCGGGGCTGTCATTTTGGTCAAAAAATGAAAATTCTAAAAGTTCCGGTTTTTCTTCTTTAAACTCTAGGTACACATCCAAAATGTATTACTGAGTTGAAAGAAGTGGATTCTGGTGCATGGTTTTGAAACCGCAGCCAGAAAAAAAATCACATCCATATCAACATTTTTATCACCCCTGGGGCTGTCGTTTTGGTCAAAAAATGAAAATTCTAAAAGTTCCGGTTTTTCTGCTTTAAACTCTAGGTACACATCCAAAATGTATTACTGAGTTGAAAGAAGTGGATTCTAATGCATGGTTTTGAAACCGCAGTCAGAAAAAAAATCACATCCATATCAACATTTTTATCACCCCCGGGGCTGTTGTTTTGGTCAAAAAATGAAAATTCTAAAAGTTCCTGTTTTTCTGCTTTAAACTCTAGGTACACATCCAAAATGTATTACTGAGTTGAAAGAAGTGGATTCTGGTGCATGGTTTTGAAACCGCAGTCAGAAAAAAAATCACATCCATATCAACATTTTTATCACCCCCGGGGCTATCGTTTTGGTCAAAAAATGAAATTTCTAAAAGTTCCTGTTTTTCTGCTTTAAACTCTAGGTACACATCCAAAATGTATTACTGAGTTGAAAGAAGTGGATTCTGGTGCATGGTTTTGAAACCGCAGTCAGAAAAAAAATCACATCCATATCAACATTTTTATCACCCCCGGGGCTGTCATTTTGGTCAAAAAATGAAAATTCTAAAAGTTCCGGTTTTTCTTCTTTAAACTCTAGGTACACATCCAAAATGTATTACTGAGTTGAAAGAAGTGGATTCTGGTGCATGGTTTTGAAACCGCAGCCAGAAAAAAAATCACATCCATATCAACATTTGTATCACCCCTGGGGCTGTCGTTTTGGTCAAAAAATGAAAATTCTAAAAGTTCCAGTTTTTCTGCTTTAAACTCTAGGTACACATCCAAAATGTATTACTGAGTTGAAAGAAGTGGATTCTGGTGCATGGTTTTGAAACCGCAGTCAGAAAAAAAATCACATCCATATCAACATTTTTATCACCCCCGGGGCTGTTGTTTTGGTCAAAAAATGAAAATTCTAAAAGTTCCTGTTTTTCTGCTTTAAACTCTAGGTACACATCCAAAATGTATTACTGAGTTGAAAGAAGTGGATTCTGGTGCATGGTTTTGAAACCGCAGTCAGAAAAAAAATCACATCCATATCAACATTTTTATCACCCCCGGGGCTATCGTTTTGGTCAAAAAATGAAAATTCTAAAAGTTCAGTTTTTTCTGCTTTAAACTCTAGGTACACATCCAAAATGTATTACTGAGTTGAAAGAAGTGGATTCTGGTGCATGGTTTTGAAACCGCAGTCAGAAAAAAAATCACATCCATATCAACATTTTTATCACCCCCGGGGCTGTCGTTTTGGTCAAAAAATGAAAATTCTAAAAGTTCCTGTTTTTCTGCTTTAAACTCTAGGTACACATCCAAAATGTATTACTGAGTTGAAAGAAGTGGATTCTGGTGCATGGTTTTGAAACCGCAGTCAGAAAAAAAATCACATCCATATCAACATTTTTATCACCCCCGGGGCTGTCATTTTGGTCAAAAAATGAAAATTCTAAAAGTTCCTGTTTTTCTGCTTTAAACTCTAGGTACACATCCAAAATGTATTACTGAGTTGAAAGAAGTGGATTCTGGTGCATGGTTTTGAAACCGCAGTCAGAAAAAAAATCACATCCATATCAACATTTTTATCACCCCCGGGGCTGTCATTTTGGTCAAAAAATGAAAATTCTAAAAGTTCCTGTTTTTCTGCTTTAAACTCTAGGTACACATCCAAAATGTATTACTGAGTTGAAAGAAGTGGATTCTGGTGCATGGTTTTGAAACCGCAGTCAGAAAAAAAATCACATCCATATCAACATTTTTATCACCCCCGGGGCTGTTGTTTTGGTCAAAAAATGAAAATTCTAAAAGTTCCTGTTTTTCTGCTTTAAACTCTAGGTACACATCCAAAATGTATTACTGAGTTGAAAGAAGTGGATTCTGGTGCATGGTTTTGAAACCGCAGTCAGAAAAAAAATCACATCCATATCAACATTTTTATCACCCCCGGGGCTATCGTTTTGGTCAAAAAATGAAAATTCTAAAAGTTCAGTTTTTTCTGCTTTAAACTCTAGGTACACATCCAAAATGTATTACTGAGTTGAAAGAAGTGGATTCTGGTGCATGGTTTTGAAACCGCAGTCAGAAAAAAAATCACATCCATATCAACATTTTTATCACCCCCGGGGCTGTCATTTTGGTCAAAAAATGAAAATTCTAAAAGTTCCTGTTTTTCTGCTTTAAACTCTAGGTACACATCCAAAATGTATTACTGAGTTGAAAGAAGTGGATTCTGGTGCATGGTTTTGAAACCGCAGTCAGAAAAAAAATCACATCCATATCAACATTTTTATCACCCCCGGGGCTGTCGTTTTGGTCAAAAAATGAAAATTCTAAAAGTTCCGTTTTTTCTGCTTTAAACTCTAGGTACACATCCAAAATGTATTACTGAGTTGAAAGAAGTGGATTCTGGTGCATGGTTTTGAAATCGCAGTCAGAAAAAAAATCACATTCATATCAACATTTTTATCACCCTATTTAAGCTGTCGTTTTGGTAAAAAAATGAAAATTCTAAAAGTTCCGGTTTTTCTGCTTTAAACTCTAGGTACACATCCAAAATGTATTACTGAGTTGAAAGAAGTGGATTCTGGTGCATGGTTTTGAAACCGCAGCCAGAAAAAAAATCACATCCATATCAACATTTTTATCACCCCCGGGGCTGTCGTTTTGGTCAAAAAATGAAAATTCTAAAAGTTCCGGTTTTTCTGCTTTAAACTCTAGGTACACATCCAAAATGTATTACTGAGTTGAAAGAAGTGGATTCTGGTGCATGGTTTTGAAACCGCAGTCAGAAAAAAAATCACATCCATATCAACATTTTTATCACCCCCGGGGCTGTTGTTTTGGTCAAAAAATGAAAATTCTAAAAGTTCCTGTTTTTCTGCTTTAAACTCTAGGTACACATCCAAAATGTATTACTGAGTTGAAAGAAGTGGATTCTGGTGCATGGTTTTGAAACCGCAGTCAGAAAAAAAATCACATCCATATCAACATTTTTATCACCCCCGGGGCTGTTGTTTTGGTCAAAAAATGAAAATTCTAAAAGTTCCTGTTTTTCTGCTTTAAACTCTAGGTACACATCCAAAATGTATTACTGAGTTGAAAGAAGTGGATTCTGGTGCATGGTTTTGAAACCGCAGTCAGAAAAAAAATCACATCCATATCAACATTTTTATCACCCCCGGGGCTGTCGTTTTGGTAAAAAAATGAAAATTCTAAAAGTTCCTGTTTTTCTGCTTTAAACTCTAGGTACACATCCAAAATGTATTACTGAGTTGAAAGAAGTGGATTCTGGTGCATGGTTTTGAAACCGCAGTCAGAAAAAAAATCACATCCATATCAACATTTTTATCACCCCCGGGGCTGTCATTTTGGTCAAAAAATGAAAATTCTAAAAGTTCCGGTTTTTCTTCTTTAAACTCTAGGTACACATCCAAAATGTATTACTGAGTTGAAAGAAGTGGATTCTGGTGCATGGTTTTGAAACCGCAGCCAGAAAAAAAATCACATCCATATCAACATTTTTATCACCCCTGGGGCTGTCGTTTTGGTCAAAAAATGAAAATTCTAAAAGTTCCGGTTTTTCTGCTTTAAACTCTAGGTACACATCCAAAATGTATTACTGAGTTGAAAGAAGTGGATTCTAATGCATGGTTTTGAAACCGCAGTCAGAAAAAAAATCACATCCATATCAACATTTTTATCACCCCCGGGGCTGTTGTTTTGGTCAAAAAATGAAAATTCTAAAAGTTCCTGTTTTTCTGCTTTAAACTCTAGGTACACATCCAAAATGTATTACTGAGTTGAAAGAAGTGGATTCTGGTGCATGGTTTTGAAACCGCAGTCAGAAAAAAAATCACATCCATATCAACATTTTTATCACCCCCGGGGCTATCGTTTTGGTCAAAAAATGAAATTTCTAAAAGTTCCTGTTTTTCTGCTTTAAACTCTAGGTACACATCCAAAATGTATTACTGAGTTGAAAGAAGTGGATTCTGGTGCATGGTTTTGAAACCGCAGTCAGAAAAAAAATCACATCCATATCAACATTTTTATCACCCCCGGGGCTGTCATTTTGGTCAAAAAATGAAAATTCTAAAAGTTCCGGTTTTTCTTCTTTAAACTCTAGGTACACATCCAAAATGTATTACTGAGTTGAAAGAAGTGGATTCTGGTGCATGGTTTTGAAACCGCAGCCAGAAAAAAAATCACATCCATATCAACATTTTTATCACCCCTGGGGCTGTCGTTTTGGTCAAAAAATGAAAATTCTAAAAGTTCCAGTTTTTCTGCTTTAAACTCTAGGTACACATCCAAAATGTATTACTGAGTTGAAAGAAGTGGATTCTGGTGCATGGTTTTGAAACCGCAGTCAGAAAAAAAATCACATCCATATCAACATTTTTATCACCCCCGGGGCTGTTGTTTTGGTCAAAAAATGAAAATTCTAAAAGTTCCTGTTTTTCTGCTTTAAACTCTAGGTACACATCCAAAATGTATTACTGAGTTGAAAGAAGTGGATTCTGGTGCATGGTTTTGAAACCGCAGTCAGAAAAAAAATCACATCCATATCAACATTTTTATCACCCCCGGGGCTATCGTTTTGGTCAAAAAATGAAAATTCTAAAAGTTCAGTTTTTTCTGCTTTAAACTCTAGGTACACATCCAAAATGTATTACTGAGTTGAAAGAAGTGGATTCTGGTGCATGGTTTTGAAACCGCAGTCAGAAAAAAAATCACATCCATATCAACATTTTTATCACCCCCGGGGCTGTCGTTTTGGTCAAAAAATGAAAATTCTAAAAGTTCCTGTTTTTCTGCTTTAAACTCTAGGTACACATCCAAAATGTATTACTGAGTTGAAAGAAGTGGATTCTGGTGCATGGTTTTGAAACCGCAGTCAGAAAAAAAATCACATCCATATCAACATTTTTATCACCCCCGGGGCTGTCATTTTGGTCAAAAAATGAAAATTCTAAAAGTTCCGGTTTTTCTTCTTTAAACTCTAGGTACACATCCAAAATGTATTACTGAGTTGAAAGAAGTGGATTCTGGTGCATGGTTTTGAAACCGCAGTCAGAAAAAAAATCACATCCATATCAACATTTTTATCACCCCCGGGGCTGTTGTTTTGGTCAAAAAATGAAAATTCTAAAAGTTCCTGTTTTTCTGCTTTAAACTCTAGGTACACATCCAAAATGTATTACTGAGTTGAAAGAAGTGGATTCTGGTGCATGGTTTTGAAACCGCAGTCAGAAAAAAAATCACATCCATATCAACATTTTTATCACCCCCGGGGCTATCGTTTTGGTCAAAAAATGAAAATTCTAAAAGTTCAGTTTTTTCTGCTTTAAACTCTAGGTACACATCCAAAATGTATTACTGAGTTGAAAGAAGTGGATTCTGGTGCATGGTTTTGAAACCGCAGTCAGAAAAAAAATCACATCCATATCAACATTTTTATCACCCCCGGGGCTGTCGTTTTGGTCAAAAAATGAAAATTCTAAAAGTTCCTGTTTTTCTGCTTTAAACTCTAGGTACACATCCAAAATGTATTACTGAGTTGAAAGAAGTGGATTCTGGTGCATGGTTTTGAAACCGCAGTCAGAAAAAAAATCACATCCATATCAACATTTTTATCACCCCCGGGGCTGTCGTTTTGGTCAAAAAATGAAAATTCTAAAAGTTCCGGTTTTTCTGCTTTAAACTCTAGGTACACATCCAAAATGTATTACTGAGTTGAAAGAAGTGGATTCTGGTGCATGGTTTTGAAACCGCAGTCAGAAAAAAAATCACATCCATATCAACATTTTTATCACCCCCGGGGCTGTCATTTTGGTCAAAAAATGAAAATTCTAAAAGTTCCTGTTTTTCTGCTTTAAACTCTAGGTACACATCCAAAATGTATTACTGAGTTGAAAGAAGTGGATTCTGGTGCATGGTTTTGAAACCGCAGTCAGAAAAAAAATCACATCCATATCAACATTTTTATCACCCCCGGGGCTGTCGTTTTGGTCAAAAAATGAAAATTCTAAAAGTTCCGTTTTTTCTGCTTTAAACTCTAGGTACACATCCAAAATGTATTACTGAGTTGAAAGAAGTGGATTCTGGTGCATGGTTTTGAAATCGCAGTCAGAAAAAAAATCACATTCATATCAACATTTTTATCACCCTATTTAAGCTGTCGTTTTGGTAAAAAAATGAAAATTCTAAAAGTTCCGGTTTTTCTGCTTTAAACTCTAGGTACACATCCAAAATGTATTACTGAGTTGAAAGAAGTGGATTCTGGTGCATGGTTTTGAAACCGCAGTCAGAAAAAAAATCACATCCATATCAACATTTTTATCACCCCCGGTGCTGTCGTTTTGGTCAAAAAATGAAAATTCTAAAAGTTCCGGTTTTTCTGCTTTAAACTCTAGGTACACATCCAAAATGTATTACTGAGTTGAAAGAAGTGGATTCTGGTGCATGGTTTTGAAACCGCAGCCAGAAAAAAAATCACATCCATATCAACATTTTTATCACCCCCGGGGCTGTCGTTTTGGTCAAAAAATGAAAATTCTAAAAGTTCCGGTTTTTCTGCTTTAAACTCTAGGTACACATCCAAAATGTATTACTGAGTTGAAAGAAGTGGATTCTGGTGCATGGTTTTGAAACCGCAGTCAGAAAAAAAATCACATCCATATCAACATTTTTATCACCCCCGGGGCTGTTGTTTTGGTCAAAAAATGAAAATTCTAAAAGTTCCTGTTTTTCTGCTTTAAACTCTAGGTACACATCCAAAATGTATTACTGAGTTGAAAGAAGTGGATTCTGGTGCATGGTTTTGAAACCGCAGTCAGAAAAAAAATCACATCCATATCAACATTTTTATCACCCCCGGGGCTGTTGTTTTGGTCAAAAAATGAAAATTCTAAAAGTTCCTGTTTTTCTGCTTTAAACTCTAGGTACACATCCAAAATGTATTACTGAGTTGAAAGAAGTGGATTCTGGTGCATGGTTTTGAAACCGCAGTCAGAAAAAAAATCACATCCATATCAACATTTTTATCACCCCCGGGGCTATCGTTTTGGTAAAAAAATGAAAATTCTAAAAGTTCCTGTTTTTCTGCTTTAAACTCTAGGTACACATCCAAAATGTATTACTGAGTTGAAATAAGTGGATTCTGGTGCATGGTTTTGAAACCGCAGTCAGAAAAAAAATCACATCCATATCAACATTTTTATCACCCCCGGTGCTGTCGTTTTGGTCAAAAAATGAAAATTCTAAAAGTTCCTGTTTTTCTGCTTTAAACTCTAGGTACACATCCAAAATGTATTACTGAGTTGAAAGAAGTGGATTCTGGTGCATGGTTTTGAAACCGCAGTCAGAAAAAAAATCACATCCATATCAACATTTTTATCACCCCCGGGGCTGTCATTTTGGTCAAAAAATGAAAATTCTAAAAGTTCCGGTTTTTCTGCTTTAAACTCTAGGTACACATCCAAAATGTATTACTGAGTTGAAAGAAGTGGATTCTGGTGCATGGTTTTGAAACCGCAGCCAGAAAAAAAATCACATCCATATCAACATTTTTATCACCCCTGGGGCTGTCGTTTTGGTCAAAAAATGAAAATTCTAAAAGTTCCGGTTTTTCTGCTTTAAACTCTAGGTACACATCCAAAATGTATTACTGAGTTGAAAGAAGTGGATTCTGGTGCATGGTTTTGAAACCGCAGTCAGAAAAAAAATCACATCCATATCAACATTTTTATCACCCCCGGGGCTGTTGTTTTGGTCAAAAAATGAAAATTCTAAAAGTTCCTGTTTTTCTGCTTTAAACTCTAGGTACACATCCAAAATGTATTACTGAGTTGAAAGAAGTGGATTCTGGTGCATGGTTTTGAAACCGCAGTCAGAAAAAAAATCACATCCATATCAACATTTTTATCACCCCCGGGGCTATCGTTTTGGTCAAAAAATGAAAATTCTAAAAGTTCCGTTTTTTCTGCTTTAAACTCTAGGTACACATCCAAAATGTATTACTGAGTTGAAAGAAGTGGATTCTGGTGCATGGTTTTGAAACCGCAGTCAGAAAAAAAATCACATCCATATCAACATTTTTATCACCCCCGGGGCTGTCATTTTGGTCAAAAAATGAAAATTCTAAAAGTTCCGGTTTTTCTTCTTTAAACTCTAGGTACACATCCAAAATGTATTACTGAGTTGAAAGAAGTGGATTCTGGTGCATGGTTTTGAAACCGCAGCCAGAAAAAAAATCACATCCATATCAACATTTTTATCACCCCTGGGGCTGTCGTTTTGGTCAAAAAATGAAAATTCTAAAAGTTCCGGTTTTTCTGCTTTAAACTCTAGGTACACATCCAAAATGTATTACTGAGTTGAAAGAAGTGGATTCTGGTGCATGGTTTTGAAACCGCAGTCAGAAAAAAAATCACATCCATATCAACATTTTTATCACCCCCGGGGCTGTTGTTTTGGTCAAAAAATGAAAATTCTAAAAGTTCCTGTTTTTCTGCTTTAAACTCTAGGTACACATCCAAAATGTATTACTGAGTTGAAAGAAGTGGATTCTGGTGCATGGTTTTGAAACCGCAGTCAGAAAAAAAATCACATCCATATCAACATTTTTATCACCCCCGGGGCTATCGTTTTGGTCAAAAAATGAAAATTCTAAAAGTTCCGTTTTTTCTGCTTTAAACTCTAGGTACACATCCAAAATGTATTACTGAGTTGAAAGAAGTGGATTCTGGTGCATGGTTTTGAAACCGCAGTCAGAAAAAAAATCACATCCATATCAACATTTTTATCACCCCCGGGGCTGTCGTTTTGGTCAAAAAATGAAAATTCTAAAAGTTCCTGTTTTTCTGCTTTAAACTCTAGGTACACATCCAAAATGTATTACTGAGTTGAAAGAAGTGGATTCTGGTGCATGGTTTTGAAACCGCAGTCAGAAAAAAAATCACATCCATATCAACATTTTTATCACCCCCGGGGCTGTCGTTTTGGTCAAAAAATGAAAATTCTAAAAGTTCCGGTTTTTCTGCTTTAAACTCTAGGTACACATCCAAAATGTATTACTGAGTTGAAAGAAGTGGATTCTGGTGCATGGTTTTGAAACCGCAGTCAGAAAAAAAATCACATCCATATCAACATTTTTATCACCCCCGGGGCTGTCATTTTGGTCAAAAAATGAAAATTCTAAAAGTTCCTGTTTTTCTGCTTTAAACTCTAGGTACACATCCAAAATGTATTACTGAGTTGAAAGAAGTGGATTCTGGTGCATGGTTTTGAAACCGCAGTCAGAAAAAAAATCACATCCATATCAACATTTTTATCACCCCCGGGGCTGTCGTTTTGGTCAAAAAATGAAAATTCTAAAAGTTCCGGTTTTTCTGCTTTAAACTCTAGGTACACATCCAAAATATATTACTGAGTTGAAAGAAGTGGATTCTGGTGCATGGTTTTGAAACCGCAGTCAGAAAAAAAATCACATTCATATCAACATTTTTATCACCCTATTTAAGCTGTCGTTTTGGTAAAAAAATGAAAATTCTAAAAGTTCCGGTTTTTCTGCTTTAAACTCTAGGTACACATCCAAAATGTATTACTGAGTTGAAAGAAGTGGATTCTGGTGCATGGTTTTGAAACCGCAGTCAGAAAAAAAATCACATCCATATCAACATTTTTATCACCCCCGGTGCTGTCGTTTTGGTCAAAAAATGAAAATTCTAAAAGTTCCGGTTTTTCTGCTTTAAACTCTAGGTACACATCCAAAATGTATTACTGAGTTGAAAGAAGTGGATTCTGGTGCATGGTTTTGAAACAGCAGCCAGAAAAAAAATCACATCCATATCAACATTTTTATCACCCCCGGGGCTGTCGTTTTGGTCAAAAAATGAAAATTCTAAAAGTTCCGGTTTTTCTGCTTTAAACTCTAGGTACACATCCAAAATGTATTACTGAGTTGAAAGAAGTGGATTCTGGTGCATGGTTTTGAAACCGCAGTCAGAAAAAAAATCACATCCATATCAACATTTTTATCACCCCCGGGGCTGTTGTTTTGGTCAAAAAATGAAAATTCTAAAAGTTCCTGTTTTTCTGCTTTAAACTCTAGGTACACATCCAAAATGTATTACTGAGTTGAAAGAAGTGGATTCTGGTGCATGGTTTTGAAACCGCAGTCAGAAAAAAAATCACATCCATATCAACATTTTTATCACCCCCGGGGCTGTTGTTTTGGTCAAAAAATGAAAATTCTAAAAGTTCCTGTTTTTCTGCTTTAAACTCTAGGTACACATCCAAAATGTATTACTGAGTTGAAAGAAGTGGATTCTGGTGCATGGTTTTGAAACCGCAGTCAGAAAAAAAATCACATCCATATCAACATTTTTATCACCCCCGGGGCTGTCGTTTTGGTCAAAAAATGAAAATTCTAAAAGTTCCTGTTTTTCTGCTTTAAACTCTAGGTACACATCCAAAATGTATTACTGAGTTGAAAGAAGTGGATTCTGGTGCATGGTTTTGAAACCGCAGTCAGAAAAAAAATCACATCCATATCAACATTTTTATCACCCCCGGGGCTGTCGTTTTGGTCAAAAAATGAAAATTCTAAAAGTTCCGGTTTTTCTGCTTTAAACTCTAGGTACACATCCAAAATATATTACTGAGTTGAAAGAAGTGGATTCTGGTGCATGGTTTTGAAACCGCAGTCAGAAAAAAAATCACATTCATATCAACATTTTTATCACCCTATTTAAGCTGTCGTTTTGGTAAAAAAATGAAAATTCTAAAAGTTCCGGTTTTTCTGCTTTAAACTCTAGGTACACATCCAAAATGTATTACTGAGTTGAAAGAAGTGGATTCTGGTGCATGGTTTTGAAACCGCAGTCAGAAAAAAAATCACATCCATATCAACATTTTTATCACCCCCGGTGCTGTCGTTTTGGTCAAAAAATGAAAATTCTAAAAGTTCCGGTTTTTCTGCTTTAAACTCTAGGTACACATCCAAAATGTATTACTGAGTTGAAAGAAGTGGATTCTGGTGCATGGTTTTGAAACAGCAGCCAGAAAAAAAATCACATCCATATCAACATTTTTATCACCCCCGGGGCTGTCGTTTTGGTCAAAAAATGAAAATTCTAAAAGTTCCGGTTTTTCTGCTTTAAACTCTAGGTACACATCCAAAATGTATTACTGAGTTGAAAGAAGTGGATTCTGGTGCATGGTTTTGAAACCGCAGTCAGAAAAAAAATCACATCCATATCAACATTTTTATCACCCCCGGGGCTGTTGTTTTGGTCAAAAAATGAAAATTCTAAAAGTTCCTGTTTTTCTGCTTTAAACTCTAGGTACACATCCAAAATGTATTACTGAGTTGAAAGAAGTGGATTCTGGTGCATGGTTTTGAAACCGCAGTCAGAAAAAAAATCACATCCATATCAACATTTTTATCACCCCCGGGGCTGTTGTTTTGGTCAAAAAATGAAAATTCTAAAAGTTCCTGTTTTTCTGCTTTAAACTCTAGGTACACATCCAAAATGTATTACTGAGTTGAAAGAAGTGGATTCTGGTGCATGGTTTTGAAACCGCAGTCAGAAAAAAAATCACATCCATATCAACATTTTTATCACCCCCGGGGCTGTCGTTTTGGTCAAAAAATGAAAATTCTAAAAGTTCCTGTTTTTCTGCTTTAAACTCTAGGTACACATCCAAAATGTATTACTGAGTTGAAAGAAGTGGATTCTGGTGCATGGTTTTGAAACCGCAGTCAGAAAAAAAATCACATCCATATCAACATTTTTATCACCCCCGGGGCTGTTGTTTTGGTCAAAAAATGAAAATTCTAAAAGTTCCTGTTTTTCTGCTTTAAACTCTAGGTACACATCCAAAATGTATTACTGAGTTGAAAGAAGTGGATTCTGGTGCATGGTTTTGAAACCGCAGTCAGAAAAAAAATCACATCCATATCAACATTTTTATCACCCCCGGGGCTGTCGTTTTGGTCAAAAAATGAAAATTCTAAAAGTTCCTGTTTTTCTGCTTTAAACTCTAGGTACACATCCAAAATGTATTACTGAGTTGAAAGAAGTGGATTCTGGTGCATGGTTTTGAAACCGCAGTCAGAAAAAAAATCACATTCATATCAACATTTTTATCACCCTATTTAAGCTGTCGTTTTGGTAAAAAAATGAAAATTCTAAAAGTTCCTGTTTTTCTGCTTTAAACTCTAGGTACACATCCAAAATGTATTACTGAGTTGAAATAAGTGGATTCTGGTGCATGGTTTTGAAACCGCAGTCAGAAAAAAAATCACATCCATATCAACATTTTTATCACCCCCGGTGCTGTCGTTTTGGTCAAAAAATGAAAATTCTAAAAGTTCCGGTTTTTCTGCTTTAAACTCTAGGTACACATCCAAAATGTATTACTGAGTTGAAAGAAGTGGATTCTGGTGCATGGTTTTGAAACCGCAGTCAGGAAAAAAATCACATCCATATCAACATTTTTATCACCCCCGGGGCTGTCGTTTTGGTCAAAAAATGAAAATTCTAAAAGTTCTGGTTTTTCTGCTTTAAACTCTAGGTACACATCCAAAATGTATTACTGAGTTGAAAGAAGTGGATTCTGGTGCATGGTTTTGAAACCGCAGTCAGAAAAAAAATCAAATCCATATCAACATTTTTATCACCCCCGGGGCTGTCATTTTGGTCAAAAAATGAAAATTCTAAAAGTTCCTGTTTTTCTGCTTTAAACTCTAGGTACACATCCAAAATGTATTACTGAGTTGAAAGAAGTGGATTCTGGTGCATGGTTTTGAAACCGCAGTCAGAAAAAAAATCACATCCATATCAACATTTTTATCACCCCCGGGGCTGTCATTTTGGTCAAAAAATGAAAATTCTAAAAGTTCCTGTTTTTCTGCTTTAAACTCTAGGTACACATCCAAAATGTATTACTGAGTTGAAAGAAGTGGATTCTGGTGCATGGTTTTGAAACCGCAGTCAGAAAAAAAATCACATCCATATCAACATTTTTATCACCCCCGGGGCTGTCGTTTTGGTCAAAAAATGAAAATTCTAAAAGTTCCGGTTTTTCTGCTTTAAACTCTAGGTACACATCCAAAATGTATTACTGAGTTGAAAGAAGTGGATTCTGGTGCATGGTTTTGAAACCGCAGTCAGAAAAAAAATCACATTCATATCAACATTTTTATCACCCTATTTAAGCTGTCGTTTTGGTAAAAAAATGAAAATTCTAAAAGTTCCTGTTTTTCTGCTTTAAACTCTAGGTACACATCCAAAATGTATTACTGAGTTGAAATAAGTGGATTCTGGTGCATGGTTTTGAAACCGCAGTCAGAAAAAAAATCACATCCATATCAACATTTTTATCACCCCCGGGGCTGTCGTTTTGGTCAAAAAATGAAAATTCTAAAAGTTCCGGTTTTTCTGCTTTAAACTCTAGGTACACATCCAAAATGTATTACTGAGTTGAAAGAAGTGGATTCTGGTGCATGGTTTTGAAACCGCAGTCAGAAAAAAAATCACATCCATATCAACATTTTTATCACCCCCGGGGCTGTTGTTTTGGTCAAAAAATGAAAATTCTAAAAGTTCCTGTTTTTCTGCTTTAAACTCTAGGTACACATCCAAAATGTATTACTGAGTTGAAAGAAGTGGATTCTGGTGCATGGTTTTGAAACCGCAGTCAGAAAAAAAATCACATCCATATCAACATTTTTATCACCCCCGGGGCTGTTGTTTTGGTCAAAAAATGAAAATTCTAAAAGTTCCTGTTTTTCTGCTTTAAACTCTAGGTACACATCCAAAATGTATTACTGAGTTGAAAGAAGTGGATTCTGGTGCATGGTTTTGAAACCGCAGTCAGAAAAAAAATCACATCCATATCAACATTTTTATCACCCCCGGTGCTGTCGTTTTGGTCAAAAAATGAAAATTCTAAAAGTTCCTGTTTTTCTGCTTTATACTCTAGGTACACATCCAAAATGTATTACTGAGTTGAAAGAAGTGGATTCTGGTGCATGGTTTTGAAACCGCAGTCAGAAAAAAAATCACATCCATATCAACATTTTTATCACCCCCGGGGCTGTCATTTTGGTCAAAAAATGAAAATTCTAAAAGTTCCGGTTTTTCTGCTTTAAACTCTAGGTACACATCCAAAATGTATTACTGAGTTGAAAGAAGTGGATTCTGGTGCATGGTTTTAAACCGCAGCCAGAAAAAAAATCACATCCATATCAACATTTTTATCACCCCTGGGGCTGTCGTTTTGGTCAAAAAATGAAAATTCTAAAAGTTCCGGTTTTTCTGCTTTAAACTCTAGGTACACATCCAAAATGTATTACTGAGTTGAAAGAAGTGGATTCTGGTGCATGGTTTTGAAACCGCAGTCAGAAAAAAAATCACATCCATATCAACATTTTTATCACCCCCGGGGCTGTTGTTTTGGTCAAAAAATGAAAATTCTAAAAGTTCCTGTTTTTCTGCTTTAAACTCTAGGTACACATCCAAAATGTATTACTGAGTTGAAAGAAGTGGATTCTGGTGCATGGTTTTGAAACCGCAGTCAGAAAAAAAATCACATCCATATCAACATTTTTATCACCCCCGGGGCTGTCGTTTTGGTCAAAAAATGAAAATTCTAAAAGTTCCGGTTTTTCTGCTTTAAACTCTAGGTACACATCCAAAATGTATTACTGAGTTGAAAGAAGTGGATTCTGGTGCATGGTTTTGAAACCGCAGTCAGAAAAAAAATCACATTCATATCAACATTTTTATCACCCTATTTAAGCTGTCGTTTTGGTAAAAAAATGAAAATTCTAAAAGTTCCTGTTTTTCTGCTTTAAACTCTAGGTACACATCCAAAATGTATTACTGAGTTGAAAGAAGTGGATTCTGGTGCATGGTTTTGAAACCGCAGTCAGAAAAAAAATCACATCCATATCAACATTTTTATCACCCCCGGTGCTGTCGTTTTGGTCAAAAAATGAAAATTCTAAAAGTTCCGGTTTTTCTGCTTTAAACTCTAGGTACACATCCAAAATGTATTACTGAGTTGAAAGAAGTGGATTCTGGTGCATGGTTTTGAAACCGCAGTCAGAAAAAAAATCAAATCCATATCAACATTTTTATCACCCCCGGGGCTGTCATTTTGGTCAAAAAATGAAAATTCTAAAAGTTCCTGTTTTTCTGCTTTAAACTCTAGGTACACATCCAAAATGTATTACTGAGTTGAAAGAAGTGGATTCTGGTGCATGGTTTTGAAACCGCAGTCAGAAAAAAAATCACATCCATATCAACATTTTTATTACCCCCGGGGCTGTCATTTTGGTCAAAAAATGAAAATTCTAAAAGTTCCGGTTTTTCTGCTTTAAACTCTAGGTACACATCCAAAATGTTTTACTGAGTTGAAAGAAGTGGATTCTGGTGCATGGTTTTGAAACCGCAGTCAGAAAAAAAATCACATTCATATCAACATTTTTATCACCCTATTTAAGCTGTCGTTTTGGTAAAAAAAATGAAAATTCTAAAAGTTCCTGTTTTTCTGCTTTAAACTCTAGGTACACATCCAAAATGTATTACTGAGTTGAAAGAAGTGGATTCTGGTGCATGGTTTTGAAACCGCAGTCAGAAAAAAAATCACATCCATATCAACATTTTTATCACCCCCGGGGCTGTCGTTTTGGTCAAAAAATGAAAATTCTAAAAGTTCCTGTTTTTCTGCTTTAAACTCTAGGTACACATCCAAAATGTATTACTGAGTTGAAAGAAGTGGATTCTGGTGCATGGTTTTGAAACCGCAGTCAGAAAAAAAATCACATCCATATCAACATTTTTATCACCCCCGGGGCTGTCGTTTTGGTCAAAAAATGAAAATTCTAAAAGTTCCTGTTTTTCTGCTTTAAACTCTAGGTACACATCCAAAATGTATTACTGAGTTGAAAGAAGTGGATTCTGGTGCATGGTTTTGAAACCGCAGTCAGAAAAAAAATCACATCCATATCAACATTTTTATCACCCCCGGGGCTGTCGTTTTGGTCAAAAAATGAAAATTCTAAAAGTTCCGGTTTTTCTGCTTTAAACTCTAGGCACACATCCAAAATGTTTTACTGAGTTGAAAGAAGTGGATTCTGGTGCATGGTTTTGAAACCGCAGTCAGAAAAAAAATCACATTCATATCAACATTTTTATCACCCTATTTAAGCTGTCGTTTTGGTAAAAAAAATGAAAATTCTAAAAGTTCCTGTTTTTCTGCTTTAAACTCTAGGTACACATCCAAAATGTATTACTGAGTTGAAAGAAGTGGATTCTGGTGCATGGTTTTGAAACCGCAGTCAGAAAAAAAATCACATCCATATCAACATTTTTATCACCCCCGGGGCTGTCGTTTTGGTCAAAAAATGAAAATTCTAAAAGTTCCTGTTTTTCTGCTTTAAACTCTAGGTACACATCCAAAATGTATTACTGAGTTGAAAGAAGTGGATTCTGGTGCATGGTTTTGAAACCGCAGTCAGAAAAAAAATCACATCCATATCAACATTTTTATCACCCCCGGGGCTGTCGATTTGGTCAAAAAATGAAAATTCTAAAAGTTCCTGTTTTTCTGCTTTAAACTCTAGGTACACATCCAAAATGTATTACTGAGTTGAAAGAAGTGGATTCTGGTGCATGGTTTTGAAACCGCAGTCAGAAAAAAAATCACATCCATATCAACATTTTTATCACCCCCGGGGCTGTCGTTTTGGTCAAAAAATGAAAATTCTAAAAGTTCCGGTTTTTCTGCTTTAAACTCTAGGTACACATCCAAAATGTATTACTGAGTTGAAAGAAGTGGATTCTGGTGCATGGTTTTGAAACCGCAGTCAGAAAAAAAATCACATTCATATCAACATTTTTATCACCCCCGGGGCTGTCATTTTGGTAAAAAAATGAAAATTCTAAAAGTTCCGGTTTTTCTGCTTTAAACTCTAGGTACACATCCAAAATGTATTACTGAGTTGAAAGAAGTGGATTCTGGTGCATGGTTTTGAAACCGCAGCCAGAAAAAAAATCACATCCATATCAACATTTTTATCACCCCCGGGGCTGTCGTTTTGGTCAAAAAATGAAAATTCTAAAAGTTCCGGTTTTTCTGCTTTAAACTCTAGGTACACATCCAAAATGTATTACTGAGTTGAAAGAAGTGGATTCTGGTGCATGGTTTTGAAACCGCAGTCAGAAAAAAAAACACATCCATATCAACATTTTTATCACCCCCGGGGCTGTTGTTTTGGTCAAAAAATGAAAATTCTAAAAGTTCCTGTTTTTCTGCTTTAAACTCTAGGTACACATCCAAAATGTATTACTGAGTTGAAAGAAGTGGATTCTGGTGCATGGTTTTGAAACCGCAGTCAGAAAAAAAATCACATCCATATCAACATTTTTATCACCCCCGGGGCTGTTGTTTTGGTCAAAAAATGAAAATTCTAAAAGTTCCTGTTTTTCTGCTTTAAACTCTAGGTACACATCCAAAATGTATTACTGAGTTGAAAGAAGTGGATTCTGGTGCATGGTTTTGAAACCGCAGTCAGAAAAAAAATCACATCCATATCAACATTTTTATCACCCCCGGGGCTGTCGTTTTGGTCAAAAAATGAAAATTCTAAAAGTTCCGGTTTTTCTGCTTTAAACTCTAGGTACACATCCAAAATGTATTACTGAGTTGAAAGAAGTGGATTCTGGTGCATGGTTTTGAAACCGCAGTCAGAAAAAAAATCACATCCATATCAACATTTTTATCACCCCCGGGGCTGTCATTTTGGTCAAAAAATGAAAATTCTAAAAGTTCCTGTTTTTCTGCTTTAAACTCTAGGTACACATCCAAAATGTATTACTGAGTTGAAAGAAGTGGATTCTGGTGCATGGTTTTGAAACCGCAGTCAGAAAAAAAATCACATCCATATCAACATTTTTATCATCCCCGGGGCTGTTGTTTTGGTCAAAAAATGAAAATTCTAAAAGTTCCTGTTTTTCTGCTTTAAACTCTAGGTACACATCCAAAATGTATTACTGAGTTGAAAGAAGTGGATTCTGGTGCATGGTTTTGAAACCGCAGTCAGAAAAAAAATCACATCCATATCAACATTTTTATCACCCCCGGGGCTGTCGTTTTGGTCAAAAAATGAAAATTCTAAAAGTTCCGGTTTTTCTGCTTTAAACTCTAGGTACACATCCAAAATGTATTACTGAGTTGAAAGAAGTGGATTCTGGTGCATGGTTTTGAAACCGCAGTCAGAAAAAAAATCACATCCATATCAACATTTTTATCATCCCCGGGGCTGTTGTTTTGGTCAAAAAATGAAAATTCTAAAAGTTCCTGTTTTTCTGCTTTAAACTCTAGGTACACATCCAAAATGTATTACTGAGTTGAAAGAAGTGGATTCTGGTGCATGGTTTTGAAACCGCAGTCAGAAAAAAAATCACATCCATATCAACATTTTTATCACCCCCGGGGCTGTCGTTTTGGTCAAAAAATGAAAATTCTAAAAGTTCCGGTTTTTCTGCTTTAAACTCTAGGTACACATCCAAAATGTATTACTGAGTTGAAAGAAGTGGATTCTGGTGCATGGTTTTGAAACCGCAGTCAGAAAAAAATTCACATCCATATCAACATTTTTATCACCCCCGGGTCTGACGTTTTGTTCAAAAAATGAAAATTCTAAAAGTTCCTGTTTTTCTGCTTTAAACTCTAGGTACACATCCAAAATGTATTACTGAGTTGAAAGAAGTGGATTCTGGTGCATGGTTTTGAAACCGCAATTAGAAAAAAAATCACATCCATATCAACATTTTTATCACCCCCGGGGCTGTCGTTTTGGTCAAAAAATGAAAATTCTAAAAGTTCCTGTTTTTCTGCTTTAAACTCTAGGTACACATCCAAAATGTATTACTGAGTTGAAAGAAGTGGATTCTGGTGCATGGTTTTGAAACCGCAGTCAGAAAAAAAATCACATCCATATCAACATTTTTATCACCCCCGGGGCTGTCGTTTTGGTAAAAAAATGAAAATTCTAAAATTTCCTGTTTTTCTGCTTTAAACTCTAGGTACACATCCAAAATGTATTACTGAGTTGAAAGAAGTGGATTCTGGTGCATGGTTTTGAAACCGCAGTCAGAAAAAAAATCACATCCATATCAACATTTTTATCACCCCCGGGGCTGTCGATTTGGTCAAAAAATGAAAATTCTAAAAGTTCCTGTTTTTCTGCTTTAAACTCTAGGTACACATCCAAAATGTATTACTGAGTTGAAAGAAGTGGATTCTGGTGCATGGTTTTGAAACCGCAGTCAGAAAAAAAATCACATCCATATCAACATTTTTATCACCCCCGGGGCTGTCGTTTTGGTCAAAAAATGAAAATTCTAAAAGTTCCGGTTTTTCTGCTTTAAACTCTAGGTACACATCCAAAATGTATTACTGAGTTGAAAGAAGTGGATTCTGGTGCATGGTTTTGAAACCGCAGTCAGAAAAAAAATCACATTCATATCAACATTTTTATCACCCCCGGGGCTGTCATTTTGGTAAAAAAATGAAAATTCTAAAAGTTCCGGTTTTTCTGCTTTAAACTCTAGGTACACATCCAAAATGTATTACTGAGTTGAAAGAAGTGGATTCTGGTGCATGGTTTTGAAACCGCAGCCAGAAAAAAAATCACATCCATATCAACATTTTTATCACCCCCGGGGCTGTCGTTTTGGTCAAAAAATGAAAATTCTAAAAGTTCCGGTTTTTCTGCTTTAAACTCTAGGTACACATCCAAAATGTATTACTGAGTTGAAAGAAGTGGATTCTGGTGCATGGTTTTGAAACCGCAGTCAGAAAAAAAAACACATCCATATCAACATTTTTATCACCCCCGGGGCTGTTGTTTTGGTCAAAAAATGAAAATTCTAAAAGTTCCTGTTTTTCTGCTTTAAACTCTAGGTACACATCCAAAATGTATTACTGAGTTGAAAGAAGTGGATTCTGGTGCATGGTTTTGAAACCGCAGTCAGAAAAAAAATCACATCCATATCAACATTTTTATCACCCCCGGGGCTGTCGTTTTGGTCAAAAAATGAAAATTCTAAAAGTTCCGGTTTTTCTGCTTTAAACTCTAGGTACACATCCAAAATGTATTACTGAGTTGAAAGAAGTGGATTCTGGTGCATGGTTTTGAAACCGCAGTCAGAAAAAAAATCACATCCATATCAACATTTTTATCACCCCCGGGGCTGTTGTTTTGGTCAAAAAATGAAAATTCTAAAAGTTCCTGTTTTTCTGCTTTAAACTCTAGGTACACATCCAAAATGTATTACTGAGTTGAAAGAAGTGGATTCTGGTGCATGGTTTTGAAACCGCAGTCAGAAAAAAAATCACATCCATATCAACATTTTTATCACCCCCGGGGCTGTCGTTTTGGTCAAAAAATGAAAATTCTAAAAGTTCCGGTTTTTCTGCTTTAAACTCTAGGTACACATCCAAAATGTATTACTGAGTTGAAAGAAGTGGATTCTGGTGCATGGTTTTGAAACCGCAGTCAGAAAAAAAATCACATTCATATCAACATTTTTATCACCCTATTTAAGCTGTCGTTTTGGTAAAAAAATGAAAATTCTAAAAGTTCCTGTTTTTCTGCTTTAAACTCTAGGTACACATCCAAAATGTATTACTGAGTTGAAAGAAGTGGATTCTGGTGCATGGTTTTGAAACCGCAGTCAGAAAAAAAATCACATCCATATCAACATTTTTATCACCCCCGGTGCTGTCGTTTTGGTCAAAAAATGAAAATTCTAAAAGTTCCGGTTTTTCTGCTTTAAACTCTAGGTACACATCCAAAATGTATTACTGAGTTGAAAGAAGTGGATTCTGGTGCATGGTTTTGAAACCGCAGTCAGGAAAAAAATCACATCCATATCAACATTTTTATCACCCCCGGGGCTGTCGTTTTGGTCAAAAAATGAAAATTCTAAAAGTTCCGGTTTTTCTGCTTTAAACTCTAGGTACACATCCAAAATGTATTACTGAGTTGAAAGAAGTGGATTCTGGTGCATGGTTTTGAAACCGCAGTCAGAAAAAAAATCAAATCCATATCAACATTTTTATCACCCCCGGGGCTGTCATTTTGGTCAAAAAATGAAAATTCTAAAAGTTCCTGTTTTTCTGCTTTAAACTCTAGGTACACATCCAAAATGTATTACTGAGTTGAAAGAAGTGGATTCTGGTGCATGGTTTTGAAACCGCAGTCAGAAAAAAAATCACATCCATATCAACATTTTTATTACCCCCGGGGCTGTCATTTTGGTCAAAAAATGAAAATTCTAAAAGTTCCGGTTTTTCTGCTTTAAACTCTAGGTACACATCCAAAATGTTTTACTGAGTTGAAAGAAGTGGATTCTGGTGCATGGTTTTGAAACCGCAGTCAGAAAAAAAATCACATTCATATCAACATTTTTATCACCCTATTTAAGCTGTCGTTTTGGTAAAAAAAATGAAAATTCTAAAAGTTCCTGTTTTTCTGCTTTAAACTCTAGGTACACATCCAAAATGTATTACTGAGTTGAAAGAAGTGGATTCTGGTGCATGGTTTTGAAACCGCAGTCAGAAAAAAAATCACATCCATATCAACATTTTTATCACCCCCGGGGCTGTCGTTTTGGTCAAAAAATGAAAATTCTAAAAGTTCCTGTTTTTCTGCTTTAAACTCTAGGTACACATCCAAAATGTATTACTGAGTTGAAAGAAGTGGATTCTGGTGCATGGTTTTGAAACCGCAGTCAGAAAAAAAATCACATCCATATCAACATTTTTATCACCCCCGGGGCTGTCGTTTTGGTCAAAAAATGAAAATTCTAAAAGTTCCTGTTTTTCTGCTTTAAACTCTAGGTACACATCCAAAATGTATTACTGAGTTGAAAGAAGTGGATTCTGGTGCATGGTTTTGAAACCGCAGTCAGAAAAAAAATCACATCCATATCAACATTTTTATCACCCCCGGGGCTGTCGTTTTGGTCAAAAAATGAAAATTCTAAAAGTTCCGGTTTTTCTGCTTTAAACTCTAGGCACACATCCAAAATGTTTTACTGAGTTGAAAGAAGTGGATTCTGGTGCATGGTTTTGAAACCGCAGTCAGAAAAAAAATCACATTCATATCAACATTTTTATCACCCTATTTAAGCTGTCGTTTTGGTAAAAAAAATGAAAATTCTAAAAGTTCCTGTTTTTCTGCTTTAAACTCTAGGTACACATCCAAAATGTATTACTGAGTTGAAAGAAGTGGATTCTGGTGCATGGTTTTGAAACCGCAGTCAGAAAAAAAATCACATCCATATCAACATTTTTATCACCCCCGGGGCTGTCGTTTTGGTCAAAAAATGAAAATTCTAAAAGTTCCTGTTTTTCTGCTTTAAACTCTAGGTACACATCCAAAATGTATTACTGAGTTGAAAGAAGTGGATTCTGGTGCATGGTTTTGAAACCGCAGTCAGAAAAAAAATCACATCCATATCAACATTTTTATCACCCCCGGGGCTGTCGATTTGGTCAAAAAATGAAAATTCTAAAAGTTCCTGTTTTTCTGCTTTAAACTCTAGGTACACATCCAAAATGTATTACTGAGTTGAAAGAAGTGGATTCTGGTGCATGGTTTTGAAACCGCAGTCAGAAAAAAAATCACATCCATATCAACATTTTTATCACCCCCGGGGCTGTCGTTTTGGTCAAAAAATGAAAATTCTAAAAGTTCCGGTTTTTCTGCTTTAAACTCTAGGTACACATCCAAAATGTATTACTGAGTTGAAAGAAGTGGATTCTGGTGCATGGTTTTGAAACCGCAGTCAGAAAAAAAATCACATTCATATCAACATTTTTATCACCCCCGGGGCTGTCATTTTGGTAAAAAAATGAAAATTCTAAAAGTTCCGGTTTTTCTGCTTTAAACTCTAGGTACACATCCAAAATGTATTACTGAGTTGAAAGAAGTGGATTCTGGTGCATGGTTTTGAAACCGCAGCCAGAAAAAAAATCACATCCATATCAACATTTTTATCACCCCCGGGGCTGTCGTTTTGGTCAAAAAATGAAAATTCTAAAAGTTCCGGTTTTTCTGCTTTAAACTCTAGGTACACATCCAAAATGTATTACTGAGTTGAAAGAAGTGGATTCTGGTGCATGGTTTTGAAACCGCAGTCAGAAAAAAAAACACATCCATATCAACATTTTTATCACCCCCGGGGCTGTTGTTTTGGTCAAAAAATGAAAATTCTAAAAGTTCCTGTTTTTCTGCTTTAAACTCTAGGTACACATCCAAAATGTATTACTGAGTTGAAAGAAGTGGATTCTGGTGCATGGTTTTGAAACCGCAGTCAGAAAAAAAATCACATCCATATCAACATTTTTATCACCCCCGGGGCTGTTGTTTTGGTCAAAAAATGAAAATTCTAAAAGTTCCTGTTTTTCTGCTTTAAACTCTAGGTACACATCCAAAATGTATTACTGAGTTGAAAGAAGTGGATTCTGGTGCATGGTTTTGAAACCGCAGTCAGAAAAAAAATCACATCCATATCAACATTTTTATCACCCCCGGGGCTGTCGTTTTGGTCAAAAAATGAAAATTCTAAAAGTTCCGGTTTTTCTGCTTTAAACTCTAGGTACACATCCAAAATGTATTACTGAGTTGAAAGAAGTGGATTCTGGTGCATGGTTTTGAAACCGCAGTCAGAAAAAAAATCACATCCATATCAACATTTTTATCACCCCCGGGGCTGTCATTTTGGTCAAAAAATGAAAATTCTAAAAGTTCCTGTTTTTCTGCTTTAAACTCTAGGTACACATCCAAAATGTATTACTGAGTTGAAAGAAGTGGATTCTGGTGCATGGTTTTGAAACCGCAGTCAGAAAAAAAATCACATCCATATCAACATTTTTATCATCCCCGGGGCTGTTGTTTTGGTCAAAAAATGAAAATTCTAAAAGTTCCTGTTTTTCTGCTTTAAACTCTAGGTACACATCCAAAATGTATTACTGAGTTGAAAGAAGTGGATTCTGGTGCATGGTTTTGAAACCGCAGTCAGAAAAAAAATCACATCCATATCAACATTTTTATCACCCCCGGGGCTGTCGTTTTGGTCAAAAAATGAAAATTCTAAAAGTTCCGGTTTTTCTGCTTTAAACTCTAGGTACACATCCAAAATGTATTACTGAGTTGAAAGAAGTGGATTCTGGTGCATGGTTTTGAAACCGCAGTCAGAAAAAAAATCACATCCATATCAACATTTTTATCATCCCCGGGGCTGTTGTTTTGGTCAAAAAATGAAAATTCTAAAAGTTCCTGTTTTTCTGCTTTAAACTCTAGGTACACATCCAAAATGTATTACTGAGTTGAAAGAAGTGGATTCTGGTGCATGGTTTTGAAACCGCAGTCAGAAAAAAAATCACATCCATATCAACATTTTTATCACCCCCGGGGCTGTCGTTTTGGTCAAAAAATGAAAATTCTAAAAGTTCCGGTTTTTCTGCTTTAAACTCTAGGTACACATCCAAAATGTATTACTGAGTTGAAAGAAGTGGATTCTGGTGCATGGTTTTGAAACCGCAGTCAGAAAAAAATTCACATCCATATCAACATTTTTATCACCCCCGGGTCTGACGTTTTGTTCAAAAAATGAAAATTCTAAAAGTTCCTGTTTTTCTGCTTTAAACTCTAGGTACACATCCAAAATGTATTACTGAGTTGAAAGAAGTGGATTCTGGTGCATGGTTTTGAAACCGCAATTAGAAAAAAAATCACATCCATATCAACATTTTTATCACCCCCGGGGCTGTCGTTTTGGTCAAAAAATGAAAATTCTAAAAGTTCCTGTTTTTCTGCTTTAAACTCTAGGTACACATCCAAAATGTATTACTGAGTTGAAAGAAGTGGATTCTGGTGCATGGTTTTGAAACCGCAGTCAGAAAAAAAATCACATCCATATCAACATTTTTATCACCCCCGGGGCTGTCGTTTTGGTCAAAAAATGAAAATTCTAAAAGTTCCGGTTTTTCTGCTTTAAACTCTAGGTACACATCCAAAATGTATTACTGAGTTGAAAGAAGTGGATTCTGGTGCATGGTTTTGAAACCGCAGTCAGAAAAAAAATCACATTCATATCAACATTTTTATCACCCCCGGGGCTGTCATTTTGGTAAAAAAATGAAAATTCTAAAAGTTCCGGTTTTTCTGCTTTAAACTCTAGGTACACATCCAAAATGTATTACTGAGTTGAAAGAAGTGGATTCTGGTGCATGGTTTTGAAACCGCAGCCAGAAAAAAAATCACATCCATATCAACATTTTTATCACCCCCGGGGCTGTCGTTTTGGTCAAAAAATGAAAATTCTAAAAGTTCCGGTTTTTCTGCTTTAAACTCTAGGTACACATCCAAAATGTATTACTGAGTTGAAAGAAGTGGATTCTGGTGCATGGTTTTGAAACCGCAGTCAGAAAAAAAAACACATCCATATCAACATTTTTATCACCCCCGGGGCTGTTGTTTTGGTCAAAAAATGAAAATTCTAAAAGTTCCTGTTTTTCTGCTTTAAACTCTAGGTACACATCCAAAATGTATTACTGAGTTGAAAGAAGTGGATTCTGGTGCATGGTTTTGAAACCGCAGTCAGAAAAAAAATCACATCCATATCAACATTTTTATCACCCCCGGGGCTGTCGTTTTGGTCAAAAAATGAAAATTCTAAAAGTTCCGGTTTTTCTGCTTTAAACTCTAGGTACACATCCAAAATGTATTACTGAGTTGAAAGAAGTGGATTCTGGTGCATGGTTTTGAAACCGCAGTCAGAAAAAAAATCACATCCATATCAACATTTTTATCACCCCCGGGGCTGTCATTTTGGTCAAAAAATGAAAATTCTAAAAGTTCCTGTTTTTCTGCTTTAAACTCTAGGTACACATCCAAAATGTATTACTGAGTTGAAAGAAGTGGATTCTGGTGCATGGTTTTGAAACCGCAGTCAGAAAAAAAATCACATCCATATCAACATTTTTATCATCCCCGGGGCTGTTGTTTTGGTCAAAAAATGAAAATTCTAAAAGTTCCTGTTTTTCTGCTTTAAACTCTAGGTACACATCCAAAATGTATTACTGAGTTGAAAGAAGTGGATTCTGGTGCATGGTTTTGAAACCGCAGTCAGAAAAAAAATCACATCCATATCAACATTTTTATCACCCCCGGGGCTGTCGTTTTGGTCAAAAAATGAAAATTCTAAAAGTTCCGGTTTTTCTGCTTTAAACTCTAGGTACACATCCAAAATGTATTACTGAGTTGAAAGAAGTGGATTCTGGTGCATGGTTTTGAAACCGCAGTCAGAAAAAAATTCACATCCATATCAACATTTTTATCACCCCCGGGTCTGTCGTTTTGTTCAAAAAATGAAAATTCTAAAAGTTCCTGTTTTTCTGCTTTAAACTCTAGGTACACATCCAAAATGTATTACTGAGTTGAAAGAAGTGGATTCTGGTGCATGGTTTTGAAACCGCAGTCAGAAAAAAAATCACATCCATATCAACATTTTTATCACCCCCGGGGCTGTCGTTTTGGTCAAAAAATGAAAATTCTAAAAGTTCCTGTTTTTCTGCTTTAAACTCTAGGTACACATCCAAAATGTATTACTGAGTTGAAAGAAGTGGATTCTGGTGCATGGTTTTGAAACCGCAGTCAGAAAAAAAATCACATCCATATCAACATTTTTATCACCCCCGGGGCTGTAGTTTTGGTCAAAAAATGAAAATTCTAAAAGTTCCGGTTTTTCTGCTTTAAACTCTAGGTACACATCCAAAATGTATTACTGAGTTGAAAGAAGTGGATTCTGGTGCATGGTTTTGAAACCGCAGTCAGAAAAAAATTCACATCCAAATCAACATTTTTATCACCCCCGGGTCTGTCGTTTTGTTCAAAAAAATGAAAATTCTAAAAGTTCCTGTTTTTCTGCTTTAAACTCTAGGTACACATCCAAAATGTATTACTGAGTTGAAAGAAGTGGATTCTGGTGCATGGTTTTGAAACCGCAGTCAGAAAAAAAATCACATCCATATCAACATTTTTATCACCCCCGGGGCTATCGTTTTGGTCAAAAAATGAAAATTCTAAAAGTTCCGGTTTTTCTGCTTTAAACTCTAGGTACACATCCAAAATGTATTACTGAGTTGAAAGAAGTGAATTCTGGTGCATGGTTTTGAAACCGCAGTCAGAAAAAAAATCACATCCATATCAACATTTTTATAACCCCCGGGGCTGTCGTTTTGGTCAAAAAATGAAAATTCTAAAAGTTCCTGTTTTTCTGCTTTAAACTCTAGGTACACATCCAAAATGTATTACTGAGTTGAAAGAAGTGGATTCTGGTGCATGGTTTTGAAACCGCAGTCAGAAAAAAAATCACATCCATATCAACATTTTTATAAACCCCGGCCGGGGCTGTCGTTTTGGTCAAAAAATTAAAATTCTAAAAGTTCCTGTTTTTCTGCTTTAAACTCTAGGTACACATCCAAAATGTATTATTGAGTTGAAAGAAGTGGATTCTGGTGCATGGTTTTGAAACCGCAGTCAGAAAAAAAATCACATCCATATCAACATTTTTATCACCCCCGGGGCTGTCGATTTGGTCAAAAAATGAAAATTCTAAAAGTTCCTGTTTTTCTGCTTTAAACTCTAGGTACACATCCAAAATGTATTACTGAGTTGAAAGAAGTGGATTCTGGTGCATGGTTTTGAAACCACAGTCAGAAAAAAAATCACATCCATATCAACATTTTTATCACCCCCGGGGCTGTCGTTTTGGTCAAAAAATGAAAATTCTAAAAGTTCCTGTTTTTCTGCTTTAAACTCTAGGTACACATCCAAAATGTATTACTGAGTTGAAAGAAGTGGATTCTGGTGCATGGTTTTGAAACCGCAGTCAGAAAAAAAATCACATTCATATCAACATTTTTATCACCCTATTTAAGCTGTCGTTTTGGTCAAAAAATGAAAATTCTAAAAGTTCCGGTTTTTCTGCTTTAAACTCTAGGTACACATCCAAAATGTATTACTGAGTTGAAAGAAGTGGATTCTGGTGCATGGTTTTGAAACCGCAGTCAGAAAAAAAATCACATCCATATCAACATTTTTATCACCCCCCGGGGCTGTCGTTTTGGTCAAAAAATGAAAATTCTAAAAGTTCCGGTTTTTCTGCTTTAAACTCTTTGTACACATCCAAAATGTATTACTGAGTTGAAAGAAGTGGATTCTGGTGCATGGTTTTGAAACCGCAGTCAGAAAAAAATTCACATCCATATCAACATTTTTATCACCCCCGGGTCTGTCGTTTTGTTCAAAAAATGAAAATTCTAAAAGTTCCTGTTTTTCTGCTTTAAACTCTAGGTACACATCCAAAATGTATTACTGAGTTGAAAGAAGTGGATTCTGGTGCATGGTTTTGAAACCGCAGTCAGAAAAAAAATCACATCCATATCAACATTTTTATCACCCCCGGGGCTGTCGTTTTGGTCAAAAAATGAAAATTCTAAAAGTTCCTGTTTTTCTGCTTTAAACTCTAGGTACACATCCAAAATGTATTACTGAGTTGAAAGAAGTGGATTCTGGTGCATGGTTTTGAAACCGCAGTCAGAAAAAAAATCACATCCATATCAACATTTTTATCATCCCCGGGGCTGTCGTTTTGGTCAAAAAATGAAAATTCTAAAAGTTCCTGTTTTTCTGCTTTAAACTCTAGGTACACATCCAAAATGTATTACTGAGTTGAAAGAAGTGGATTCTGGTGCATGGTTTTGAAACCGCAGTCAGAAAAAAATTCACATCCATATCAACATTTTTATCACCCCCGGGTCTGTCGTTTTGTTCAAAAAATGAAAATTCTAAAAGTTCCTGTTTTTTCTGCTTTAAACTCTAGGTACACATCCAAAATGTATTACTGAGTTGAAAGAAGTGGATTCTGGTGCATGGTTTTGAAACCGCAGTCAGAAAAAAAATCACATCCATATCAACATTTTTATCACCCCCGGGGCTGTCGTTTTGGTCAAAAAATGAAAATTCTAAAAGTTCCTGTTTTTCTGCTTTAAACTCTAGGTACACATCCAAAATGTATTACTGAGTTGAAAGAAGTGGATTCTGGTGCATGGTTTTGAAACCGCAGTCTGAAAAAAAATCACATCCATATCAACATTTTTATCACCCCCGGGGCTGTCGTTTTGGTCAAAAAATGAAAATTCTAAAAGTTCCAATTTTTCTGCTTTAAACTCTAGGTACACATCCAAAATGTATTACTGAGTTGAAAGAAGTGGATTCTGGTGCATGGTTTTGAAACCGCAGTCAGAAAAAAAATCACATTCATATCAACATTTTTATCACCCTATTTAAGCTGTCGTTTTGTTCAAAAAATGAAAATTCTAAAAGTTCCTGTTTTTCTGCTTTAAACTCTAGGTACACATCCAAAATGTATTACTGAGTTGAAAGAAGTGGATTCTGGTTCATGGTTTTGAAACCGCAGTCAGAAAAAAAATCACATCCATATCAACATTTTTATAACCCCCGGGGCTGTCGTTTTGGTCAAAAAATGAAAATTCTAAAAGTTCCTGTTTTTCTGCTTTAAACTCTAGGTACACATCCAAAATGTATTATTGAGTTGAAAGAAGTGGATTCTGGTGCATGGTTTTGAAACCGCAGTCAGAAAAAAAATCACATCCATATCAACATTTTTATCACCCCCGGGGCTGTCGATTTGGTCAAAAAATGAAAATTCTAAAAGTTCCTATTTTTCTGCTTTAAACTCTAGGTACACATCCAAAATGTATTACTGAGTTGAAAGAAGTGGATTCTGGTGCATGGTTTTGAAACCGCAGTCAGAAAAAAAATCACATCCATATCAACATTTTTATCAGCCCCGGGGCTGTCGTTTTGGTCAAAAAATGAAAATTCTAAAAGTTCCGGTTTTTCTGCTTTAAACTCTAGGTACACATCCAAAATGTATTACTGAGTTGAAAGAAGTGGATTCTGGTGCATGGTTTTGAAACCGCAGTCAGAAAAAAAATCACATCCATATCAACATTTTTATCACCCACGGGGCTGTTGTTTTGGTCAAAAAATGAAAATTCTAAAGGTTCCTGTTTTTCTGCTTTAAACTCTAGGTACACATCCAAAATGTATTACTGAGTTGAAAGAAGTGGATTCTGGTGCATGGTTTTGAAACCGCAGTCAGAAAAAAAATCACATCCATATCAACATTTTTATCACCCTTGGGGCTGTCGTTTTGGTCAAAAAATGAAAATTCTAAAAGTTCCTATTTTTCTGCTTTAAACTCTAGGTACACATCCAAAATGTATTACTGAGTTGAAAGAAGTGGATTCTGGTGCATGGTTTTGAAACCGCATTTAGAAAAAAAATCACATCCATATCAACATTTTTATCACCCCCGGGGCTGTCGTTTTGGTCAAAAAATGAAAATTCTAAAAGTTCCTGTTTTTCTGCTTTAAACTCTAGGTACACATCCAAAATGTATTACTGAGTTGAAAGAAGTGGATTCTGGTGCATGGTTTTGAAACCGCAGTCTGAAAAAAAATCACATCCATATCAACATTTTTATCACCCCCGGGGCTGTCGTTTTGGTCAAAAAATGAAAATTCTAAAAGTTCCTGTTTTTCTGCTTTAAACTCTAGGTACACATCCAAAATGTATTACTGAGTTGAAAGAAGTGGATTCTGGTTCATGGTTTTGAAACCGCAGTCAGAAAAAAAATCACATCCATATCAACATTTTTATAACCCCCGGGGCTGTCGTTTTTGTCAAAAAATGAAAATTCTAAAAGTTCCTGTTTTTCTGCTTTAAACTCTAGGTACACATCCAAAATGTATTATTGAGTTGAAAGAAGTGGATTCTGGTGCATGGTTTTGAAACCGCAGTCAGAAAAAAAATCACATCCATATCAACATTTTTATCACCCCCGGGGCTGTCGATTTGGTCAAAAAATGAAAATTCTAAAAGTTCCTATTTTTCTGCTTTAAACTCTAGGTACACATCCAAAATGTATTACTGAGTTGAAAGAAGTGGATTCTGGTGCATGGTTTTGAAACCGCAGTCAGAAAAAAAATCACATCCATATCAACATTTTTATCACCCCCGGGGCTGTCGTTTTGGTCAAAAAATGAAAATTCTAAAAGTTCCTGTTTTTCTGCTTTAAACTCTAGGTACACATCCAAAATGTATTACTGAGTTGAAAGAAGTGGATTCTGGTGCATGGTTTTGAAACCGCAGTCAGAAAAAAAATCACATCCATATCAACATTTTTATCACCCCCGGGGCTGTCGTTTTGGTCAAAAAATTAAAATTCTAAAAGTTCCTGTTTTTCTGCTTTAAACTCTAGGTACACATCCAAAATGTATTACTGAGTTGAAAGAAGTGGATTCTGGTGCATGGTTTTGAAACCGCAGTCAGAAAAAAAATCACATCCATATCAACATTTTTATCACCCCCGGGGCTGTCGTTTTGGTCAAAAAATGAAAATTCTAAAAGTTCCTATTTTTCTGCTTTAAACTCTAGGTACACATCCAAAATGTATTACTGAGTTGAAAGAAGTGGATTCTGGTGCATGGTTTTGAAACCGCAGTCAGAAAAAAAATCACATCCATATCAACATTTTTATCACCCCCGGGGCTGTCGTTTTGGTCAAAAAATGAAAATTCTAAAAGTTCCGGTTTTTCTGCTTTAAACTCTAGGTACACATCCAAAATGTATTACTGAGTTGAAAGAAGTGGATTCTGGTGCATGGTTTTGAAACCGCAGTCAGAAAAAAAATCACATCCATATCAACATTTTTATCAGCCCCGGGGCTGTCATTTTGGTCAAAAAATGAAAATTCTAAAAGTTCCTGTTTTTCTGCTTTAAACTCTAGGTACACATCCAAAATGTATTACTGAGTTGAAAGAAGTGGATTCTGGTGCATGGTTTTGAAACCGCAGTCAGAAAAAAAATCACATCCATATCAACATTTTTATCACCCACGGGGCTGTTGTTTTGGTCAAAAAATGAAAATTCTAAAAGTTCCTGTTTTTCTGCTTTAAACTCTAGGTACACATCCAAAATGTATTACTGAGTTGAAAGAAGTGGATTCTGGTGCATGGTTTTGAAACCGCAGTCAGAAAAAAAATCACATCCATATCAACATTTTTATCACCCCCGGGGCTGTCGTTTTGGTCAAAAAATTAAAATTCTAAAAGTTCCTGTTTTTCTGCTTTAAACTCTAGGTACACATCCAAAATGTATTACTGAGTTGAAAGAAGTGGATTCTGGTGCATGGTTTTGAAACCGCAGTCAGAAAAAAAATCACATCCATATCAACATTTTTATCAGCCCCGGGGCTGTCATTTTGGTCAAAAAATGAAAATTCTAAAAGTTCCTGTTTTTCTGCTTTAAACTCTAGGTACACATCCAAAATGTATTACTGAGTTGAAAGAAGTGGATTCTGGTGCATGGTTTTGAAACCGCAGTCAGAAAAAAAATCACATCCATATCAACATTTTTATCACCCACGGGGCTGTTGTTTTGGTCAAAAAATGAAAATTCTAAAAGTTCCTGTTTTTCTGCTTTAAACTCTAGGTACACATCCAAAATGTATTACTGAGTTGAAAGAAGTGGATTCTTTTGCATGGTTTTGAAACCGCAGTCAGAAAAAAAATCACATCCATATCAACATTTTTATCACCCCCGAGGCTGTCGTTTTGGTCAAAAAATGAAAATTCTAAAAGTTCCGGTTTTTCTGCTTTAAACTCTAGGTACACATCCAAAATGTATTACTGAGTTGAAAGAAGTGGATTCTGGTGCATGGTTTTGAAACCGCAGTCAGAAAAAAATTCACATCCATCTCAACATTTTTATCACCCCCGGGTCTGTCGTTTTGTTCAAAAAATGAAAATTCTAAAAGTTTTTGTTTTTCTGCTTTAAACTCTAGGTACACATCCAAAATGTATTACTGAGTTGAAAGAAGTGGATTCTGGTGCATGGTTTTGAAACCGCAGTCAGAAAAAAAATCACATCCATATCAACATTTTTATCACCCCCGGGGCTGTCGTTTTGGTCAAAAAATTAAAATTCTAAAAGTTCCTGTTTTTCTGCTTTAAACTCTAGGTAAACATCCAAAATGTATTACTGAGTTGAAAGAAGTGGATTCTGGTGCATGGTTTTGAAACCGCAGTCAGAAAAAAATTCACATCCATATCAACATTTTTATCACCCCCGGGTCTGTCGTTTTGGTCAAAAAATGAAAATTCTAAAAGTTCCGGTTTTTCTGCTTTAAACTCTAGGTACACATCCAAAATGTATTACTGAGTTGAAAGAAGTGGATTCTGGTGCATGGTTTTGAAACCGCAGTCCGAAAAAAAATCACATCCATATCAACATTTTTATAACCCCCGGGGCTATCGTTTTGGTCAAAAAATGAAAATTCTAAAAGTTCCGGTTTTTCTGCTTTAAACTCTAGGTACACATCCAAAATGTATTATTGAGTTGAAAGAAGTGGATTCTGGTGCATGGTTTTGAAACCGCAGTCAGAAAAAAAATCACATCCATATCAACATTTTTATCACCCCCGGGGCTGTCGATTTGGTCAAAAAATGAAAATTCTAAAAGTTCCTGTTTTTCTGCTTTAAACTCTAGGTACACATCCAAAATGTATTACTGAGTTGAAAGAAGTGGATTCTGGTGCATGGTTTTGAAACCGCAGTCAGAAAAAAAATCACATTCATATCAACATTTTTATCACCCTATTTAAGCTGTCGTTTTGGTCAAAAAATGAAAATTCTAAAAGTTCCGGTTTTTCTGCTTTAAACTCTAGGTACACATCCAAAATGTATTACTGAGTTGAAAGAAGTGGATTCTGGTGCATGGTTTTGAAACCGCAGTCAGAAAAAAAATCACATCCATATCAACATTTTTATCACCCCCCGGGGCTGTCGTTTTGGTCAAAAAATGAAAATTCTAAAAGTTCCGGTTTTTCTGCTTTAAACTCTTTGTACACATCCAAAATGTATTACTGAGTTGAAAGAAGTGGATTCTGGTGCATGGTTTTGAAACCGCAGTCAGAAAAAAATTCACATCCATATCAACATTTTTATCACCCCCGGGTCTGTCGTTTTGTTCAAAAAATGAAAATTCTAAAAGTTCCTGTTTTTCTGCTTTAAACTCTAGGTACACATCCAAAATGTATTACTGAGTTGAAAGAAGTGGATTCTGGTGCATGGTTTTGAAACCGCAGTCAGAAAAAAAATCACATCCATATCAACATTTTTATCACCCCCGGGGCTGTCGTTTTGGTCAAAAAATGAAAATTCTAAAAGTTCCTGTTTTTCTGCTTTAAACTCTAGGTACACATCCAAAATGTATTACTGAGTTGAAAGAAGTGGATTCTGGTGCATGGTTTTGAAACCGCAGTCAGAAAAAAAATCACATCCATATCAACATTTTTATCATCCCCGGGGCTGTCGTTTTGGTCAAAAAATGAAAATTCTAAAAGTTCCTGTTTTTCTGCTTTAAACTCTAGGTACACATCCAAAATGTATTACTGAGTTGAAAGAAGTGGATTCTGGTGCATGGTTTTGAAACCGCAGTCAGAAAAAAATTCACATCCATATCAACATTTTTATCACCCCCGGGTCTGTCGTTTTGTTCAAAAAATGAAAATTCTAAAAGTTCCTGTTTTTTCTGCTTTAAACTCTAGGTACACATCCAAAATGTATTACTGAGTTGAAAGAAGTGGATTCTGGTGCATGGTTTTGAAACCGCAGTCAGAAAAAAAATCACATCCATATCAACATTTTTATCACCCCCGGGGCTGTCGTTTTGGTCAAAAAATGAAAATTCTAAAAGTTCCTGTTTTTCTGCTTTAAACTCTAGGTACACATCCAAAATGTATTACTGAGTTGAAAGAAGTGGATTCTGGTGCATGGTTTTGAAACCGCAGTCTGAAAAAAAATCACATCCATATCAACATTTTTATCACCCCCGGGGCTGTCGTTTTGGTCAAAAAATGAAAATTCTAAAAGTTCCAATTTTTCTGCTTTAAACTCTAGGTACACATCCAAAATGTATTACTGAGTTGAAAGAAGTGGATTCTGGTGCATGGTTTTGAAACCGCAGTCAGAAAAAAAATCACATTCATATCAACATTTTTATCACCCTATTTAAGCTGTCGTTTTGTTCAAAAAATGAAAATTCTAAAAGTTCCTGTTTTTCTGCTTTAAACTCTAGGTACACATCCAAAATGTATTACTGAGTTGAAAGAAGTGGATTCTGGTTCATGGTTTTGAAACCGCAGTCAGAAAAAAAATCACATCCATATCAACATTTTTATAACCCCCGGGGCTGTCGTTTTGGTCAAAAAATGAAAATTCTAAAAGTTCCTGTTTTTCTGCTTTAAACTCTAGGTACACATCCAAAATGTATTATTGAGTTGAAAGAAGTGGATTCTGGTGCATGGTTTTGAAACCGCAGTCAGAAAAAAAATCACATCCATATCAACATTTTTATCACCCCCGGGGCTGTCGATTTGGTCAAAAAATGAAAATTCTAAAAGTTCCTATTTTTCTGCTTTAAACTCTAGGTACACATCCAAAATGTATTACTGAGTTGAAAGAAGTGGATTCTGGTGCATGGTTTTGAAACCGCAGTCAGAAAAAAAATCACATCCATATCAACATTTTTATCACCCCCGGGGCTGTCGTTTTGGTCAAAAAATGAAAATTCTAAAAGTTCCGGTTTTTCTGCTTTAAACTCTAGGTACACATCCAAAATGTATTACTGAGTTGAAAGAAGTGGATTCTGGTGCATGGTTTTGAAACCGCAGTCAGAAAAAAAATCACATCCATATCAACATTTTTATCAGCCCCGGGGCTGTCGTTTTGGTCAAAAAATGAAAATTCTAAAAGTTCCTGTTTTTCTGCTTTAAACTCTAGGTACACATCCAAAATGTATTACTGAGTTGAAAGAAGTGGATTCTGGTGCATGGTTTTGAAACCGCAGTCAGAAAAAAATTCACATCCATATCAACATTTTTATCACCCCCGGGTCTGTCGTTTTGTTCAAAAAATGAAAATTCTAAAAGTTCCTGTTTTTTCTGCTTTAAACTCTAGGTACACATCCAAAATGTATTACTGAGTTGAAAGAAGTGGATTCTGGTGCATGGTTTTGAAACCGCAGTCAGAAAAAAAATCACATCCATATCAACATTTTTATCACCCCCGGGGCTGTCGTTTTGGTCAAAAAATGAAAATTCTAAAAGTTCCTGTTTTTCTGCTTTAAACTCTAGGTACACATCCAAAATGTATTACTGAGTTGAAAGAAGTGGATTCTGGTGCATGGTTTTGAAACCGCAGTCTGAAAAAAAATCACATCCATATCAACATTTTTATCACCCCCGGGGCTGTCGTTTTGGTCAAAAAATGAAAATTCTAAAAGTTCCAATTTTTCTGCTTTAAACTCTAGGTACACATCCAAAATGTATTACTGAGTTGAAAGAAGTGGATTCTGGTGCATGGTTTTGAAACCGCAGTCAGAAAAAAAATCACATTCATATCAACATTTTTATCACCCTATTTAAGCTGTCGTTTTGTTCAAAAAATGAAAATTCTAAAAGTTCCTGTTTTTCTGCTTTAAACTCTAGGTACACATCCAAAATGTATTACTGAGTTGAAAGAAGTGGATTCTGGTTCATGGTTTTGAAACCGCAGTCAGAAAAAAAATCACATCCATATCAACATTTTTATAACCCCCGGGGCTGTCGTTTTGGTCAAAAAATGAAAATTCTAAAAGTTCCTGTTTTTCTGCTTTAAACTCTAGGTACACATCCAAAATGTATTATTGAGTTGAAAGAAGTGGATTCTGGTGCATGGTTTTGAAACCGCAGTCAGAAAAAAAATCACATCCATATCAACATTTTTATCACCCCCGGGGCTGTCGATTTGGTCAAAAAATGAAAATTCTAAAAGTTCCTATTTTTCTGCTTTAAACTCTAGGTACACATCCAAAATGTATTACTGAGTTGAAAGAAGTGGATTCTGGTGCATGGTTTTGAAACCGCAGTCAGAAAAAAAATCACATCCATATCAACATTTTTATCACCCCCGGGGCTGTCGTTTTGGTCAAAAAATGAAAATTCTAAAAGTTCCGGTTTTTCTGCTTTAAACTCTAGGTACACATCCAAAATGTATTACTGAGTTGAAAGAAGTGGATTCTGGTGCATGGTTTTGAAACCGCAGTCAGAAAAAAAATCACATCCATATCAACATTTTTATCAGCCCCGGGGCTGTCATTTTGGTCAAAAAATGAAAATTCTAAAAGTTCCTGTTTTTCTGCTTTAAACTCTAGGTACACATCCAAAATGTATTACTGAGTTGAAAGAAGTGGATTCTGGTGCATGGTTTTGAAACCGCAGTCAGAAAAAAAATCACATCCATATCAACATTTTTATCACCCACGGGGCTGTTGTTTTGGTCAAAAAATGAAAATTCTAAAGGTTCCTGTTTTTCTGCTTTAAACTCTAGGTACACATCCAAAATGTATTACTGAGTTGAAAGAAGTGGATTCTGGTGCATGGTTTTGAAACCGCAGTCAGAAAAAAAATCACATCCATATCAACATTTTTATCACCCTTGGGGCTGTCGTTTTGGTCAAAAAATGAAAATTCTAAAAGTTCCTATTTTTCTGCTTTAAACTCTAGGTACACATCCAAAATGTATTACTGAGTTGAAAGAAGTGGATTCTGGTGCATGGTTTTGAAACCGCATTTAGAAAAAAAATCACATCCATATCAACATTTTTATCACCCCCGGGGCTGTCGTTTTGGTCAAAAAATGAAAATTCTAAAAGTTCCTGTTTTTCTGCTTTAAACTCTAGGTACACATCCAAAATGTATTACTGAGTTGAAAGAAGTGGATTCTGGTGCATGGTTTTGAAACCGCAGTCTGAAAAAAAATCACATCCATATCAACATTTTTATCACCCCCGGGGCTGTCGTTTTGGTCAAAAAATGAAAATTCTAAAAGTTCCTGTTTTTCTGCTTTAAACTCTAGGTACACATCCAAAATGTATTACTGAGTTGAAAGAAGTGGATTCTGGTTCATGGTTTTGAAACCGCAGTCAGAAAAAAAATCACATCCATATCAACATTTTTATAACCCCCGGGGCTGTCGTTTTTGTCAAAAAATGAAAATTCTAAAAGTTCCTGTTTTTCTGCTTTAAACTCTAGGTACACATCCAAAATGTATTATTGAGTTGAAAGAAGTGGATTCTGGTGCATGGTTTTGAAACCGCAGTCAGAAAAAAAATCACATCCATATCAACATTTTTATCACCCCCGGGGCTGTCGATTTGGTCAAAAAATGAAAATTCTAAAAGTTCCTATTTTTCTGCTTTAAACTCTAGGTACACATCCAAAATGTATTACTGAGTTGAAAGAAGTGGATTCTGGTGCATGGTTTTGAAACCGCAGTCAGAAAAAAAATCACATCCATATCAACATTTTTATCACCCCCGGGGCTGTCGTTTTGGTCAAAAAAATGAAAATTCTAAAAGTTCCTGTTTTTCTGCTTTAAACTCTAGGTACACATCCAAAATGTATTATTGAGTTGAAAGAAGTGGATTCTGGTGCATGGTTTTGAAACCGCAGTCAGAAAAAAAATCACATCCATATCAACATTTTTATCACCCCTGGGGCTGTCGATTTGGTCAAAAAATGAAAATTCTAAAAGTTCCTATTTTTCTGCTTTAAACTCTAGGTACACATCCAAAATGTATTACTGAGTTGAAAGAAGTGGATTCTGGTGCATGGTTTTGAAACCGCAGTCAGAAAAAAAATCACATCCATATCAACATTTTTATCACCCCCGGGGCTGTCGTTTTGGTCAAAAAATGAAAATTCTAAAAGTTCCGGTTTTTCTGCTTTAAACTCTAGGTACACATCCAAAATGTATTACTGAGTTGAAAGAAGTGGATTCTGGTGCATGGTTTTGAAACCGCAGTCAGAAAAAAAATCACATCCATATCAACATTTTTATCAGCCCCGGGGCTGTCATTTTGGTCAAAAAATGAAAATTCTAAAAGTTCCTGTTTTTCTGCTTTAAACTCTAGGTACACATCCAAAATGTATTACTGAGTTGAAAGAAGTGGATTCTGGTGCATGGTTTTGAAACCGCAGTCAGAAAAAAAATCACATCCATATCAACATTTTTATCACCCACGGGGCTGTTGTTTTGGTCAAAAAATGAAAATTCTAAAAGTTCCTGTTTTTCTGCTTTAAACTCTAGGTACACATCCAAAATGTATTACTGAGTTGAAAGAAGTGGATTCTGGTGCATGGTTTTGAAACCGCAGTCAGAAAAAAAATCACATCCATATCAACATTTTTATCACCCCCGGGGCTGTCGTTTTGGTCAAAAAATTAAAATTCTAAAAGTTCCTGTTTTTCTGCTTTAAACTCTAGGTACACATCCAAAATGTATTACTGAGTTGAAAGAAGTGGATTCTGGTGCATGGTTTTGAAACCGCAGTCAGAAAAAAAATCACATCCATATCAACATTTTTATCAGCCCCGGGGCTGTCATTTTGGTCAAAAAATGAAAATTCTAAAAGTTCCTGTTTTTCTGCTTTAAACTCTAGGTACACATCCAAAATGTATTACTGAGTTGAAAGAAGTGGATTCTGGTGCATGGTTTTGAAACCGCAGTCAGAAAAAAAATCACATCCATATCAACATTTTTATCACCCACGGGGCTGTTGTTTTGGTCAAAAAATGAAAATTCTAAAAGTTCCTGTTTTTCTGCTTTAAACTCTAGGTACACATCCAAAATGTATTACTGAGTTGAAAGAAGTGGATTCTTTTGCATGGTTTTGAAACCGCAGTCAGAAAAAAAATCACATCCATATCAACATTTTTATCACCCCCGAGGCTGTCGTTTTGGTCAAAAAATGAAAATTCTAAAAGTTCCGGTTTTTCTGCTTTAAACTCTAGGTACACATCCAAAATGTATTACTGAGTTGAAAGAAGTGGATTCTGGTGCATGGTTTTGAAACCGCAGTCAGAAAAAAATTCACATCCATCTCAACATTTTTATCACCCCCGGGTCTGTCGTTTTGTTCAAAAAATGAAAATTCTAAAAGTTTTTGTTTTTCTGCTTTAAACTCTAGGTACACATCCAAAATGTATTACTGAGTTGAAAGAAGTGGATTCTGGTGCATGGTTTTGAAACCGCAGTCAGAAAAAAAATCACATCCATATCAACATTTTTATCACCCCCGGGGCTGTCGTTTTGGTCAAAAAATGAAAATTCTAAAAGTTCCTGTTTTTCTGCTTTAAACTCTAGGTACACATCCAAAATGTATTACTGAGTTGAAAGAAGTGGATTCTGGTGCATGGTTTTGAAACCGCAGTCAGAAAAAAAATCACATCCATATCAACATTTTTATCACCCCCGGGGCTGTAGTTTTGGTCAAAAAATGAAAATTCTAAAAGTTCCGGTTTTTCTGCTTTAAACTCTAGGTACACATCCAAAATGTATTACTGAGTTGAAAGAAGTGGATTCTGGTGCATGGTTTTGAAACCGCAGTCAGAAAAAAATTCACATCCAAATCAACATTTTTATCACCCCCGGGTCTGTCGTTTTGTTCAAAAAAATGAAAATTCTAAAAGTTCCTGTTTTTCTGCTTTAAACTCTAGGTACACATCCAAAATGTATTACTGAGTTGAAAGAAGTGGATTCTGGTGCATGGTTTTGAAACCGCAGTCAGAAAAAAAATCACATCCATATCAACATTTTTATCACCCCCGGGGCTATCGTTTTGGTCAAAAAATGAAAATTCTAAAAGTTCCGGTTTTTCTGCTTTAAACTCTAGGTACACATCCAAAATGTATTACTGAGTTGAAAGAAGTGAATTCTGGTGCATGGTTTTGAAACCGCAGTCAGAAAAAAAAATTACATCCATATCAACATTTTTATAACCCCCGGGGCTGTCGTTTTGGTCAAAAAATGAAAATTCTAAAAGTTCCTGTTTTTCTGCTTTAAACTCTAGGTACACATCCAAAATGTATTACTGAGTTGAAAGAAGTGGATTCTGGTGCATGGTTTTGAAACCGCAGTCAGAAAAAAAATCACATCCATATCAACATTTTTATAAACCCCGGCCGGGGCTGTCGTTTTGGTCAAAAAATGAAAATTCTAAAAGTTCCTGTTTTTCTGCTTTAAACTCTAGGTACACATCCAAAATGTATTATTGAGTTGAAAGAAGTGGATTCTGGTGCATGGTTTTGAAACCGCAGTCAGAAAAAAAATCACATCCATATCAACATTTTTATCACCCCCGGGGCTGTCGATTTGGTCAAAAAATGAAAATTCTAAAAGTTCCTGTTTTTCTGCTTTAAACTCTAGGTACACATCCAAAATGTATTACTGAGTTGAAAGAAGTGGATTCTGGTGCATGGTTTTGAAACCACAGTCAGAAAAAAAATCACATCCATATCAACATTTTTATCACCCCCGGGGCTGTCGTTTTGGTCAAAAAATGAAAATTCTAAAAGTTCCGGTTTTTCTGCTTTAAACTCTAGGTACACATCCAAAATGTATTACTGAGTTGAAAGAAGTGGATTCTGGTGCATGGTTTTGAAACCGCAGTCAGAAAAAAAATCACATCCATATCAACATTTTTATCACCCCCGGGGCTGTCATTTTGGTCAAAAAATGAAAATTCTAAAAGTTCCTGTTTTTCTGCTTTAAACTCTAGGTACACATCCAAAATGTATTACTGAGTTGAAAGAAGTGGATTCTGGTGCATGGTTTTGAAACCGCAGTCAGAAAAAAAATCACATTCATATCAACATTTTTATCACCCTATTTAAGCTGTCGTTTTGGTCAAAAAATGAAAATTCTAAAAGTTCCGGTTTTTCTGCTTTAAACTCTAGGTACACATCCAAAATGTATTACTGAGTTGAAAGAAGTGGATTCTGGTGCATGGTTTTGAAACCGCAGTCAGAAAAAAAATCACATCCATATCAACATTTTTATCACCCCCGGGGCTGTCGTTTTGGTCAAAAAATGAAAATTCTAAAAGTTCCGGTTTTTCTGCTTTAAACTCTTTGTACACATCCAAAATGTATTACTGAGTTGAAAGAAGTGGATTCTGGTGCATGGTTTTGAAACCGCAGTCAGAAAAAAATTCACATCCATATCAACATTTTTATCACCCCCGGGTCTGTCGTTTTGTTCAAAAAATGAAAATTCTAAAAGTTCCTGTTTTTCTGCTTTAAACTCTAGGTACACATCCAAAATGTATTACTGAGTTGAAAGAAGTGGATTCTGGTGCATGGTTTTGAAACCGCAGTCAGAAAAAAAATCACATCCATATCAACATTTTTATCACCCCCGGGGCTGTCGTTTTGGTCAAAAAATGAAAATTCTAAAAGTTCCTGTTTTTCTGCTTTAAACTCTAGGTACACATCCAAAATGTATTACTGAGTTGAAAGAAGTGGATTCTGGTGCATGGTTTTGAAACCGCAGTCAGAAAAAAAATCACATCCATATCAACATTTTTATCATCCCCGGGGCTGTCGTTTTGGTCAAAAAATGAAAATTCTAAAAGTTCCTGTTTTTCTGCTTTAAACTCTAGGTACACATCCAAAATGTATTACTGAGTTGAAAGAAGTGGATTCTGGTGCATGGTTTTGAAACCGCAGTCAGAAAAAAATTCACATCCATATCAACATTTTTATCACCCCCGGGTCTGTCGTTTTGTTCAAAAAATGAAAATTCTAAAAGTTCCTGTTTTTTCTGCTTTAAACTCTAGGTACACATCCAAAATGTATTACTGAGTTGAAAGAAGTGGATTCTGGTGCATGGTTTTGAAACCGCAGTCAGAAAAAAAATCACATCCATATCAACATTTTTATCACCCCCGGGGCTGTCGTTTTGGTCAAAAAATGAAAATTCTAAAAGTTCCTGTTTTTCTGCTTTAAACTCTAGGTACACATCCAAAATGTATTACTGAGTTGAAAGAAGTGGATTCTGGTGCATGGTTTTGAAACCGCAGTCAGAAAAAAATTCACATCCATATCAACATTTTTATCACCCCCGGGTCTGTCGTTTTGTTCAAAAAATGAAAATTCTAAAAGTTCCTGTTTTTTCTGCTTTAAACTCTAGGTACACATCCAAAATGTATTACTGAGTTGAAAGAAGTGGATTCTGGTGCATGGTTTTGAAACCGCAGTCAGAAAAAAAATCACATCCATATCAACATTTTTATCACCCCCGGGGCTGTCGTTTTGGTCAAAAAATGAAAATTCTAAAAGTTCCTGTTTTTCTGCTTTAAACTCTAGGTACACATCCAAAATGTATTACTGAGTTGAAAGAAGTGGATTCTGGTGCATGGTTTTGAAACCGCAGTCTGAAAAAAAATCACATCCATATCAACATTTTTATCACCCCCGGGGCTGTCGTTTTGGTCAAAAAATGAAAATTCTAAAAGTTCCAATTTTTCTGCTTTAAACTCTAGGTACACATCCAAAATGTATTACTGAGTTGAAAGAAGTGGATTCTGGTGCATGGTTTTGAAACCGCAGTCAGAAAAAAAATCACATTCATATCAACATTTTTATCACCCTATTTAAGCTGTCGTTTTGTTCAAAAAATGAAAATTCTAAAAGTTCCTGTTTTTCTGCTTTAAACTCTAGGTACACATCCAAAATGTATTACTGAGTTGAAAGAAGTGGATTCTGGTTCATGGTTTTGAAACCGCAGTCAGAAAAAAAATCACATCCATATCAACATTTTTATAACCCCCGGGGCTGTCGTTTTGGTCAAAAAATAAAAATTCTAAAAGTTCCTGTTTTTCTGCTTTAAACTCTAGGTACACATCCAAAATGTATTATTGAGTTGAAAGAAGTGGATTCTGGTGCATGGTTTTGAAACCGCAGTCAGAAAAAAAATCACATCCATATCAACATTTTTATCACCCCCGGGGCTGTCGATTTGGTCAAAAAATGAAAATTCTAAAAGTTCCTATTTTTCTGCTTTAAACTCTAGGTACACATCCAAAATGTATTACTGAGTTGAAAGAAGTGGATTCTGGTGCATGGTTTTGAAACCGCAGTCAGAAAAAAAATCACATCCATATCAACATTTTTATCACCCCCGGGGCTGTCGTTTTGGTCAAAAAATGAAAATTCTAAAAGTTCCGGTTTTTCTGCTTTAAACTCTAGGTACACATCCAAAATGTATTACTGAGTTGAAAGAAGTGGATTCTGGTGCATGGTTTTGAAACCGCAGTCAGAAAAAAAATCACATCCATATCAACATTTTTATCAGCCCCGGGGCTGTCATTTTGGTCAAAAAATGAAAATTCTAAAAGTTCCTGTTTTTCTGCTTTAAACTCTAGGTACACATCCAAAATGTATTACTGAGTTGAAAGAAGTGGATTCTGGTGCATGGTTTTGAAACCGCAGTCAGAAAAAAAATCACATCCATATCAACATTTTTATCACCCACGGGGCTGTTGTTTTGGTCAAAAAATGAAAATTCTAAAGGTTCCTGTTTTTCTGCTTTAAACTCTAGGTACACATCCAAAATGTATTACTGAGTTGAAAGAAGTGGATTCTGGTGCATGGTTTTGAAACCGCAGTCAGAAAAAAAATCACATCCATATCAACATTTTTATCACCCTTGGGGCTGTCGTTTTGGTCAAAAAGTGAAAATTCTAAAAGTTCCTATTTTTCTGCTTTAAACTCTAGGTACACATCCAAAATGTATTACTGAGTTGAAAGAAGTGGATTCTGGTGCATGGTTTTGAAACCGCATTTAGAAAAAAAATCACATCCATATCAACATTTTTATCACCCCCGGGGCTGTCGTTTTGGTCAAAAAATGAAAATTCTAAAAGTTCCTGTTTTTCTGCTTTAAACTCTAGGTACACATCCAAAATGTATTACTGAGTTGAAAGAAGTGGATTCTGGTGCATGGTTTTGAAACCGCAGTCTGAAAAAAAATCACATCCATATCAACATTTTTATCACCCCCGGGGCTGTCGTTTTGGTCAAAAAATGAAAATTCTAAAAGTTCCTGTTTTTCTGCTTTAAACTCTAGGTACACATCCAAAATGTATTACTGAGTTGAAAGAAGTGGATTCTGGTTCATGGTTTTGAAACCGCAGTCAGAAAAAAAATCACATCCATATCAACATTTTTATAACCCCCGGGGCTGTCGTTTTTGTCAAAAAATGAAAATTCTAAAAGTTCCTGTTTTTCTGCTTTAAACTCTAGGTACACATCCAAAATGTATTATTGAGTTGAAAGAAGTGGATTCTGGTGCATGGTTTTGAAACCGCAGTCAGAAAAAAAATCACATCCATATCAACATTTTTATCACCCCCGGGGCTGTCGATTTGGTCAAAAAATGAAAATTCTAAAAGTTCCTATTTTTCTGCTTTAAACTCTAGGTACACATCCAAAATGTATTACTGAGTTGAAAGAAGTGGATTCTGGTGCATGGTTTTGAAACCGCAGTCAGAAAAAAAATCACATCCATATCAACATTTTTATCACCCCCGGGGCTGTCGTTTTGGTCAAAAAATGAAAATTCTAAAAGTTCCTGTTTTTCTGCTTTAAACTCTAGGTACACATCCAAAATGTATTATTGAGTTGAAAGAAGTGGATTCTGGTGCATGGTTTTGAAACCGCAGTCAGAAAAAAAATCACATCCATATCAACATTTTTATCACCCCTGGGGCTGTCGATTTGGTCAAAAAATGAAAATTCTAAAAGTTCCTATTTTTCTGCTTTAAACTCTAGGTACACATCCAAAATGTATTACTGAGTTGAAAGAAGTGGATTCTGGTGCATGGTTTTGAAACCGCAGTCAGAAAAAAAATCACATCCATATCAACATTTTTATCACCCCCGGGGCTGTCGTTTTGGTCAAAAAATGAAAATTCTAAAAGTTCCGGTTTTTCTGCTTTAAACTCTAGGTACACATCCAAAATGTATTACTGAGTTGAAAGAAGTGGATTCTGGTGCATGGTTTTGAAACCGCAGTCAGAAAAAAAATCACATCCATATCAACATTTTTATCAGCCCCGGGGCTGTCATTTTGGTCAAAAAATGAAAATTCTAAAAGTTCCTGTTTTTCTGCTTTAAACTCTAGGTACACATCCAAAATGTATTACTGAGTTGAAAGAAGTGGATTCTGGTGCATGGTTTTGAAACCGCAGTCAGAAAAAAAATCACATCCATATCAACATTTTTATCACCCACGGGGCTGTTGTTTTGGTCAAAAAATGAAAATTCTAAAAGTTCCTGTTTTTCTGCTTTAAACTCTAGGTACACATCCAAAATGTATTACTGAGTTGAAAGAAGTGGATTCTGGTGCATGGTTTTGAAACCGCAGTCAGAAAAAAAATCACATCCATATCAACATTTTTATCACCCCCGGGGCTGTCGTTTTGGTCAAAAAATTAAAATTCTAAAAGTTCCTGTTTTTCTGCTTTAAACTCTAGGTACACATCCAAAATGTATTACTGAGTTGAAAGAAGTGGATTCTGGTGCATGGTTTTGAAACCGCAGTCAGAAAAAAAATCACATCCATATCAACATTTTTATCAGCCCCGGGGCTGTCATTTTGGTCAAAAAATGAAAATTCTAAAAGTTCCTGTTTTTCTGCTTTAAACTCTAGGTACACATCCAAAATGTATTACTGAGTTGAAAGAAGTGGATTCTGGTTCATGGTTTTGAAACCGCAGTCAGAAAAAAATCACATCCATATCAACATTTTTATAACCCCCGGGGCTGTCGTTTTGGTCAAAAAATGAAAATTCTAAAAGTTCCTGTTTTTCTGCTTTAAACTCTAGGTACACATCCAAAATGTATTACTGAGTTGAAATAAGTGGATTCCGGTGCATGGTTTTGAAACCGCAGTCAGAAAAAAAATCACATCCATATCAACATTTTTATTACCCCCGGGGCTGTCGTTTTGGTCAAAAAATGAAAATTCTAAAAGTTCCTGTTTTTCTGCTTTAAACTCTAGGTACACATCCAAAATGTATTACTGAGTTGAAAGAAGTGGATTCTGGTTCATGGTTTTGAAACCGCAGTCAGAAAAAAAATCACATCCATATCAACATTTTTATAACCCCCGGGGCTGTCGTTTTGGTCAAAAAATGAAAATTCTAAAAGTTCCTGTTTTTCTGCTTTAAACTCTAGGTACACATCCAAAATGTATTACTGAGTTGAAAGAAGTGGATTCTGGTGCATGGTTTTGAAACCGCAGTCAGAAAAAAAAATCACATCCATATCAACATTTTTATCACCCCCGGGGCTGTCGTTTTGGTCAAAAAATGAAAATTCTAAAAGTTCCTGTTTTTCTGCTTTAAACTCTAGGTACTCATCCAAAATGTATTACTGAGTTGAAATAAGTGGATTCTGGTGCATGGTTTTGAAACCGCAGTCAGAAAAAAAATCACATCCATATCAACATTTTTATTACCCCCGGGGCTGTCGTTTTGGTCAAAAAATGAAAATTCTAAAAGTTCCTGTTTTTCTGCTTTAAACTCTAGGTACACATCCAAAATGTATTACTGAGTTGAAAGAAGTGGATTCTGGTTCATGGTTTTGAAACCGCAGTCAGAAAAAAATCACATCCATATCAACATTTTTATAACCCCCGGGGCTGTCGTTTTGGTCAAAAAATGAAAATTCTAAAAGTTCCTGTTTTTCTGCTTTAAACTCTAGGTACACATCCAAAATGTATTACTGAGTTGAAATAAGTGGATTCCGGTGCATGGTTTTGAAACCGCAGTCAGAAAAAAAATCACATCCATATCAACATTTTTATTACCCCCGGGGCTGTCGTTTTGGTCAAAAAATGAAAATTCTAAAAGTTCCTGTTTTTCTGCTTTAAACTCTAGGTACACATCCAAAATGTATTACTGAGTTGAAAGAAGTGGATTCTGGTTCATGGTTTTGAAACCGCAGTCAGAAAAAAAATCACATCCATATCAACATTTTTATAACCCCCGGGGCTGTCGTTTTGGTCAAAAAATGAAAATTCTAAAAGTTCCTGTTTTTCTGCTTTAAACTCTAGGTACACATCCAAAATGTATTACTGAGTTGAAAGAAGTGGATTCTGGTGCATGGTTTTGAAACCGCAGTCAGAAAAAAAAATCACATCCATATCAACATTTTTATCACCCCCGGGGCTGTCGTTTTGGTCAAAAAATGAAAATTCTAAAAGTTCCTGTTTTTCTGCTTTAAACTCTAGGTACACATCCAAAATGTATTACTGAGTTGAAAGAAGTGGATTCTGGTGCATGGTTTTGAAACCGCAGTCAGAAAAAAAAATCACATCCATATCAACATTTTTATCACCCCCGGGGCTGTCGTTTTGGTCAAAAAATGAAAATTCTAAAAGTTCCTGTTTTTCTGCTTTAAACTCTAGGTACACATCCAAAATGTATTACTGAGTTGAAAGAAGTGGATTCTGGTGCATGGTTTTGAAACCGCAGTCAGAAAAAAAATCACATCCATATCAACATTTTTATCACCCACGGGGCTGTTGTTTTGGTCAAAAAATGAAAATTCTAAAGGTTCCTGTTTTTCTGCTTTAAACTCTAGGTACACATCCAAAATGTATTACTGAGTTGAAAGAAGTGGATTCTGGTGCATGGTTTTGAAACCGCAGTCAGAAAAAAAATCACATCCATATCAACATTTTTATCACCCTTGGGGCTGTCGTTTTGGTCAAAAAGTGAAAATTCTAAAAGTTCCTATTTTTCTGCTTTAAACTCTAGGTACACATCCAAAATGTATTACTGAGTTGAAAGAAGTGGATTCTGGTGCATGGTTTTGAAACCGCATTTAGAAAAAAAATCACATCCATATCAACATTTTTATCACCCCCGGGGCTGTCGTTTTGGTCAAAAAATGAAAATTCTAAAAGTTCCTGTTTTTCTGCTTTAAACTCTAGGTACACATCCAAAATGTATTACTGAGTTGAAAGAAGTGGATTCTGGTGCATGGTTTTGAAACCGCAGTCTGAAAAAAAATCACATCCATATCAACATTTTTATCACCCCCGGGGCTGTCGTTTTGGTCAAAAAATGAAAATTCTAAAAGTTCCTGTTTTTCTGCTTTAAACTCTAGGTACACATCCAAAATGTATTACTGAGTTGAAAGAAGTGGATTCTGGTTCATGGTTTTGAAACCGCAGTCAGAAAAAAAATCACATCCATATCAACATTTTTATAACCCCCGGGGCTGTCGTTTTTGTCAAAAAATGAAAATTCTAAAAGTTCCTGTTTTTCTGCTTTAAACTCTAGGTACACATCCAAAATGTATTATTGAGTTGAAAGAAGTGGATTCTGGTGCATGGTTTTGAAACCGCAGTCAGAAAAAAAATCACATCCATATCAACATTTTTATCACCCCCGGGGCTGTCGATTTGGTCAAAAAATGAAAATTCTAAAAGTTCCTATTTTTCTGCTTTAAACTCTAGGTACACATCCAAAATGTATTACTGAGTTGAAAGAAGTGGATTCTGGTGCATGGTTTTGAAACCGCAGTCAGAAAAAAAATCACATCCATATCAACATTTTTATCACCCCCGGGGCTGTCGTTTTGGTCAAAAAATGAAAATTCTAAAAGTTCCTGTTTTTCTGCTTTAAACTCTAGGTACACATCCAAAATGTATTATTGAGTTGAAAGAAGTGGATTCTGGTGCATGGTTTTGAAACCGCAGTCAGAAAAAAAATCACATCCATATCAACATTTTTATCACCCCTGGGGCTGTCGATTTGGTCAAAAAATGAAAATTCTAAAAGTTCCTATTTTTCTGCTTTAAACTCTAGGTACACATCCAAAATGTATTACTGAGTTGAAAGAAGTGGATTCTGGTGCATGGTTTTGAAACCGCAGTCAGAAAAAAAATCACATCCATATCAACATTTTTATCACCCCCGGGGCTGTCGTTTTGGTCAAAAAATGAAAATTCTAAAAGTTCCGGTTTTTCTGCTTTAAACTCTAGGTACACATCCAAAATGTATTACTGAGTTGAAAGAAGTGGATTCTGGTGCATGGTTTTGAAACCGCAGTCAGAAAAAAAATCACATCCATATCAACATTTTTATCAGCCCCGGGGCTGTCATTTTGGTCAAAAAATGAAAATTCTAAAAGTTCCTGTTTTTCTGCTTTAAACTCTAGGTACACATCCAAAATGTATTACTGAGTTGAAAGAAGTGGATTCTGGTGCATGGTTTTGAAACCGCAGTCAGAAAAAAAATCACATCCATATCAACATTTTTATCACCCACGGGGCTGTTGTTTTGGTCAAAAAATGAAAATTCTAAAAGTTCCTGTTTTTCTGCTTTAAACTCTAGGTACACATCCAAAATGTATTACTGAGTTGAAAGAAGTGGATTCTGGTGCATGGTTTTGAAACCGCAGTCAGAAAAAAAATCACATCCATATCAACATTTTTATCACCCCCGGGGCTGTCGTTTTGGTCAAAAAATTAAAATTCTAAAAGTTCCTGTTTTTCTGCTTTAAACTCTAGGTACACATCCAAAATGTATTACTGAGTTGAAAGAAGTGGATTCTGGTGCATGGTTTTGAAACCGCAGTCAGAAAAAAAATCACATCCATATCAACATTTTTATCAGCCCCGGGGCTGTCATTTTGGTCAAAAAATGAAAATTCTAAAAGTTCCTGTTTTTCTGCTTTAAACTCTAGGTACACATCCAAAATGTATTACTGAGTTGAAAGAAGTGGATTCTGGTTCATGGTTTTGAAACCGCAGTCAGAAAAAAATCACATCCATATCAACATTTTTATAACCCCCGGGGCTGTCGTTTTGGTCAAAAAATGAAAATTCTAAAAGTTCCTGTTTTTCTGCTTTAAACTCTAGGTACACATCCAAAATGTATTACTGAGTTGAAATAAGTGGATTCCGGTGCATGGTTTTGAAACCGCAGTCAGAAAAAAAATCACATCCATATCAACATTTTTATTACCCCCGGGGCTGTCGTTTTGGTCAAAAAATGAAAATTCTAAAAGTTCCTGTTTTTCTGCTTTAAACTCTAGGTACACATCCAAAATGTATTACTGAGTTGAAAGAAGTGGATTCTGGTTCATGGTTTTGAAACCGCAGTCAGAAAAAAAATCACATCCATATCAACATTTTTATAACCCCCGGGGCTGTCGTTTTGGTCAAAAAATGAAAATTCTAAAAGTTCCTGTTTTTCTGCTTTAAACTCTAGGTACACATCCAAAATGTATTACTGAGTTGAAAGAAGTGGATTCTGGTGCATGGTTTTGAAACCGCAGTCAGAAAAAAAAATCACATCCATATCAACATTTTTATCACCCCCGGGGCTGTCGTTTTGGTCAAAAAATGAAAATTCTAAAAGTTCCTGTTTTTCTGCTTTAAACTCTAGGTACTCATCCAAAATGTATTACTGAGTTGAAATAAGTGGATTCTGGTGCATGGTTTTGAAACCGCAGTCAGAAAAAAAATCACATCCATATCAACATTTTTATTACCCCCGGGGCTGTCGTTTTGGTCAAAAAATGAAAATTCTAAAAGTTCCTGTTTTTCTGCTTTAAACTCTAGGTACACATCCAAAATGTATTACTGAGTTGAAAGAAGTGGATTCTGGTTCATGGTTTTGAAACCGCAGTCAGAAAAAAATCACATCCATATCAACATTTTTATAACCCCCGGGGCTGTCGTTTTGGTCAAAAAATGAAAATTCTAAAAGTTCCTGTTTTTCTGCTTTAAACTCTAGGTACACATCCAAAATGTATTACTGAGTTGAAATAAGTGGATTCCGGTGCATGGTTTTGAAACCGCAGTCAGAAAAAAAATCACATCCATATCAACATTTTTATTACCCCCGGGGCTGTCGTTTTGGTCAAAAAATGAAAATTCTAAAAGTTCCTGTTTTTCTGCTTTAAACTCTAGGTACACATCCAAAATGTATTACTGAGTTGAAAGAAGTGGATTCTGGTTCATGGTTTTGAAACCGCAGTCAGAAAAAAAATCACATCCATATCAACATTTTTATAACCCCCGGGGCTGTCGTTTTGGTCAAAAAATGAAAATTCTAAAAGTTCCTGTTTTTCTGCTTTAAACTCTAGGTACACATCCAAAATGTATTACTGAGTTGAAAGAAGTGGATTCTGGTGCATGGTTTTGAAACCGCAGTCAGAAAAAAAAATCACATCCATATCAACATTTTTATCACCCCCGGGGCTGTCGTTTTGGTCAAAAAATGAAAATTCTAAAAGTTCCTGTTTTTCTGCTTTAAACTCTAGGTACACATCCAAAATGTATTACTGAGTTGAAAGAAGTGGATTCTGGTGCATGGTTTTGAAACCGCAGTCAGAAAAAAAAATCACATCCATATCAACATTTTTATCACCCCCGGGGCTGTCGTTTTGGTCAAAAAATGAAAATTCTAAAAGTTCCTGTTTTTCTGCTTTAAACTCTAGGTACACATCCAAAATGTATTACTGAGTTGAAAGAAGTGGATTCTGGTGCATGGTTTTGAAACCGCAGTCAGAAAAAAAATCACATCCATATCAACATTTTTATCACCCCCCGGGGCTGTCGTTTTGGTCATAAAATGAAAATTCTAAAAGTTCCTGTTTTTCTGCTTTAAACTCTAGGTACACATCCAAAATGTATTACTGAGTTGAAAGAAGTGGATTCTGGTGCATGGTTTTGAAACCGCAGTCAGAAAAAAAAATCACATCCATATCAACATTTTTATCACCCCCGGGGCTGTCGTTTTGGTCAAAAAATGAAAATTCTAAAAGTTCCTGTTTTTCTGCTTTAAACTCTAGGTACACATCCAAAATGTATTACTGAGTTGAAAGAAGTGGATTCTGGTGCATGGTTTTGAAGCCGCAGTCAGAAAAAAAATCACATCCATATCAACATTTTTATCACCCCCGGGGCTGTCGTTTTGGTCATAAAATGAAAATTCTAAAAGTTCCGGTTTTTCTGCTTTAAACTCTAGGTACACATCCAAAATGTATTACTGAGTTGAAAGAAGTGGATTCTGGTGCATGGTTTTGAAACCGCAGTCAGAAAAAAAATCACATCCATATCAACATTTTTATCACCCCCGGGGCTGTCGTTTTGGTCAAAAAATTAAAATTCTAAAAGTTCCTGTTTTTCTGCTTTAAACTCTAGGTACACATCCAAAATGTATTACTGAGTTGAAAGAAGTGGATTCTGGTGCATGGTTTTGAAACCGCAGTCAGAAAAAAAATCACATCCATATCAACATTTTTATAACCCCCGGGGCTGTCGTTTTGGTCAAAAAATGAAAATTCTAAAAGTTCCTGTTTTTCTGCTTTAAACTCTAGGTACACATCCAAAATGTATTACTGAGTTGAAAGAAGTGGATTCTGGTGCATGGTTTTGAAACCGCAGTCAGAAAAAAAAATCACATCCATATCAACATTTTTATCACCCCCGGGGCTGTCGTTTTGGTCAAAAAATGAAAATTCTAAAAGTTCCTGTTTTTCTGCTTTAAACTCTAGGTACACATCCAAAATGTATTACTGAGTTGAAAGAAGTGGATTCTGGTGCATGGTTTTGAAACCGCAGTCAGAAAAAAAAATCACATCCATATCAACATTTTTATCACCCCCGGGGCTGTCGTTTTGGTCAAAAAATGAAAATTCTAAAAGTTCCTGTTTTTCTGCTTTAAACTCTAGGTACACATCCAAAATGTATTACTGAGTTGAAAGAAGTGGATTCTGGTGCATGGTTTTGAAACCGCAGTCAGAAAAAAAATCACATCCATATCAACATTTTTATCACCCCCGGGGCTGTCGTTTTGGTCATAAAATGAAAATTCTAAAAGTTCCTGTTTTTCTGCTTTAAACTCTAGGTACACATCCAAAATGTATTACTGAGTTGAAAGTAGTGGATTCTGGTTTATGGTTTTGAAACCGCAGTCAGAAAAAAAATCACATCCATATCAACATTTTTATTACTCCCGGGGCTGTCGTTTTGGTCAAAAAATGAAAATTCTAAAAGTTCCTGTTTTTCTGCTTTAAACTCTAGGTACACATCCAAAATGTATTACTGAGTTGAAAGAAGTGGATTCTGGTGCATGGTTTTGAAACCGCAGTCAGAAAAAAAATCACATCCATATCAACATTTTTATCACCCCCGGGGCTGTCGTTTTGGTCAAAAAATGAAAATTCTAAAAGTTCCTGTTTTTCTGCTTTAAACTCTAGGTACTCATCCAAAATGTATTACTGAGTTGAAATAAGTGGATTCTGGTGCATGGTTTTGAAACCGCAGTCAGAAAAAAAATCACATCCATATCAACATTTTTATCACCCCCGGGGCTGTCGTTTTGGTCAAAAAATGAAAATTCTAAAAGTTCCTGTTTTTCTGCTTTAAACTCTAGGTACACATCCAAAATGTATTACTGAGTTGAAAGAAGTGGATTCTGGTTCATGGTTTTGAAACCGCAGTCAGAAAAAAATCACATCCATATCAACATTTTTATAACCCCCGGGGCTGTCGTTTTGGTCAAAAAATGAAAATTCTAAAAGTTCCTGTTTTTCTGCTTTAAACTCTAGGTACACATCCAAAATGTATTACTGAGTTGAAATAAGTGGATTCTGGTGCATGGTTTTGAAACCGCAGTCAGAAAAAAATCACATCCATATCAACATTTTTATCACCCCCGGGGCTGTCGTTTTGGTCAAAAAATGAAAATTCTAAAAGTTCCTGTTTTTCTGCTTTAAACTCTAGGTACACATCCAAAATGTATTACTGAGTTGAAAGAAGTGGATTCTGGTTCATGGTTTTGAAACCGCAGTCAGAAAAAAAATCACATCCATATCAACATTTTTATAACCCCCGGGGCTGTCGTTTTGGTCAAAAAATGAAAATTCTAAAAGTTCCTGTTTTTCTGCTTTAAACTCTAGGTACACATCCAAAATGTATTACTGAGTTGAAAGAAGTGGATTCTGGTGCATGGTTTTGAAACCGCAGTCAGAAAAAAAAATCACATCCATATCAATATTTTTATCACCCCCGGGGCTGTCGTTTTGGTCAAAAAATGAAAATTCTAAAAGTTCCTGTTTTTCTGCTTTAAACTCTAGGTACACATCCAAAATGTATTACTGAGTTGAAAGAAGTGGATTCTGGTGCATGGTTTTGAAACCGCAGTCAGAAAAAAAAATCACATCCATATCAACATTTTTATCACCCCCGGGGCTGTCGTTTTGGTCAAAAAATGAAAATTCTAAAAGTTCCTGTTTTTCTGCTTTAAACTCTAGGTACACATCCAAAATGTATTACTGAGTTGAAAGAAGTGGATTCTGGTGCATGGTTTTGAAACCGCAGTCAGAAAAAAAATCACATCCATATCAACATTTTTATCACCCCCGGGGCTGTCGTTTTGGTCATAAAATGAAAATTCTAAAAGTTCCTGTTTTTCTGCTTTAAACTCTAGGTACACATCCAAAATGTATTACTGAGTTCAAAGTAGTGGATTCTGGTTTATGGTTTTGAAACCGCAGTCAGAAAAAAAATCACATCCATATCAACATTTTTATTACCCCCGGGGCTGTCGTTTTGGTCAAAAAATGAAAATTCTAAAAGTTCCGGTTTTTCTGCTTTAAACTCTAGGTACACATCCAAAATGTATTACTGAGTTGAAAGAAGTGGATTCTGGTGCATGGTTTTGAAACCGCAGTCAGAAAAAAAATCACATTCATATCAACATTTTTATCACCCCCGGGGCTGTCGTTTTGGTCAAAAAATTAAAATTCTAAAAGTTCCGGTTTTTCTGCTTTAAACTCTAGGTACACATCCAAAATGTATTACTGAGTTGAAAGAAGTGGATTCTGGTTCATGGTTTTGAAACCGCAGTCAGAAAAAAATTAAATCCATATCAACATTTTTATAACCCCCGGGGCTGTCGTTTTGGTCAAAAAATGAAAATTCTAAAAGTTCCTGTTTTTCTGCTTTAAACTCTAGGTACACATCCAAAATGTATTACTGAGTTGAAAGAAGTGGATTCTGGTGCATGGTTTTGAAACCGCAGTCAGAAAAAAAATCACATCCATATCAACATTTTTATAACCCCCGGGGCTGTCGTTTTGGTCAAAAAATGAAAATTCTAAAAGTTCCTGTTTTTTTGCTTTAAACTCTAGGTACACATCCAAAATGTATTACTGAGTTGAAAGAAGTGGATTCTGGTGCATGGTTTTGAAACCGCAGTCAGAAAAAAAATCACATCCATATCAACATTTTTATCACCCCCGGGGCTGTCGTTTTGGTCAAAAAATGAAAATTCTAAAAGTTCCTGTTTTTCTGCTTTAAACTCTAGGTACACATCCAAAATGTATTACTGAGTTGAAAAAAGTGGATTCTGGTGCATGGTTTTGAAACCGCAGTCAGAAAAAAAATCACATCCATATCAACATTTTTATCACCCCCGGGGCTGTCGATTTGGTCAAAAAATGAAAATTCTAAAAGTTCCTGTTTTTCTGCTTTAAACTCTAGGTACACATCCAAAATGTATTACTGAGTTGAAAGAAGTGGATTCTGGTGCATGGTTTTGAAACCGCAGTCAGAAAAAAAATCACATCCATATCAACATTTTTATCACCCCCGGGGCTGTCGTTTTGGTCAAAAAATGAAAATTCTAAAAGTTCCGGTTTTTCTGCTTTAAACTCTAGGTACACATCCAAAATGTATTACTGAGTTGAAAGAAGTGGATTCTGGTGCATGGTTTTGAAACCGCAGTCATAAAAAAAATCACATCCATATCAACATTTTTATCACCCCCGGGGCTGTCGTTTTGGTCAAAAAATGAAAATTCTAAAAGTTCCGGTTTTTCTGCTTTAAACTCTAGGTACACATCCAAAATGTATTACTGAGTTGAAAGAAGTGGATTCTGGTGCATGGTTTTGAAACCGCAGTCAGAAAAAAAATCACATCCATATCAACATTTTTATCACCCCCGGGGCTGTCGTTTTGGTCAAAAAATGAAAATTCTAAAAGTTCCTGTTTTTCTGCTTTAAACTCTAGGTACACATCCAAAATGTATTACTGAGTTGAAAGAAGTGGATTCTGGTGCATGGTTTTGAAACCGCAGTCAGAAAAAAAATCACATCCATATCAACATTTTTATCACCCCCGGGGCTGTCGATTTGGTCAAAAAATGAAAATTCTAAAAGTTCCTGTTTTTCTGCTTTAAACTCTAGGTACACATCCAAAATGTATTACTGAGTTGAAAGAAGTGGATTCTGGTGCATGGTTTTGAAACCGCAGTCAGAAAAAAAATCACATCCATATCAACATTTTTATCACCCCCGGGGCTGTCGTTTTGGTCAAAAAATGAAAATTCTAAAAGTTCCGGTTTTTCTGCTTTAAACTCTAGGTACACATCCAAAATGTATTACTGAGTTGAAAGAAGTGGATTCTGGTGCATGGTTTTGAAACCGCAGTCAGAAAAAAAATCACATCCATATCAACATTTTTATCACCCCCGGGGCTGTTGTTTTGGTCAAAAAATGAAAATTCTAAAAGTTCCTGTTTTTCTGCTTTAAACTCTAGGTACACATCCAAAATGTATTACTGAGTTGAAAGAAGTGGATTCTGGTGCATGGTTTTGAAACCGCAGTCAGAAAAAAAATCACATCCATATCAACATTTTTATTACCCCCGGGGCTGTCGTTTTGGTCAAAAAATGAAAATTCTAAAAGTTCCGGTTTTTCTGCTTTAAACTCTAGGTACACATCCAAAATGTATTACTGAGTTGAAAGAAGTGGATTCTGGTGCATGGTTTTGAAACCGCAGCCAGAAAAAAATCACATCCATATCAACATTTTTATCACCCCCGGGGCTGTCGTTTTGGTCAAAAAATGAAAATTCTAAAAGTTCCGGTTTTTCTGCTTTAAACTCTAGGTACACATCCAAAATGTATTACTGAGTTGAAAGAAGTGGATTCTGGTGCATGGTTTTGAAACCGCAGTCAGAAAAAAAATCACATCCATATCAACATTTTTTCACCCCCAGGGCTGTTGTTTTGGTCAAAAAATGAAAATTCTAAAAGTTCCTGTTTTTCTGCTTTAAACTCTAGGTACACATCCAAAATGTATTACTGAGTTGAAAGAAGTGGATTCTGGTGCATGGTTTTGAAACCGCAGTCAGAAAAAAAATCACATCCATATCAACATTTTTATCACCCCCGGGGCTGTCGTTTTGGTCAAAAAATGAAAATTCTAAAAGTTCCTGTTTTTCTGCTTTAAACTCTAGGTACACATCCAAAATGTATTACTGAGTTGAAAGAAGTGGATTCTGGTGCATGGTTTTGAAACCGCAGTCAGAAAAAAAATCACATCCATATCAACATTTTTATAACACTCGGGGCTGTCGTTTGGTCAAAAAATAAAAATTCTAAAAGTTCCTGTTTTTCTGCTTTAAACTCTAGGTACACATCCAAAATGTATTACTGAGTTGAAATAAGTGGATTCTGGTGCATGGTTTTGAAACCGCAGTCAGAAAAAAATCACATCCATATCAACATTTTTATCACCCCCGGGGCTGTCGTTTTGGTCAAAAAATGAAAATTCTAAAAGTTCCTGTTTTTCTGCTTTAAACTCTAGGTACACATCCAAAATGTATTACTGAGTTGAAAGAAGTGGATTCTGGTTCATGGTTTTGAAACCGCAGTCAGAAAAAAAATCACATCCATATCAACATTTTTATAACCCCCGGGGCTGTCGTTTTGGTCAAAAAATGAAAATTCTAAAAGTTCCTGTTTTTCTGCTTTAAACTCTAGGTACACATCCAAAATGTATTACTGAGTTGAAAGAAGTGGATTCTGGTGCATGGTTTTGAAACCGCAGTCAGAAAAAAAAATCACATCCATATCAATATTTTTATCACCCCCGGGGCTGTCGTTTTGGTCAAAAAATGAAAATTCTAAAAGTTCCTGTTTTTCTGCTTTAAACTCTAGGTACACATCCAAAATGTATTACTGAGTTGAAAGAAGTGGATTCTGGTGCATGGTTTTGAAACCGCAGTCAGAAAAAAAAATCACATCCATATCAACATTTTTATCACCCCCGGGGCTGTCGTTTTGGTCAAAAAATGAAAATTCTAAAAGTTCCTGTTTTTCTGCTTTAAACTCTAGGTACACATCCAAAATGTATTACTGAGTTGAAAGAAGTGGATTCTGGTGCATGGTTTTGAAACCGCAGTCAGAAAAAAAATCACATCCATATCAACATTTTTATCACCCCCGGGGCTGTCGTTTTGGTCATAAAATGAAAATTCTAAAAGTTCCTGTTTTTCTGCTTTAAACTCTAGGTACACATCCAAAATGTATTACTGAGTTCAAAGTAGTGGATTCTGGTTTATGGTTTTGAAACCGCAGTCAGAAAAAAAATCACATCCATATCAACATTTTTATTACCCCCGGGGCTGTCGTTTTGGTCAAAAAATGAAAATTCTAAAAGTTCCGGTTTTTCTGCTTTAAACTCTAGGTACACATCCAAAATGTATTACTGAGTTGAAAGAAGTGGATTCTGGTGCATGGTTTTGAAACCGCAGTCAGAAAAAAAATCACATTCATATCAACATTTTTATCACCCCCGGGGCTGTCGTTTTGGTCAAAAAATTAAAATTCTAAAAGTTCCGGTTTTTCTGCTTTAAACTCTAGGTACACATCCAAAATGTATTACTGAGTTGAAAGAAGTGGATTCTGGTGCATGGTTTTGAAACCGCAGTCAGAAAAAAAATCACATCCATATCAACATTTTTATAACACTCGGGGCTGTCGTTTGGTCAAAAAATAAAAATTCTAAAAGTTCCGGTTTTTCTGCTTTAAACTCTAGGTACACATCCAAAATGTATTACTGAGTTGAAAGAAGTGGATTCTGGTGCATGGTTTTGAAACCGCAGTCAGAAAAAAAATCACATCCATATCAACATTTTTATAACCCCCGGGGCTGTCGTTTTGGTCAAAAAATGAAAATTCTAAAAGTTCCTGTTTTTCTGCTTTAAACTCTAGGTACACATCCAAAATGTATTACTGAGTTGAAAGAAGTGGATTCTGGTTCATGGTTTTGAAACCGCAGTCAGAAAAAAATTAAATCCATATCAACATTTTTATAACCCCCGGGGCTGTCGTTTTGGTCAAAAAATGAAAATTCTAAAAGTTCCTGTTTTTCTGCTTTAAACTCTAGGTACACATCCAAAATGTATTACTGAGTTGAAAGAAGTGGATTCTGGTGCATGGTTTTGAAACCGCAGTCAGAAAAAAAATCACATCCATATCAACATTTTTATAACCCCCGGGGCTGTCGTTTTGGTCAAAAAATGAAAATTCTAAAAGTTCCTGTTTTTTTGCTTTAAACTCTAGGTACACATCCAAAATGTATTACTGAGTTGAAAGAAGTGGATTCTGGTGCATGGTTTTGAAACCGCAGTCAGAAAAAAAATCACATCCATATCAACATTTTTATCACCCCCGGGGCTGTCGTTTTGGTCAAAAAATGAAAATTCTAAAAGTTCCTGTTTTTCTGCTTTAAACTCTAGGTACACATCCAAAATGTATTACTGAGTTGAAAGAAGTGGATTCTGGTGCATGGTTTTGAAACCGCAGTCAGAAAAAAAATCACATCCATATCAACATTTTTATCACCCCCGGGGCTGTCGATTTGGTCAAAAAATGAAAATTCTAAAAGTTCCTGTTTTTCTGCTTTAAACTCTAGGTACACATCCAAAATGTATTACTGAGTTGAAAGAAGTGGATTCTGGTGCATGGTTTTGAAACCGCAGTCAGAAAAAAAATCACATCCATATCAACATTTTTATCACCCCCGGGGCTGTCGTTTTGGTCAAAAAATGAAAATTCTAAAAGTTCCGGTTTTTCTGCTTTAAACTCTAGGTACACATCCAAAATGTATTACTGAGTTGAAAGAAGTGGATTCTGGTGCATGGTTTTGAAACCGCAGTCGTAAAAAAAATCACATCCATATCAACATTTTTATCACCACCGGGGCTGTCGTTTTGGTCAAAAAATGAAAATTCTAAAAGTTCCGGTTTTTCTGCTTTAAACTCTAGGTACACATCCAAAATGTATTACTGAGTTGAAAGAAGTGGATTCTGGTGCATGGTTTTGAAACCGCAGTCAGAAAAAAAATCACATCCATATCAACATTTTTATCACCCCCGGGGCTGTCGTTTTGGTCAAAAAATGAAAATTCTAAAAGTTCCTGTTTTTCTGCTTTAAACTCTAGGTACACATCCAAAATGTATTACTGAGTTGAAAGAAGTGGATTCTGGTGCATGGTTTTGAAACCGCAGTCAGAAAAAAAATCACATCCATATCAACATTTTTATCACCCCCGGGGCTGTCGATTTGGTCAAAAAATGAAAATTCTAAAAGTTCCTGTTTTTCTGCTTTAAACTCTAGGTACACATCCAAAATGTATTACTGAGTTGAAAGAAGTGGATTCTGGTGCATGGTTTTGAAACCGCAGTCAGAAAAAAAATCACATCCATATCAACATTTTTATCACCCCCGGGGCTGTCGTTTTGGTCAAAAAATGAAAATTCTAAAAGTTCCGGTTTTTCTGCTTTAAACTCTAGGTACACATCCAAAATGTATTACTGAGTTGAAAGAAGTGGATTCTGGTGCATGGTTTTGAAACCGCAGCCAGAAAAAAAATCACATCCATATCAACATTTTTATCACCCCCGGGGCTGTCGTTTTGGTCAAAAAATGAAAATTCTAAAAGTTCCGGTTTTTCTGCTTTAAACTCTAGGTACACATCCAAAATGTATTACTGAGTTGAAAGAAGTGGATTCTGGTGCATGGTTTTGAAACCGCAGTCAGAAAAAAAATCACATCCATATCAACATTTTTATCACCCCCGGGGCTGTTGTTTTGGTCAAAAAATGAAAATTCTAAAAGTTCCTGTTTTTCTGCTTTAAACTCTAGGTACACATCCAAAATGTATTACTGAGTTGAAAGAAGTGGATTCTGGTGCATGGTTTTGAAACCGCAGTCAGAAAAAAAATCACATCCATATCAACATTTTTATTACCCCCGGGGCTGTCGTTTTGGTCAAAAAATGAAAATTCTAAAAGTTCCGGTTTTTCTGCTTTAAACTCTAGGTACACATCCAAAATGTATTACTGAGTTGAAAGAAGTGGATTCTGGTGCATGGTTTTGAAACCGCAGTCAGAAAAAAAATCACATCCATATCAACATTTTTATCACCCCCGGGGCTGTCGTTTTGGTCAAAAAATGAAAATTCTAAAAGTTCCGGTTTTTCTGCTTTAAACTCTAGGTACACATCCAAAATGTATTACTGAGTTGAAAGAAGTGGATTCTGGTGCATGGTTTTGAAACCGCAGCCAGAAAAAAAATCACATCCATATCAACATTTTTATCACCCCCGGGGCTGTCGTTTTGGTCAAAAAATGAAAATTCTAAAAGTTCCGGTTTTTCTGCTTTAAACTCTAGGTACACATCCAAAATGTATTACTGAGTTGAAAGAAGTGGATTCTGGTGCATGGTTTTGAAACCGCAGTCAGAAAAAAAATCACATCCATATCAACATTTTTTCACCCCCAGGGCTGTTGTTTTGGTCAAAAAATGAAAATTCTAAAAGTTCCTGTTTTTCTGCTTTAAACTCTAGGTACACATCCAAAATGTATTACTGAGTTGAAAGAAGTGGATTCTGGTGCATGGTTTTGAAACCGCAGTCAGAAAAAAAATCACATCCATATCAACATTTTTATCACCCCCGGGGCTGTCGTTTTGGTCAAAAAATGAAAATTCTAAAAGTTCCTGTTTTTCTGCTTTAAACTCTAGGTACACATCCAAAATGTATTACTGAGTTGAAAGAAGTGGATTCTGGTGCATGGTTTTGAAACCGCAGTCAGAAAAAAAATCACATCCATATCAACATTTTTATAACACTCGGGGCTGTCGTTTGGTCAAAAAATAAAAATTCTAAAAGTTCCGTTTTTTCTGCTTTAAACTCTAGGTACACATCCAAAATGTATTACTAAGTTGAAAGAAGTGGATTCTGGTGCATGGTTTTGAAACTGCAGTCAGAAAAAAAATCACATCCATATCAACATTTTTATAACCCCGGGGCTGTCGTTTTGGTCAAAAAATGAAAATTCTAAAAGTTCCTGTTTTTCTGCTTTAAACTCTAGGTACACATCCAAAATGTATTACTGAGTTGAAAGAAGTGGATTCTGGTGCATGGTTTTGAAACCGCAGTCAGAAAAAAAATCACATCCATATCAACATTTTTATCACCCCCGGGGCTGTCGTTTTGGTCAAAAAATGAAAATTCTAAAAGTTCCGGTTTTTCTGCTTTAAACTCTAGGTACACATCCAAAATGTATTACTGAGTTGAAAGAAGTGGATTCTGGTGCATGGTTTTGAAACCGCAGTCAGAAAAAAAATCACATCCATATCAACATTTTTATAACCCCCGGGGCTGTCGTTTTGGTCAAAAAATGAAAATTCTAAAAGTTCCTGTTTTTCTGCTTTAAACTCTAGGTACACATCCAAAATGTATTACTGAGTTGAAAGAAGTGGATTCTGGTTCATGGTTTTGAAACCGCAGTCAGAAAAAAAATCACATCCATATCAACATTTTTATAACCCCCGGGGCTGTCGTTTTGGTCAAAAAATGAAAATTCTAAAAGTTCCTGTTTTTCTGCTTTAAACTCTAGGTACACATCCAAAATGTATTACTGAGTTGAAAGAAGTGGATTCTGGTGCATGGTTTTGAAACCGCAGTCAGAAAAAAAATCACATCCATATCAACATTTTTATCACCCCCGGGGCTGTCGTTTTGGTCAAAAAATGAAAATTCTAAAAGTTCCTGTTTTTCTGCTTTAAACTCTAGGTACACATCCAAAATGTATTACTGAGTTGAAAGAAGTGGATTCTGGTGCATGGTTTTGAAACCGCAGTCAGAAAAAAAATCACATCCATATCAACATTTTTATCACCCCCGGGGCTGTCGTTTTGGTCAAAAAATGAAAATTCTAAAAGTTCCGGTTTTTCTGCTTTAAACTCTAGGTACACATCCAAAATGTATTACTGAGTTGAAAGAAGTGGATTCTGGTGCATGGTTTTGAAACCGCAGCCAGAAAAAAAATCACATCCATATCAACATTTTTATCACCCCCGGGGCTGTCGTTTTGGTCAAAAAATGAAAATTCTAAAAGTTCCGGTTTTTCTGCTTTAAACTCTAGGTACACATCCAAAATGTATTACTGAGTTGAAAGAAGTGGATTCTGGTGCATGGTTTTGAAACCGCAGTCAGAAAAAAAATCACATCCATATCAACATTTTTATCACCCCCGGGGCTGTTGTTTTGGTCAAAAAATGAAAATTCTAAAAGTTCCTGTTTTTCTGCTTTAAACTCTAGGTACACATCCAAAATGTATTACTGAGTTGAAAGAAGTGGATTCTGGTGCATGGTTTTGAAACCGCAGTCAGAAAAAAAATCACATCCATATCAACATTTTTATTACCCCCGGGGCTGTCGTTTTGGTCAAAAAATGAAAATTCTAAAAGTTCCGGTTTTTCTGCTTTAAACTCTAGGTACACATCCAAAATGTATTACTGAGTTGAAAGAAGTGGATTCTGGTGCATGGTTTTGAAACCGCAGTCAGAAAAAAAATCACATCCATATCAACATTTTTATCACCCCCGGGGCTGTCGTTTTGGTCAAAAAATGAAAATTCTAAAAGTTCCGGTTTTTCTGCTTTAAACTCTAGGTACACATCCAAAATGTATTACTGAGTTGAAAGAAGTGGATTCTGGTGCATGGTTTTGAAACCGCAGCCAGAAAAAAAATCACATCCATATCAACATTTTTATCACCCCCGGGGCTGTCGTTTTGGTCAAAAAATGAAAATTCTAAAAGTTCCGGTTTTTCTGCTTTAAACTCTAGGTACACATCCAAAATGTATTACTGAGTTGAAAGAAGTGGATTCTGGTGCATGGTTTTGAAACCGCAGTCAGAAAAAAAATCACATCCATATCAACATTTTTTCACCCCCAGGGCTGTTGTTTTGGTCAAAAAATGAAAATTCTAAAAGTTCCTGTTTTTCTGCTTTAAACTCTAGGTACACATCCAAAATGTATTACTGAGTTGAAAGAAGTGGATTCTGGTGCATGGTTTTGAAACCGCAGTCAGAAAAAAAATCACATCCATATCAACATTTTTATCACCCCCGGGGCTGTCGTTTTGGTCAAAAAATGAAAATTCTAAAAGTTCCTGTTTTTCTGCTTTAAACTCTAGGTACACATCCAAAATGTATTACTGAGTTGAAAGAAGTGGATTCTGGTGCATGGTTTTGAAACCGCAGTCAGAAAAAAAATCACATCCATATCAACATTTTTATAACACTCGGGGCTGTCGTTTGGTCAAAAAATAAAAATTCTAAAAGTTCCGTTTTTTCTGCTTTAAACTCTAGGTACACATCCAAAATGTATTACTAAGTTGAAAGAAGTGGATTCTGGTGCATGGTTTTGAAACTGCAGTCAGAAAAAAAATCACATCCATATCAACATTTTTATAACCCCGGGGCTGTCGTTTTGGTCAAAAAATTAAAATTCTAAAAGTTCCTGTTTTTCTGCTTTAAACTCTAGGTACACATCCAAAATGTATTACTGAGTTGAAAGAAGTGGATTCTGGTGCATGGTTTTGAAACCGCAGTCAGAAAAAAAATCACATCCATATCAACATTTTTATCACCCCCGGGGCTGTCGTTTTGGTCAAAAAATGAAAATTCTAAAAGTTCCGGTTTTTCTGCTTTAAACTCTAGGTACACATCCAAAATGTATTACTGAGTTGAAAGAAGTGGATTCTGGTGCATGGTTTTGAAACCGCAGTCAGAAAAAAAATCACATCCATATCAACATTTTTATAACCCCCGGGGCTGTCGTTTTGGTCAAAAAATGAAAATTCTAAAAGTTCCTGTTTTTCTGCTTTAAACTCTAGGTACACATCCAAAATGTATTACTGAGTTGAAAGAAGTGGATTCTGGTTCATGGTTTTGAAACCGCAGTCAGAAAAAAAATCACATCCATATCAACATTTTTATAACCCCCGGGGCTGTCGTTTTGGTCAAAAAATGAAAATTCTAAAAGTTCCTGTTTTTCTGCTTTAAACTCTAGGTACACATCCAAAATGTATTACTGAGTTGAAAGAAGTGGATTCTGGTGCATGGTTTTGAAACCGCAGTCAGAAAAAAAATCACATCCATATCAACATTTTTATCACCCCCGGGGCTGTCGTTTTGGTCAAAAAATGAAAATTCTAAAAGTTCCTGTTTTTCTGCTTTAAACTCTAGGTACACATCCAAAATGTATTACTGAGTTGAAAGAAGTGGATTCTGGTGCATGGTTTTGAAACCGCAGTCAGAAAAAAAATCACATCCATATCAACATTTTTATAACACTCGGGGCTGTCGTTTGGTCAAAAAATAAAAATTCTAAAAGTTCCGTTTTTTCTGCTTTAAACTCTAGGTACACATCCAAAATGTATTACTAAGTTGAAAGAAGTGGATTCTGGTGCATGGTTTTGAAACTGCAGTCAGAAAAAAAATCACATCCATATCAACATTTTTATAACCCCGGGGCTGTCGTTTTGGTCAAAAAATGAAAATTCTAAAAGTTCCTGTTTTTCTGCTTTAAACTCTAGGTACACATCCAAAATGTATTACTGAGTTGAAAGAAGTGGATTCTGGTGCATGGTTTTGAAACCGCAGTCAGAAAAAAAATCACATCCATATCAACATTTTTATCACCCCCGGGGCTGTCGTTTTGGTCAAAAAATGAAAATTCTAAAAGTTCCGGTTTTTCTGCTTTAAACTCTAGGTACACATCCAAAATGTATTACTGAGTTGAAAGAAGTGGATTCTGGTGCATGGTTTTGAAACCGCAGTCAGAAAAAAAATCACATCCATATCAACATTTTTATAACCCCCGGGGCTGTCGTTTTGGTCAAAAAATGAAAATTCTAAAAGTTCCTGTTTTTCTGCTTTAAACTCTAGGTACACATCCAAAATGTATTACTGAGTTGAAAGAAGTGGATTCTGGTTCATGGTTTTGAAACCGCAGTCAGAAAAAAAATCACATCCATATCAACATTTTTATAACCCCCGGGGCTGTCGTTTTGGTCAAAAAATGAAAATTCTAAAAGTTCCTGTTTTTCTGCTTTAAACTCTAGGTACACATCCAAAATGTATTACTGAGTTGAAAGAAGTGGATTCTGGTGCATGGTTTTGAAACCGCAGTCAGAAAAAAAAATCACATCCATATCAACATTTTTATCACCCCCGGGGCTGTCGTTTTGGTCAAAAAATGAAAATTCTAAAAGTTCCTGTTTTTCTGCTTTAAACTCTAGGTACACATCCAAAATGTATTACTGAGTTGAAAGAAGTGGATTCTGGTGCATGGTTTTGAAACCGCAGTCAGAAAAAAAAATCACATCCATATCAACATTTTTATCACCCCCGGGGCTGTCGTTTTGGTCAAAAAATGAAAATTCTAAAAGTTCCTGTTTTTCTGCTTTAAACTCTAGGTACACATCCAAAATGTATTACTGAGTTGAAAGTAGTGGATTCTGGTTTATGGTTTTGAAACCGCAGTCAGAAAAAAAATCACATCCATATCAACATTTTTATCACCCCCGGGGCTGTCGTTTTGGTCAAAAAATGAAAATTCTAAAAGTTCCGGTTTTTCTGCTTTAAACTCTAGGTACACATCCAAAATGTATTACTGAGTTGAAAGAAGTGGATTCTGGTGCATGGTTTTGAAACCGCAGTCAGAAAAAAAATCACATCCATATCAACATTTTTATAACCCCCGGGGCTGTCGTTTTGGTCAAAAAATGAAAATTCTAAAAGTTCCTGTTTTTCTGCTTTAAACTCTAGGTACACATCCAAAATGTATTACTGAGTTGAAAGAAGTGGATTCTGGTTCATGGTTTTGAAACCGCAGTCAGAAAAAAAATCACATCCATATCAACATTTTTATAACCCCCGGGGCTGTCGTTTTGGTCAAAAAATGAAAATTCTAAAAGTTCCTGTTTTTCTGCTTTAAACTCTAGGTACACATCCAAAATGTATTACTGAGTTGAAAGAAGTGGATTCTGGTGCATGGTTTTGAAACCGCAGTCAGAAAAAAAAATCACATCCATATCAACATTTTTATCACCCCCGGGGCTGTCGTTTTGGTCAAAAAATGAAAATTCTAAAAGTTCCTGTTTTTCTGCTTTAAACTCTAGGTACACATCCAAAATGTATTACTGAGTTGAAAGAAGTGGATTCTGGTGCATGGTTTTGAAACCGCAGTCAGAAAAAAAAATCACATCCATATCAACATTTTTATCACCCCCGGGGCTGTCGTTTTGGTCAAAAAATGAAAATTCTAAAAGTTCCTGTTTTTCTGCTTTAAACTCTAGGTACACATCCAAAATGTATTACTGAGTTGAAAGTAGTGGATTCTGGTTTATGGTTTTGAAACCGCAGTCAGAAAAAAAATCACATCCATATCAACATTATCACCCCCGGGGCTGTCGTTTTGGTCAAAAAATGAAAATTCTAAAAGTTCCGGTTTTTCTGCTTTAAACTCTAGGTACACATCCAAAATGTATTACTGAGTTGAAAGAAGTGGATTCTGGTGCATGGTTTTGAAACCGCAGTCAGAAAAAAAATCACATTCATATCAACATTTTTATCACCCCCGGGGCTGTCGTTTTGGTCAAAAAATTAAAATTCTAAAAGTTCCTGTTTTTCTGCTTTAAACTCTAGGTACACATCCAAAATGTATTACTGAGTTGAAAGAAGTGGATTCTGGTGCATGGTTTTGAAACCGCAGTCAGAAAAAAAAATCACATCCATATCAACATTTTTATCACCCCCGGGGCTGTCGTTTTGGTCAAAAAATGAAAATTCTAAAAGTTCCTGTTTTTCTGCTTTAAACTCTAGGTACACATCCAAAATGTATTACTGAGTTGAAAGAAGTGGATTCTGGTGCATGGTTTTGAAACCGCAGTCAGAAAAAAAAATCACATCCATATCAACATTTTTATCACCCCCGGGGCTGTCGTTTTGGTCAAAAAATGAAAATTCTAAAAGTTCCTGTTTTTCTGCTTTAAACTCTAGGTACACATCCAAAATGTATTACTGAGTTGAAAGTAGTGGATTCTGGTTTATGGTTTTGAAACCGCAGTCAGAAAAAAAATCACATCCATATCAACATTTTTATCACCCCCGGGGCTGTCGTTTTGGTCAAAAAATGAAAATTCTAAAAGTTCCGGTTTTTCTGCTTTAAACTCTAGGTACACATCCAAAATGTATTACTGAGTTGAAAGAAGTGGATTCTGGTGCATGGTTTTGAAACCGCAGTCAGAAAAAAAATCACATCCATATCAACATTTTTATAACCCCCGGGGCTGTCGTTTTGGTCAAAAAATGAAAATTCTAAAAGTTCCTGTTTTTCTGCTTTAAACTCTAGGTACACATCCAAAATGTATTACTGAGTTGAAAGAAGTGGATTCTGGTTCATGGTTTTGAAACCGCAGTCAGAAAAAAAATCACATCCATATCAACATTTTTATAACCCCCGGGGCTGTCGTTTTGGTCAAAAAATGAAAATTCTAAAAGTTCCTGTTTTTCTGCTTTAAACTCTAGGTACACATCCAAAATGTATTACTGAGTTGAAAGAAGTGGATTCTGGTGCATGGTTTTGAAACCGCAGTCAGAAAAAAAAATCACATCCATATCAACATTTTTATCACCCCCGGGGCTGTCGTTTTGGTCAAAAAATGAAAATTCTAAAAGTTCCTGTTTTTCTGCTTTAAACTCTAGGTACACATCCAAAATGTATTACTGAGTTGAAAGAAGTGGATTCTGGTGCATGGTTTTGAAACCGCAGTCAGAAAAAAAAATCACATCCATATCAACATTTTTATCACCCCCGGGGCTGTCGTTTTGGTCAAAAAATGAAAATTCTAAAAGTTCCTGTTTTTCTGCTTTAAACTCTAGGTACACATCCAAAATGTATTACTGAGTTGAAAGTAGTGGATTCTGGTTTATGGTTTTGAAACCGCAGTCAGAAAAAAAATCACATCCATATCAACATTATCACCCCCGGGGCTGTCGTTTTGGTCAAAAAATGAAAATTCTAAAAGTTCCGGTTTTTCTGCTTTAAACTCTAGGTACACATCCAAAATGTATTACTGAGTTGAAAGAAGTGGATTCTGGTGCATGGTTTTGAAACCGCAGTCAGAAAAAAAATCACATTCATATCAACATTTTTATCACCCCCGGGGCTGTCGTTTTGGTCAAAAAATTAAAATTCTAAAAGTTCCTGTTTTTCTGCTTTAAACTCTAGGTACACATCCAAAATGTATTACTGAGTTGAAATAAGTGGATTCTGGTGCATGGTTTTGAAACCGCAGTCAGAAAAAAAATCACATCCATATCAACATTTTTATCACCCCCGGGGCTGTCGTTTTGGTCAAAAAATGAAAATTCTAAAAGTTCCTGTTTTTCTGCTTTAAACTCTAGGTACACATCCAAAATGTATTACTGAGTTGAAAGAAGTGGATTCTGGTTCATGGTTTTGAAACCGCAGTCAGAAAAAAAATCACATCCATATCAACATTTTTATAACCCCCGGGGCTGTCGTTTTGGTCAAAAAATAAAAATTCTAAAAGTTCCTGTTTTTCTGCTTTAAACTCTAGGTACACATCCAAAATGTATTACTGAGTTGAAATAAGTGGATTCTGGTGCATGGTTTTGAAACCGCAGTCAGAAAAAAATCACATCCATATCAACATTTTTATCACCCCCGGGGCTGTCGTTTTGGTCAAAAAATGAAAATTCTAAAAGTTCCTGTTTTTCTGCTTTAAACTCTAGGTACACATCCAAAATGTATTACTGAGTTGAAAGAAGTGGATTCTGGTTCATGGTTTTGAAACCGCAGTCAGAAAAAAAATCACATCCATATCAACATTTTTATAACCCCCGGGGCTGTCGTTTTGGTCAAAAAATGAAAATTCTAAAAGTTCCTGTTTTTCTGCTTTAAACTCTAGGTACACATCCAAAATGTATTACTGAGTTGAAAGAAGTGGATTCTGGTGCATGGTTTTGAAACCGCAGTCAGAAAAAAAAATCACATCCATATCAATATTTTTATCACCCCCGGGGCTGTCGTTTTGGTCAAAAAATGAAAATTCTAAAAGTTCCTGTTTTTCTGCTTTAAACTCTAGGTACACATCCAAAATGTATTACTGAGTTGAAAGAAGTGGATTCTGGTGCATGGTTTTGAAACCGCAGTCAGAAAAAAAATCACATCCATATCAACATTTTTATCACCCCCGGGGCTGTCGTTTTGGTCATAAAATGAAAATTCTAAAAGTTCCTGTTTTTCTGCTTTAAACTCTAGGTACACATCCAAAATGTATTACTGAGTTCAAAGTAGTGGATTCTGGTTTATGGTTTTGAAACCGCAGTCAGAAAAAAAATCACATCCATATCAACATTTTTATTACCCCCGGGGCTGTCGTTTTGGTCAAAAAATGAAAATTCTAAAAGTTCCGGTTTTTCTGCTTTAAACTCTAGGTACACATCCAAAATGTATTACTGAGTTGAAAGAAGTGGATTCTGGTGCATGGTTTTGAAACCGCAGTCAGAAAAAAAATCACATTCATATCAACATTTTTATCACCCCCGGGGCTGTCGTTTTGGTCAAAAAATTAAAATTCTAAAAGTTCCGGTTTTTCTGCTTTAAACTCTAGGTACACATCCAAAATGTATTACTGAGTTGAAAGAAGTGGATTCTGGTGCATGGTTTTGAAACCGCAGTCAGAAAAAAAATCACATCCATATCAACATTTTTATAACACTCGGGGCTGTCGTTTGGTCAAAAAATAAAAATTCTAAAAGTTCCGGTTTTTCTGCTTTAAACTCTAGGTACACATCCAAAATGTATTACTGAGTTGAAAGAAGTGGATTCTGGTGCATGGTTTTGAAACCGCAGTCAGAAAAAAAATCACATCCATATCAACATTTTTATAACCCCCGGGGCTGTCGTTTTGGTCAAAAAATGAAAATTCTAAAAGTTCCTGTTTTTCTGCTTTAAACTCTAGGTACACATCCAAAATGTATTACTGAGTTGAAAGAAGTGGATTCTGGTTCATGGTTTTGAAACCGCAGTCAGAAAAAAATTAAATCCATATCAACATTTTTATAACCCCCGGGGCTGTCGTTTTGGTCAAAAAATGAAAATTCTAAAAGTTCCTGTTTTTCTGCTTTAAACTCTAGGTACACATCCAAAATGTATTACTGAGTTGAAAGAAGTGGATTCTGGTGCATGGTTTTGAAACCGCAGTCAGAAAAAAAATCACATCCATATCAACATTTTTATAACCCCCGGGGCTGTCGTTTTGGTCAAAAAATGAAAATTCTAAAAGTTCCTGTTTTTTTGCTTTAAACTCTAGGTACACATCCAAAATGTATTACTGAGTTGAAAGAAGTGGATTCTGGTGCATGGTTTTGAAACCGCAGTCAGAAAAAAAATCACATCCATATCAACATTTTTATCACCCCCGGGGCTGTCGTTTTGGTCAAAAAATGAAAATTCTAAAAGTTCCTGTTTTTCTGCTTTAAACTCTAGGTACACATCCAAAATGTATTACTGAGTTGAAAGAAGTGGATTCTGGTGCATGGTTTTGAAACCGCAGTCAGAAAAAAAATCACATCCATATCAACATTTTTATCACCCCCGGGGCTGTCGATTTGGTCAAAAAATGAAAATTCTAAAAGTTCCTGTTTTTCTGCTTTAAACTCTAGGTACACATCCAAAATGTATTACTGAGTTGAAAGAAGTGGATTCTGGTGCATGGTTTTGAAACCGCAGTCAGAAAAAAATCACATCCATATCAACATTTTTATCACCCCCGGGGCTGTCGTTTTGGTCAAAAAATGAAAATTCTAAAAGTTCCGGTTTTTCTGCTTTAAACTCTAGGTACACATCCAAAATGTATTACTGAGTTGAAAGAAGTGGATTCTGGTGCATGGTTTTGAAACCGCAGTCGTAAAAAAAATCACATCCATATCAACATTTTTATCACCACCGGGGCTGTCGTTTTGGTCAAAAAATGAAAATTCTAAAAGTTCCGGTTTTTCTGCTTTAAACTCTAGGTACACATCCAAAATGTATTACTGAGTTGAAAGAAGTGGATTCTGGTGCATGGTTTTGAAACCGCAGTCAGAAAAAAAATCACATCCATATCAACATTTTTATCACCCCCGGGGCTGTCGTTTTGGTCAAAAAATGAAAATTCTAAAAGTTCCTGTTTTTCTGCTTTAAACTCTAGGTACACATCCAAAATGTATTACTGAGTTGAAAGAAGTGGATTCTGGTGCATGGTTTTGAAACCGCAGTCAGAAAAAAAATCACATCCATATCAACATTTTTATCACCCCCGGGGCTGTCGATTTGGTCAAAAAATGAAAATTCTAAAAGTTCCTGTTTTTCTGCTTTAAACTCTAGGTACACATCCAAAATGTATTACTGAGTTGAAAGAAGTGGATTCTGGTGCATGGTTTTGAAACCGCAGTCAGAAAAAAAATCACATCCATATCAACATTTTTATCACCCCCGGGGCTGTCGTTTTGGTCAAAAAATGAAAATTCTAAAAGTTCCGGTTTTTCTGCTTTAAACTCTAGGTACACATCCAAAATGTATTACTGAGTTGAAAGAAGTGGATTCTGGTGCATGGTTTTGAAACCGCAGCCAGAAAAAAAATCACATCCATATCAACATTTTTATCACCCCCGGGGCTGTCGTTTTGGTCAAAAAATGAAAATTCTAAAAGTTCCGGTTTTTCTGCTTTAAACTCTAGGTACACATCCAAAATGTATTACTGAGTTGAAAGAAGTGGATTCTGGTGCATGGTTTTGAAACCGCAGTCAGAAAAAAAATCACATCCATATCAACATTTTTATCACCCCCGGGGCTGTTGTTTTGGTCAAAAAATGAAAATTCTAAAAGTTCCTGTTTTTCTGCTTTAAACTCTAGGTACACATCCAAAATGTATTACTGAGTTGAAAGAAGTGGATTCTGGTGCATGGTTTTGAAACCGCAGTCAGAAAAAAAATCACATCCATATCAACATTTTTATTACCCCCGGGGCTGTCGTTTTGGTCAAAAAATGAAAATTCTAAAAGTTCCGGTTTTTCTGCTTTAAACTCTAGGTACACATCCAAAATGTATTACTGAGTTGAAAGAAGTGGATTCTGGTGCATGGTTTTGAAACCGCAGTCAGAAAAAAAATCACATCCATATCAACATTTTTATCACCCCCGGGGCTGTCGTTTTGGTCAAAAAATGAAAATTCTAAAAGTTCCGGTTTTTCTGCTTTAAACTCTAGGTACACATCCAAAATGTATTACTGAGTTGAAAGAAGTGGATTCTGGTGCATGGTTTTGAAACCGCAGCCAGAAAAAAAATCACATCCATATCAACATTTTTATCACCCCCGGGGCTGTCGTTTTGGTCAAAAAATGAAAATTCTAAAAGTTCCGGTTTTTCTGCTTTAAACTCTAGGTACACATCCAAAATGTATTACTGAGTTGAAAGAAGTGGATTCTGGTGCATGGTTTTGAAACCGCAGTCAGAAAAAAAATCACATCCATATCAACATTTTTTCACCCCCAGGGCTGTTGTTTTGGTCAAAAAATGAAAATTCTAAAAGTTCCTGTTTTTCTGCTTTAAACTCTAGGTACACATCCAAAATGTATTACTGAGTTGAAAGAAGTGGATTCTGGTGCATGGTTTTGAAACCGCAGTCAGAAAAAAAATCACATCCATATCAACATTTTTATCACCCCCGGGGCTGTCGTTTTGGTCAAAAAATGAAAATTCTAAAAGTTCCTGTTTTTCTGCTTTAAACTCTAGGTACACATCCAAAATGTATTACTGAGTTGAAAGAAGTGGATTCTGGTGCATGGTTTTGAAACCGCAGTCAGAAAAAAAATCACATCCATATCAACATTTTTATAACACTCGGGGCTGTCGTTTGGTCAAAAAATAAAAATTCTAAAAGTTCCGTTTTTTCTGCTTTAAACTCTAGGTACACATCCAAAATGTATTACTAAGTTGAAAGAAGTGGATTCTGGTGCATGGTTTTGAAACTGCAGTCAGAAAAAAAATCACATCCATATCAACATTTTTATAACCCCCGGGGCTGTCGTTTTGGTCAAAAAATGAAAATTCTAAAAGTTCCTGTTTTTCTGCTTTAAACTCTAGGTACACATCCAAAATGTATTACTGAGTTGAAAGAAGTGGATTCTGGTGCATGGTTTTGAAACCGCAGTCAGAAAAAAAATCACATCCATATCAACATTTTTATCACCCCCGGGGCTGTCGTTTTGGTCAAAAAATGAAAATTCTAAAAGTTCCGGTTTTTCTGCTTTAAACTCTAGGTACACATCCAAAATGTATTACTGAGTTGAAAGAAGTGGATTCTGGTGCATGGTTTTGAAACCGCAGTCAGAAAAAAAATCACATCCATATCAACATTTTTATCACCCCCGGGGCTGTCGTTTTGGTCAAAAAATGAAAATTCTAAAAGTTCCTGTTTTTCTGCTTTAAACTCTAGGTACACATCCAAAATGTATTACTGAGTTGAAAGAAGTGGATTCTGGTTCATGGTTTTGAAACCGCAGTCAGAAAAAAATCACATCCATATCAACATTTTTATAACCCCCGGGGCTGTCGTTTTGGTCAAAAAATGAAAATTCTAAAAGTTCCTGTTTTTCTGCTTTAAACTCTAGGTACACATCCAAAATGTATTACTGAGTTGAAATAAGTGGATTCTGGTGCATGGTTTTGAAACCGCAGTCAGAAAAAAAATCACATCCATATCAACATTTTTATAACCCCCGGGGCTGTCGTTTTGGTCAAAAAATGAAAATTCTAAAAGTTCCTGTTTTTCTGCTTTAAACTCTAGGTACACATCCAAAATGTATTACTGAGTTGAAAGAAGTGGATTCTGGTTCATGGTTTTGAAACCGCAGTCAGAAAAAAAATCACATCCATATCAACATTTTTATAACCCCCGGGGCTGTCGTTTTGGTCAAAAAATGAAAATTCTAAAAGTTCCTGTTTTTCTGCTTTAAACTCTAGGTACACATCCAAAATGTATTACTGAGTTGAAAGAAGTGGATTCTGGTGCATGGTTTTGAAACCGCAGTCAGAAAAAAAAATCACATCCATATCAACATTTTTATCACCCCCGGGGCTGTCGTTTTGGTCAAAAAATGAAAATTCTAAAAGTTCCTGTTTTTCTGCTTTAAACTCTAGGTACACATCCAAAATGTATTACTGAGTTGAAAGAAGTGGATTCTGGTGCATGGTTTTGAAACCGCAGTCAGAAAAAAAAATCACATCCATATCAACATTTTTATCACCCCCGGGGCTGTCGTTTTGGTCAAAAAATGAAAATTCTAAAAGTTCCTGTTTTTCTGCTTTAAACTCTAGGTACACATCCAAAATGTATTACTGAGTTGAAAGTAGTGGATTCTGGTTTATGGTTTTGAAACCGCAGTCAGAAAAAAAATCACATCCATATCAACATTATCACCCCCGGGGCTGTCGTTTTGGTCAAAAAATGAAAATTCTAAAAGTTCCGGTTTTTCTGCTTTAAACTCTAGGTACACATCCAAAATGTATTACTGAGTTGAAAGAAGTGGATTCTGGTGCATGGTTTTGAAACCGCAGTCAGAAAAAAAATCACATTCATATCAACATTTTTATCACCCCCGGGGCTGTCGTTTTGGTCAAAAAATTAAAATTCTAAAAGTTCCTGTTTTTCTGCTTTAAACTCTAGGTACACATCCAAAATGTATTACTGAGTTGAAATAAGTGGATTCTGGTGCATGGTTTTGAAACCGCAGTCAGAAAAAAAATCACATCCATATCAACATTTTTATCACCCCCGGGGCTGTCGTTTTGGTCAAAAAATGAAAATTCTAAAAGTTCCTGTTTTTCTGCTTTAAACTCTAGGTACACATCCAAAATGTATTACTGAGTTGAAAGAAGTGGATTCTGGTTCATGGTTTTGAAACCGCAGTCAGAAAAAAAATCACATCCATATCAACATTTTTATAACCCCCGGGGCTGTCGTTTTGGTCAAAAAATGAAAATTCTAAAAGTTCCTGTTTTTCTGCTTTAAACTCTAGGTACACATCCAAAATGTATTACTGAGTTGAAAGAAGTGGATTCTGGTGCATGGTTTTGAAACCGCAGTCAGAAAAAAAAATCACATCCATATCAACATTTTTATTTCCCCCGGGGCTGTCGTTTTGGTCAAAAAATGAAAATTCTAAAAGTTCCTGTTTTTCTGCTTTAAACTCTAGGTACACATCCAAAATGTATTACTGAGTTGAAAGAAGTGGATTCTGGTGCATGGTTTTGAAACCGCAGTCAGAAAAAAAAATCACATCCATATCAACATTTTTATCACCCCCGGGGCTGTCGTTTTGGTCAAAAAATGAAAATTCTAAAAGTTCCGGTTTTTCTGCTTTAAACTCTAGGTACACATCCAAAATGTATTACTGAGTTGAAAGAAGTGGATTCTGGTGCATGGTTTTGAAACCGCAGTCAGAAAAAAAATCACATCCATATCAACATTTTTATCACCCCCGGGGCTGTCGTTTTGGTCAAAAAATGAAAATTCTAAAAGTTCCGGTTTTTCTGCTTTAAACTCTAGGTACACATCCAAAATGTATTACTGAGTTGAAAGAAGTGGATTCTGGTGCATGGTTTTGAAACCGCAGCCAGAAAAAAAATCACATCCATATCAACATTTTTATCACCCCCGGGGCTGTCGTTTTGGTCAAAAAATGAAAATTCTAAAAGTTCCGGTTTTTCTGCTTTAAACTCTAGGTACACATCCAAAATGTATTACTGAGTTGAAAGAAGTGGATTCTGGTGCATGGTTTTGAAACCGCAGTCAGAAAAAAAATCACATCCATATCAACATTTTTTCACCCCCAGGGCTGTTGTTTTGGTCAAAAAATGAAAATTCTAAAAGTTCCTGTTTTTCTGCTTTAAACTCTAGGTACACATCCAAAATGTATTACTGAGTTGAAAGAAGTGGATTCTGGTGCATGGTTTTGAAACCGCAGTCAGAAAAAAAATCACATCCATATCAACATTTTTATCACCCCCGGGGCTGTCGTTTTGGTCAAAAAATGAAAATTCTAAAAGTTCCTGTTTTTCTGCTTTAAACTCTAGGTACACATCCAAAATGTATTACTGAGTTGAAAGAAGTGGATTCTGGTGCATGGTTTTGAAACCGCAGTCAGAAAAAAAATCACATCCATATCAACATTTTTATAACACTCGGGGCTGTCGTTTGGTCAAAAAATAAAAATTCTAAAAGTTCCGTTTTTTCTGCTTTAAACTCTAGGTACACATCCAAAATGTATTACTAAGTTGAAAGAAGTGGATTCTGGTGCATGGTTTTGAAACTGCAGTCAGAAAAAAAATCACATCCATATCAACATTTTTATAACCCCCGGGGCTGTCGTTTTGGTCAAAAAATGAAAATTCTAAAAGTTCCTGTTTTTCTGCTTTAAACTCTAGGTACACATCCAAAATGTATTACTGAGTTGAAATAAGTGGATTCTGGTGCATGGTTTTGAAACCGCAGTCAGAAAAAAAATCACATCCATATCAACATTTTTATCACCCCCGGGGCTGTCGTTTTGGTCAAAAAATGAAAATTCTAAAAGTTCCGGTTTTTCTGCTTTAAACTCTAGGTACACATCCAAAATGTATTACTGAGTTGAAAGAAGTGGATTCTGGTGCATGGTTTTGAAACCGCAGTCAGAAAAAAAATCACATCCATATCAACATTTTTATCACCCCCGGGGCTGTCGTTTTGGTCAAAAAATGAAAATTCTAAAAGTTCCTGTTTTTCTGCTTTAAACTCTAGGTACACATCCAAAATGTATTACTGAGTTGAAAGAAGTGGATTCTGGTTCATGGTTTTGAAACCGCAGTCAGAAAAAAATCACATCCATATCAACATTTTTATAACCCCCGGGGCTGTCGTTTTGGTCAAAAAATGAAAATTCTAAAAGTTCCTGTTTTTCTGCTTTAAACTCTAGGTACACATCCAAAATGTATTACTGAGTTGAAATAAGTGGATTCTGGTGCATGGTTTTGAAACCGCAGTCAGAAAAAAAATCACATCCATATCAACATTTTTATAACCCCCGGGGCTGTCGTTTTGGTCAAAAAATGAAAATTCTAAAAGTTCCTGTTTTTCTGCTTTAAACTCTAGGTACACATCCAAAATGTATTACTGAGTTGAAAGAAGTGGATTCTGGTTCATGGTTTTGAAACCGCAGTCAGAAAAAAAATCACATCCATATCAACATTTTTATAACCCCCGGGGCTGTCGTTTTGGTCAAAAAATGAAAATTCTAAAAGTTCCTGTTTTTCTGCTTTAAACTCTAGGTACACATCCAAAATGTATTACTGAGTTGAAAGAAGTGGATTCTGGTGCATGGTTTTGAAACCGCAGTCAGAAAAAAAAATCACATCCATATCAACATTTTTATCACCCCCGGGGCTGTCGTTTTGGTCAAAAAATGAAAATTCTAAAAGTTCCTGTTTTTCTGCTTTAAACTCTAGGTACACATCCAAAATGTATTACTGAGTTGAAAGAAGTGGATTCTGGTGCATGGTTTTGAAACCGCAGTCAGAAAAAAAAATCACATCCATATCAACATTTTTATCACCCCCGGGGCTGTCGTTTTGGTCAAAAAATGAAAATTCTAAAAGTTCCTGTTTTTCTGCTTTAAACTCTAGGTACACATCCAAAATGTATTACTGAGTTGAAAGTAGTGGATTCTGGTTTATGGTTTTGAAACCGCAGTCAGAAAAAAAATCACATCCATATCAACATTATCACCCCCGGGGCTGTCGTTTTGGTCAAAAAATGAAAATTCTAAAAGTTCCGGTTTTTCTGCTTTAAACTCTAGGTACACATCCAAAATGTATTACTGAGTTGAAAGAAGTGGATTCTGGTGCATGGTTTTGAAACCGCAGTCAGAAAAAAAATCACATTCATATCAACATTTTTATCACCCCCGGGGCTGTCGTTTTGGTCAAAAAATGAAAATTCTAAAAGTTCCTGTTTTTCTGCTTTAAACTCTAGGTACACATCCAAAATGTATTACTGAGTTGAAATAAGTGGATTCTGGTGCATGGTTTTGAAACCGCAGTCAGAAAAAAAATCACATCCATATCAACATTTTTATCACCCCCGGGGCTGTCGTTTTGGTCAAAAAATGAAAATTCTAAAAGTTCCTGTTTTTCTGCTTTAAACTCTAGGTACACATCCAAAATGTATTACTGAGTTGAAAGAAGTGGATTCTGGTTCATGGTTTTGAAACCGCAGTCAGAAAAAAAATCACATCCATATCAACATTTTTATAACCCCCGGGGCTGTCGTTTTGGTCAAAAAATGAAAATTCTAAAAGTTCCTGTTTTTCTGCTTTAAACTCTAGGTACACATCCAAAATGTATTACTGAGTTGAAAGAAGTGGATTCTGGTGCATGGTTTTGAAACCGCAGTCAGAAAAAAAAATCACATCCATATCAACATTTTTATCACCCCCGGGGCTGTCGTTTTGGTCAAAAAATGAAAATTCTAAAAGTTCCTGTTTTTCTGCTTTAAACTCTAGGTACACATCCAAAATGTATTACTGAGTTGAAAGAAGTGGATTCTGGTGCATGGTTTTGAAACCGCAGTCAGAAAAAAAAATCACATCCATATCAACATTTTTATCACCCCCGGGGCTGTCGTTTTGGTCAAAAAATGAAAATTCTAAAAGTTCCTGTTTTTCTGCTTTAAACTCTAGGTACACATCCAAAATGTATTACTGAGTTGAAAGAAGTGGATTCTGGTGCATGGTTTTGAAACCGCAGTCAGAAAAAAAATCACATTCATATCAACATTTTTATAACCCCCGGGGCTGTCGTTTTGGTCAAAAAATGAAAATTCTAAAAGTTCCTGTTTTTCTGCTTTAAACTCTAGGTACACATCCAAAATGTATTACTGAGTTGAAAGAAGTGGATTCTGGTGCATGGTTTTGAAACCGCAGTCAGAAAAAAAAATCACATCCATATCAACATTTTTATTTCCCCCGGGGCTGTCGTTTTGGTCAAAAAATGAAAATTCTAAAAGTTCCTGTTTTTCTGCTTTAAACTCTAGGTACACATCCAAAATGTATTACTGAGTTGAAAGAAGTGGATTCTGGTGCATGGTTTTGAAACCGCAGTCAGAAAAAAAAATCACATCCATATCAACATTTTTATCACCCCCGGGGCTGTCGTTTTGGTCAAAAAATGAAAATTCTAAAAGTTCCTGTTTTTCTGCTTTAAACTCTAGGTACACATCCAAAATGTATTACTGAGTTGAAAGAAGTGGATTCTGGTGCATGGTTTTGAAACCGCAGTCAGAAAAAAAATCACATTCATATCAACATTTTTATCACCCCCGGGGCTGTCGTTTTGGTCAAAAAATTAAAATTCTAAAAGTTCCGGTTTTTCTGCTTTAAACTCTAGGTACACATCCAAAATGTATTACTGAGTTGAAAGAAGTGGATTCTGGTGCATGGTTTTGAAACCGCAGTCAGAAAAAAAATCACAATCATATCAACATTTTTATAACCCCCGGGGCTGTCGTTTTGGTCAAAAAATGAAAATTCTAAAAGTTCCTGTTTTTTTGCTTTAAACTCTAGGTACACATCCAAAATGTATTACTGAGTTGAAAGAAGTGGATTCTGGTTCATGGTTTTGAAACCGCAGTCAGAAAAAAAATCACATCCATATCAACATTTTTATAACCCCCGGGGCTGTCGTTTTGGTCAAAAAATGAAAATTCTAAAAGTTCCTGTTTTTCTGCTTTAAACTCTAGGTACACATCCAAAATGTATTACTGAGTTGAAAGAAGTGGATTCTGGTGCATGGTTTTGAAACCGCAGTCAGAAAAAAAATCACATCCATATCAACATTTTTATCACCCCCGGGGCTATCGTTTTGGTCAAAAAATGAAAATTCTAAAAGTTTCGGTTTTTCTGCTTTAAACTCTAGGTACACATCCAAAATATATTACTGAGTTGAAAGAAGTGGATTCTGGTGCATGGTTTTGAAACCGCAGTCAGAAAAAAAATCACATCCATATCAACATTTTTATCACCCCCCGGGTCTGTCGTTTTGGTCAAAAAATGAAAATTCTAAAAGTTCCTGTTTTTCTGCTTTAAACTCTAGGTACACATCCAAAATGTATTACTGAGTTGAAAGAAGTGGATTCTGGTGCATGGTTTTGAAACCGCAGTCAGAAAAAAAATCACATCCATATCAACATTTTTTCACCCCCAGGGCTGTTGTTTTGGTCAAAAAATGAAAATTCTAAAAGTTCCTGTTTTTCTGCTTTAAACTCTAGGTACACATCCAAAATGTATTACTGAGTTGAAAGAAGTGGATTCTGGTGCATGGTTTTGAAACCGCAGTCAGAAAAAAAATCACATCCATATCAACATTTTTATCACCCCCGGGGCTGTCGTTTTGGTCAAAAAATGAAAATTCTAAAAGTTCCTGTTTTTCTGCTTTAAACTCTAGGTACACATCCAAAATGTATTACTGAGTTGAAAGAAGTGGATTCTGGTGCATGGTTTTGAAACCGCAGTCAGAAAAAAAATCACATCCATATCAACATTTTTATAACACTCGGGGCTGTCGTTTGGTCAAAAAATAAAAATTCTAAAAGTTCCGTTTTTTCTGCTTTAAACTCTAGGTACACATCCAAAATGTATTACTAAGTTGAAAGAAGTGGATTCTGGTGCATGGTTTTGAAACTGCAGTCAGAAAAAAAATCACATCCATATCAACATTTTTATAACCCCCGGGGCTGTCGTTTTGGTCAAAAAATGAAAATTCTAAAAGTTCCTGTTTTTCTGCTTTAAACTCTAGGTACACATCCAAAATGTATTACTGAGTTGAAATAAGTGGATTCTGGTGCATGGTTTTGAAACCGCAGTCAGAAAAAAAATCACATCCATATCAACATTTTTATCACCCCCGGGGCTGTCGTTTTGGTCAAAAAATGAAAATTCTAAAAGTTCCGGTTTTTCTGCTTTAAACTCTAGGTACACATCCAAAATGTATTACTGAGTTGAAAGAAGTGGATTCTGGTGCATGGTTTTGAAACCGCAGTCAGAAAAAAAATCACATCCATATCAACATTTTTATCACCCCCGGGGCTGTCGTTTTGGTCAAAAAATGAAAATTCTAAAAGTTCCTGTTTTTCTGCTTTAAACTCTAGGTACACATCCAAAATGTATTACTGAGTTGAAAGAAGTGGATTCTGGTTCATGGTTTTGAAACCGCAGTCAGAAAAAAATCACATCCATATCAACATTTTTATAACCCCCGGGGCTGTCGTTTTGGTCAAAAAATGAAAATTCTAAAAGTTCCTGTTTTTCTGCTTTAAACTCTAGGTACACATCCAAAATGTATTACTGAGTTGAAATAAGTGGATTCTGGTGCATGGTTTTGAAACCGCAGTCAGAAAAAAAATCACATCCATATCAACATTTTTATAACCCCCGGGGCTGTCGTTTTGGTCAAAAAATGAAAATTCTAAAAGTTCCTATTTTTCTGCTTTAAACTCTAGGTACACATCCAAAATGTATTACTGAGTTGAAAGAAGTGGATTCTGGTTCATGGTTTTGAAACCGCAGTCAGAAAAAAAATCACATCCATATCAACATTTTTATAACCCCCGGGGCTGTCGTTTTGGTCAAAAAATGAAAATTCTAAAAGTTCCTGTTTTTCTGCTTTAAACTCTAGGTACACATCCAAAATGTATTACTGAGTTGAAAGAAGTGGATTCTGGTGCATGGTTTTGAAACCGCAGTCAGAAAAAAAAATCACATCCATATCAACATTTTTATCACCCCCGGGGCTGTCGTTTTGGTCAAAAAATGAAAATTCTAAAAGTTCCTGTTTTTCTGCTTTAAACTCTAGGTACACATCCAAAATGTATTACTGAGTTGAAAGAAGTGGATTCTGGTGCATGGTTTTGAAACCGCAGTCAGAAAAAAAAATCACATCCATATCAACATTTTTATCACCCCCGGGGCTGTCGTTTTGGTCAAAAAATGAAAATTCTAAAAGTTCCTGTTTTTCTGCTTTAAACTCTAGGTACACATCCAAAATGTATTACTGAGTTGAAAGTAGTGGATTCTGGTTTATGGTTTTGAAACCGCAGTCAGAAAAAAAATCACATCCATATCAACATTATCACCCCCGGGGCTGTCGTTTTGGTCAAAAAATGAAAATTCTAAAAGTTCCGGTTTTTCTGCTTTAAACTCTAGGTACACATCCAAAATGTATTACTGAGTTGAAAGAAGTGGATTCTGGTGCATGGTTTTGAAACCGCAGTCAGAAAAAAAATCACATTCATATCAACATTTTTATCACCCCCGGGGCTGTCGTTTTGGTCAAAAAATGAAAATTCTAAAAGTTCCTGTTTTTCTGCTTTAAACTCTAGGTACACATCCAAAATGTATTACTGAGTTGAAATAAGTGGATTCTGGTGCATGGTTTTGAAACCGCAGTCAGAAAAAAAATCACATCCATATCAACATTTTTATCACCCCCGGGGCTGTCGTTTTGGTCAAAAAATGAAAATTCTAAAAGTTCCTGTTTTTCTGCTTTAAACTCTAGGTACACATCCAAAATGTATTACTGAGTTGAAAGAAGTGGATTCTGGTTCATGGTTTTGAAACCGCAGTCAGAAAAAAAATCACATCCATATCAACATTTTTATAACCCCCGGGGCTGTCGTTTTGGTCAAAAAATGAAAATTCTAAAAGTTCCTGTTTTTCTGCTTTAAACTCTAGGTACACATCCAAAATGTATTACTGAGTTGAAAGAAGTGGATTCTGGTGCATGGTTTTGAAACCGCAGTCAGAAAAAAAAATCACATCCATATCAACATTTTTATTTCCCCCGGGGCTGTCGTTTTGGTCAAAAAATGAAAATTCTAAAAGTTCCTGTTTTTCTGCTTTAAACTCTAGGTACACATCCAAAATGTATTACTGAGTTGAAAGAAGTGGATTCTGGTGCATGGTTTTGAAACCGCAGTCAGAAAAAAAAATCACATCCATATCAACATTTTTATCACCCCCGGGGCTCTCGTTTTGGTCAAAAAATGAAAATTCTAAAAGTTCCTGTTTTTCTGCTTTAAACTCTAGGTACACATCCAAAATGTATTACTGAGTTGAAAGTAGTGGATTCTGGTTTATGGTTTTGAAACCGCAGTCAGAAAAAAAATCACATCCATATCAACATTATCACCCCTGGGGCTGTCGTTTTGGTCAAAAAATGAAAATTCTAAAAGTTCCGGTTTTTCTGCTTTAAACTCTAGGTACACATCCAAAATGTATTACTGAGTTGAAAGAAGTGGATTCTGGTGCATGGTTTTGAAACCGCAGTCAGAAAAAAAATCACATTCATATCAACATTTTTATCATCCCCGGGGCTGTCGTTTTGGTCAAAAAATGAAAATTCTAAAAGTTCCTGTTTTTCTGCTTTAAACTCTAGGTACACATCCAAAATGTATTACTGAGTTGAAATAAGTGGATTCTGGTGCATGGTTTTGAAACCGCAGTCAGAAAAAAAATCACATCCATATCAACATTTTTATCACCCCCGGGGCTGTCGTTTTGGTCAAAAAATGAAAATTCTAAAAGTTCCTGTTTTTCTGCTTTAAACTCTAGGTACACATCCAAAATGTATTACTGAGTTGAAAGAAGTGGATTCTGGTTCATGGTTTTGAAACCGCAGTCAGAAAAAAAATCACATCCATATCAACATTTTTATAACCCCCGGGGCTGTCGTTTTGGTCAAAAAATGAAAATTCTAAAAGTTCCTGTTTTTCTGCTTTAAACTCTAGGTACACATCCAAAATGTATTACTGAGTTGAAAGAAGTGGATTCTGGTGCATGGTTTTGAAACCGCAGTCAGAAAAAAAAATCACATCCATATCAACATTTTTATTTCCCCCGGGGCTGTCGTTTTGGTCAAAAAATGAAAATTCTAAAAGTTCCTGTTTTTCTGCTTTAAACTCTAGGTACACATCCAAAATGTATTACTGAGTTGAAAGAAGTGGATTCTGGTGCATGGTTTTGAAACCGCAGTCAGAAAAAAAAATCACATCCATATCAACATTTTTATCACCCCCGGGGCTGTCGTTTTGGTCAAAAAATGAAAATTCTAAAAGTTCCTGTTTTTCTGCTTTAAACTCTAGGTACACATCCAAAATGTATTACTGAGTTGAAAGAAGTGGATTCTGGTGCATGGTTTTGAAACCGCAGTCAGAAAAAAAATCACATTCATATCAACATTTTTATCACCCCCGGGGCTGTCGTTTTGGTCAAAAAATTAAAATTCTAAAAGTTCCGGTTTTTCTGCTTTAAACTCTAGGTACACATCCAAAATGTATTACTGAGTTGAAAGAAGTGGATTCTGGTGCATGGTTTTGAAACCGCAGTCAGAAAAAAAATCACAATCATATCAACATTTTTATAACCCCCGGGGCTGTCGTTTTGGTCAAAAAATTAAAATTCTAAAAGTTCCTGTTTTTCTGCTTTAAACTCTAGGTACACATCCAAAATGTATTACTGAGTTGAAAGAAGTGGATTCTGGTTCATGGTTTTGAAACCGCAGTCAGAAAAAAAATCACATCCATATCAACATTTTTATAACCCCCGGGGCTGTCGTTTTGGTCAAAAAATGAAAATTCTAAAAGTTCCTGTTTTTCTGCTTTAAACTCTAGGTACACATCCAAAATGTATTACTGAGTTGAAAGAAGTGGATTCTGGTGCATGGTTTTGAAACCGCAGTCAGAAAAAAAATCACATCCATATCAACATTTTTATCACCCCCGGGGCTATCGTTTTGGTCAAAAAATGAAAATTCTAAAAGTTTCGGTTTTTCTGCTTTAAACTCTAGGTACACATCCAAAATATATTACTGAGTTGAAAGAAGTGGATTCTGGTGCATGGTTTTGAAACCGCAGTCAGAAAAAAAATCACATCCATATCAACATTTTTATCACCCCCCGGGTCTGTCGTTTTGGTCAAAAAATGAAAATTCTAAAAGTTCCTGTTTTTCTGCTTTAAACTCTAGGTACACATCCAAAATGTATTACTGAGTTGAAAGAAGTGGATTCTGGTTCATGGTTTTGAAACCGCAGTCAGAAAAAAAATCACATCCATATCAACATTTTTATAACCCCCGGGGCTGTCGTTTTGGTCAAAAAATGAAAATTCTAAAAGTTCCTGTTTTTCTGCTTTAAACTCTAGGTACACATCCAAAATGTATTATTGAGTTGAAAGAAGTGGATTCTGGTGCATGGTTTTGAAACCGCAGTCAGAAAAAAAATCACATCCATATCAACATTTTTATCACCCATCGGGGCTGTCGTTTTGGTCAAAAAATGAAAATTCTAAAAGTTCCGGTTTTTCTGCTTTAAACTCTAGGTACACATCCAAAATGTATTACTAAGTTGAAAGAAGTGGATTCTGGTGCATGGTTTTGAAACTGCAGTCAGAAAAAAAATCACATCCATATCAACATTTTTATAACCCCCGGGGCTGTCGTTTTGGTCAAAAAATGAAAATTCGAAAAGTTCCTGTTTTTCTGCTTTAAACTCTAGGTACACATCCAAAATGTATTACTGAGTTGAAAGAAGTGGATTCTGGTGCATGGTTTTGAAACCGCAGTCAGAAAAAAAATCACATCCATATCAACATTTTTATCACCCCCGGGGCTGTCGTTTTGGTCAAAAAATGAAAATTCTAAAAGTTCCTGTTTTTCTGCTTTAAACTCTAGGTACTCATCCAAAATGTATTACTGAGTTGAAATAAGTGGATTCTGGTGCATGGTTTTGAAACCGCAGTCAGAAAAAAAATCACATCCATATCAACATTTTTATCACCCCCGGGGCTGTCGTTTTGGTCAAAAAATGAAAATTCTAAAAGTTCCTGTTTTTCTGCTTTAAACTCTAGGTACACATCCAAAATGTATTACTGAGTTGAAAGAAGTGGATTCTGGTGCATGGTTTTGAAACCGCAGTCAGAAAAAAAATCACATCCATATCAACATTTTTATCACCCCCGGGGCTGTCGATTTGGTCAAAAAATGAAAATTCTAAAAGTTCCTGTTTTTCTGCTTTAAACTCTAGGTACACATCCAAAATGTATTACTGAGTTGAAAGAAGTGGATTCTGGTGCATGGTTTTGAAACCGCAGTCAGAAAAAAAATCACATCCATATCAACATTTTTATCACCCCCGGGGCTGTCGTTTTGGTCAAAAAATGAAAATTCTAAAAGTTCCGGTTTTTCTGCTTTAAACTCTAGGTACACATCCAAAATGTATTACTGAGTTGAAAGAAGTGGATTCTGGTGCATGGTTTTGAAACCGCAGCCAGAAAAAAAATCACATCCATATCAACATTTTTATCACCCCCGGGGCTGTCGTTTTGGTCAAAAAATGAAAATTCTAAAAGTTCCGGTTTTTCTGCTTTAAACTCTAGGTACACATCCAAAATGTATTACTGAGTTGAAAGAAGTGGATTCTGGTGCATGGTTTTGAAACCGCAGTCAGAAAAAAAATCACATCCATATCAACATTTTTATCACCCCAGGGGCTGTTGTTTTGGTCAAAAAATGAAAATTCTAAAAGTTCCTGTTTTTCTGCTTTAAACTCTAGGTACACATCCAAAATGTATTACTGAGTTGAAAGAAGTGGATTCTGGTGCATGGTTTTGAAACCGCAGTCAGAAAAAAAATCACATCCATATCAACATTTTTATTACCCCCGGGGCTGTCGTTTTGGTCAAAAAATGAAAATTCTAAAAGTTCCGGTTTTTCTGCTTTAAACTCTAGGTACACATCCAAAATGTATTACTGAGTTGAAAGAAGTGGATTCTGGTGCATGGTTTTGAAACCGCAGTCAGAAAAAAAATCACATCCATATCAACATTTTTATCACCCCCGGGGCTGTCGTTTTGGTCAAAAAATGAAAATTCTAAAAGTTCCGGTTTTTCTGCTTTAAACTCTAGGTACACATCCAAAATGTATTACTGAGTTGAAAGAAGTGGATTCTGGTGCATGGTTTTGAAACCGCAGCCAGAAAAAAAATCACATCCATATCAACATTTTTATCACCCCCGGGGCTGTCGTTTTGGTCAAAAAATGAAAATTCTAAAAGTTCCGGTTTTTCTGCTTTAAACTCTAGGTACACATCCAAAATGTATTACTGAGTTGAAAGAAGTGGATTCTGGTGCATGGTTTTGAAACCGCAGTCAGAAAAAAAATCACATCCATATCAACATTTTTTCACCCCCAGGGCTGTTGTTTTGGTCAAAAAATGAAAATTCTAAAAGTTCCTGTTTTTCTGCTTTAAACTCTAGGTACACATCCAAAATGTATTACTGAGTTGAAAGAAGTGGATTCTGGTGCTTGGTTTTGAAACCGCAGTCAGAAAAAAAATCACATCCATATCAACATTTTTATCACCCCCGGGGCTGTTGTTTTGGTCAAAAAATGAAAATTCTAAAAGTTCCTGTTTTTCTGCTTTAAACTCTAGGTACACATCCAAAATGTATTACTGAGTTGAAAGAAGTGGATTCTGGTGCATGGTTTTGAAACCGCAGTCAGAAAAAAAATCACATCCATATCAACATTTTTATTACCCCCGGGGCTGTCGTTTTGGTCAAAAAATGAAAATTCTAAAAGTTCCGGTTTTTCTGCTTTAAACTCTAGGTACACATCCAAAATGTATTACTGAGTTGAAAGAAGTGGATTCTGGTGCATGGTTTTGAAACCGCAGTCAGAAAAAAAATCACATCCATATCAACATTTTTATCACCCCCGGGGCTGTCGTTTTGGTCAAAAAATGAAAATTCTAAAAGTTCCGGTTTTTCTGCTTTAAACTCTAGGTACACATCCAAAATGTATTACTGAGTTGAAAGAAGTGGATTCTGGTGCATGGTTTTGAAACCGCAGCCAGAAAAAAAATCACATCCATATCAACATTTTTATCACCCCCGGGGCTGTCGTTTTGGTCAAAAAATGAAAATTCTAAAAGTTCCGGTTTTTCTGCTTTAAACTCTAGGTACACATCCAAAATGTATTACTGAGTTGAAAGAAGTGGATTCTGGTGCATGGTTTTGAAACCGCAGTCAGAAAAAAAATCACATCCATATCAACATTTTTATCACCCCCGGGGCTGTTGTTTTGGTCAAAAAATGAAAATTCTAAAAGTTCCTGTTTTTCTGCTTTAAACTCTAGGTACACATCCAAAATGTATTACTGAGTTGAAAGAAGTGGATTCTGGTGCATGGTTTTGAAACCGCAGTCAGAAAAAAAATCACATCCATATCAACATTTTTATTACCCCCGGGGCTGTCGTTTTGGTCAAAAAATGAAAATTCTAAAAGTTCCGGTTTTTCTGCTTTAAACTCTAGGTACACATCCAAAATGTATTACTGAGTTGAAAGAAGTGGATTCTGGTGCATGGTTTTGAAACCGCAGTCAGAAAAAAAATCACATCCATATCAACATTTTTATCACCCCCGGGGCTGTCGTTTTGGTCAAAAAATGAAAATTCTAAAAGTTCCGGTTTTTCTGCTTTAAACTCTAGGTACACATCCAAAATGTATTACTGAGTTGAAAGAAGTGGATTCTGGTGCATGGTTTTGAAACCGCAGCCAGAAAAAAAATCACATCCATATCAACATTTTTATCACCCCCGGGGCTGTCGTTTTGGTCAAAAAATGAAAATTCTAAAAGTTCCGGTTTTTCTGCTTTAAACTCTAGGTACACATCCAAAATGTATTACTGAGTTGAAAGAAGTGGATTCTGGTGCATGGTTTTGAAACCGCAGTCAGAAAAAAAATCACATCCATATCAACATTTTTTCACCCCCAGGGCTGTTGTTTTGGTCAAAAAATGAAAATTCTAAAAGTTCCTGTTTTTCTGCTTTAAACTCTAGGTACACATCCAAAATGTATTACTGAGTTGAAAGAAGTGGATTCTGGTGCATGGTTTTGAAACCGCAGTCAGAAAAAAAATCACATCCATATCAACATTTTTATCACCCCCGGGGCTGTCGTTTTGGTCAAAAAATGAAAATTCTAAAAGTTCCTGTTTTTCTGCTTTAAACTCTAGGTACACATCCAAAATGTATTACTGAGTTGAAAGAAGTGGATTCTGGTGCATGGTTTTGAAACCGCAGTCAGAAAAAAAATCACATCCATATCAACATTTTTATAACACTCGGGGCTGTCGTTTGGTCAAAAAATAAAAATTCTAAAAGTTCAGTTTTTTCTGCTTTAAACTCTAGGTACACATCCAAAATGTATTACTAAGTTGAAAGAAGTGGATTCTGGTGCATGGTTTTGAAACTGCAGTCAGAAAAAAAATCACATCCATATCAACATTTTTATAACCCCCGGGGCTGTCGTTTTGGTCAAAAAATGAAAATTCTAAAAGTTCCTGTTTTTCTGCTTTAAACTCTAGGTACACATCCAAAATGTATTACTGAGTTGAAATAAGTGGATTCTGGTGCATGGTTTTGAAACCGCAGTCAGAAAAAAAATCACATCCATATCAACATTTTTATCACCCCCGGGGCTGTCGTTTTGGTCAAAAAATGAAAATTCTAAAAGTTCCGGTTTTTCTGCTTTAAACTCTAGGTACACATCCAAAATGTATTACTGAGTTGAAAGAAGTGGATTCTGGTGCATGGTTTTGAAACCGCAGTCAGAAAAAAAATCACATCCATATCAACATTTTTATCACCCCCGGGGCTGTCGTTTTGGTCAAAAAATGAAAATTCTAAAAGTTCCTGTTTTTCTGCTTTAAACTCTAGGTACACATCCAAAATGTATTACTGAGTTGAAAGAAGTGGATTCTGGTTCATGGTTTTGAAACCGCAGTCAGAAAAAAATCACATCCATATCAACATTTTTATAACCCCCGGGGCTGTCGTTTTGGTCAAAAAATGAAAATTCTAAAAGTTCCTGTTTTTCTGCTTTAAACTCTAGGTACACATCCAAAATGTATTACTGAGTTGAAATAAGTGGATTCTGGTGCATGGTTTTGAAACCGCAGTCAGAAAAAAAATCACATCCATATCAACATTTTTATAACCCCCGGGGCTGTCGTTTTGGTCAAAAAATGAAAATTCTAAAAGTTCCTGTTTTTCTGCTTTAAACTCTAGGTACACATCCAAAATGTATTACTGAGTTGAAAGAAGTGGATTCTGGTTCATGGTTTTGAAACCGCAGTCAGAAAAAAAATCACATCCATATCAACATTTTTATAACCCCCGGGGCTGTCGTTTTGGTCAAAAAATGAAAATTCTAAAAGTTCCGGTTTTTCTGCTTTAAACTCTAGGTACACATCCAAAATGTATTACTGAGTTGAAAGAAGTGGATTCTGGTGCATGGTTTTGAAACCGCAGTCAGAAAAAAAATCACATCCATATCAACATTTTTATCACCCCCGGGGCTGTCGTTTTGGTCAAAAAATGAAAATTCTAAAAGTTCCGTTTTTTCTGCTTTAAACTCTAGGTACACATCCAAAATGTATTACTAAGTTGAAAGAAGTGGATTCTGGTGCATGGTTTTGAAACTGCAGTCAGAAAAAAAATCACATCCATATCAACATTTTTATAACCCCCGGGGCTGTCGTTTTGGTCAAAAAATGAAAATTCGAAAAGTTCCTGTTTTTCTGCTTTAAACTCTAGGTACACATCCAAAATGTATTACTGAGTTGAAAGAAGTGGATTCTGGTGCATGGTTTTGAAACCGCAGTCAGAAAAAAAATCACATCCATATCAACATTTTTATCACCCCCGGGGCTGTCGTTTTGGTCAAAAAATGAAAATTCTAAAAGTTCCTGTTTTTCTGCTTTAAACTCTAGGTACTCATCCAAAATGTATTACTGAGTTGAAATAAGTGGATTCTGGTGCATGGTTTTGAAACCGCAGTCAGAAAAAAAATCACATCCATATCAACATTTTTATCACCCCCGGGGCTGTCGTTTTGGTCAAAAAATGAAAATTCTAAAAGTTCCTGTTTTTCTGCTTTAAACTCTAGGTACACATCCAAAATGTATTACTGAGTTGAAAGAAGTGGATTCTGGTGCATGGTTTTGAAACCGCAGTCAGAAAAAAAATCACATCCATATCAACATTTTTATCACCCCCGGGGCTGTCGATTTGGTCAAAAAATGAAAATTCTAAAAGTTCCTGTTTTTCTGCTTTAAACTCTAGGTACACATCCAAAATGTATTACTGAGTTGAAAGAAGTGGATTCTGGTGCATGGTTTTGAAACCGCAGTCAGAAAAAAAATCACATCCATATCAACATTTTTATCACCCCCGGGGCTGTCGTTTTGGTCAAAAAAGGAAAATTCTAAAAGTTCCGGTTTTTCTGCTTTAAACTCTAGGTACACATCCAAAATGTATTACTGAGTTGAAAGAAGTGGATTCTGGTGCATGGTTTTGAAACCGCAGCCAGAAAAAAAATCACATCCATATCAACATTTTTATCACCCCCGGGGCTGTCGTTTTGGTCAAAAAATGAAAATTCTAAAAGTTCCGGTTTTTCTGCTTTAAACTCTAGGTACACATCCAAAATGTATTACTGAGTTGAAAGAAGTGGATTCTGGTGCATGGTTTTGAAACCGCAGTCAGAAAAAAAATCACATCCATATCAACATTTTTATCACCCCAGGGGCTGTTGTTTTGGTCAAAAAATGAAAATTCTAAAAGTTCCTGTTTTTCTGCTTTAAACTCTAGGTACACATCCAAAATGTATTACTGAGTTGAAAGAAGTGGATTCTGGTGCATGGTTTTGAAACCGCAGTCAGAAAAAAAATCACATCCATATCAACATTTTTATTACCCCCGGGGCTGTCGTTTTGGTCAAAAAATGAAAATTCTAAAAGTTCCGGTTTTTCTGCTTTAAACTCTAGGTACACATCCAAAATGTATTACTGAGTTGAAAGAAGTGGATTCTGGTGCATGGTTTTGAAACCGCAGTCAGAAAAAAAATCACATCCATATCAACATTTTTATCACCCCCGGGGCTGTCGTTTTGGTCAAAAAATGAAAATTCTAAAAGTTCCGGTTTTTCTGCTTTAAACTCTAGGTACACATCCAAAATGTATTACTGAGTTGAAAGAAGTGGATTCTGGTGCATGGTTTTGAAACCGCAGCCAGAAAAAAAATCACATCCATATCAACATTTTTATCACCCCCGGGGCTGTCGTTTTGGTCAAAAAATGAAAATTCTAAAAGTTCCGGTTTTTCTGCTTTAAACTCTAGGTACACATCCAAAATGTATTACTGAGTTGAAAGAAGTGGATTCTGGTGCATGGTTTTGAAACCGCAGTCAGAAAAAAAATCACATCCATATCAACATTTTTTCACCCCCAGGGCTGTTGTTTTGGTCAAAAAATGAAAATTCTAAAAGTTCCTGTTTTTCTGCTTTAAACTCTAGGTACACATCCAAAATGTATTACTGAGTTGAAAGAAGTGGATTCTGGTGCATGGTTTTGAAACCGCAGTCAGAAAAAAAATCACATCCATATCAACATTTTTATCACCCCCGGGGCTGTTGTTTTGGTCAAAAAATGAAAATTCTAAAAGTTCCTGTTTTTCTGCTTTAAACTCTAGGTACACATCCAAAATGTATTACTGAGTTGAAAGAAGTGGATTCTGGTGCATGGTTTTGAAACCGCAGTCAGAAAAAAAATCACATCCATATCAACATTTTTATTACCCCCGGGGCTGTCGTTTTGGTCAAAAAATGAAAATTCTAAAAGTTCCGGTTTTTCTGCTTTAAACTCTAGGTACACATCCAAAATGTATTACTGAGTTGAAAGAAGTGGATTCTGGTGCATGGTTTTGAAACCGCAGTCAGAAAAAAAATCACATCCATATCAACATTTTTATCACCCCCGGGGCTGTCGTTTTGGTCAAAAAATGAAAATTCTAAAAGTTCCGGTTTTTCTGCTTTAAACTCTAGGTACACATCCAAAATGTATTACTGAGTTGAAAGAAGTGGATTCTGGTGCATGGTTTTGAAACCGCAGCCAGAAAAAAAATCACATCCATATCAACATTTTTATCACCCCCGGGGCTGTCGTTTTGGTCAAAAAATGAAAATTCTAAAAGTTCCGGTTTTTCTGCTTTAAACTCTAGGTACACATCCAAAATGTATTACTGAGTTGAAAGAAGTGGATTCTGGTGCATGGTTTTGAAACCGCAGTCAGAAAAAAAATCACATCCATATCAACATTTTTTCACCCCCAGGGCTGTTGTTTTGGTCAAAAAATGAAAATTCTAAAAGTTCCTGTTTTTCTGCTTTAAACTCTAGGTACACATCCAAAATGTATTACTGAGTTGAAAGAAGTGGATTCTGGTGCATGGTTTTGAAACCGCAGTCAGAAAAAAAATCACATCCATATCAACATTTTTATCACCCCCGGGGCTGTCGTTTTGGTCAAAAAATGAAAATTCTAAAAGTTCCTGTTTTTCTGCTTTAAACTCTAGGTACACATCCAAAATGTATTACTGAGTTGAAAGAAGTGGATTCTGGTTCATGGTTTTGAAACCGCAGTCAGAAAAAAATCACATCCATATCAACATTTTTATAACCCCCGGGGCTGTCGTTTTGGTCAAAAAATGAAAATTCTAAAAGTTCCTGTTTTTCTGCTTTAAACTCTAGGTACACATCCAAAATGTATTACTGAGTTGAAATAAGTGGATTCTGGTGCATGGTTTTGAAACCGCAGTCAGAAAAAAAATCACATCCATATCAACATTTTTATAACCCCCGGGGCTGTCGTTTTGGTCAAAAAATGAAAATTCTAAAAGTTCCTGTTTTTCTGCTTTAAACTCTAGGTACACATCCAAAATGTATTACTGAGTTGAAAGAAGTGGATTCTGGTTCATGGTTTTGAAACCGCAGTCAGAAAAAAAATCACATCCATATCAACATTTTTATAACCCCCGGGGCTGTCGTTTTGGTCAAAAAATGAAAATTCTAAAAGTTCCGGTTTTTCTGCTTTAAACTCTAGGTACACATCCAAAATGTATTACTGAGTTGAAAGAAGTGGATTCTGGTGCATGGTTTTGAAACCGCAGTCAGAAAAAAAATCACATCCATATCAACATTTTTATCACCCCCGGGGCTGTCGTTTTGGTCAAAAAATGAAAATTCTAAAAGTTCCGTTTTTTCTGCTTTAAACTCTAGGTACACATCCAAAATGTATTACTAAGTTGAAAGAAGTGGATTCTGGTGCATGGTTTTGAAACTGCAGTCAGAAAAAAAATCACATCCATATCAACATTTTTATAACCCCCGGGGCTGTCGTTTTGGTCAAAAAATGAAAATTCGAAAAGTTCCTGTTTTTCTGCTTAAAACTCTAGGTACACATCCAAAATGTATTACTGAGTTGAAAGAAGTGGATTCTGGTGCATGGTTTTGAAACCGCAGTCAGAAAAAAAATCACATCCATATCAACATTTTTATCACCCCCGGGGCTGTCGTTTTGGTCAAAAAATGAAAATTCTAAAAGTTCCTGTTTTTCTGCTTTAAACTCTAGGTACTCATCCAAAATGTATTACTGAGTTGAAATAAGTGGATTCTGGTGCATGGTTTTGAAACCGCAGTCAGAAAAAAAATCACATCCATATCAACATTTTTATCACCCCCGGGGCTGTCGTTTTGGTCAAAAAATGAAAATTCTAAAAGTTCCTGTTTTTCTGCTTTAAACTCTAGGTACACATCCAAAATGTATTACTGAGTTGAAAGAAGTGGATTCTGGTGCATGGTTTTGAAACCGCAGTCAGAAAAAAAATCACATCCATATCAACATTTTTATCACCCCCGGGGCTGTCGATTTGGTCAAAAAATGAAAATTCTAAAAGTTCCTGTTTTTCTGCTTTAAACTCTAGGTACACATCCAAAATGTATTACTGAGTTGAAAGAAGTGGATTCTGGTGCATGGTTTTGAAACCGCAGTCAGAAAAAAAATCACATCCATATCAACATTTTTATCACCTCCGGGGCTGTCGTTTTGGTCAAAAAATGAAAATTCTAAAAGTTCCGGTTTTTCTGCTTTAAACTCTAGGTACACATCCAAAATGTATTACTGAGTTGAAAGAAGTGGATTCTGGTGCATGGTTTTGAAACCGCAGCCAGAAAAAAAATCACATCCATATCAACATTTTTATCACCCCCGGGGCTGTCGTTTTGGTCAAAAAATGAAAATTCTAAAAGTTCCGGTTTTTCTGCTTTAAACTCTAGGTACACATCCAAAATGTATTACTGAGTTGAAAGAAGTGGATTCTGGTGCATGGTTTTGAAACCGCAGTCAGAAAAAAAATCACATCCATATCAACATTTTTATCACCCCCGGGGCTGTTGTTTTGGTCAAAAAATGAAAATTCTAAAAGTTCCTGTTTTTCTGCTTTAAACTCTAGGTACACATCCAAAATGTATTACTGAGTTGAAAGAAGTGGATTCTGGTGCATGGTTTTGAAACCGCAGTCAGAAAAAAAATCACATCCATATCAACATTTTTATTACCCCCGGGGCTGTCGTTTTGGTCAAAAAATGAAAATTCTAAAAGTTCCGGTTTTTCTGCTTTAAACTCTAGGTACACATCCAAAATGTATTACTGAGTTGAAAGAAGTGGATTCTGGTGCATGGTTTTGAAACCGCAGTCAGAAAAAAAATCACATCCATATCAACATTTTTATCACCCCCGGGGCTGTCGTTTTGGTCAAAAAATGAAAATTCTAAAAGTTCCGGTTTTTCTGCTTTAAACTCTAGGTACACATCCAAAATGTATTACTGAGTTGAAAGAAGTGGATTCTGGTGCATGGTTTTGAAACCGCAGTCAGAAAAAAAATCACATCCATATCAACATTTTTATCAACCCCGGGGCTGTTGTTTTGGTCAAAAAATGAAAATTCTAAAAGTTCCTGTTTTTCTGCTTTAAACTCTAGGTACACATCCAAAATGTATTACTGAGTTGAAAGAAGTGGATTCTGGTGCATGGTTTTGAAACCGCAGTCAGAAAAAAAATCACATCCATATCAACATTTTTATTACCCCCGGGGCTGTCGTTTTGGTCAAAAAATGAAAATTCTAAAAGTTCCGGTTTTTCTGCTTTAAACTCTAGGTACACATCCAAAATGTATTACTGAGTTGAAAGAAGTGGATTCTGGTGCATGGTTTTGAAACCGCAGTCAGAAAAAAAATCACATCCATATCAACATTTTTATCACCCCCGGGGCTGTCGTTTTGGTCAAAAAATGAAAATTCTAAAAGTTCCGGTTTTTCTGCTTTAAACTCTAGGTACACATCCAAAATGTATTACTGAGTTGAAAGAAGTGGATTCTGGTGCATGGTTTTGAAACCGCAGTCAGAAAAAAAATCACATCCATATCAACATTTTTATCACCCCCGGGGCTGTTGTTTTGGTCAAAAAATGAAAATTCTAAAAGTTCCTGTTTTTCTGCTTTAAACTCTAGGTACACATCCAAAATGTATTACTGAGTTGAAAGAAGTGGATTCTGGTGCATGGTTTTGAAACCGCAGTCAGAAAAAAAATCACATCCATATCAACATTTTTATCACCCCCGGGGCTGTTGTTTTGGTCAAAAAATGAAAATTCTAAAAGTTCCTGTTTTTCTGCTTTAAACTCTAGGTACACATCCAAAATGTATTACTGAGTTGAAAGAAGTGGATTCTGGTGCATGGTTTTGAAACCGCAGTCAGAAAAAAAATCACATCCATATCAACATTTTTATTACCCCCGGGGCTTTCGTTTTGGTCAAAAAATGAAAATTCTAAAAGTTCCTGTTTTTCTGCTTTAAACTCTAGGTACACATCCAAAATGTATTACTGAGTTGAAAGAAGTGGATTCTGGTGCATGGTTTTGAAACCGCAGTCAGAAAAAAAATCACATCCATATCAACATTTTTATCACCCCCGGGGCTGTCGTTTTGGTCAAAAAATGAAAATTCTAAAAGTTCCGGTTTTTCTGCTTTAAACTCTAGGTACACATCCAAAATGTATTACTGAGTTGAAAGAAGTGGATTCTGGTGCATGGTTTTGAAACCGCAGTCAGAAAAAAAATCACATCCATATCAACATTTTTTCACCCCCAGGGCTGTTGTTTTGGTCAAAAAATGAAAATTCTAAAAGTTCCTGTTTTTCTGCTTTAAACTCTAGGTACACATCCAAAATGTATTACTGAGTTGAAAGAAGTGGATTCTGGTGCATGGTTTTGAAACCGCAGTCAGAAAAAAAATCACATCCATATCAACATTTTTATCACCCCCGGGGCTGTCGTTTTGGTCAAAAAATGAAAATTCTAAAAGTTCCTGTTTTTCTGCTTTAAACTCTAGGTACACATCCAAAATGTATTACTGAGTTGAAAGAAGTGGATTCTGGTGCATGGTTTTGAAACCGCAGTCAGAAAAAAAATCACATCCATATCAAAATTTTTATAACACTCGGGGCTGTCGTTTGGTCAAAAAATAAATATTCTAAAAGTTCCGTTTTTTCTGCTTTAAACTCTAGGTACACATCCAAAATGTATTACTAAGTTGAAAGAAGTGGATTCTGGTGCATGGTTTTGAAACTGCAGTCAGAAAAAAAATCACATCCATATCAACATTTTTATAACCCCCGGGGCTGTCGTTTTGGTCAAAAAATGAAAATTCTAAAAGTTCCTGTTTTTCTGCTTTAAACTCTAGGTACACATCCAAAATGTATTACTGAGTTGAAATAAGTGGATTCTGGTGCATGGTTTTGAAACCGCAGTCAGAAAAAAAATCACATCCATATCAACATTTTTATCACCCCCGGGGCTGTCGTTTTGGTCAAAAAATGAAAATTCTAAAAGTTCCGGTTTTTCTGCTTTAAACTCTAGGTACACATCCAAAATGTATTACTGAGTTGAAAGAAGTGGATTCTGGTGCATGGTTTTGAAACCGCAGTCAGAAAAAAAATCACATCCATATCAACATTTTTATCACCCCCGGGGCTGTCGTTTTGGTCAAAAAATGAAAATTCTAAAAGTTCCTGTTTTTCTGCTTTAAACTCTAGGTACACATCCAAAATGTATTACTGAGTTGAAAGAAGTGGATTCTGGTTCATGGTTTTGAAACCGCAGTCAGAAAAAAATCACATCCATATCAACATTTTTATAACCCCCGGGGCTGTCGTTTTGGTCAAAAAATGAAAATTCTAAAAGTTCCTGTTTTTCTGCTTTAAACTCTAGGTACACATCCAAAATGTATTACTGAGTTGAAAGAAGTGGATTCTGGTGCATGGTTTTGAAACCGCAGTCAGAAAAAAAATCACATCCATATCAACATTTTTATAACCCCCGGGGCTGTCGTTTTGGTCAAAAAATAAAAATTCTAAAAGTTCCTGTTTTTCTGCTTTAAACTCTAGGTACACATCCAAAATGTATTACTGAGTTGAAAGAAGTGGATTCTGGTTCATGGTTTTGAAACCGCAGTCAGAAAAAAAATCACATCCATATCAACATTTTTATAACCCCCGGGGCTGTCGTTTTGGTCAAAAAATGAAAATTCTAAAAGTTCCTGTTTTTCTGCTTTAAACTCTAGGTACACATCCAAAATGTATTACTGAGTTGAAAGAAGTGGATTCTGGTGCATGGTTTTGAAACCGCAGTCAGAAAAAAAAATCACATCCATATCAACATTTTTATCACCCCCGGGGCTGTCGTTTTGGTCAAAAAATGAAAATTCTAAAAGTTCCTGTTTTTCTGCTTTAAACTCTAGGTACACATCCAAAATGTATTACTGAGTTGAAAGAAGTGGATTCTGGTGCATGGTTTTGAAACCGCAGTCAGAAAAAAAAATCACATCCATATCAACATTTTTATCACCCCCGGGGCTGTCGTTTTGGTCAAAAAATGAAAATTCTAAAAGTTCCTGTTTTTCTGCTTTAAACTCTAGGTACACATCCAAAATGTATTACTGAGTTGAAAGTAGTGGATTCTGGTTTATGGTTTTGAAACCGCAGTCAGAAAAAAAATCACATCCATATCAACATTATCACCCCCGGGGCTGTCGTTTTGGTCAAAAAATGAAAATTCTAAAAGTTCCGGTTTTTCTGCTTTAAACTCTAGGTACACATCCAAAATGTATTACTGAGTTGAAAGAAGTGGATTCTGGTGCATGGTTTTGAAACCGCAGTCAGAAAAAAAATCACATCCATATCAACATTTTTATCACCCCCGGGGCTGTCGTTTTGGTCAAAAAATGAAAATTCTAAAAGTTCCGGTTTTTCTGCTTTAAACTCTAGGTACACATCCAAAATGTATTACTGAGTTGAAAGAAGTGGATTCTGGTGCATGGTTTTGAAACCGCAGTCAGAAAAAAAATCACATCCATATCAACATTTTTATCAACCCCGGGGCTGTTGTTTTGGTCAAAAAATGAAAATTCTAAAAGTTCCTGTTTTTCTGCTTTAAACTCTAGGTACACATCCAAAATGTATTACTGAGTTGAAAGAAGTGGATTCTGGTGCATGGTTTTGAAACCGCAGTCAGAAAAAAAATCACATCCATATCAACATTTTTATTACCCCCGGGGCTGTCGTTTTGGTCAAAAAATGAAAATTCTAAAAGTTCCGGTTTTTCTGCTTTAAACTCTAGGTACACATCCAAAATGTATTACTGAGTTGAAAGAAGTGGATTCTGGTGCATGGTTTTGAAACCGCAGTCAGAAAAAAAATCACATCCATATCAACATTTTTATCACCCCCGGGGCTGTCGTTTTGGTCAAAAAATGAAAATTCTAAAAGTTCCGGTTTTTCTGCTTTAAACTCTAGGTACACATCCAAAATGTATTACTGAGTTGAAAGAAGTGGATTCTGGTGCATGGTTTTGAAACCGCAGTCAGAAAAAAAATCACATCCATATCAACATTTTTATCACCCCCGGGGCTGTTGTTTTGGTCAAAAAATGAAAATTCTAAAAGTTCCTGTTTTTCTGCTTTAAACTCTAGGTACACATCCAAAATGTATTACTGAGTTGAAAGAAGTGGATTCTGGTGCATGGTTTTGAAACCGCAGTCAGAAAAAAAATCACATCCATATCAACATTTTTATCACCCCCGGGGCTGTTGTTTTGGTCAAAAAATGAAAATTCTAAAAGTTCCTGTTTTTCTGCTTTAAACTCTAGGTACACATCCAAAATGTATTACTGAGTTGAAAGAAGTGGATTCTGGTGCATGGTTTTGAAACCGCAGTCAGAAAAAAAATCACATCCATATCAACATTTTTATTACCCCCGGGGCTTTCGTTTTGGTCAAAAAATGAAAATTCTAAAAGTTCCTGTTTTTCTGCTTTAAACTCTAGGTACACATCCAAAATGTATTACTGAGTTGAAAGAAGTGGATTCTGGTGCATGGTTTTGAAACCGCAGTCAGAAAAAAAATCACATCCATATCAACATTTTTATCACCCCCGGGGCTGTCGTTTTGGTCAAAAAATGAAAATTCTAAAAGTTCTGGTTTTTCTGCTTTAAACTCTAGGTACACATCCAAAATGTATTACTGAGTTGAAAGAAGTGGATTCTGGTGCATGGTTTTGAAACCGCAGTCAGAAAAAAAATCACATCCATATCAACATTTTTTCACCCCCAGGGCTGTTGTTTTGGTCAAAAAATGAAAATTCTAAAAGTTCCTGTTTTTCTGCTTTAAACTCTAGGTACACATCCAAAATGTATTACTGAGTTGAAAGAAGTGGATTCTGGTGCATGGTTTTGAAACCGCAGTCAGAAAAAAAATCACATCCATATCAACATTTTTATCACCCCCGGGGCTGTCGTTTTGGTCAAAAAATGAAAATTCTAAAAGTTCCTGTTTTTCTGCTTTAAACTCTAGGTACACATCCAAAATGTATTACTGAGTTGAAAGAAGTGGATTCTGGTGCATGGTTTTGAAACCGCAGTCAGAAAAAAAATCACATCCATATCAAAATTTTTATAACACTCGGGGCTGTCGTTTGGTCAAAAAATAAATATTCTAAAAGTTCCGTTTTTTCTGCTTTAAACTCTAGGTACACATCCAAAATGTATTACTAAGTTGAAAGAAGTGGATTCTGGTGCATGGTTTTGAAACTGCAGTCAGAAAAAAAATCACATCCATATCAACATTTTTATAACCCCCGGGGCTGTCGTTTTGGTCAAAAAATGAAAATTCTAAAAGTTCCTGTTTTTCTGCTTTAAACTCTAGGTACACATCCAAAATGTATTACTGAGTTGAAATAAGTGGATTCTGGTGCATGGTTTTGAAACCGCAGTCAGAAAAAAAATCACATCCATATCAACATTTTTATCACCCCCGGGGCTGTCGTTTTGGTCAAAAAATGAAAATTCTAAAAGTTCCGGTTTTTCTGCTTTAAACTCTAGGTACACATCCAAAATGTATTACTGAGTTGAAAGAAGTGGATTCTGGTGCATGGTTTTGAAACCGCAGTCAGAAAAAAAATCACATCCATATCAACATTTTTATCACCCCCGGGGCTGTCGTTTTGGTCAAAAAATGAAAATTCTAAAAGTTCCTGTTTTTCTGCTTTAAACTCTAGGTACACATCCAAAATGTATTACTGAGTTGAAAGAAGTGGATTCTGGTTCATGGTTTTGAAACCGCAGTCAGAAAAAAATCACATCCATATCAACATTTTTATAACCCCCGGGGCTGTCGTTTTGGTCAAAAAATGAAAATTCTAAAAGTTCCTGTTTTTCTGCTTTAAACTCTAGGTACACATCCAAAATGTATTACTGAGTTGAAAGAAGTGGATTCTGGTGCATGGTTTTGAAACCGCAGTCAGAAAAAAAATCACATCCATATCAACATTTTTATAACCCCCGGGGCTGTCGTTTTGGTCAAAAAATAAAAATTCTAAAAGTTCCTGTTTTTCTGCTTTAAACTCTAGGTACACATCCAAAATGTATTACTGAGTTGAAAGAAGTGGATTCTGGTTCATGGTTTTGAAACCGCAGTCAGAAAAAAAATCACATCCATATCAACATTTTTATAACCCCCGGGGCTGTCGTTTTGGTCAAAAAATGAAAATTCTAAAAGTTCCTGTTTTTCTGCTTTAAACTCTAGGTACACATCCAAAATGTATTACTGAGTTGAAAGAAGTGGATTCTGGTGCATGGTTTTGAAACCGCAGTCAGAAAAAAAAATCACATCCATATCAACATTTTTATCACCCCCGGGGCTGTCGTTTTGGTCAAAAAATGAAAATTCTAAAAGTTCCTGTTTTTCTGCTTTAAACTCTAGGTACACATCCAAAATGTATTACTGAGTTGAAAGAAGTGGATTCTGGTGCATGGTTTTGAAACCGCAGTCAGAAAAAAAAATCACATCCATATCAACATTTTTATCACCCCCGGGGCTGTCGTTTTGGTCAAAAAATGAAAATTCTAAAAGTTCCTGTTTTTCTGCTTTAAACTCTAGGTACACATCCAAAATGTATTACTGAGTTGAAAGTAGTGGATTCTGGTTTATGGTTTTGAAACCGCAGTCAGAAAAAAAATCACATCCATATCAACATTATCACCCCCGGGGCTGTCGTTTTGGTCAAAAAATGAAAATTCTAAAAGTTCCGGTTTTTCTGCTTTAAACTCTAGGTACACATCCAAAATGTATTACTGAGTTGAAAGAAGTGGATTCTGGTGCATGGTTTTGAAACCGCAGTCAGAAAAAAAATCACATTCATATCAACATTTTTATCACCCCCGGGGCTGTCGTTTTGGTCAAAAAATGAAAATTCTAAAAGTTCCTGTTTTTCTGCTTTAAACTCTAGGTACACATCCAAAATGTATTACTGAGTTGAAAGAAGTGGATTCTGGTGCATGGTTTTGAAACCGCAGTCAGAAAAAAAATCACATCCATATCAAAATTTTTATAACACTCGGGGCTGTCGTTTGGTCAAAAAATAAATATTCTAAAAGTTCCGTTTTTTCTGCTTTAAACTCTAGGTACACATCCAAAATGTATTACTAAGTTGAAAGAAGTGGATTCTGGTGCATGGTTTTGAAACTGCAGTCAGAAAAAAAATCACATCCATATCAACATTTTTATAACCCCCGGGGCTGTCGTTTTGGTCAAAAAATGAAAATTCTAAAAGTTCCTGTTTTTCTGCTTTAAACTCTAGGTACACATCCAAAATGTATTACTGAGTTGAAATAAGTGGATTCTGGTGCATGGTTTTGAAACCGCAGTCAGAAAAAAAATCACATCCATATCAACATTTTTATCACCCCCGGGGCTGTCGTTTTGGTCAAAAAATGAAAATTCTAAAAGTTCCGGTTTTTCTGCTTTAAACTCTAGGTACACATCCAAAATGTATTACTGAGTTGAAAGAAGTGGATTCTGGTGCATGGTTTTGAAACCGCAGTCAGAAAAAAAATCACATCCATATCAACATTTTTATCACCCCCGGGGCTGTCGTTTTGGTCAAAAAATGAAAATTCTAAAAGTTCCTGTTTTTCTGCTTTAAACTCTAGGTACACATCCAAAATGTATTACTGAGTTGAAAGAAGTGGATTCTGGTTCATGGTTTTGAAACCGCAGTCAGAAAAAAATCACATCCATATCAACATTTTTATAACCCCCGGGGCTGTCGTTTTGGTCAAAAAATGAAAATTCTAAAAGTTCCTGTTTTTCTGCTTTAAACTCTAGGTACACATCCAAAATGTATTACTGAGTTGAAAGAAGTGGATTCTGGTGCATGGTTTTGAAACCGCAGTCAGAAAAAAAATCACATCCATATCAACATTTTTATAACCCCCGGGGCTGTCGTTTTGGTCAAAAAATAAAAATTCTAAAAGTTCCTGTTTTTCTGCTTTAAACTCTAGGTACACATCCAAAATGTATTACTGAGTTGAAAGAAGTGGATTCTGGTTCATGGTTTTGAAACCGCAGTCAGAAAAAAAATCACATCCATATCAACATTTTTATAACCCCCGGGGCTGTCGTTTTGGTCAAAAAATGAAAATTCTAAAAGTTCCTGTTTTTCTGCTTTAAACTCTAGGTACACATCCAAAATGTATTACTGAGTTGAAAGAAGTGGATTCTGGTGCATGGTTTTGAAACCGCAGTCAGAAAAAAAAATCACATCCATATCAACATTTTTATCACCCCCGGGGCTGTCGTTTTGGTCAAAAAATGAAAATTCTAAAAGTTCCTGTTTTTCTGCTTTAAACTCTAGGTACACATCCAAAATGTATTACTGAGTTGAAAGAAGTGGATTCTGGTGCATGGTTTTGAAACCGCAGTCAGAAAAAAAAATCACATCCATATCAACATTTTTATCACCCCCGGGGCTGTCGTTTTGGTCAAAAAATGAAAATTCTAAAAGTTCCTGTTTTTCTGCTTTAAACTCTAGGTACACATCCAAAATGTATTACTGAGTTGAAAGTAGTGGATTCTGGTTTATGGTTTTGAAACCGCAGTCAGAAAAAAAATCACATCCATATCAACATTATCACCCCCGGGGCTGTCGTTTTGGTCAAAAAATGAAAATTCTAAAAGTTCCGGTTTTTCTGCTTTAAACTCTAGGTACACATCCAAAATGTATTACTGAGTTGAAAGAAGTGGATTCTGGTGCATGGTTTTGAAACCGCAGTCAGAAAAAAAATCACATCCATATCAACATTTTTATCACCCCCGGGGCTGTCGTTTTGGTCAAAAAATGAAAATTCTAAAAGTTCCGGTTTTTCTGCTTTAAACTCTAGGTACACATCCAAAATGTATTACTGAGTTGAAAGAAGTGGATTCTGGTGCATGGTTTTGAAACCGCAGTCAGAAAAAAAATCACATCCATATCAACATTTTTATCAACCCCGGGGCTGTTGTTTTGGTCAAAAAATGAAAATTCTAAAAGTTCCTGTTTTTCTGCTTTAAACTCTAGGTACACATCCAAAATGTATTACTGAGTTGAAAGAAGTGGATTCTGGTGCATGGTTTTGAAACCGCAGTCAGAAAAAAAATCACATCCATATCAACATTTTTATTACCCCCGGGGCTGTCGTTTTGGTCAAAAAATGAAAATTCTAAAAGTTCCGGTTTTTCTGCTTTAAACTCTAGGTACACATCCAAAATGTATTACTGAGTTGAAAGAAGTGGATTCTGGTGCATGGTTTTGAAACCGCAGTCAGAAAAAAAATCACATCCATATCAACATTTTTATCACCCCCGGGGCTGTCGTTTTGGTCAAAAAATGAAAATTCTAAAAGTTCCGGTTTTTCTGCTTTAAACTCTAGGTACACATCCAAAATGTATTACTGAGTTGAAAGAAGTGGATTCTGGTGCATGGTTTTGAAACCGCAGTCAGAAAAAAAATCACATCCATATCAACATTTTTATCACCCCCGGGGCTGTTGTTTTGGTCAAAAAATGAAAATTCTAAAAGTTCCTGTTTTTCTGCTTTAAACTCTAGGTACACATCCAAAATGTATTACTGAGTTGAAAGAAGTGGATTCTGGTGCATGGTTTTGAAACCGCAGTCAGAAAAAAAATCACATCCATATCAACATTTTTATCACCCCCGGGGCTGTTGTTTTGGTCAAAAAATGAAAATTCTAAAAGTTCCTGTTTTTCTGCTTTAAACTCTAGGTACACATCCAAAATGTATTACTGAGTTGAAAGAAGTGGATTCTGGTGCATGGTTTTGAAACCGCAGTCAGAAAAAAAATCACATCCATATCAACATTTTTATTACCCCCGGGGCTTTCGTTTTGGTCAAAAAATGAAAATTCTAAAAGTTCCTGTTTTTCTGCTTTAAACTCTAGGTACACATCCAAAATGTATTACTGAGTTGAAAGAAGTGGATTCTGGTGCATGGTTTTGAAACCGCAGTCAGAAAAAAAATCACATCCATATCAACATTTTTATCACCCCCGGGGCTGTCGTTTTGGTCAAAAAATGAAAATTCTAAAAGTTCCGGTTTTTCTGCTTTAAACTCTAGGTACACATCCAAAATGTATTACTGAGTTGAAAGAAGTGGATTCTGGTGCATGGTTTTGAAACCGCAGTCAGAAAAAAAATCACATCCATATCAACATTTTTTCACCCCCAGGGCTGTTGTTTTGGTCAAAAAATGAAAATTCTAAAAGTTCCTGTTTTTCTGCTTTAAACTCTAGGTACACATCCAAAATGTATTACTGAGTTGAAAGAAGTGGATTCTGGTGCATGGTTTTGAAACCGCAGTCAGAAAAAAAATCACATCCATATCAACATTTTTATCACCCCCGGGGCTGTCGTTTTGGTCAAAAAATGAAAATTCTAAAAGTTCCTGTTTTTCTGCTTTAAACTCTAGGTACACATCCAAAATGTATTACTGAGTTGAAAGAAGTGGATTCTGGTGCATGGTTTTGAAACCGCAGTCAGAAAAAAAATCACATCCATATCAAAATTTTTATAACACTCGGGGCTGTCGTTTGGTCAAAAAATAAATATTCTAAAAGTTCCGTTTTTTCTGCTTTAAACTCTAGGTACACATCCAAAATGTATTACTAAGTTGAAAGAAGTGGATTCTGGTGCATGGTTTTGAAACTGCAGTCAGAAAAAAAATCACATCCATATCAACATTTTTATAACCCCCGGGGCTGTCGTTTTGGTCAAAAAATGAAAATTCTAAAAGTTCCTGTTTTTCTGCTTTAAACTCTAGGTACACATCCAAAATGTATTACTGAGTTGAAATAAGTGGATTCTGGTGCATGGTTTTGAAACCGCAGTCAGAAAAAAAATCACATCCATATCAACATTTTTATCACCCCCGGGGCTGTCGTTTTGGTCAAAAAATGAAAATTCTAAAAGTTCCGGTTTTTCTGCTTTAAACTCTAGGTACACATCCAAAATGTATTACTGAGTTGAAAGAAGTGGATTCTGGTGCATGGTTTTGAAACCGCAGTCAGAAAAAAAATCACATCCATATCAACATTTTTATCACCCCCGGGGCTGTCGTTTTGGTCAAAAAATGAAAATTCTAAAAGTTCCTGTTTTTCTGCTTTAAACTCTAGGTACACATCCAAAATGTATTACTGAGTTGAAAGAAGTGGATTCTGGTTCATGGTTTTGAAACCGCAGTCAGAAAAAAATCACATCCATATCAACATTTTTATAACCCCCGGGGCTGTCGTTTTGGTCAAAAAATGAAAATTCTAAAAGTTCCTGTTTTTCTGCTTTAAACTCTAGGTACACATCCAAAATGTATTACTGAGTTGAAAGAAGTGGATTCTGGTGCATGGTTTTGAAACCGCAGTCAGAAAAAAAATCACATCCATATCAACATTTTTATAACCCCCGGGGCTGTCGTTTTGGTCAAAAAATAAAAATTCTAAAAGTTCCTGTTTTTCTGCTTTAAACTCTAGGTACACATCCAAAATGTATTACTGAGTTGAAAGAAGTGGATTCTGGTTCATGGTTTTGAAACCGCAGTCAGAAAAAAAATCACATCCATATCAACATTTTTATAACCCCCGGGGCTGTCGTTTTGGTCAAAAAATGAAAATTCTAAAAGTTCCTGTTTTTCTGCTTTAAACTCTAGGTACACATCCAAAATGTATTACTGAGTTGAAAGAAGTGGATTCTGGTGCATGGTTTTGAAACCGCAGTCAGAAAAAAAAATCACATCCATATCAACATTTTTATCACCCCCGGGGCTGTCGTTTTGGTCAAAAAATGAAAATTCTAAAAGTTCCTGTTTTTCTGCTTTAAACTCTAGGTACACATCCAAAATGTATTACTGAGTTGAAAGAAGTGGATTCTGGTGCATGGTTTTGAAACCGCAGTCAGAAAAAAAAATCACATCCATATCAACATTTTTATCACCCCCGGGGCTGTCGTTTTGGTCAAAAAATGAAAATTCTAAAAGTTCCTGTTTTTCTGCTTTAAACTCTAGGTACACATCCAAAATGTATTACTGAGTTGAAAGTAGTGGATTCTGGTTTATGGTTTTGAAACCGCAGTCAGAAAAAAAATCACATCCATATCAACATTATCACCCCCGGGGCTGTCGTTTTGGTCAAAAAATGAAAATTCTAAAAGTTCCGGTTTTTCTGCTTTAAACTCTAGGTACACATCCAAAATGTATTACTGAGTTGAAAGAAGTGGATTCTGGTGCATGGTTTTGAAACCGCAGTCAGAAAAAAAATCACATTCATATCAACATTTTTATCACCCCCGGGGCTGTCGTTTTGGTCAAAAAATGAAAATTCTAAAAGTTCCTGTTTTTCTGCTTTAAACTCTAGGTACACATCCAAAATGTATTACTGAGTTGAAATAAGTGGATTCTGGTGCATGGTTTTGAAACCGCAGTCAGAAAAAAAATCACATCCATATCAACATTTTTATCACCCCCGGGGCTGTCGTTTTGGTCAAAAAATGAAAATTCTAAAAGTTCCTGTTTTTCTGCTTTAAACTCTAGGTACACATCCAAAATGTATTACTGAGTTGAAAGAAGTGGATTCTGGTGCATGGTTTTGAAACCGCAGTCAGAAAAAAATCACATCCATATCAACATTTTTATAACCCCCGGGGCTGTCGTTTTGGTCAAAAAATGAAAATTCTAAAAGTTCCTGTTTTTCTGCTTTAAACTCTAGGTACACATCCAAAATGTATTACTGAGTTGAAAGAAGTGGATTCTGGTGCATGGTTTTGAAACCGCAGTCAGAAAAAAATCACATCCATATCAACATTTTTATAACCCCCGGGGCTGTCGTTTTGGTCAAAAAATGAAAATTCTAAAAGTTCCTGTTTTTCTGCTTTAAACTCTAGGTACACATCCAAAATGTATTACTGAGTTGAAAGAAGTGGATTCTGGTTCATGGTTTTGAAACCGCAGTCAGAAAAAAAATCACATCCATATCAACATTTTTATAACCCCCGGGGCTGTCGTTTTGGTCAAAAAATGAAAATTCTAAAAGTTCCTGTTTTTCTGCTTTAAACTCTAGGTACACATCCAAAATGTATTACTGAGTTGAAAGAAGTGGATTCTGGTGCATGGTTTTGAAACCGCAGTCAGAAAAAAAAATCACATCCATATCAACATTTTTATCACCCCCGGGGCTGTCGTTTTGGTCAAAAAATGAAAATTCTAAAAGTTCCTGTTTTTCTGCTTTAAACTCTAGGTACACATCCAAAATGTATTACTGAGTTGAAAGAAGTGGATTCTGGTGCATGGTTTTGAAACCGCAGTCAGAAAAAAAAATCACATCCATATCAACATTTTTATCACCCCCGGGGCTGTCGTTTTGGTCAAAAAATGAAAATTCTAAAAGTTCCTGTTTTTCTGCTTTAAACTCTAGGTACACATCCAAAATGTATTACTGAGTTGAAAGTAGTGGATTCTGGTTTATGGTTTTGAAACCGCAGTCAGAAAAAAAATCACATCCATATCAACATTATCACCCCCGGGGCTGTCGTTTTGGTCAAAAAATGAAAATTCTAAAAGTTCCGGTTTTTCTGCTTTAAACTCTAGGTACACATCCAAAATGTATTACTGAGTTGAAAGAAGTGGATTCTGGTGCATGGTTTTGAAACCGCAGTCAGAAAAAAAATCACATTCATATCAACATTTTTATCACCCCCGGGGCTGTCGTTTTGGTCAAAAAATGAAAATTCTAAAAGTTCCTGTTTTTCTGCTTTAAACTCTAGGTACACATCCAAAATGTATTACTGAGTTGAAATAAGTGGATTCTGGTGCATGGTTTTGAAACCGCAGTCAGAAAAAAAATCACATCCATATCAACATTTTTATCACCCCCGGGGCTGTCGTTTTGGTCAAAAAATGAAAATTCTAAAAGTTCCTGTTTTTCTGCTTTAAACTCTAGGTACACATCCAAAATGTATTACTGAGTTGAAAGAAGTGGATTCTGGTTCATGGTTTTGAAACCGCAGTCAGAAAAAAAATCACATCCATATCAACATTTTTATAACCCCCGGGGCTGTCGTTTTGGTCAAAAAATGAAAATTCTAAAAGTTCCTGTTTTTCTGCTTTAAACTCTAGGTACACATCCAAAATGTATTACTGAGTTGAAAGAAGTGGATTCTGGTGCATGGTTTTGAAACCGCAGTCAGAAAAAAAAATCACATCCATATCAACATTTTTATTTCCCCCGGGGCTGTCGTTTTGGTCAAAAAATGAAAATTCTAAAAGTTCCTGTTTTTCTGCTTTAAACTCTAGGTACACATCCAAAATGTATTACTGAGTTGAAAGAAGTGGATTCTGGTGCAAGGTTTTGAAACCGCAGTCAGAAAAAAAAATCACATCCATATCAACATTTTTATCACCCCCGGGGCTGTCGTTTTGGTCAAAAAATGAAAATTCTAAAAGTTCCTGTTTTTCTGCTTTAAACTCTAGGTACACATCCAAAATGTATTACTGAGTTGAAAGAAGTGGATTCTGGTGCATGGTTTTGAAACCGCAGTCAGAAAAAAAATCACATTCATATCAACATTTTTATCACCCCCGGGGCTGTCGTTTTGGTCAAAAAATTAAAATTCTAAAAGTTCCGGTTTTTCTGCTTTAAACTCTAGGTACACATCCAAAATGTATTACTGAGTTGAAAGAAGTGGATTCTGGTGCATGGTTTTGAAACCGCAGTCAGAAAAAAAATCACAATCATATCAACATTTTTATAACCCCCGGGGCTGTCGTTTTGGTCAAAAAATTAAAATTCTAAAAGTTCCTGTTTTTCTGCTTTAAACTCTAGGTACACATCCAAAATGTATTACTGAGTTGAAAGAAGTGGATTCTGGTTCATGGTTTTGAAACCGCAGTCAGAAAAAAAATCACATCCATATCAACATTTTTATCACCCCCGGGGCTGTCGTTTTGGTCAAAAAATGAAAATTCTAAAAGTTCCTGTTTTTCTGCTTTAAACTCTAGGTACACATCCAAAATGTATTACTGAGTTGAAAGAAGTGGATTCTGGTTCATGGTTTTGAAACCGCAGTCAGAAAAAAATCACATCCATATCAACATTTTTATAACCCCCGGGGCTGTCGTTTTGGTCAAAAAATGAAAATTCTAAAAGTTCCTGTTTTTCTGCTTTAAACTCTAGGTACACATCCAAAATGTATTACTGAGTTGAAAGAAGTGGATTCTGGTGCATGGTTTTGAAACCGCAGTCAGAAAAAAAATCACATCCATATCAACATTTTTATAACCCCCGGGGCTGTCGTTTTGGTCAAAAAATGAAAATTCTAAAAGTTCCTGTTTTTCTGCTTTAAACTCTAGGTACACATCCAAAATGTATTACTGAGTTGAAAGAAGTGGATTCTGGTTCATGGTTTTGAAACCGCAGTCAGAAAAAAAATCACATCCATATCAACATTTTTATAACCCCCGGGGCTGTCGTTTTGGTCAAAAAATGAAAATTCTAAAAGTTCCTGTTTTTCTGCTTTAAACTCTAGGTACACATCCAAAATGTATTACTGAGTTGAAAGAAGTGGATTCTGGTGCATGGTTTTGAAACCGCAGTCAGAAAAAAAAATCACATCCATATCAACATTTTTATCACCCCCGGGGCTGTCGTTTTGGTCAAAAAATGAAAATTCTAAAAGTTCCTGTTTTTCTGCTTTAAACTCTAGGTACACATCCAAAATGTATTACTGAGTTGAAAGAAGTGGATTCTGGTGCATGGTTTTGAAACCGCAGTCAGAAAAAAAAATCACATCCATATCAACATTTTTATCACCCCCGGGGCTGTCGTTTTGGTCAAAAAATGAAAATTCTAAAAGTTCCTGTTTTTCTGCTTTAAACTCTAGGTACACATCCAAAATGTATTACTGAGTTGAAAGTAGTGGATTCTGGTTTATGGTTTTGAAACCGCAGTCAGAAAAAAAATCACATCCATATCAACATTATCACCCCCGGGGCTGTCGTTTTGGTCAAAAAATGAAAATTCTAAAAGTTCCGGTTTTTCTGCTTTAAACTCTAGGTACACATCCAAAATGTATTACTGAGTTGAAAGAAGTGGATTCTGGTGCATGGTTTTGAAACCGCAGTCAGAAAAAAAATCACATTCATATCAACATTTTTATCACCCCCGGGGCTGTCGTTTTGGTCAAAAAATGAAAATTCTAAAAGTTCCTGTTTTTCTGCTTTAAACTCTAGGTACACATCCAAAATGTATTACTGAGTTGAAATAAGTGGATTCTGGTGCATGGTTTTGAAACCGCAGTCAGAAAAAAAATCACATCCATATCAACATTTTTATCACCCCCGGGGCTGTCGTTTTGGTCAAAAAATGAAAATTCTAAAAGTTCCTGTTTTTCTGCTTTAAACTCTAGGTACACATCCAAAATGTATTACTGAGTTGAAAGAAGTGGATTCTGGTGCATGGTTTTGAAACCGCAGTCAGAAAAAAATCACATCCATATCAACATTTTTATAACCCCCGGGGCTGTCGTTTTGGTCAAAAAATGAAAATTCTAAAAGTTCCTGTTTTTCTGCTTTAAACTCTAGGTACACATCCAAAATGTATTACTGAGTTGAAAGAAGTGGATTCTGGTGCATGGTTTTGAAACCGCAGTCAGAAAAAAAATCACATCCATATCAACATTTTTATAACCCCCGGGGCTGTCGTTTTGGTCAAAAAATGAAAATTCTAAAAGTTCCTGTTTTTCTGCTTTAAACTCTAGGTACACATCCAAAATGTATTACTGAGTTGAAAGAAGTGGATTCTGGTGCATGGTTTTGAAACCGCAGTCAGAAAAAAAAATCACATCCATATCAACATTTTTATCACCCCCGGGGCTGTCGTTTTGGTCAAAAAATGAAAATTCTAAAAGTTCCTGTTTTTCTGCTTTAAACTCTAGGTACACATCCAAAATGTATTACTGAGTTGAAAGAAGTGGATTCTGGTGCATGGTTTTGAAACCGCAGTCAGAAAAAAAAATCACATCCATATCAACATTTTTATCACCCCCGGGGCTGTCGTTTTGGTCAAAAAATGAAAATTCTAAAAGTTCCTGTTTTTCTGCTTTAAACTCTAGGTACACATCCAAAATGTATTACTGAGTTGAAAGAAGTGGATTCTGGTTTATGGTTTTGAAACCGCAGTCAGAAAAAAAATCACATCCATATCAACATTATCACCCCCGGGGCTGTCGTTTTGGTCAAAAAATGAAAATTCTAAAAGTTCCGGTTTTTCTGCTTTAAACTCTAGGTACACATCCAAAATGTATTACTGAGTTGAAAGAAGTGGATTCTGGTGCATGGTTTTGAAACCGCAGTCAGAAAAAAAATCACATTCATATCAACATTTTTATCACCCCCGGGGCTGTCGTTTTGGTCAAAAAATGAAAATTCTAAAAGTTCCTGTTTTTCTGCTTTAAACTCTAGGTACACATCCAAAATGTATTACTGAGTTGAAATAAGTGGATTCTGGTGCATGGTTTTGAAACCGCAGTCAGAAAAAAAATCACATCCATATCAACATTTTTATCACCCCCGGGGCTGTCGTTTTGGTCAAAAAATGAAAATTCTAAAAGTTCCTGTTTTTCTGCTTTAAACTCTAGGTACACATCCAAAATGTATTACTGAGTTGAAAGAAGTGGATTCTGGTTCATGGTTTTGAAACCGCAGTCAGAAAAAAAATCACATCCATATCAACATTTTTATAACCCCCGGGGCTGTCGTTTTGGTCAAAAAATGAAAATTCTAAAAGTTCCTGTTTTTCTGCTTTAAACTCTAGGTACACATCCAAAATGTATTACTGAGTTGAAAGAAGTGGATTCTGGTGCATGGTTTTGAAACCGCAGTCAGAAAAAAAAATCACATCCATATCAACATTTTTATTTCCCCCGGGGCTGTCGTTTTGGTCAAAAAATGAAAATTCTAAAAGTTCCTGTTTTTCTGCTTTAAACTCTAGGTACACATCCAAAATGTATTACTGAGTTGAAAGAAGTGGATTCTGGTGCAAGGTTTTGAAACCGCAGTCAGAAAAAAAAATCACATCCATATCAACATTTTTATCACCCCCGGGGCTGTCGTTTTGGTCAAAAAATGAAAATTCTAAAAGTTCCTGTTTTTCTGCTTTAAACTCTAGGTACACATCCAAAATGTATTACTGAGTTGAAAGAAGTGGATTCTGGTGCATGGTTTTGAAACCGCAGTCAGAAAAAAAATCACATTCATATCAACATTTTTATCACCCCCGGGGCTGTCGTTTTGGTCAAAAAATTAAAATTCTAAAAGTTCCGGTTTTTCTGCTTTAAACTCTAGGTACACATCCAAAATGTATTACTGAGTTGAAAGAAGTGGATTCTGGTGCATGGTTTTGAAACCGCAGTCAGAAAAAAAATCACAATCATATCAACATTTTTATAACCCCCGGGGCTGTCGTTTTGGTCAAAAAATTAAAATTCTAAAAGTTCCTGTTTTTCTGCTTTAAACTCTAGGTACACATCCAAAATGTATTACTGAGTTGAAAGAAGTGGATTCTGGTTCATGGTTTTGAAACCGCAGTCAGAAAAAAAATCACATCCATATCAACATTTTTATCACCCCCGGGGCTATCGTTTTGGTCAAAAAATGAAAATTCTAAAAGTTTCGGTTTTTCTGCTTTAAACTCTAGGTACACATCCAAAATATATTACTGAGTTGAAAGAAGTGGATTCTGGTGCATGGTTTTGAAACCGCAGTCAGAAAAAAAATCACATCCATATCAACATTTTTATCACCCCCCGGGTCTGTTGTTTTTGGTCAAAAAATGAAAATTCTAAAAGTTCCTGTTTTTCTGCTTTAAACTCTAGGTACACATCCAAAATGTATTACTGAGTTGAAAGAAGTGGATTCTGGTTCATGGTTTTGAAACCGCAGTCAGAAAAAAAATCACATCCATATCAACATTTTTATAACCCCCGGGGCTGTCGTTTTGGTCAAAAAATGAAAATTCTAAAAGTTCCTGTTTTTCTGCTTTAAACTCTAGGTACACATCCAAAATGTATTATTGAGTTGAAAGAAGTGGATTCTGGTGCATGGTTTTGAAACCGCAGTCAGAAAAAAAATCACATCCATATCAACATTTTTATCACCCATCGGGGCTGTCGTTTTGGTCAAAAAATGAAAATTCTAAAAGTTCCGGTTTTTCTGCTTTAAACTCTAGGTACACATCCAAAATGTATTACTGAGTTGAAAGAAGTGGATTCTGGTGCATGGTTTTGAAACCGCAGTCAGAAAAAAAATCACATCCATATCAACATTTTTATAACACTCGGGGCTGTCGTTTGGTCAAAAAATAAAAATTCTAAAAGTTCCGGTTTTTCTGCTTTAAACTCTAGGTACACATCCAAAATGTATTACTAAGTTGAAAGAAGTGGATTCTGGTGCATGGTTTTGAAACTGCAGTCAGAAAAAAAATCACATCCATATCAACATTTTTATAACCCCCGGGGCTGTCGTTTTGGTCAAAAAATGAAAATTCGAAAAGTTCCTGTTTTTCTGCTTTAAACTCTAGGTACACATCCAAAATGTATTACTGAGTTGAAAGAAGTGGATTCTGGTGCATGGTTTTGAAACCGCAGTCAGAAAAAAAATCACATCCATATCAACATTTTTATCACCCCCGGGGCTGTCGTTTTGGTCAAAAAATGAAAATTCTAAAAGTTCCTGTTTTTCTGCTTTAAACTCTAGGTACTCATCCAAAATGTATTACTGAGTTGAAATAAGTGGATTCTGGTGCATGGTTTTGAAACCGCAGTCAGAAAAAAAATCACATCCATATCAACATTTTTATCACCCCCGGGGCTGTCGTTTTGGTCAAAAAATGAAAATTCTAAAAGTTCCTGTTTTTCTGCTTTAAACTCTAGGTACACATCCAAAATGTATTACTGAGTTGAAAGAAGTGGATTCTGGTTCATGGTTTTGAAACCGCAGTCAGAAAAAAATCACATCCATATCAACATTTTTATAACCCCCGGGGCTGTCGTTTTGGTCAAAAAATGAAAATTCTAAAAGTTCCTGTTTTTCTGCTTTAAACTCTAGGTACACATCCAAAATGTATTACTGAGTTGAAATAAGTGGATTCCGGTGCATGGTTTTGAAACCGCAGTCAGAAAAAAAATCACATCCATATCAACATTTTTATTACCCCCGGGGCTGTCGTTTTGGTCAAAAAATGAAAATTCTAAAAGTTCCTGTTTTTCTGCTTTAAACTCTAGGTACACATCCAAAATGTATTACTGAGTTGAAAGAAGTGGATTCTGGTTCATGGTTTTGAAACCGCAGTCAGAAAAAAAATCACATCCATATCAACATTTTTATAACCCCCGGGGCTGTCGTTTTGGTCAAAAAATGAAAATTCTAAAAGTTCCTGTTTCTCTGCTTTAAACTCTAGGTACACATCCAAAATGTATTACTGAGTTGAAAGAAGTGGATTCTGGTGCATGGTTTTGAAACCGCAGTCAGAAAAAAAAATCACATCCATATCAACATTTTTATCACCCCCGGGGCTGTCGTTTTGGTCAAAAAATGAAAATTCTAAAAGTTCCTGTTTTTCTGCTTTAAACTCTAGGTACACATCCAAAATGTATTACTGAGTTGAAAGAAGTGGATTCTGGTGCATGGTTTTGAAACCGCAGTCAGAAAAAAAATCACATCCATATCAACATTTTTATCACCCCCGGGGCTGTCGTTTTGGTCAAAAAATGAAAATTCTAAAAGTTCCTGTTTTTCTGCTTTAAACTCTAGGTACACATCCAAAATGTATTACTGAGTTGAAAGAAGTGGATTCTGGTGCATGGTTTTGAAACCGCAGTCAGAAAAAAAATCACATCCATATCAACATTTTTATCACCCCCGGGGCTGTCGTTTTGGTCATAAAATGAAAATTCTAAAAGTTCCTGTTTTTCTGCTTTAAACTCTAGGTACACATCCAAAATGTATTACTGAGTTGAAAGAAGTGGATTCTGGTGCATGGTTTTGAAACCGCAGTCAGAAAAAAAAATCACATCCATATCAACATTTTTATCACCCCCGGGGCTGTCGTTTTGGTCAAAAAATGAAAATTCTAAAAGTTCCTGTTTTTCTGCTTTAAACTCTAGGTACACATCCAAAATGTATTACTGAGTTGAAAGAAGTGGATTCTGGTGCATGGTTTTGAAACCGCAGTCAGAAAAAAAATCACATCCATATCAACATTTTTATCACCCCCGGGGCTGTCGTTTTGGTCATAAAATGAAAATTCTAAAAGTTCCGGTTTTTCTGCTTTAAACTCTAGGTACACATCCAAAATGTATTACTGAGTTGAAAGAAGTGGATTCTGGTGCATGGTTTTGAAACCGCAGTCAGAAAAAAAATCACATCCATATCAACATTTTTATAACCCCCGGGGCTGTCGTTTTGGTCAAAAAATTAAAATTCTAAAAGTTCCTGTTTTTCTGCTTTAAACTCTAGGTACACATCCAAAATGTATTACTGAGTTGAAAGAAGTGGATTCTGGTTCATGGTTTTGAAACCGCAGTCAGAAAAAAAATCACATCCATATCAACATTTTTATAACCCCCGGGGCTGTCGTTTTGGTCAAAAAATGAAAATTCTAAAAGTTCCTGTTTTTCTGCTTTAAACTCTAGGTACACATCCAAAATGTATTACTGAGTTGAAAGAAGTGGATTCTGGTGCATGGTTTTGAAACCGCAGTCAGAAAAAAAAATCACATCCATATCAACATTTTTATCACCCCCGGGGCTGTCGTTTTGGTCAAAAAATGAAAATTCTAAAAGTTCCTGTTTTTCTGCTTTAAACTCTAGGTACACATCCAAAATGTATTACTGAGTTGAAAGAAGTGGATTCTGGTGCATGGTTTTGAAACCGCAGTCAGAAAAAAAAATCACATCCATATCAACATTTTTATCACCCCCGGGGCTGTCGTTTTGGTCAAAAAATGAAAATTCTAAAAGTTCCTGTTTTTCTGCTTTAAACTCTAGGTACACATCCAAAATGTATTACTGAGTTGAAAGAAGTGGATTCTGGTGCATGGTTTTGAAACCGCAGTCAGAAAAAAAATCACATCCATATCAACATTTTTATCACCCCCGGGGCTGTCGTTTTGGTCATAAAATGAAAATTCTAAAAGTTCCTGTTTTTCTGCTTTAAACTCTAGGTACACATCCAAAATGTATTACTGAGTTGAAAGTAGTGGATTCTGGTTTATGGTTTTGAAACCGCAGTCAGAAAAAAAATCACATCCATATCAACATTTTTATTACTCCCGGGGCTGTCGTTTTGGTCAAAAAATGAAAATTCTAAAAGTTCCTGTTTTTCTGCTTTAAACTCTAGGTACACATCCAAAATGTATTACTGAGTTGAAAGAAGTGGATTCTGGTGCATGGTTTTGAAACCGCAGTCAGAAAAAAAATCACATCCATATCAACATTTTTATCACCCCCGGGGCTGTCGTTTTGGTCAAAAAATGAAAATTCTAAAAGTTCCTGTTTTTCTGCTTTAAACTCTAGGTACTCATCCAAAATGTATTACTGAGTTGAAATAAGTGGATTCTGGTGCATGGTTTTGAAACCGCAGTCAGAAAAAAAATCACATCCATATCAACATTTTTATCACCCCCGGGGCTGTCGTTTTGGTCAAAAAATGAAAATTCTAAAAGTTCCTGTTTTTCTGCTTTAAACTCTAGGTACACATCCAAAATGTATTACTGAGTTGAAAGAAGTGGATTCTGGTTCATGGTTTTGAAACCGCAGTCAGAAAAAAATCACATCCATATCAACATTTTTATAACCCCCGGGGCTGTCGTTTTGGTCAAAAAATGAAAATTCTAAAAGTTCCTGTTTTTCTGCTTTAAACTCTAGGTACACATCCAAAATGTATTACTGAGTTGAAATAAGTGGATTCTGGTGCATGGTTTTGAAACCGCAGTCAGAAAAAAATCACATCCATATCAACATTTTTATCACCCCCGGGGCTGTCGTTTTGGTCAAAAAATGAAAATTCTAAAAGTTCCTGTTTTTCTGCTTTAAACTCTAGGTACACATCCAAAATGTATTACTGAGTTGAAAGAAGTGGATTCTGGTTCATGGTTTTGAAACCGCAGTCAGAAAAAAAATCACATCCATATCAACATTTTTATAACCCCCGGGGCTGTCGTTTTGGTCAAAAAATGAAAATTCTAAAAGTTCCTGTTTTTCTGCTTTAAACTCTAGGTACACATCCAAAATGTATTACTGAGTTGAAAGAAGTGGATTCTGGTGCATGGTTTTGAAACCGCAGTCAGAAAAAAAAATCACATCCATATCAATATTTTTATCACCCCCGGGGCTGTCGTTTTGGTCAAAAAATGAAAATTCTAAAAGTTCCTGTTTTTCTGCTTTAAACTCTAGGTACACATCCAAAATGTATTACTGAGTTGAAAGAAGTGGATTCTGGTGCATGGTTTTGAAACCGCAGTCAGAAAAAAAAATCACATCCATATCAACATTTTTATCACCCCCGGGGCTGTCGTTTTGGTCAAAAAATGAAAATTCTAAAAGTTCCTGTTTTTCTGCTTTAAACTCTAGGTACACATCCAAAATGTATTACTGAGTTGAAAGAAGTGGATTCTGGTGCATGGTTTTGAAACCGCAGTCAGAAAAAAAATCACATCCATATCAACATTTTTATCACCCCCGGGGCTGTCGTTTTGGTCATAAAATGAAAATTCTAAAAGTTCCTGTTTTTCTGCTTTAAACTCTAGGTACACATCCAAAATGTATTACTGAGTTCAAAGTAGTGGATTCTGGTTTATGGTTTTGAAACCGCAGTCAGAAAAAAAATCACATCCATATCAACATTTTTATCACCCCCGGGGCTGTCGTTTTGGTCAAAAAATGAAAATTCTAAAAGTTCCGGTTTTTCTGCTTTAAACTCTAGGTACACATCCAAAATGTATTACTGAGTTGAAAGAAGTGGATTCTGGTGCATGGTTTTGAAACCGCAGTCAGAAAAAAAATCACATTCATATCAACATTTTTATCACCCCCGGGGCTGTTGTTTTGGTCAAAAAATGAAAATTCTAAAAGTTCCTGTTTTTCTGCTTTAAACTCTAGGTACACATCCAAAATGTATTACTGAGTTGAAAGAAGTGGATTCTGGTGCATGGTTTTGAAACCGCAGTCAGAAAAAAAATCACATCCATATCAACATTTTTATCACCCCCGGGGCTGTCGATTTGGTCAAAAAATGAAAATTCTAAAAGTTCCTGTTTTTCTGCTTTAAACTCTAGGTACACATCCAAAATGTATTACTGAGTTGAAAGAAGTGGATTCTGGTGCATGGTTTTGAAACCGCAGTCAGAAAAAAAATCACATCCATATCAACATTTTTATCACCCCCGGGGCTGTCGTTTTGGTCAAAAAATGAAAATTCTAAAAGTTCCGGTTTTTCTGCTTTAAACTCTAGGTACACATCCAAAATGTATTACTGAGTTGAAAGAAGTGGATTCTGGTGCATGGTTTTGAAACCGCAGCCAGAAAAAAAATCACATCCATATCAACATTTTTATCACCCCCGGGGCTGTCGTTTTGGTCAAAAAATGAAAATTCTAAAAGTTCCGGTTTTTCTGCTTTAAACTCTAGGTACACATCCAAAATGTATTACTGAGTTGAAAGAAGTGGATTCTGGTGCATGGTTTTGAAACCGCAGTCAGAAAAAAAATCACATCCATATCAACATTTTTATTACCCCCGGGGCTGTTGTTTTGGTCAAAAAATGAAAATTCTAAAAGTTCCTGTTTTTCTGCTTTAAACTCTAGGTACACATCCAAAATGTATTACTGAGTTGAAAGAAGTGGATTCTGGTGCATGGTTTTGAAACCGCAGTCAGAAAAAAAATCACATCCATATCAACATTTTTATTACCCCCGGGGCTGTCGTTTTGGTCAAAAAATGAAAATTCTAAAAGTTCCGGTTTTTCTGCTTTAAACTCTAGGTACACATCCAAAATGTATTACTGAGTTGAAAGAAGTGGATTCTGGTGCATGGTTTTGAAACCGCAGTCAGAAAAAAAATCACATCCATATCAACATTTTTATCACCCCCGGGGCTGTCGTTTTGGTCAAAAAATGAAAATTCTAAAAGTTCCGGTTTTTCTGCTTTAAACTCTAGGTACACATCCAAAATGTATTACTGAGTTGAAAGAAGTGGATTCTGGTGCATGGTTTTGAAACCGCAGCCAGAAAAAAAATCACATCCATATCAACATTTTTATCACCCCCGGGGCTGTCGTTTTGGTCAAAAAATGAAAATTCTAAAAGTTCCGGTTTTTCTGCTTTAAACTCTAGGTACACATCCAAAATGTATTACTGAGTTGAAAGAAGTGGATTCTGGTGCATGGTTTTGAAACCGCAGTCAGAAAAAAAATCACATCCATATCAACATTTTTTCACCCCCGGGGCTGTTGTTTTGGTCAAAAAATGAAAATTCTAAAAGTTCCTGTTTTTCTGCTTTAAACTCTAGGTACACATCCAAAATGTATTACTGAGTTGAAAGAAGTGGATTCTGGTGCATGGTTTTGAAACCGCAGTCAGAAAAAAAATCACATCCATATCAACATTTTTATCACCCCCGGGGCTGTCGTTTTGGTCAAAAAATGAAAATTCTAAAAGTTCCGGTTTTTCTGCTTTAAACTCTAGGTACACATCCAAAATGTATTACTGAGTTGAAAGAAGTGGATTCTGGTGCATGGTTTTGAAACCGCAGTCAGAAAAAAAATCACATCCATATCAACATTTTTATCACCCCCGGGGCTGTCATTTTGGTCAAAAAATGAAAATTCTAAAAGTTCCTGTTTTTCTGCTTTAAACTCTAGGTACACATCCAAAATGTATTACTGAGTTGAAAGAAGTGGATTCTGGTGCATGGTTTTGAAACCGCAGTCAGAAAAAAAATCACATCCATATCAACATTTTTATCACCCCCGGGGCTGTTGTTTTGGTCAAAAAATGAAAATTCTAAAAGTTCCTGTTTTTCTGCTTTAAACTCTAGGTACACATCCAAAATGTATTACTGAGTTGAAAGAAGTGGATTCTGGTGCATGGTTTTGAAACCGCAGACAGAAAAAAAATCACATCCATATCAACATTTTTATCACCCCCGGGGCTGTCGTTTTGGTCAAAAAATGAAAATTCTAAAAGTTCCGGTTTTTCTGCTTTAAACTCTAGGTACACATCCAAAATGTATTACTGAGTTGAAAGAAGTGGATTCTGGTGCATGGTTTTGAAACCGCAGTCAGAAAAAAATTCACATCCATATCAACATTTTTATCACCCCCGGGGCTGTCGTTTTGGTCAAAAAATGAAAATTCTAAAAGTTCCTGTTTTTCTGCTTTAAACTCTAGGTACACATCCAAAATGTATTACTGAGTTGAAAGAAGTGGATTCTGGTGCATGGTTTTGAAACCGCAGTCAGAAAAAAAATCACATCCATATCAACATTTTTATCACCCCCGGGGCGGTTGTTTTGGTCAAAAAATGAAAATTCTAAAAGTTCCTGTTTTTCTGCTTTAAACTCTAGGTACACATCCAAAATGTATTACTGAGTTGAAAGAAGTGGATTCTGGTGCATGGTTTTGAAACCGCAGACAGAAAAAAAATCACATCCATATCAACATTTTTATCATCCCCGGGGCTGTCGTTTTGGTCAAAAAATGATAATTCTAAAAGTTCCGGTTTTTCTGCTTTAAACTCTAGGTACACATCCAAAATGTATTACTGAGTTGAAAGAAGTGGATTCTGGTGCATGGTTTTGAAACCGCAGTCAGAAAAAAAATCACATCCATATCAACATTTTTATCACCCCCGGGGCTGTCATTTTGGTCAAAAAATGAAAATTCTAAAAGTTCCGGTTTTTCTGCTTTAAACTCTAGGTACACATCCAAAATGTATTACTGAGTTGAAAGAAGTGGATTCTGGTGCATGGTTTTGAAACCGCAGTCAGAAAAAAATTCACATCCATATCAACATTTTTATCACCCCCGGGTCTGTCGTTTTGTTCAAAAAATGAAAATTCTAAAAGTTCCTGTTTTTCTGCTTTAAACTCTAGGTACACATCCAAAATGTATTACTGAGTTGAAAGAAGTGGATTCTGGTGCATGGTTTTGAAACCGCAGTCAGAAAAAAATCACATCCATATCAACATTTTTATCACCCCCGGGGCTGTCGTTTTGGTCAAAAAATGAAAATTCTAAAAGTTCCTGTTTTTCTGCTTTAAACTCTAGGTACACATCCAAAATGTATTACTGAGTTGAAAGAAGTGGATTCTGGTGCATGGTTTTGAAACCGCAGTCAGAAAAAAAATCACATCCATATCAACATTTTTATCACCCCCGGGGCTGTCGTTTTGGTCAAAAAATGAAAATTCTAAAAGTTCCGGTTTTTCTGCTTTAAACTCTAGGTACACATCCAAAATGTATTACTGAGTTGAAAGAAGTGGATTCTGGTGCATGGTTTTGAAACCGCAGTCAGAAAAAAAATCACATTCATATCAACATTTTTATCACCCTATTTAAGCTGTCGTTTTGGTAAAAAAAATGAAAATTCTAAAAGTTCCTGTTTTTCTGCTTTAAACTCTAGGTACACATCCAAAATGTATTACTGAGTTGAAAGAAGTGGATTCTGGTGCATGGTTTTGAAACCGCAGTCAGAAAAAAAAATCACATCCATATCAACATTTTTATCACCCCCGGGGCTGTCGTTTTGGTCAAAAAATGAAAATTCTAAAAGTTCCTGTTTTTCTGCTTTAAACTCTAGGTACACATCCAAAATGTATTACTGAGTTGAAAGAAGTGGATTCTGGTGCATGGTTTTGAAACCGCAGTCAGAAATAAAATCACATCCATATCAACATTTTTATCACCCCCGGGGCTGTCGTTTTGGTCATAAAATGAAAATTCTAAAAGTTCCTGTTTTTCTGCTTTAAACTCTAGGTACACATCCAAAATGTATTACTGAGTTGAAAGTAGTGGATTCTGGTTTATGGTTTTGAAACCGCAGTCAGAAAAAAAATCACATCCATATCAACATTTTTATCACCCCCGGGGCTGTCGTTTTGGTCAAAAAATGAAAATTCTAAAAGTTCCGGTTTTTCTGCTTTAAACTCTAGGTACACATCCAAAATGTATTACTGAGTTGAAAGAAGTGGATTCTGGTGCATGGTTTTGAAACCGCAGTCAGAAAAAAAATCACATTCATATCAACATTTTTATCACCCCCGGGGCTGTCGTTTTGGTCAAAAAATTAAAATTCTAAAAGTTCCGGTTTTTCTGCTTTAAACTCTAGGTACACATCCAAAATGTATTACTGAGTTGAAAGAAGTGGATTCTGGTGCATGGTTTTGAAACCGCAGTCAGAAAAAAAATCACATCCATATGAACATTTTTATATTCCCCGGGGCTGTCGTTTTGGTCAAAAAATTAAAATTCTAAAAGTTCCTGTTTTTCTGCTTTAAACTCTAGGTACACATCCAAAATGTATTACTGAGTTGAAAGAAGTGGATTCTGGTGCATGGTTTTGAAACCGCAGTCAGAAAAAAAATCACATCCATATCAACATTTTTATCACCCCCGGGGCTGTCGTTTTGGTCATAAAATGAAAATTCTAAAAGTTCCTGTTTTTCTGCTTTAAACTCTAGGTACACATCCAAAATGTATTACTGAGTTGAAAGAAGTGGATTCTGGTGCATGGTTTTGAAACCGCAGTCAGAAAAAAAATCTCATCCATATCAACATTTTTATCACCCCCGGGGCTGTCGTTTTGGTCATAAAATGAAAATTCTAAAAGTTCCTGTTTTTCTGCTTTAAACTCTAGGTACACATCCAAAATGTATTACTGAGTTGAAAGTAGTGGATTTTGGTTTATGGTTTTGAAACCGCAGTCAGAAAAAAAATCACATCCATATCAACATTTTTATCACCCCCGGGGCTGTCGTTTTGGTCAAAAAATGAAAATTCTAAAAGTTCCGGTTTTTCTGCTTTAAACTCTAGGTACACATCCAAAATGTATTACTGAGTTGAAAGAAGTGGATTCTGGTGCATGGTTTTGAAACCGCAGTCAGAAAAAAAATCACATCCATATCAACATTTTTATCACCCCCGGGGCTGTTGTTTTGGTCAAAAAATGAAAATTCTAAAAGTTCCTGTTTTTCTGCATTAAACTCTAGGTACACATCCAAAATGTATTACTGAGTTGAAAGAAGTGGATTCTGGTGCATGGTTTTGAAACCGCAGTCAGAAAAAAAATCACATCCATATCAACATTTTTATCACCCACGGGGCTGTCGTTTTGGTCAAAAAATGAAAATTCTAAAAGTTCCGGTTTTTCTGCTTTAAACTCTAGGTACACATCCAAAATGTATTACTGAGTTGAAAGAAGTGGATTCTGGTGCATGGTTTTGAAACCGCAGTCAGAAAAAAAATCACATCCATATCAACATTTTTATCACCCCCGGGGCTGTCATTTTGGTCAAAAAATGAAAATTCTAAAAGTTCCTGTTTTTCTGCTTTAAACTCTAGGTACACATCCAAAATGTATTACTGAGTTGAAAGAAGTGGATTCTGGTGCATGGTTTTGAAACCGCAGTCAGAAAAAAAATCACATCCATATCAACATTTTTATCACCTCCGGGGCTGTTGTTTTGGTCAAAAAATGAAAATTCTAAAAGTTCCTGTTTTTCTGCTTTAAACTCTAGGTACACATCCAAAATGTATTACTGAGTTGAAAGAAGTGGATTCTGGTGCATGGTTTTGAAACCGCAGTCAGAAAAAAAATCACATCCATATCAACATTTTTATCACCCCCGGGGCTGTCGTTTTGGTCAAAAAATGAAAATTCTAAAAGTTCCGGTTTTTCTGCTTTAAACTCTAGGTACACATCCAAAATGTATTACTGAGTTGAAAGAAGTGGATTCTGGTGCATGGTTTTGAAACCGCAGTCAGAAAAAAATTCACATCCATATCAACATTTTTATTACCCCCGGATCTGTCGTTTTGTTCAAAAAATGAAAATTCTAAAAGTTCCTGTTTTTCTGCTTTAAACTCTAGGTACACATCCAAAATGTATTACTGAGTTGAAAGAAGTGGATTCTGGTGCATGGTTTTGAAACCGCAGTCAGAAAAAAATTCACATCCATATCAACATTTTTATCACCCCCGGGTCTGTCGTTTTGTTCAAAAAATGAAAATTCTAAAAGTTCCTGTTTTTCTGCTTTAAACTCTAGGTACACATCCAAAATGTATTACTGAGTTGAAAGAAGTGGATTCTGGTGCATGGTTTTGAAACCGCAGTCAGAAAAAAAATCACATCCATATCAACATTTTTATCACCCCCGGGGCTGTCGTTTTGGTCAAAAAATGAAAATTCTAAAAGTTCCTGTTTTTCTGCTTTAAACTCTAGGTACACATCCAAAATGTATTACTGAGTTGAAAGAAGTGGATTCTGGTGCATGGTTTTGAAACCGCAGTCAGAAAAAAAATCACATCCATATCAACATTTTTATCACCCCAGGGGCTGTCGTTTTGGTCAAAAAATGAAAATTCTAAAAGTTCCGGTTTTTCTGCTTTAAACTCTAGGTACACATCCAAAATGTATTACTGAGTTGAAAGAAGTGGATTCTGGTGCATGGTTTTGAAACCGCAGTCAGAAAAAAAATCACATCCATATCAACATTTTTATCACCCCCGGGGCTGTCATTTTGGTCAAAAAATGAAAATTCTAAAAGTTCCTGTTTTTCTGCTTTAAACTCTAGGTACACATCCAAAATGTATTACTGAGTTGAAAGAAGTGGATTCTGGTGCATGGTTTTGAAACCGCAGTCAGAAAAAAAATCACATCCATATCAACATTTTTATCACCTCCGGGGCTGTTGTTTTGGTCAAAAAATGAAAATTCTAAAAGTTCCTGTTTTTCTGCTTTAAACTCTAGGTACACATCCAAAATGTATTACTGAGTTGAAAGAAGTGGATTCTGGTGCATGGTTTTGAAACCGCAGTCAGAAAAAAAATCACATCCATATCAACATTTTTATCACCCCCGGGGCTGTCGTTTTGGTCAAAAAATGAAAATTCTAAAAGTTCCGGTTTTTCTGCTTTAAACTCTAGGTACACATCCAAAATGTATTACTGAGTTGAAAGAAGTGGATTCTGGTGCATGGTTTTGAAACCGCAGTCAGAAAAAAATTCACATCCATATCAACATTTTTATTACCCCCGGATCTGTCGTTTTGTTCAAAAAATGAAAATTCTAAAAGTTCCTGTTTTTCTGCTTTAAACTCTAGGTACACATCCAAAATGTATTACTGAGTTGAAAGAAGTGGATTCTGGTGCATGGTTTTGAAACCGCAGTCAGAAAAAAATTCACATCCATATCAACATTTTTATCACCCCCGGGTCTGTCGTTTTGTTCAAAAAATGAAAATTCTAAAAGTTCCTGTTTTTCTGCTTTAAACTCTAGGTACACATCCAAAATGTATTACTGAGTTGAAAGAAGTGGATTCTGGTGCATGGTTTTGAAACCGCAGTCAGAAAAAAAATCACATCCATATCAACATTTTTATCACCCCCGGGGCTGTCGTTTTGGTCAAAAAATGAAAATTCTAAAAGTTCCTGTTTTTCTGCTTTAAACTCTAGGTACACATCCAAAATGTATTACTGAGTTGAAAGAAGTGGATTCTGGTGCATGGTTTTGAAACCGCAGTCAGAAAAAAAATCACATCCATATCAACATTTTTATCACCCCAGGGGCTGTCGTTTTGGTCAAAAAATGAAAATTCTAAAAGTTCCGGTTTTTCTGCTTTAAACTCTAGGTACACATCCAAAATGTATTACTGAGTTGAAAGAAGTGGATTCTGGTGCATGGTTTTGAAACCGCAGTCAGAAAAAAAATCACATTCATATCAACATTTTTATAACCCTATTTAAGCTGTCGTTTTGGTAAAAAAATGAAAATTCTAAAAGTTCCTGTTTTTCTGCTTTAAACTCTAGGTACACATCCAAAATGTATTACTGAGTTGAAAGAAGTGGATTCTGGTGCATGGTTTTGAAACCGCAGTCAGAAAAAAAAATCACATCCATATCAACATTTTTATCACCCCCGGGGCTGTCGTTTTGGTCAAAAAATGAAAATTCTAAAAGTTCCTGTTTTTCTGCTTTAAACTCTAGGTACACATCCAAAATGTATTACTGAGTTGAAAGAAGTGGATTCTGGTGCATGGTTTTGAAACCGCAGTCAGAAAAAAAATCACATCCATATCAACATTTTTATCACCCCCGGGGCTGTCGTTTTGGTCATAAAATGAAAATTCTAAAAGTTCCGGTTTTTCTGCTTTAAACTCTAGGTACACATCCAAAATGTATTACTGAGTTGAAAGAAGTGGATTCTGGTGCATGGTTTTGAAACCGCAGTCAGAAAAAAAATCACATTCATATCAACATTTTTATCACCCCCGGGGCTGTCGTTTTGGTCAAAAAATTAAAATTCTAAAAGTTCCGGTTTTTCTGCTTTAAACTCTAGGTACACATCCAAAATGTATTACTGAGTTGAAAGAAGTGGATTCTGGTGCATGGTTTTGAAACCGCAGTCAGAAAAAAAATCACATCCATATCAACATTTTTATAACCCCCGGGGCTGTCGTTTTGGTCAAAAAATTAAAATTCTAAAAGTTCCTGTTTTTCTGCTTTAAACTCTAGGTACACATCCAAAATGTATTACTGAGTTGAAAGAAGTGGATTCTGGTTCATGGTTTTGAAACCGCAGTCAGAAAAAAAATCACATCCATATCAACATTTTTATAACCCCCGGGGCTGTCGTTTTGGTCAAAAAATTAAAATTCTAAAAGTTCCTGTTTTTCTGCTTTAAACTCTAGGTACACATCCAAAATGTATTACTGAGTTGAAAGAAGTGGATTCTGGTTCATGGTTTTGAAACCGCAGTCAGAAAAAAAATCACATCCATATCAACATTTTTATAACCCCCGGGGCTGTCGTTTTGGTCAAAAAATGAAAATTCTAAAAGTTCCTGTTTTTCTGCTTTAAACTCTAGGTACACATCCAAAATGTATTACTGAGTTGAAAGAAGTGGTATCTGGTGCATGGTTTTGAAACCGCAGTCAGAAAAAAAAATCACATCCATATCAACATTTTTATCATCCCCGGGGCTGTCGTTTTGGTCAAAAAATGAAAATTCTAAAAGTTCCTGTTTTTCTGCTTTAAACTCTAGGTACACATCCAAAATGTATTACTGAGTTGAAAGAAGTGGATTCTGGTGCATGGTTTTGAAACCGCAGTCAGAAAAAAAAATCACATCCATATCAACATTTTTATCACCCCCGGGGCTGTCGTTTTGGTCAAAAAATGAAAATTCTAAAAGTTCCTGTTTTTCTGCTTTAAACTCTAGGTACACATCCAAAATGTATTACTGAGTTGAAAGAAGTGGATTCTGGTGCATGGTTTTGAAACCGCAGTCAGAAAAAAAATCACATCCATATCAACATTTTTATCACCCCCGGGGCTGTCGTTTTGGTCATAAAATGAAAATTCTAAAAGTTCCTGTTTTTCTGCTTTAAACTCTAGGTACACATCCAAAATGTATTACTGAGTTGAAAGAAGTGGATTCTGGTGCATGGTTTTGAAACCGCAGTCAGAAAAAAAATCACATCCATATCAACATTTTTATCTCCCCCCGGGGCTGTCGTTTTGGTCATAAAATGAAAATTCTAAAAGTTCCTGTTTTTCTGCTTTAAACTCTAGGTACACATCCAAAATGTATTACTGAGTTGAAAGTAGTGGATTCTGGTTTATGGTTTTGAAACCGCAGTCAGAAAAAAAATCACATCCATATCAACATTTTTATCACCCATCGGGGCTGTCGTTTTGGTCAAAAAATGAAAATTCTAAAAGTTCCTGTTTTTCTGCTTTAAACTCTAGGTACACATCCAAAATGTATTACTGAGTTGAAAGAAGTGGATTCTGGTGCATGGTTTTGAAACCGCAGTCAGAAAAAAAATCACATCCATATCAACATTTTTATCACCCCAGGGGCTGTCGTTTTGGTCAAAAAATGAAAATTCTAAAAGTTCCGGTTTTTCTGCTTTAAACTCTAGGTACACATCCAAAATGTATTACTGAGTTGAAAGAAGTGGATTCTGGTGCATGGTTTTGAAACCGCAGTCAGAAAAAAAATCACATTCATATCAACATTTTTATAACCCTATTTAAGCTGTCGTTTTGGTAAAAAAATGAAAATTCTAAAAGTTCCTGTTTTTCTGCTTTAAACTCTAGGTACACATCCAAAATGTATTACTGAGTTGAAAGAAGTGGATTCTGGTGCATGGTTTTGAAACCGCAGTCAGAAAAAAAAATCACATCCATATCAACATTTTTATCACCCCCGGGGCTGTCGTTTTGGTCAAAAAATGAAAATTCTAAAAGTTCCTGTTTTTCTGCTTTAAACTCTAGGTACACATCCAAAATGTATTACTGAGTTGAAAGAAGTGGATTCTGGTGCATGGTTTTGAAACCGCAGTCAGAAAAAAAATCACATCCATATCAACATTTTTATCACCCCCGGGGCTGTCGTTTTGGTCATAAAATGAAAATTCTAAAAGTTCCTGTTTTTCTGCTTTAAACTCTAGGTACACATCCAAAATGTATTACTGAGTTGAAAGTAGTGGATTCTGGTGCATGGTTTTGAAACCGCAGTCAGAAAAAAAATCACATCCATATCAACATTTTTATCACCCCCGGGGCTGTCGTTTTGGTCAAAAAATGAAAATTCTAAAAGTTCCGGTTTTTCTGCTTTAAACTCTAGGTACACATCCAAAATGTATTACTGAGTTGAAAGAAGTGGATTCTGGTGCATGGTTTTGAATCCGCAGTCAGAAAAAAAATCACATTCATATCAACATTTTTATCACCCCCGGGGCTGTCGTTTTGGTCAAAAAATTAAAATTCTAAAAGTTCCGGTTTTTCTGCTTTAAACTCTAGGTACACATCCAAAATGTATTACTGAGTTGAAAGAAGTGGATTCTGGTGCATGGTTTTGAAACCGCAGTCAGAAAAAAAATCACATCCATATCAACATTTTTATAACCCCCGGGGCTGTCGTTTTGGTCAAAAAATTAAAATTCTAAAAGTTCCTGTTTTTCTGCTTTAAACTCTAGGTACACATCCAAAATGTATTACTGAGTTGAAAGAAGTGGATTCTGGTTCATGGTTTTGAAACCGCAGTCAGAAAAAAAATCACATCCATATCAACATTTTTATAACCCCCGGGGCTGTCGTTTTGGTCAAAAAATTAAAATTCTAAAAGTTCCTGTTTTTCTGCTTTAAACTCTAGGTACACATCCAAAATGTATTACTGAGTTGAAAGAAGTGGATTCTGGTTCATGGTTTTGAAACCGCAGTCAGAAAAAAAATCACATCCATATCAACATTTTTATAACCCCCGGGGCTGTCGTTTTGGTCAAAAAATGAAAATTCTAAAAGTTCCTGTTTTTCTGCTTTAAACTCTAGGTACACATCCAAAATGTATTACTGAGTTGAAAGAAGTGGATTCTGGTGCATGGTTTTGAAACCGCAGTCAGAAAAAAAAATCACATCCATATCAACATTTTTATCACCCCCGGGGCTGTCGTTTTGGTCAAAAAATGAAAATTCTAAAAGTTCCTGTTTTTCTGCTTTAAACTCTAGGTACACATCCAAAATGTATTACTGAGTTGAAAGAAGTGGATTCTGGTGCATGGTTTTGAAACCGCAGTCAGAAAAAAAATCACATCCATATCAACATTTTTATCACCCCCGGGGCTGTCGTTTTGGTCAAAAAATGAAAATTCTAAAAGTTCCGGTTTTTCTGCTTTAAACTCTAGGTACACATCCAAAATGTATTACTGAGTTGAAAGAAGTGGATTTTGGTGCATGGTTTTGAAACCGCAGTCAGAAAAAAAATCACATCCATATCAACATTTTTATCACCCCCGGGGCTGTCATTTTGGTCAAAAAATGAAAATTCTAAAAGTTCCTGTTTTTCTGCTTTAAACTCTAGGTACACATCCAAAATGTATTACTGAGTTGAAAGTAGTGGATTCTGGTGCATGGTTTTGCAACCGCAGTCAGAAAAAAAATCACATCCATATCAACATTTTTATCACCCCCGGGGCTGTTGTTTTGGTCAAAAAATGAAAATTCTAAAAGTTCCTGTTTTTCTGCTTTAAACTCTAGGTACACATCCAAAATGTATTACTGAGTTGAAAGAAGTGGATTCTGGTGCATGGTTTTGAAACCGCAGTCAGAAAAAAAATCACATCCATATCAACATTTTTATCACCCCCGGGGCTGTCGTTTTGGTCAAAAAATGAAAATTCTAAAAGTTCCGGTTTTTCTGCTTTAAACTCTAGGTACACATCCAAAATGTATTACTGAGTTGAAAGAAGTGGATTCTGGTGCATGGTTTTGAAACCGCAGTCAGAAAAAAAATCACATCCATATCAATATTTTTATCACCCCCGGGGCTGTCGTTTTGGTCAAAAAATGAAAATTCTAAAAGTTCCTGTTTTTCTGATTGAAACTCTAGGTACACATCCAAAATGTATTACTGAGTTGAAAGAAGTGGATTCTGGTGCATGGTTTTGAAACCGCAGTCAGAAAAAAATTCACATCCATATCAACATTTTTATCACCCCCGGGTCTGTCGTTTTGGTCAAAAAATGAAAATTCTAAAAGTTCCTGTTTTTCTGCTTTAAACTCTAGGTACACATCCAAAATGTATTACTGAGTTGAAAGAAGTGGATTCTGGTGCATGGTTTTGAAACCGCAGTCAGAAAAAAAATCACATCCATATCAACATTTTTATCACCCCCGGGGCTGTCGTTTTGGTCAAAAAATGAAAATTCTAAAAGTTCCGGTTTTTCTGCTTTAAACTCTAGGTACACATCCAAAATGTATTACTGAGTTGAAAGAAGTGGATTCTGGTGCATGGTTTTGAAACCGCAGTCAGAAAAAAAATCACATTCATATCAACATTTTTATCACCCTATTTAAGCTGTCGTTTTGGTCAAAAAATGAAAATTCTAAAAGTTCCTGTTTTTCTGCTTTAAACTCTAGGTACACATCCAAAATGTATTACTGAGTTGAAAGAAGTGGATTCTGGTGCATGGTTTTGAAACCGCAGTCAGAAAAAAAAATCACATCCATATCAACATTTTTATCACCCCCGGGGCTGTCGTTTTGGTCAAAAAATGAAAATTCTAAAAGTTCCTGTTTTTCTGCTTTAAACTCTAGGTACACATCCAAAATGTATTACTGAGTTGAAAGAAGTGGATTCTGGTGCATGGTTTTGAAACCGCAGTCAGAAAAAAAATCACATCCATATCAACATTTTTATCACCCCCGGGGCTGTCGTTTTGGTCATAAAATGAAAATTCTAAAAGTTCCTGTTTTTCTGCTTTAAACTCTAGGTACACATCCAAAATGTATTACTGAGTTGAAAGAAGTGGATTCTGGTGCATGGTTTTGAAACCGCAGTCAGAAAAAAAATCACATCCATATCAACATTTTTATAACCCCCGGGGCTGTCGTTTTGGTCAAAAAATTAAAATTCTAAAAGTTCCTGTTTTTCTGCTTTAAACTCTAGGTACACATCCAAAATGTATTACTGAGTTGAAAGAAGTGGATTCTGGTTCATGGTTTTGAAACCGCAGTCAGAAAAAAAATCACATCCATATCAACATTTTTATAACCCCCGGGGCTGTCGTTTTGGTCAAAAAATGAAAATTCTAAAAGTTCCTGTTTTTCTGCTTTAAACTCTAGGTACACATCCAAAATGTATTACTGAGTTGAAAGAAGTGGTATCTGGTGCATGGTTTTGAAACCGCAGTCAGAAAAAAAATCACATCCATATCAACATTTTTATCACCCCCGGGGCTGTCTTTTTGGTCAAAAAATGAAAATTCTAAAAGTTCCTGTTTTTCTGCTTTAAACTCTAGGTACACATCCAAAATGTATTACTGAGTTGAAAGAAGTGGATTCTGGTGCATGGTTTTGAAACCGCAGTCAGAAAAAAAATCACATCCATATCAACATTTTTATCACCCCCGGGGCTGTCATTTTGGTCAAAAAATGAAAATTCTAAAAGTTCCTGTTTTTCTGCTTTAAACTCTAGGTACACATCCAAAATGTATTACTGAGTTGAAAGAAGTGGATTCTGGTGCATGGTTTTGAAACCGCAGTCAGAAAACAAATCACATCCATATCAACATTTTTATCACCCCCGGGGCTGTTGTTTTGGTCAAAAAATGAAAATTCTAAAAGTTCCTGTTTTTCTGCTTTAAACTCTAGGTACACATCCAAAATGTATTACTGAGTTGAAAGAAGTGGATTCTGGTGCATGGTTTTGAAACCGCAGTCAGAAAAAAAATCACATCCATATCAACATTTTTATCACCCCCGGGGCTGTCGTTTTGGTCAAAAAATGAAAATTCTAAAAGTTCCGGTTTTTCTGCTTTAAACTCTAGGTACACATCCATAATGTATTACTGAGTTGAAAGAAGTGGATTCTGGTGCATGGTTTTGAAACCGCAGTCAGAAAAAAATTCACATCCATGTCAACATTTTTATTACCCCCGGGTCTGTCGTTTTGTTCAAAAAATGAAAATTCTAAAAGTTCCTGTTTTTCTGCTTTAAACTCTAGGTACACATCCAAAATGTATTACTGAGTTGAAAGAAGTGGATTCTGGTGCATGGTTTTGAAACCGCAGTCAGAAAAAAAATCACATCCATATCAAAATTTTTATCACCCCCGGGGCTGTCGTTTTGGTCAAAAAATGAAAATTCTAAAAGTTCCTGTTTTTCTGCTTTAAACTCTAGGTACACATCCAAAATGTATTACTGAGTTGAAAGAAGTGGATTCTGGTGCATGGTTTTGAAACCGCAGTCAGAAAAAAATTCACATCCATATCAACATTTTTATCACCCACGGGTCTGTCGTTTTGTTCAAAAAATGAAAATTCTAAAAGTTCCTGTTTTTCTGCTTTAAACTCTAGGTACACATCCAAAATGTATTACTGAGTTGAAAGAAGTGGATTCTGGTGCATGGTTTTGAAACCGCAGTCAGAAAAAAAATCACATCCATATCAACATTTTTATCACCCCCGGGGCTGTCGTTTTGGTCAAAAAATGAAAATTCTAAAAGTTCCTGTTTTTCTGCTTTAAACTCTAGGTACACATCCAAAATGTATTACTGAGTTGAAAGAAGTGGATTCTGGTGCATGGTTTTGAAACCGCAGTCAGAAAAAAAATCACATCCATATCAACATTTTTATCACCCCCGGGGCTGTCGTTTTGGTCAAAAAATGAAAATTCTAAAAGTTCCGGTTTTTCTGCTTTAAACTCTAGGTACACATCCAAAATGTATTACTGAGTTGAAAGAAGTGGATTCTGGTGCATGGTTTTGAAACCGCAGTCAGAAAAAAAATCACATTCATATCAACATTTTTATCACCCTATTTAAGCTGTCGTTTTGGTCAAAAAATGAAAATTCTAAAAGTTCCTGTTTTTCTGCTTTAAACTCTAGGTACACATCCAAAATGTATTACTGAGTTGAAAGAAGTGGATTCTGGTGCATGGTTTTGAAACCGCAGTCAGAAAAAAAAATCACATCCATATCAACATTTTTATCACCCCCGGGGCTGTCGTTTTGGTCAAAAAATGAAAATTCTAAAAGTTCCTGTTTTTCTGCTTTAAACTCTAGGTACACATCCAAAATGTATTACTGAGTTGAAAGAAGTGGATTCTGGTGCATGGTTTTGAAACCGCAGTCAGAAAAAAAATCACATCCATATCAACATTTTTATCACCCCCGGGGCTGTCGTTTTGGTCAAAAAATGAAAATTCTAAAAGTTCCGGTTTTTCTGCTTTAAACTCTAGGTACACATCCAAAATGTATTACTGAGTTGAAAGAAGTGGATTTTGGTGCATGGTTTTGAAACCGCAGTCAGAAAAAAAATCACATCCATATCAACATTTTTATCACCCCCGGGGCTGTCATTTTGGTCAAAAAATGAAAATTCTAAAAGTTCCTGTTTTTCTGCTTTAAACTCTAGGTACACATCCAAAATGTATTACTGAGTTGAAAGTAGTGGATTCTGGTGCATGGTTTTGCAACCGCAGTCAGAAAAAAAATCACATCCATATCAACATTTTTATCACCCCCGGGGCTGTTGTTTTGGTCAAAAAATGAAAATTCTAAAAGTTCCTGTTTTTCTGCTTTAAACTCTAGGTACACATCCAAAATGTATTACTGAGTTGAAAGAAGTGGATTCTGGTGCATGGTTTTGAAACCGCAGTCAGAAAAAAAATCACATCCATATCAACATTTTTATCACCCCCGGGGCTGTCGTTTTGGTCAAAAAATGAAAATTCTAAAAGTTCCGGTTTTTCTGCTTTAAACTCTAGGTACACATCCAAAATGTATTACTGAGTTGAAAGAAGTGGATTCTGGTGCATGGTTTTGAAACCGCAGTCAGAAAAAAAATCACATCCATATCAATATTTTTATCACCCCCGGGGCTGTCGTTTTGGTCAAAAAATGAAAATTCTAAAAGTTCCTGTTTTTCTGATTGAAACTCTAGGTACACATCCAAAATGTATTACTGAGTTGAAAGAAGTGGATTCTGGTGCATGGTTTTGAAACCGCAGTCAGAAAAAAATTCACATCCATATCAACATTTTTATCACCCCCGGGTCTGTCGTTTTGGTCAAAAAATGAAAATTCTAAAAGTTCCTGTTTTTCTGCTTTAAACTCTAGGTACACATCCAAAATGTATTACTGAGTTGAAAGAAGTGGATTCTGGTGCATGGTTTTGAAACCGCAGTCAGAAAAAAAATCACATCCATATCAACATTTTTATCACCCCCGGGGCTGTCGTTTTGGTCAAAAAATGAAAATTCTAAAAGTTCCGGTTTTTCTGCTTTAAACTCTAGGTACACATCCAAAATGTATTACTGAGTTGAAAGAAGTGGATTCTGGTGCATGGTTTTGAAACCGCAGTCAGAAAAAAAATCACATTCATATCAACATTTTTATCACCCTATTTAAGCTGTCGTTTTGGTCAAAAAATGAAAATTCTAAAAGTTCCTGTTTTTCTGCTTTAAACTCTAGGTACACATCCAAAATGTATTACTGAGTTGAAAGAAGTGGATTCTGGTGCATGGTTTTGAAACCGCAGTCAGAAAAAAAAATCACATCCATATCAACATTTTTATCACCCCCGGGGCTGTCGTTTTGGTCAAAAAATGAAAATTCTAAAAGTTCCTGTTTTTCTGCTTTAAACTCTAGGTACACATCCAAAATGTATTACTGAGTTGAAAGAAGTGGATTCTGGTGCATGGTTTTGAAACCGCAGTCAGAAAAAAAATCACATCCATATCAACATTTTTATCACCCCCGGGGCTGTCGTTTTGGTCATAAAATGAAAATTCTAAAAGTTCCTGTTTTTCTGCTTTAAACTCTAGGTACACATCCAAAATGTATTACTGAGTTGAAAGAAGTGGATTCTGGTGCATGGTTTTGAAACCGCAGTCAGAAAAAAAATCACATCCATATCAACATTTTTATAACCCCCGGGGCTGTCGTTTTGGTCAAAAAATTAAAATTCTAAAAGTTCCTGTTTTTCTGCTTTAAACTCTAGGTACACATCCAAAATGTATTACTGAGTTGAAAGAAGTGGATTCTGGTTCATGGTTTTGAAACCGCAGTCAGAAAAAAAATCACATCCATATCAACATTTTTATAACCCCCGGGGCTGTCGTTTTGGTCAAAAAATGAAAATTCTAAAAGTTCCTGTTTTTCTGCTTTAAACTCTAGGTACACATCCAAAATGTATTACTGAGTTGAAAGAAGTGGTATCTGGTGCATGGTTTTGAAACCGCAGTCAGAAAAAAAATCACATCCATATCAACATTTTTATCACCCCCGGGGCTGTCTTTTTGGTCAAAAAATGAAAATTCTAAAAGTTCCTGTTTTTCTGCTTTAAACTCTAGGTACACATCCAAAATGTATTACTGAGTTGAAAGAAGTGGATTCTGGTGCATGGTTTTGAAACCGCAGTCAGAAAAAAAATCACATCCATATCAACATTTTTATCACCCCCGGGGCTGTCATTTTGGTCAAAAAATGAAAATTCTAAAAGTTCCTGTTTTTCTGCTTTAAACTCTAGGTACACATCCAAAATGTATTACTGAGTTGAAAGAAGTGGATTCTGGTGCATGGTTTTGAAACCGCAGTCAGAAAACAAATCACATCCATATCAACATTTTTATCACCCCCGGGGCTGTTGTTTTGGTCAAAAAATGAAAATTCTAAAAGTTCCTGTTTTTCTGCTTTAAACTCTAGGTACACATCCAAAATGTATTACTGAGTTGAAAGAAGTGGATTCTGGTGCATGGTTTTGAAACCGCAGTCAGAAAAAAAATCACATCCATATCAACATTTTTATCACCCCCGGGGCTGTCGTTTTGGTCAAAAAATGAAAATTCTAAAAGTTCCGGTTTTTCTGCTTTAAACTCTAGGTACACATCCATAATGTATTACTGAGTTGAAAGAAGTGGATTCTGGTGCATGGTTTTGAAACCGCAGTCAGAAAAAAATTCACATCCATGTCAACATTTTTATTACCCCCGGGTCTGTCGTTTTGTTCAAAAAATGAAAATTCTAAAAGTTCCTGTTTTTCTGCTTTAAACTCTAGGTACACATCCAAAATGTATTACTGAGTTGAAAGAAGTGGATTCTGGTGCATGGTTTTGAAACCGCAGTCAGAAAAAAAATCACATCCATATCAAAATTTTTATCACCCCCGGGGCTGTCGTTTTGGTCAAAAAATGAAAATTCTAAAAGTTCCTGTTTTTCTGCTTTAAACTCTAGGTACACATCCAAAATGTATTACTGAGTTGAAAGAAGTGGATTCTGGTGCATGGTTTTGAAACCGCAGTCAGAAAAAAATTCACATCCATATCAACATTTTTATCACCCACGGGTCTGTCGTTTTGTTCAAAAAATGAAAATTCTAAAAGTTCCTGTTTTTCTGCTTTAAACTCTAGGTACACATCCAAAATGTATTACTGAGTTGAAAGAAGTGGATTCTGGTGCATGGTTTTGAAACCGCAGTCAGAAAAAAAATCACATCCATATCAACATTTTTATCACCCCCGGGGCTGTCGTTTTGGTCAAAAAATGAAAATTCTAAAAGTTCCTGTTTTTCTGCTTTAAACTCTAGGTACACATCCAAAATGTATTACTGAGTTGAAAGAAGTGGATTCTGGTGCATGGTTTTGAAACCGCAGTCAGAAAAAAAATCACATCCATATCAACATTTTTATCACCCCCGGGGCTGTCGTTTTGGTCAAAAAATGAAAATTCTAAAAGTTCCGGTTTTTCTGCTTTAAACTCTAGGTACACATCCAAAATGTATTACTGAGTTGAAAGAAGTGGATTCTGGTGCATGGTTTTGAAACCGCAGTCAGAAAAAAAATCACATTCATATCAACATTTTTATCACCCTATTTAAGCTGTCGTTTTGGTCAAAAAATGAAAATTCTAAAAGTTCCTGTTTTTCTGCTTTAAACTCTAGGTACACATCCAAAATGTATTACTGAGTTGAAAGAAGTGGATTCTGGTGCATGGTTTTGAAACCGCAGTCAGAAAAAAAAATCACATCCATATCAACATTTTTATCACCCCCGGGGCTGTCGTTTTGGTCAAAAAATGAAAATTCTAAAAGTTCCTGTTTTTCTGCTTTAAACTCTAGGTACACATCCAAAATGTATTACTGAGTTGAAAGAAGTGGATTCTGGTGCATGGTTTTGAAACCGCAGTCAGAAAAAAAATCACATCCATATCAACATTTTTATCACCCCCGGGGCTGTCGTTTTGGTCAAAAAATGAAAATTCTAAAAGTTCCTGTTTTTCTGCTTTAAACTCTAGGTACACATCCAAAATGTATTACTGAGTTGAAAGAAGTGGATTCTGGTGCATGGTTTTGAAACCGCAGTCAGAAAAAAAATCACATCCATATCAACATTTTTATCACCCCCGGGGCTGTCGTTTTGGTCAAAAAATGAAAATTCTAAAAGTTCCGGTTTTTCTGCTTTAAACTCTAGGTACACATCCAAAATGTATTACTGAGTTGAAAGAAGTGGATTCTGGTGCATGGTTTTGAAACCGCAGTCAGAAAAAAAATCACATTCATATCAACATTTTTATCACCCTATTTAAGCTGTCGTTTTGGTCAAAAAATGAAAATTCTAAAAGTTCCTGTTTTTCTGCTTTAAACTCTAGGTACACATCCAAAATGTATTACTGAGTTGAAAGAAGTGGATTCTGGTGCATGGTTTTGAAACCGCAGTCAGAAAAAAAATCACATCCATATCAACATTTTTATCACCCCCGGGGCTGTCGTTTTGGTCAAAAAATGAAAATTCTAAAAGTTCCTGTTTTTCTGCTTTAAACTCTAGGTACACATCCAAAATGTATTACTGAGTTGAAAGAAGTGGATTCTGGTGCATGGTTTTGAAACCGCAGTCAGAAAAAAAATCACATCCATATCAACATTTTTATCACCCCCGGGGCTGTCGTTTTGGTCATAAAATGAAAATTCTAAAAGTTCCTGTTTTTCTGCTTTAAACTCTAGGTACACATCCAAAATGTATTACTGAGTTGAAAGAAGTGGATTCTGGTGCATGGTTTTGAAACCGCAGTCAGAAAAAAAATCACATCCATATCAACATTTTTATAACCCCCGGGGCTGTCGTTTTGGTCAAAAAATTAAAATTCTAAAAGTTCCTGTTTTTCTGCTTTAAACTCTAGGTACACATCCAAAATGTATTACTGAGTTGAAAGAAGTGGATTCTGGTTCATGGTTTTGAAACCGCAGTCAGAAAAAAAATCACATCCATATCAACATTTTTATAACCCCCGGGGCTGTTGTTTTGGTCAAAAAATGAAAATTCTAAAAGTTCCTGTTTTTCTGCTTTAAACTCTAGGTACACATCCAAAATGTATTACTGAGTTGAAAGAAGTGGTATCTGGTGCATGGTTTTGAAACCGCAGTCAGAAAAAAAATCACATCCATATCAACATTTTTATCACCCCCGGGGCTGTCTTTTTGGTCAAAAAATGAAAATTCTAAAAGTTCCTGTTTTTCTGCTTTAAACTCTAGGTACACATCCAAAATGTATTACTGAGTTGAAAGAAGTGGATTCTGGTGCATGGTTTTGAAACCGCAGTCAGAAAAAAAATCACATCCATATCAACATTTTTATCACCCCCGGGGCTGTCATTTTGGTCAAAAAATGAAAATTCTAAAAGTTCCTGTTTTTCTGCTTTAAACTCTAGGTACACATCCAAAATGTATTACTGAGTTGAAAGAAGTGGATTCTGGTGCATGGTTTTGAAACCGCAGTCAGAAAACAAATCACATCCATATCAACATTTTTATCACCCCCGGGGCTGTTGTTTTGGTCAAAAAATGAAAATTCTAAAAGTTCCTGTTTTTCTGCTTTAAACTCTAGGTGCACATCCAAAATGTATTACTGAGTTGAAAGAAGTGGATTCTGGTGCATGGTTTTGAAACCGCAGTCAGAAAAAAAATCACATCCATATCAACATTTTTATCACCCCCGGGGCTGTCGTTTTGGTCAAAAAATGAAAATTCTAAAAGTTCCGGTTTTTCTGCTTTAAACTCTAGGTACACATCCATAATGTATTACTGAGTTGAAAGAAGTGGATTCTGGTGCATGGTTTTGAAACCGCAGTCAGAAAAAAATTCACATCCATGTCAACATTTTTATTACCCCCGGGTCTGTCGTTTTGTTTAAAAAATGAAAATTCTAAAAGTTCCTGTTTTTCTGCTTTAAACTCTAGGTACACATCCAAAATGTATTACTGAGTTGAAAGAAGTGGATTCTGGTGCATGGTTTTGAAACCGCAGTCAGAAAAAAAATCACATCCATATCAACATTTTTATCACCCCCGGGGCTGTCGTTTTGGTCAAAAAATGAAAATTCTAAAAGTTCCTGTTTTTCTGCTTTAAACTCTAGGTACACATCCAAAATGTATTACTGAGTTGAAAGAAGTGGATTCTGGTGCATGGTTTTGAAACCGCAGTCAGAAAAAAATTCACATCCATATCAACATTTTTATCACCCACGGGTCTGTCGTTTTGTTCAAAAAATGAAAATTCTAAAAGTTCCTGTTTTTCTGCTTTAAACTCTAGGTACACATCCAAAATGTATTACTGAGTTGAAAGAAGTGGATTCTGGTGCATGGTTTTGAAACCGCAGTCAGAAAAAAAATCACATCCATATCAACATTTTTATCACCCCCGGGGCTGTCGTTTTGGTCAAAAAATGAAAATTCTAAAAGTTCCTGTTTTTCTGCTTTAAACTCTAGGTACACATCCAAAATGTATTACTGAGTTGAAAGAAGTGGATTCTGGTGCATGGTTTTGAAACCGCAGTCAGAAAAAAAATCACATCCATATCAACATTTTTATCACCCCCGGGGCTGTCGTTTTGGTCAAAAAATGAAAATTCTAAAAGTTCCTGTTTTTCTGCTTTAAACTCTAGGTACACATCCAAAATGTATTACTGAGTTGAAAGAAGTGGATTCTGGTGCATGGTTTTGAAACCGCAGTCAGAAAAAAAATCACATCCATATCAACATTTTTATCACCCCCGGGGCTGTCGTTTTGGTCATAAAATGAAAATTCTAAAAGTTCCTGTTTTTCTGCTTTAAACTCTAGGTACACATCCAAAATGTATTACTGAGTTGAAAGAAGTGGATTCTGGTGCATGGTTTTGAAACCGCAGTCAGAAAAAAAATCACATCCATATCAACATTTTTATAACCCCCGGGGCTGTCGTTTTGGTCAAAAAATTAAAATTCTAAAAGTTCCTGTTTTTCTGCTTTAAACTCTAGGTACACATCCAAAATGTATTACTGAGTTGAAAGAAGTGGATTCTGGTTCATGGTTTTGAAACCGCAGTCAGAAAAAAAATCACATCCATATCAACATTTTTATAACCCCCGGGGCTGTTGTTTTGGTCAAAAAATGAAAATTCTAAAAGTTCCTGTTTTTCTGCTTTAAACTCTAGGTACACATCCAAAATGTATTACTGAGTTGAAAGAAGTGGTATCTGGTGCATGGTTTTGAAACCGCAGTCAGAAAAAAAATCACATCCATATCAACATTTTTATCACCCCCGGGGCTGTCTTTTTGGTCAAAAAATGAAAATTCTAAAAGTTCCTGTTTTTCTGCTTTAAACTCTAGGTACACATCCAAAATGTATTACTGAGTTGAAAGAAGTGGATTCTGGTGCATGGTTTTGAAACCGCAGTCAGAAAAAAAATCACATCCATATCAACATTTTTATCACCCCCGGGGCTGTCATTTTGGTCAAAAAATGAAAATTCTAAAAGTTCCTGTTTTTCTGCTTTAAACTCTAGGTACACATCCAAAATGTATTACTGAGTTGAAAGAAGTGGATTCTGGTGCATGGTTTTGAAACCGCAGTCAGAAAACAAATCACATCCATATCAACATTTTTATCACCCCCGGGGCTGTTGTTTTGGTCAAAAAATGAAAATTCTAAAAGTTCCTGTTTTTCTGCTTTAAACTCTAGGTACACATCCAAAATGTATTACTGAGTTGAAAGAAGTGGATTCTGGTGCATGGTTTTGAAACCGCAGTCAGAAAAAAAATCACATCCATATCAACATTTTTATCACCCCCGGGGCTGTCGTTTTGGTCAAAAAATGAAAATTCTAAAAGTTCCGGTTTTTCTGCTTTACACTCTAGGTACACATCCATAATGTATTACTGAGTTGAAAGAAGTGGATTCTGGTGCATGGTTTTGAAACCGCAGTCAGAAAAAAATTCACATCCATGTCAACATTTTTATTACCCCCGGGTCTGTCGTTTTGTTTAAAAAATGAAAATTCTAAAAGTTCCTGTTTTTCTGCTTTAAACTCTAGGTACACATCCAAAATGTATTACTGAGTTGAAAGAAGTGGATTCTGGTGCATGGTTTTGAAACCGCAGTCAGAAAAAAAATCACATCCATATCAACATTTTTATCACCCCCGGGGCTGTCGTTTTGGTCAAAAAATGAAAATTCTAAAAGTTCCTGTTTTTCTGCTTTAAACTCTAGGTACACATCCAAAATGTATTACTGAGTTGAAAGAAGTGGATTCTGGTGCATGGTTTTGAAACCGCAGTCAGAAAAAAATTCACATCCATATCAACATTTTTATCACCCACGGGTCTGTCGTTTTGTTCAAAAAATGAAAATTCTAAAAGTTCCTGTTTTTCTGCTTTAAACTCTAGGTACACATCCAAAATGTATTACTGAGTTGAAAGAAGTGGATTCTGGTGCATGGTTTTGAAACCGCAGTCAGAAAAAAAATCACATCCATATCAACATTTTTATCACCCCCGGGGCTGTCGTTTTGGTCAAAAAATGAAAATTCTAAAAGTTCCTGTTTTTCTGCTTTAAACTCTAGGTACACATCCAAAATGTATTACTGAGTTGAAAGAAGTGGATTCTGGTGCATGGTTTTGAAACCGCAGTCAGAAAAAAAATCACATCCATATCAACATTTTTATCACCCCCGGGGCTGTCGTTTTGGTCAAAAAATGAAAATTCTAAAAGTTCCGGTTTTTCTGCTTTAAACTCTAGGTACACATCCAAAATGTATTACTGAGTTGAAAGAAGTGGATTCTGGTGCATGGTTTTGAAACCGCAGTCAGAAAAAAAATCACATTCATATCAACATTTTTATCACCCTATTTAAGCTGTCGTTTTGGTCAAAAAATTAAAATTCTAAAAGTTCCTGTTTTTCTGCTTTAAACTCTAGGTACACATCCAAAATGTATTACTGAGTTGAAAGAAGTGGATTCTGGTGCATGGTTTTGAAACCGCAGTCAGAAAAAAAAATCACATCCATATCAACATTTTTATCACCCCCGGGGCTGTTGTTTTGGTCAAAAAATGAAAATTCTAAAAGTTCCTGTTTTTCTGCTTTAAACTCTAGGTACACATCCAAAATGTATTACTGAGTTGAAAGAAGTGGATTCTGGTGCATGGTTTTGAAACCGCAGTCAGAAAAAAAATCACATCCATATCAACATTTTTATCACCCCCGGGGCTGTCGTTTTGGTCAAAAAATGAAAATTCTAAAAGTTCCGGTTTTTCTGCTTTAAACTCTAGGTACACATCCATAATGTATTACTGAGTTGAAAGAAGTGGATTCTGGTGCATGGTTTTGAAACCGCAGTCAGAAAAAAATTCACATCCATGTCAACATTTTTATTACCCCCGGGTCTGTCGTTTTGTTCAAAAAATGAAAATTCTAAAAGTTCCTGTTTTTCTGCTTTAAACTCTAGGTACACATCCAAAATGTATTACTGAGTTGAAAGAAGTGGATTCTGGTGCATGGTTTTGAAACCGCAGTCAGAAAAAAAATCACATCCATATCAACATTTTTATCACCCCCGGGGCTGTCGTTTTGGTCAAAAAATGAAAATTCTAAAAGTTCCTGTTTTTCTGCTTTAAACTCTAGGTACACATCCAAAATGTATTACTGAGTTGAAAGAAGTGGATTCTGGTGCATGGTTTTGAAACCGCAGTCAGAAAAAAATTCACATCCATATCAACATTTTTATCACCCACGGGTCTGTCGTTTTGTTCAAAAAATGAAAATTCTAAAAGTTCCTGTTTTTCTGCTTTAAACTCTAGGTACACATCCAAAATGTATTACTGAGTTGAAAGAAGTGGATTCTGGTGCATGGTTTTGAAACCGCAGTCAGAAAAAAAATCACATCCATATCAACATTTTTATCACCCCCGGGGCTGTCGTTTTGGTCAAAAAATGAAAATTCTAAAAGTTCCTGTTTTTCTGCTTTAAACTCTAGGTACACATCCAAAATGTATTACTGAGTTGAAAGAAGTGGATTCTGGTGCATGGTTTTGAAACCGCAGTCAGAAAAAAAATCACATCCATATCAACATTTTTATCACCCCCGGGGCTGTCGTTTTGGTCAAAAAATGAAAATTCTAAAAGTTCCGGTTTTTCTGCTTTAAACTCTAGGTACACATCCAAAATGTATTACTGAGTTGAAAGAAGTGGATTCTGGTGCATGGTTTTGAAACCGCAGTCAGAAAAAAAATCACATTCATATCAACATTTTTATCACCCTATTTAAGCTGTCGTTTTGGTCAAAAAATGAAAATTCTAAAAGTTCCTGTTTTTCTGCTTTAAACTCTAGGTACACATCCAAAATGTATTACTGAGTTGAAAGAAGTGGATTCTGGTGCATGGTTTTGAAACCGCAGTCAGAAAAAAAAATCACATCCATATCAACATTTTTATCACCCCCGGGGCTGTCGTTTTGGTCAAAAAATGAAAATTCTAAAAGTTCCTGTTTTTCTGCTTTAAACTCTAGGTACACATCCAAAATGTATTACTGAGTTGAAAGAAGTGGATTCTGGTGCATGGTTTTGAAACCGCAGTCAGAAAAAAAATCACATCCATATCAACATTTTTATCACCCCCGGGGCTGTCGTTTTGGTCAAAAAATGAAAATTCTAAAAGTTCCTGTTTTTCTGCTTTAAACTCTAGGTACACATCCAAAATGTATTACTGAGTTGAAAGAAGTGGATTCTGGTGCATGGTTTTGAAACCGCAGTCAGAAAAAAAATCACATCCATATCAACATTTTTATCACCCCCGGGGCTGTCGTTTTGGTCAAAAAATGAAAATTCTAAAAGTTCCGGTTTTTCTGCTTTAAACTCTAGGTACACATCCAAAATGTATTACTGAGTTGAAAGAAGTGGATTCTGGTGCATGGTTTTGAAACCGCAGTCAGAAAAAAAATCACATTCATATCAACATTTTTATCACCCTATTTAAGCTGTCGTTTTGGTCAAAAAATGAAAATTCTAAAAGTTCCTGTTTTTCTGCTTTAAACTCTAGGTACACATCCAAAATGTATTACTGAGTTGAAAGAAGTGGATTCTGGTGCATGGTTTTGAAACCGCAGTCAGAAAAAAAAATCACATCCATATCAACATTTTTATCACCCCCGGGGCTGTCGTTTTGGTCAAAAAATGAAAATTCTAAAAGTTCCTGTTTTTCTGCTTTAAACTCTAGGTACACATCCAAAATGTATTACTGAGTTGAAAGAAGTGGATTCTGGTGCATGGTTTTGAAACCGCAGTCAGAAAAAAAATCACATCCATATCAACATTTTTATCACCCCCGGGGCTGTCGTTTTGGTCATAAAATGAAAATTCTAAAAGTTCCTGTTTTTCTGCTTTAAACTCTAGGTACACATCCAAAATGTATTACTGAGTTGAAAGAAGTGGATTCTGGTGCATGGTTTTGAAACCGCAGTCAGAAAAAAAATCACATCCATATCAACATTTTTATAACCCCCGGGGCTGTCGTTTTGGTCAAAAAATTAAAATTCTAAAAGTTCCTGTTTTTCTGCTTTAAACTCTAGGTACACATCCAAAATGTATTACTGAGTTGAAAGAAGTGGATTCTGGTTCATGGTTTTGAAACCGCAGTCAGAAAAAAAATCACATCCATATCAACATTTTTATAACCCCCGGGGCTGTCGTTTTGGTCAAAAAATGAAAATTCTAAAAGTTCCTGTTTTTCTGCTTTAAACTCTAGGTACACATCCAAAATGTATTACTGAGTTGAAAGAAGTGGTATCTGGTGCATGGTTTTGAAACCGCAGTCAGAAAAAAAAATCACATCCATATCAACATTTTTATCACCCCCGGGGCTGTCTTTTTGGTCAAAAAATGAAAATTCTAAAAGTTCCTGTTTTTCTGCTTTAAACTCTAGGTACACATCCAAAATGTATTACTGAGTTGAAAGAAGTGGATTCTGGTGCATGGTTTTGAAACCGCAGTCAGAAAAAAAATCACATCCATATCAACATTTTTATCACCCCCGGGGCTGTCATTTTGGTCAAAAAATGAAAATTCTAAAAGTTCCTGTTTTTCTGCTTTAAACTCTAGGTACACATCCAAAATGTATTACTGAGTTGAAAGAAGTGGATTCTGGTGCATGGTTTTGAAACCGCAGTCAGAAAAAAATTCACATCCATATCAACATTTTTATCACCCCCGGGTCTGTCGTTTTGTTCAAAAAATGAAAATTCTAAAAGTTCCTGTTTTTCTGCTTTAAACTCTAGGTACACATCCAAAATGTATTACTGAGTTGAAAGAAGTGGATTCTGGTGCATGGTTTTGAAACCGCAGTCAGAAAAAAAATCACATCCATATCAACATTTTTATCACCCCCGGGGCTGTCGTTTTGGTCAAAAAATGAAAATTCTAAAAGTTCCTGTTTTTCTGCTTTAAACTCTAGGTACACATCCAAAATGTATTACTGAGTTGAAAGAAGTGGATTCTGGTGCATGGTTTTGAAACCGCAGTCAGAAAAAAAATCACATCCATATCAACATTTTTATCACCCCCGGGGCTGTCGTTTTGGTCAAAAAATGAAAATTCTAAAAGTTCCGGTTTTTCTGCTTTAAACTCTAGGTACACATCCAAAATGTATTACTGAGTTGAAAGAAGTGGATTCTGGTGCATGGTTTTGAAACCGCAGTCAGAAAAAAAATCACATTCATATCAACATTTTTATCACCCTATTTAAGCTGTCGTTTTGGTCAAAAAATGAAAATTCTAAAAGTTCCTGTTTTTCTGCTTTAAACTCTAGGTACACATCCAAAATGTATTACTGAGTTGAAAGAAGTGGATTCTGGTGCATGGTTTTGAAACCGCAGTCAGAAAAAAAAATCACATCCATATCAACATTTTTATCACCCCCGGGGCTGTCGTTTTGGTCAAAAAATGAAAATTCTAAAAGTTCCTGTTTTTCTGCTTTAAACTCTAGGTACACATCCAAAATGTATTACTGAGTTGAAAGAAGTGGATTCTGGTGCATGGTTTTGAAACCGCAGTCAGAAAAAAAATCACATCCATATCAACATTTTTATCACCCCCGGGGCTGTCGTTTTGGTTATAAAATGAAAATTCTAAAAGTTCCTGTTTTTCTGCTTTAAACTCTAGGTACACATCCAAAATGTATTACTGAGTTGAAAGAAGTGGATTCTGGTGCATGGTTTTGAAACCGCAGTCAGAAAAAAAATCACATCCATATCAACATTTTTATAACCCCCGGGGCTGTCGTTTTGGTCAAAAAATTAAAATTCTAAAAGTTCCTGTTTTTCTGCTTTAAACTCTAGGTACACATCCAAAATGTATTACTGAGTTGAAAGAAGTGGATTCTGGTTCATGGTTTTGAAACCGCAGTCAGAAAAAAAATCACATCCATATCAACATTTTTATAACCCCCGGGGCTGTCGTTTTGGTCAAAAAATGAAAATTCTAAAAGTTCCTGTTTTTCTGCTTTAAACTCTAGGTACACATCCAAAATGTATTACTGAGTTGAAAGAAGTGGTATCTGGTGCATGGTTTTGAAACCGCAGTCAGAAAAAAAAATCACATCCATATCAACATTTTTATCACCCTATTTAAGCTGTCGTTTTGGTCAAAAAATGAAAATTCTAAAAGTTCCTGTTTTTCTGCTTTAAACTCTAGGTACACATCCAAAATGTATTACTGAGTTGAAAGAAGTGGATTCTGGTGCATGGTTTTGAAACCGCAGTCAGAAAAAAAAATCACATCCATATCAACATTTTTATCACCCCCGGGGCTGTCGTTTTGGTCAAAAAATGAAAATTCTAAAAGTTCCTGTTTTTCTGCTTTAAACTCTAGGTACACATCCAAAATGTATTACTGAGTTGAAAGAAGTGGATTCTGGTGCATGGTTTTGAAACCGCAGTCAGAAAAAAAATCACATCCATATCAACATTTTTATCACCCCCGGGGCTGTCGTTTTGGTCATAAAATGAAAATTCTAAAAGTTCCTGTTTTTCTGCTTTAAACTCTAGGTACACATCCAAAATGTATTACTGAGTTGAAAGAAGTGGATTCTGGTGCATGGTTTTGAAACCGCAGTCAGAAAAAAAATCACATCCATATCAACATTTTTATCACCCCCGGGGCTGTCGTTTTGGTCAAAAAATGAAAATTCTAAAAGTTCCTGTTTTTCTGCTTTAAACTCTAGGTACACATCCAAAATGTATTACTGAGTTGAAAGAAGTGGATTCTGGTGCATGGTTTTGAAACCGCAGTCAGAAAAAAAATCACATTCATATCAACATTTTTATCACCCTATTTAAGCTGTCGTTTTGGTAAAAAAATTAAAATTCTAAAAGTTCCTGTTTTTCTGCTTTAAACTCTAGGTACACATCCAAAATGTATTACTGAGTTGAAAGAAGTGGATTCTGGTGCATGGTTTTGAAACCGCAGTCAAAAAAAAAATCACATCCATATCAACATTTTTATCACCCCCGGGGCTGTCGTTTTGGTCAAAAAATGAAAATTCTAAAAGTTCCTGTTTTTCTGCTTTAAACTCTAGGTACACATCCAAAATGTATTACTGAGTTGAAAGAAGTGGATTCTGGTGCATGGTTTTGAAACCGCAGTCAGAAAAAAAATCACATCCATATCAACATTTTTATCATCCCCCGGGTCTGTCGTTTTGGTCAAAAAATGAAAATTCTAAAAGTTCCTGTTTTTCTGCTTTAAACTCTAGGTACACATCCAAAATGTATTACTGAGTTGAAAGAAGTGGATTCTGGTTCATGGTTTTGAAACCGCAGTCAGAAAAAAAATCACATCCATATCAACATTTTTATAACCCCCGGGGCTGTCGTTTTGGTCAAAAAATGAAAATTCTAAAAGTTCCTGTTTTTCTGCTTTAAACTCTAGGTACACATCCAAAATGTATTACTGAGTTGAAAGAAGTGGATTCTGGTGCATGGTTTTGAAACCGCAGTCAGAAAAAAAATCACATTCATATCAACATTTTTAATCACCCTATTTAAGCTGTCGTTTTGGTAAAAAAATGAAAATTCTAAAAGTTCCTGTTTTTCTGCTTTAAACTCTAGGTACACATCCAAAATGTATTACTGAGTTGAAAGAAGTGGATTCTGGTGCATGGTTTTGAAACCGCAGTCAGAAAAAAAATCACATCCATATCAACATTTTTATCTACCCCGGGGCTGTCGTTTTGGTCAAAAAATGAAAATTCTCAAAGTTCCGGTTTTTCTGCTTTAAACTCTAGGTACACATCCAAAATGTATTACTGAGTTGAAAGAAGTGGATTCTGGTGCATGGTTTTGAAACCGCAGTCAGAAAAAAAATCACATCCATATCAACATTTTTATCACCCCCGGGGCTGTCGTTTTGGTCAAAAAATGAAAATTCTAAAAGTTCCTGTTTTTCTGATTTAAACTCTAGGTACACATCCAAAATGTATTACTGAGTTGAAAGAAGTGGATTCTGGTGCATGGTTTTGAAACCGCAGTCAGAAAAAAAATCACATCCATATCAACATTTTTATCACCCATCGGGGCTGTCGTTTTGGTCAAAAAATGAAAATTCTAAAAGTTCCTTTTTTTCTGCTTTAAACTCTAGGTACACATCCAAAATGTATTACTGAGTTGAAAGAAGTGGATTCTGGTGCATGGTTTTGAAACCGCAGTCAGAAAAAAAATCACATCCATATCAACATTTTTATCACCCCCGGGGCTGTCGTTTTGGTCAAAAAATGAAAATTCTAAAAGTTCCTGTTTTTCTGCTTTAAACTCTAGGTACACATCCAAAATGTATTACTGAGTTGAAAGAAGTGGATTCTGGTGCATGGTTTTGAAACCGCAGTCAGAAAAAAAATCACATTCATATCAACATTTTTATCACCCTATTTAAGCTGTCGTTTTGGTAAAAAAATGAAAATTCTAAAAGTTCCTGTTTTTTTGCTTTAAACTCTAGGTACACATCCAAAATGTATTACTGAGTTGAAAGAAGTGGATTCTGGTGCATGGTTTTGAAACCGCAGTCAGAAAAAAAATCACATCCATATCAACATTTTTATCTACCCTGGGGCTGTCGTTTTGGTCAAAAAATGAAAATTCTAAAAGTTCCGGTTTTTCTGCTTTAAACTCTAGGTACACATCCAAAATGTATTACTGAGTTGAAAGAAGTGGATTCTGGTGCATGGTTTTGAAACCGCAGTCAGAAAAAAAATCACATCCATATCAACATTTTTATCTCCCGTCGTTTTGGTCAAAAAATGAAAATTCTAAAAGTTCCTGTTTTTCTGATTTAAACTCTAGGTACACATCCAAAATGTATTACTGAGTTGAAAGAAGTGGATTCTGGTGCATGGTTTTGAAACCGCAGTCAGAAAAAAAATCACATCCATATCAACATTTTTATCACCCATCGGGGCTGTCGTTTTGGTCAAAAAATGAAAATTCTAAAAGTTCCTTTTTTTCTGCTTTAAACTCTAGGTACACATCCAAAATGTATTACTGAGTTGAAAGAAGTGGATTCTGGTGCATGGTTTTAAAACCGCAGTCAGAAAAAAAATCACATCCCTATCAACATTTTTATCACCCCCGGGGCTGTCGTTTTGGTCAAAAAATGAAAATTCTAAAAGTTCCTGTTTTTCTGCTTTAAACTCTAGGTACACATCCAAAATGTATTACTGAGTTGAAAGAAGTGGATTCTGGTGCATGGTTTTGAAACCGCAGTCAGAAAAAAAATCACATTCATATCAACATTTTTATCACCCTATTTAAGCTGTCGTTTTGGTAAAAAAATTAAAATTCTAAAAGTTCCTGTTTTTCTGCTTTAAACTCTAGGTACACATCCAAAATGTATTACTGAGTTGAAAGAAGTGGATTCTGGTGCATGGTTTTGAAACCGCAGTCAAAAAAAAAATCACATCCATATCAACATTTTTATCACCCCCGGGGCTGTCGTTTTGGTCAAAAAATGAAAATTCTAAAAGTTCCTGTTTTTCTGCTTTAAACTCTAGGTACACATCCAAAATGTATTACTGAGTTGAAAGAAGTGGATTCTGGTGCATGGTTTTGAAACCGCAGTCAGAAAAAAAATCACATCCATATCAACATTTTTATCACCCCCGGGGCTGTCGTTTTGGTCAAAAAATGAAAATTCTAAAAGTTCCTGTTTTTCTGCTTTAAACTCTAGGTACACATCCAAAATGTATTACTGAGTTGAAAGAAGTGGATTCTGGTGCATGGTTTTGAAACCGCAGTCAGAAAAAAAATCACATTCATATCAACATTTTTATCACCCTATTTAAGCTGTCGTTTTGGTAAAAAAATTAAAATTCTAAAAGTTCCTGTTTTTCTGCTTTAAACTCTAGGTACACATCCAAAATGTATTACTGAGTTGAAAGAAGTGGATTCTGGTGCATGGTTTTGAAACCGCAGTCAAAAAAAAAATCACATCCATATCAACATTTTTATCACCCCCGGGGCTGTCGTTTTGGTCAAAAAATGAAAATTCTAAAAGTTCCTGTTTTTCTGCTTTAAACTCTAGGTACACATCCAAAATGTATTACTGAGTTGAAAGAAGTGGATTCTGGTGCATGGTTTTGAAACCGCAGTCAGAAAAAAAATCACATCCATATCAACATTTTTATCATCCCCCGGGTCTGTCGTTTTGGTCAAAAAATGAAAATTCTAAAAGTTCCTGTTTTTCTGCTTTAAACTCTAGGTACACATCCAAAATGTATTACTGAGTTGAAAGAAGTGGATTCTGGTGCATGGTTTTGAAACCGCAGTCAGAAAAAAAATCACATCCATATCAACATTTTTATCATCCCCCGGGTCTGTCGTTTTGGTCAAAAAATGAAAATTCTAAAAGTTCCTGTTTTTCTGCTTTAAACTCTAGGTACACATCCAAAATGTATTACTGAGTTGAAAGAAGTGGATTCTGGTTCATGGTTTTGAAACCGCAGTCAGAAAAAAAATCACATCCATATCAACATTTTTATAACCCCCGGGGCTGTCGTTTTGGTCAAAAAATGAAAATTCTAAAAGTTCCTGTTTTTCTGCTTTAAACTCTAGGTACACATCCAAAATGTATTACTGAGTTGAAAGAAGTGGATTCTGGTGCATGGTTTTGAAACCGCAGTCAGAAAAAAAATCACATTTATATCAACATTTTTATCACCCTATTTAAGCTGTCGTTTTGGTAAAAAAATGAAAATTCTAAAAGTTCCTGTTTTTCTGCTTTAAACTCTAGGTACACATCCAAAATGTATTACTGAGTTGAAAGAAGTGGATTCTGGTGCATGGTTTTGAAACCGCAGTCAGAAAAAAAATCACATCCATATCAACATTTTTATCTACCCCGGGGCTGTCGTTTTGGTCAAAAAATGAAAATTCTAAAAGTTCCGGTTTTTCTGCTTTAAACTCTAGGTACACATCCAAAATGTATTACTGAGTTGAAAGAAGTGGATTCTGGTGCATGGTTTTGAAACCGCAGTCAGAAAAAAAATCACATCCATATCAACATTTTTATCACCCCCGGGGCTGTCGTTTTGGTCAAAAAATGAAAATTCTAAAAGTTCCTGTTTTTCTGCTTTAAACTCTAGGTACACATCCAAAATGTATTACTGAGTTGAAAGAAGTGGATTCTGGTGCATGGTTTTGAAACCGCAGTCAGAAAAAAAATCACATCCATATCAACATTTTTATCACCCATCGGGGCTGTCGTTTTGGTCAAAAAATGAAAATTCTAAAAGTTGCTTTTTTTCTGCTTTAAACTCTAGTTACACATCCAAAATGTATTACTGAGTTGAAAGAAGTGGATTCTGGTGCATGGTTTTGAAACCGCAGTCAGAAAAAAATCACATCCATATCAAAATTTTTATCACCCCCGGGGCTGTCGTTTTGGTCAAAAAATGAAAATTCTAAAAGTTCCTGTTTTTCTGCTTTAAACTCTAGGTACACATCCAAAATGTATTACTGAGTTGAAAGAAGTGGATTCTGGTGCATGGTTTTGAAACCGCAGTCAGAAAAAAAATCACATCCATATCAACATTTTTATCACGCCCGGGGCTGTCGATTTGGTCAAAAAATGAAAATTCTAAAAGTTCCTGTTTTTCTGCTTTAAACTCTAGGTACACATCCAAAATGTATTACTGAGTTGAAAGAAGTGGATTCTGGTGCATGGTTTTGAAACCGCAGTCAGAAAAAAAATCACATCCATATCAAAATTTTTATCACCCCCGGGGCTGTCCTTTTGGTCAAAAAATGAAAATTCTAAAAGTTCCGGTTTTTCTGCTTTAAACTCTAGGTACACATCCAAAATGTATTACTGAGTTGAAAGAAGTGGATTCTGGTGCATGGTTTTGAAACCGCAGTCAGAAAAAAAATCACATCCATATCAACATTTTTATCACCCATCGGGGCTGTCGTTTTGGTCAAAAAATGAAAATTCTAAAAGTTCCGGTTTTTCTGCTTTAAACTCTAGGTACACATCCAAAATGTATTACTGAGTTGAAAGAAGTGGATTCTGGTGCATGGTTTTGAAACCGCAGTCAGAAAAAAAATCACATCCATATCAACATTTTTATCACCCCCGGGGCTGTCGTTTTGGTCAAAAAATGAAAATTCTAAAAGTTACGGTTTTTCTGCTTTAAACTCTAGGTACACATCCAAAATGTATTACTGAGTTGAAAGAAGTGGATTCTGGTGCATGGTTTTGAAACCGCAGCCAGAAAAAAAATCACATCCATATCAACATTTTTATCACCCCCGGGGCTGTCGTTTTGGTCAAAAAATGAAAATTCTAAAAGTTCCGGTTTTTCTGCTTTAAACTCTAGGTACACATCTAAAATGTATTACTGAGTTGAAAGAAGGGGATTCTGGTGCATGGTTTTGAAACCGCAGTCAGAAAAAAAATCACATCCATATCAACATTTTTATCAGCCCCGGGGCTGTTGTTTTGGTCAAAAAATGAAAATTCTAAAAGTTCCTTTTTTTCTGCTTTAAACTCTAGGTACACATCCAAAATGTATTACTGAGTTGAAAGAACTGGATTCTGGTGCATGGTTTTGAAACCGCAGTCAGAAAAAAAATCACATCCATATCAACATTTTTATCACCCCCGGGGCTGTCGTTTTGGTCAAAAAATGAAAATTCTAAAAGTTCCGGTTTTTCTGCTTTAAACTCTAGGTACACATCCAAAATGTATTACTGAGTTGAAAGAAGTGGATTCTGGTGCATGGTTTTGAAACCGCAGCCAGAAAAAAAATCACATCCATATCAACATTTTTATCACCCCCGGGGCTGTCGTTTTGGTCAAAAAATGAAAATTCTAAAAGTTCCGGTTTTTCTGCTTTAAACTCTAGGTACACATCCAAAATGTATTACTGAGTTGAAAGAAGTGGATTCTGGTGCATGGTTTTGAAACCGCAGTCAGAAAAAAAATCACATCCATATCAACATTTTTTCACCCCCGGGGCTGTTGTTTTGGTCAAAAAATGAAAATTCTAAAAGTTCCTGTTTTTCTGCTTTAAACTCTAGGTACACATCCAAAATGTATTACTGAGTTGAAAGAAGTGGATTCTGGTGCATGGTTTTGAAACCGCAGTCAGAAAAAAAATCACATCCATATCAACATTTTTATCACCCCCGGGGCTGTCGTTTTGGTCAAAAAATGAAAATTCTAAAAGTTCCGGTTTTTCTGCTTTAAACTCTAGGTACACATCCAAAATGTATTACTGAGTTGAAAGAAGTGGATTCTGGTGCATGGTTTTGAAACCGCAGTCAGAAAAAAAATCACATCCATATCAACATTTTTATCACCCCCGGGGCTGTCATTTTGGTCAAAAAATGAAAATTCTAAAAGTTCCTGTTTTTCTGCTTTAAACTCTAGGTACACATCCAAAATGTATTACTGAGTTGAAAGAAGTGGATTCTGGTGCATGGTTTTGAAACCGCAGTCAGAAAAAAAATCACATCCATATCAACATTTTTATCACCCCCGGGGCTGTTGTTTTGGTCAAAAAATGAAAATTCTAAAAGTTCCTGTTTTTCTGCTTTAAACTCTAGGTACACATCCAAAATGTATTACTGAGTTGAAAGAAGTGGATTCTGGTGCATGGTTTTGAAACCGCAGACAGAAAAAAAATCACATCCATATCAACATTTTTATCACCCCCGGGGCTGTCGTTTTGGTCAAAAAATGAAAATTCTAAAAGTTCCGGTTTTTCTGCTTTAAACTCTAGGTACACATCCAAAATGTATTACTGAGTTGAAAGAAGTGGATTCTGGTGCATGGTTTTGAAACCGCAGTCAGAAAAAAATTCACATCCATATCAACATTTTTATCACCCCCGGGGCTGTCGTTTTGGTCAAAAAATGAAAATTCTAAAAGTTCCTGTTTTTCTGCTTTAAACTCTAGGTACACATCCAAAATGTATTACTGAGTTGAAAGAAGTGGATTCTGGTGCATGGTTTTGAAACCGCAGTCAGAAAAAAAATCACATCCATATCAACATTTTTATCACCCCCGGGGCGGTTGTTTTGGTCAAAAAATGAAAATTCTAAAAGTTCCTGTTTTTCTGCTTTAAACTCTAGGTACACATCCAAAATGTATTACTGAGTTGAAAGAAGTGGATTCTGGTGCATGGTTTTGAAACCGCAGACAGAAAAAAAATCACATCCATATCAACATTTTTATCATCCCCGGGGCTGTCGTTTTGGTCAAAAAATGATAATTCTAAAAGTTCCGGTTTTTCTGCTTTAAACTCTAGGTACACATCCAAAATGTATTACTGAGTTGAAAGAAGTGGATTCTGGTGCATGGTTTTGAAACCGCAGTCAGAAAAAAAATCACATCCATATCAACATTTTTATCACCCCCGGGGCTGTCGTTTTGGTCAAAAAATGAAAATTCTAAAAGTTCCGGTTTTTCTGCTTTAAACTCTAGGTACACATCCAAAATGTATTACTGAGTTGAAAGAAGTGGATTCTGGTGCATGGTTTTGAAACCGCAGTCAGAAAAAAATTCACATCCATATCAACATTTTTATCACCCCCGGGTCTGTCGTTTTGTTCAAAAAATGAAAATTCTAAAAGTTCCTGTTTTTCTGCTTTAAACTCTAGGTACACATCCAAAATGTATTACTGAGTTGAAAGAAGTGGATTCTGGTGCATGGTTTTGAAACCGCAGTCAGAAAAAAATCACATCCATATCAACATTTTTATCACCCCCGGGGCTGTCGTTTTGGTCAAAAAATGAAAATTCTAAAAGTTCCTGTTTTTCTGCTTTAAACTCTAGGTACACATCCAAAATGTATTACTGAGTTGAAAGAAGTGGATTCTGGTGCATGGTTTTGAAACCGCAGTCAGAAAAAAAATCACATCCATATCAACATTTTTATCACCCCCGGGGCTGTCGTTTTGGTCAAAAAATTAAAATTCTAAAAGTTCCGGTTTTTCTGCTTTAAACTCTAGGTACACATCCAAAATGTATTACTGAGTTGAAAGAAGTGGATTCTGGTGCATGGTTTTGAAACCGCAGTCAGAAAAAAAATCACATTCATATCAACATTTTTATCACCCTATTTAAGCTGTCGTTTTGGTAAAAAAAATGAAAATTCTAAAAGTTCCTGTTTTTCTGCTTTAAACTCTAGGTACACATCCAAAATGTATTACTGAGTTGAAAGAAGTGGATTCTGGTGCATGGTTTTGAAACCGCAGTCAGAAAAAAAAATCACATCCATATCAACATTTTTATCACCCCCGGGGCTGTCGTTTTGGTCAAAAAATGAAAATTCTAAAAGTTCCTGTTTTTCTGCTTTAAACTCTAGGTACACATCCAAAATGTATTACTGAGTTGAAAGAAGTGGATTCTGGTGCATGGTTTTGAAACCGCAGTCAGAAATAAAATCACATCCATATCAACATTTTTATCACCCCCGGGGCTGTCGTTTTGGTCATAAAATGAAAATTCTAAAAGTTCCTGTTTTTCTGCTTTAAACTCTAGGTACACATCCAAAATGTATTACTGAGTTGAAAGTAGTGGATTCTGGTTTATGGTTTTGAAACCGCAGTCAGAAAAAAAATCACATCCATATCAACATTTTTATCACCCCCGGGGCTGTCGTTTTGGTCAAAAAATGAAAATTCTAAAAGTTCCGGTTTTTCTGCTTTAAACTCTAGGTACACATCCAAAATGTATTACTGAGTTGAAAGAAGTGGATTCTGGTGCATGGTTTTGAAACCGCAGTCAGAAAAAAAATCACATTCATATCAACATTTTTATCACCCCCGGGGCTGTCGTTTTGGTCAAAAAATTAAAATTCTAAAAGTTCCGGTTTTTCTGCTTTAAACTCTAGGTACACATCCAAAATGTATTACTGAGTTGAAAGAAGTGGATTCTGGTGCATGGTTTTGAAACCGCAGTCAGAAAAAAAATCACATCCATATGAACATTTTTATATTCCCCGGGGCTGTCGTTTTGGTCAAAAAATTAAAATTCTAAAAGTTCCTGTTTTTCTGCTTTAAACTCTAGGTACACATCCAAAATGTATTACTGAGTTGAAAGAAGTGGATTCTGGTGCATGGTTTTGAAACCGCAGTCAGAAAAAAAATCACATCCATATCAACATTTTTATCACCCCCGGGGCTGTCGTTTTGGTCATAAAATGAAAATTCTAAAAGTTCCTGTTTTTCTGCTTTAAACTCTAGGTACACATCCAAAATGTATTACTGAGTTGAAAGAAGTGGATTCTGGTGCATGGTTTTGAAACCGCAGTCAGAAAAAAAATCTCATCCATATCAACATTTTTATCACCCCCGGGGCTGTCGTTTTGGTCATAAAATGAAAATTCTAAAAGTTCCTGTTTTTCTGCTTTAAACTCTAGGTACACATCCAAAATGTATTACTGAGTTGAAAGTAGTGGATTTTGGTTTATGGTTTTGAAACCGCAGTCAGAAAAAAAATCACATCCATATCAACATTTTTATCACCCCCGGGGCTGTCGTTTTGGTCAAAAAATGAAAATTCTAAAAGTTCCGGTTTTTCTGCTTTAAACTCTAGGTACACATCCAAAATGTATTACTGAGTTGAAAGAAGTGGATTCTGGTGCATGGTTTTGAAACCGCAGTCAGAAAAAAAATCACATCCATATCAACATTTTTATCACCCCCGGGGCTGTTGTTTTGGTCAAAAAATGAAAATTCTAAAAGTTCCTGTTTTTCTGCATTAAACTCTAGGTACACATCCAAAATGTATTACTGAGTTGAAAGAAGTGGATTCTGGTGCATAGTTTTGAAATCGCAGTCAGAAAAAAAATCACATCCATATCAACATTTTTATCACCCACGGGGCTGTCGTTTTGGTCAAAAAATGAAAATTCTAAAAGTTCCGGTTTTTCTGCTTTAAACTCTAGGTACACATCCAAAATGTATTACTGAGTTGAAAGAAGTGGATTCTGGTGCATGGTTTTGAAACCGCAGTCAGAAAAAAAATCACATCCATATCAACATTTTTATCACCCCCGGGGCTGTCATTTTGGTCAAAAAATGAAAATTCTAAAAGTTCCTGTTTTTCTGCTTTAAACTCTAGGTACACATCCAAAATGTATTACTGAGTTGAAAGAAGTGGATTCTGGTGCATGGTTTTGAAACCGCAGTCAGAAAAAAAATCACATCCATATCAACATTTTTATCACCTCCGGGGCTGTTGTTTTGGTCAAAAAATGAAAATTCTAAAAGTTCCTGTTTTTCTGCTTTAAACTCTAGGTACACATCCAAAATGTATTACTGAGTTGAAAGAAGTGGATTCTGGTGCATGGTTTTGAAACCGCAGTCAGAAAAAAAATCACATCCATATCAACATTTTTATCACCCCCGGGGCTGTCGTTTTGGTCAAAAAATGAAAATTCTAAAAGTTCCGGTTTTTCTGCTTTAAACTCTAGGTACACATCCAAAATGTATTACTGAGTTGAAAGAAGTGGATTCTGGTGCATGGTTTTGAAACCGCAGTCAGAAAAAAATTCACATCCATATCAACATTTTTATTATCCCCGGATCTGTCGTTTTGTTCAAAAAATGAAAATTCTAAAAGTTCCTGTTTTTCTGCTTTAAACTCTAGGTACACATCCAAAATGTATTACTGAGTTGAAAGAAGTGGATTCTGGTGCATGGTTTTGAAACCGCAGTCAGAAAAAAAATCACATCCATATCAACATTTTTATCACCCCCGGGGCTGTCGTTTTGGTCAAAAAATGAAAATTCTAAAAGTTCCTGTTTTTCTGCTTTAAACTCTAGGTACACATCCAAAATGTATTACTGAGTTGAAAGAAGTGGATTCTGGTGCATGGTTTTGAAACCGCAGTCAGAAAAAAATTCACATCCATATCAACATTTTTATCACCCCCGGGTCTGTCGTTTTGTTCAAAAAATGAAAATTCTAAAAGTTCCTGTTTTTCTGCTTTAAACTCTAGGTACACATCCAAAATGTATTACTGAGTTGAAAGAAGTGGATTCTGGTGCATGGTTTTGAAACCGCAGTCAGAAAAAAAATCACATCCATATCAACATTTTTATCACCCCCGGGGCTGTCGTTTTGGTCAAAAAATGAAAATTCTAAAAGTTCCTGTTTTTCTGCTTTAAACTCTAGGTACACATCCAAAATGTATTACTGAGTTGAAAGAAGTGGATTCTGGTGCATGGTTTTGAAACCGCAGTCAGAAAAAAAATCACATCCATATCAACATTTTTATCACCCCAGGGGCTGTCGTTTTGGTCAAAAAATGAAAATTCTAAAAGTTCCGGTTTTTCTGCTTTAAACTCTAGGTACACATCCAAAATGTATTACTGAGTTGAAAGAAGTGGATTCTGGTGCATGGTTTTGAAACCGCAGTCAGAAAAAAAATCACATTCATATCAACATTTTTATAACCCTATTTAAGCTGTCGTTTTGGTAAAAAAATGAAAATTCTAAAAGTTCCTGTTTTTCTGCTTTAAACTCTAGGTACACATCCAAAATGTATTACTGAGTTGAAAGAAGTGGATTCTGGTGCATGGTTTTGAAACCGCAGTCAGAAAAAAAAATCACATCCATATCAACATTTTTATCACCCCCGGGGCTGTCGTTTTGGTCAAAAAATGAAAATTCTAAAAGTTCCTGTTTTTCTGCTTTAAACTCTAGGTACACATCCAAAATGTATTACTGAGTTGAAAGAAGTGGATTCTGGTGCATGGTTTTGAAACCGCAGTCAGAAAAAAAATCACATCCATATCAACATTTTTATCACCCCCGGGGCTGTCGTTTTGGTCATAAAATGAAAATTCTAAAAGTTCCGGTTTTTCTGCTTTAAACTCTAGGTACACATCCAAAATGTATTACTGAGTTGAAAGAAGTGGATTCTGGTGCATGGTTTTGAAACCGCAGTCAGAAAAAAAATCACATTCATATCAACATTTTTATCACCCCCGGGGCTGTCGTTTTGGTCAAAAAATTAAAATTCTAAAAGTTCCGGTTTTTCTGCTTTAAACTCTAGGTACACATCCAAAATGTATTACTGAGTTGAAAGAAGTGGATTCTGGTGCATGGTTTTGAAACCGCAGTCAGAAAAAAAATCACATCCATATCAACATTTTTATAACCCCCGGGGCTGTCGTTTTGGTCAAAAAATTAAAATTCTAAAAGTTCCTGTTTTTCTGCTTTAAACTCTAGGTACACATCCAAAATGTATTACTGAGTTGAAAGAAGTGGATTCTGGTTCATGGTTTTGAAACCGCAGTCAGAAAAAAAATCACATCCATATCAACATTTTTATAACCCCCGGGGCTGTCGTTTTGGTCAAAAAATTAAAATTCTAAAAGTTCCTGTTTTTCTGCTTTAAACTCTAGGTACACATCCAAAATGTATTACTGAGTTGAAAGAAGTGGATTCTGGTTCATGGTTTTGAAACCGCAGTCAGAAAAAAAATCACATCCATATCAACATTTTTATAACCCCCGGGGCTGTCGTTTTGGTCAAAAAATGAAAATTCTAAAAGTTCCTGTTTTTCTGCTTTAAACTCTAGGTACACATCCAAAATGTATTACTGAGTTGAAAGAAGTGGTATCTGGTGCATGGTTTTGAAACCGCAGTCAGAAAAAAAAATCACATCCATATCAACATTTTTATCATCCCCGGGGCTGTCGTTTTGGTCAAAGAATGAAAATTCTAAAAGTTCCTGTTTTTCTGCTTTAAACTCTAGGTACACATCCAAAATGTATTACTGAGTTGAAAGAAGTGGATTCTGGTGCATGGTTTTGAAACCGCAGTCAGAAAAAAAAATCACATCCATATCAACATTTTTATCACCCCCGGGGCTGTCGTTTTGGTCAAAAAATGAAAATTCTAAAAGTTCCTGTTTTTCTGCTTTAAACTCTAGGTACACATCCAAAATGTATTACTGAGTTGAAAGAAGTGGATTCTGGTGCATGGTTTTGAAACCGCAGTCAGAAAAAAAATCACATCCATATCAACATTTTTATCACCCCCGGGGCTGTCGTTTTGGTCATAAAATGAAAATTCTAAAAGTTCCTGTTTTTCTGCTTTAAACTCTAGGTACACATCCAAAATGTATTACTGAGTTGAAAGAAGTGGATTCTGGTGCATGGTTTTGAAACCGCAGTCAGAAAAAAAATCACATCCATATCAACATTTTTATCTCCCCCCGGGGCTGTCGTTTTGGTCATAAAATGAAAATTCTAAAAGTTCCTGTTTTTCTGCTTTAAACTCTAGGTACACATCCAAAATGTATTACTGAGTTGAAAGTAGTGGATTCTGGTTTATGGTTTTGAAACCGCAGTCAGAAAAAAAATCACATCCATATCAACATTTTTATCACCCATCGGGGCTGTCGTTTTGGTCAAAAAATGAAAATTCTAAAAGTTCCTGTTTTTCTGCTTTAAACTCTAGGTACACATCCAAAATGTATTACTGAGTTGAAAGAAGTGGATTCTGGTGCATGGTTTTGAAACCGCAGTCAGAAAAAAAATCACATCCATATCAACATTTTTATCACCCCAGGGGCTGTCGTTTTGGTCAAAAAATGAAAATTCTAAAAGTTCCGGTTTTTCTGCTTTAAACTCTAGGTACACATCCAAAATGTATTACTGAGTTGAAAGAAGTGGATTCTGGTGCATGGTTTTGAAACCGCAGTCAGAAAAAAAATCACATTCATATCAACATTTTTATAACCCTATTTAAGCTGTCGTTTTGGTAAAAAAATGAAAATTCTAAAAGTTCCTGTTTTTCTGCTTTAAACTCTAGGTACACATCCAAAATGTATTACTGAGTTGAAAGAAGTGGATTCTGGTGCATGGTTTTGAAACCGCAGTCAGAAAAAAAAATCACATCCATATCAACATTTTTATCACCCCCGGGGCTGTCGTTTTGGTCAAAAAATGAAAATTCTAAAAGTTCCTGTTTTTCTGCTTTAAACTCTAGGTACACATCCAAAATGTATTACTGAGTTGAAAGAAGTGGATTCTGGTGCATGGTTTTGAAACCGCAGTCAGAAAAAAAATCACATCCATATCAACATTTTTATCACCCCCGGGGCTGTCGTTTTGGTCATAAAATGAAAATTCTAAAAGTTCCTGTTTTTCTGCTTTAAACTCTAGGTACACATCCAAAATGTATTACTGAGTTGAAAGTAGTGGATTCTGGTTTATGGTTTTGAAACCGCAGTCAGAAAAAAAATCACATCCATATCAACATTTTTATCACCCCCGGGGCTGTCGTTTTGGTCAAAAAATGAAAATTCTAAAAGTTCCGGTTTTTCTGCTTTAAACTCTAGGTACACATCCAAAATGTATTACTGAGTTGAAAGAAGTGGATTCTGGTGCATGGTTTTGAAACCGCAGTCAGAAAAAAAATCACATTCATATCAACATTTTTATCACCCCCGGGGCTGTCGTTTTGGTCAAAAAATTAAAATTCTAAAAGTTCCGGTTTTTCTGCTTTAAACTCTAGGTACACATCCAAAATGTATTACTGAGTTGAAAGAAGTGGATTCTGGTGCATGGTTTTGAAACCGCAGTCAGAAAAAAAATCACATCCATATCAACATTTTTATAACCCCCGGGGCTGTCGTTTTGGTCAAAAAATTAAAATTCTAAAAGTTCCTGTTTTTCTGCTTTAAACTCTAGGTACACATCCAAAATGTATTACTGAGTTGAAAGAAGTGGATTCTGGTTCATGGTTTTGAAACCGCAGTCAGAAAAAAAATCACATCCATATCAACATTTTTATAACCCCCGGGGCTGTCGTTTTGGTCAAAAAATTAAAATTCTAAAAGTTCCTGTTTTTCTGCTTTAAACTCTAGGTACACATCCAAAATGTATTACTGAGTTGAAAGAAGTGGATTCTGGTTCATGGTTTTGAAACCGCAGTCAGAAAAAAAATCACATCCATATCAACATTTTTATAACCCCCGGGGCTGTCGTTTTGGTCAAAAAATGAAAATTCTAAAAGTTCCTGTTTTTCTGCTTTAAACTCTAGGTACACATCCAAAATGTATTACTGAGTTGAAAGAAGTGGTATCTGGTGCATGGTTTTGAAACCGCAGTCAGAAAAAAAAATCACATCCATATCAACATTTTTATCATCCCCGGGGCTGTCGTTTTGGTCAAAAAATGAAAATTCTAAAAGTTCCTGTTTTTCTGCTTTAAACTCTAGGTACACATCCAAAATGTATTACTGAGTTGAAAGAAGTGGATTCTGGTGCATGGTTTTGAAACCGCAGTCAGAAAAAAAAATCACATCCATATCAACATTTTTATCACCCCCGGGGCTGTCGTTTTGGTCAAAAAATGAAAATTCTAAAAGTTCCTGTTTTTCTGCTTTAAACTCTAGGTACACATCCAAAATGTATTACTGAGTTGAAAGAAGTGGATTCTGGTGCATGGTTTTGAAACCGCAGTCAGAAAAAAAATCACATCCATATCAACATTTTTATCACCCCCGGGGCTGTCGTTTTGGTCATAAAATGAAAATTCTAAAAGTTCCTGTTTTTCTGCTTTAAACTCTAGGTACACATCCAAAATGTATTACTGAGTTGAAAGAAGTGGATTCTGGTGCATGGTTTTGAAACCGCAGTCAGAAAAAAAATCACATCCATATCAACATTTTTATCTCCCCCCGGGGCTGTCGTTTTGGTCATAAAATGAAAATTCTAAAAGTTCCTGTTTTTCTGCTTTAAACTCTAGGTACACATCCAAAATGTATTACTGAGTTGAAAGTAGTGGATTCTGGTTTATGGTTTTGAAACCGCAGTCAGAAAAAAAATCACATCCATATCAACATTTTTATCACCCCCGGGGCTGTCGTTTTGGTCAAAAAATGAAAATTCTAAAAGTTCCGGTTTTTCTGCTTTAAACTCTAGGTACACATCCAAAATGTATTACTGAGTTGAAAGAAGTGGATTCTGGTGCATGGTTTTGAAACCGCAGTCAGAAAAAAAATCACATTCATATCGACATTTTTTCACCCCCGGGGCTGTTGTTTTGGTCAAAAAATGAAAATTCTAAAAGTTCCTGTTTTTCTGCTTTAAACTCTAGGTACACATCCAAAATGTATTACTGAGTTGAAAGAAGTGGATTCTGGTGCATGGTTTTGAAACCGCAGTCAGAAAAAAAATCACATCCATATCAACATTTTTATCACCCCCGGGGCTGTCGTTTTGGTCAAAAAATGAAAATTCTAAAAGTTCCGGTTTTTCTGCTTTAAACTCTAGGTACACATCCAAAATGTATTACTGAGTTGAAAGAAGTGGATTCTGGTGCATGGTTTTGAAACCGCAGTCAGAAAAAAAATCACATCCATATCAACATTTTTATCTCCCCCCGGGGCTGTCGTTTTGGTCATAAAATGAAAATTCTAAAAGTTCCTGTTTTTCTGCTTTAAACTCTAGGTACACATCCAAAATGTATTACTGAGTTGAAAGTAGTGGATTCTGGTTTATGGTTTTGAAACCGCAGTCAGAAAAAAAATCACATCCATATCAACATTTTTATCACCCATCGGGGCTGTCGTTTTGGTCAAAAAATGAAAATTCTAAAAGTTCCTGTTTTTCTGCTTTAAACTCTAGGTACACATCCAAAATGTATTACTGAGTTGAAAGAAGTGGATTCTGGTGCATGGTTTTGAAACCGCAGTCAGAAAAAAAATCACATCCATATCAACATTTTTATCACCCCAGGGGCTGTCGTTTTGGTCAAAAAATGAAAATTCTAAAAGTTCCGGTTTTTCTGCTTTAAACTCTAGGTACACATCCAAAATGTATTACTGAGTTGAAAGAAGTGGATTCTGGTGCATGGTTTTGAAACCGCAGTCAGAAAAAAAATCACATTCATATCAACATTTTTATAACCCTATTTAAGCTGTCGTTTTGGTAAAAAAATGAAAATTCTAAAAGTTCCTGTTTTTCTGCTTTAAACTCTAGGTACACATCCAAAATGTATTACTGAGTTGAAAGAAGTGGATTCTGGTGCATGGTTTTGAAACCGCAGTCAGAAAAAAAAATCACATCCATATCAACATTTTTATCACCCCCGGGGCTGTCGTTTTGGTCAAAAAATGAAAATTCTAAAAGTTCCTGTTTTTCTGCTTTAAACTCTAGGTACACATCCAAAATGTATTACTGAGTTGAAAGAAGTGGATTCTGGTGCATGGTTTTGAAACCGCAGTCAGAAAAAAAATCACATCCATATCAACATTTTTATCACCCCCGGGGCTGTCGTTTTGGTCATAAAATGAAAATTCTAAAAGTTCCTGTTTTTCTGCTTTAAACTCTAGGTACACATCCAAAATGTATTACTGAGTTGAAAGTAGTGGATTCTGGTTTATGGTTTTGAAACCGCAGTCAGAAAAAAAATCACATCCATATCAACATTTTTATCACCCCCGGGGCTGTCGTTTTGGTCAAAAAATGAAAATTCTAAAAGTTCCGGTTTTTCTGCTTTAAACTCTAGGTACACATCCAAAATGTATTACTGAGTTGAAAGAAGTGGATTCTGGTGCATGGTTTTGAAACCGCAGTCAGAAAAAAAATCACATTCATATCAACATTTTTATCACCCCCGGGGCTGTCGTTTTGGTCAAAAAATTAAAATTCTAAAAGTTCCGGTTTTTCTGCTTTAAACTCTAGGTACACATCCAAAATGTATTACTGAGTTGAAAGAAGTGGATTCTGGTGCATGGTTTTGAAACCGCAGTCAGAAAAAAAATCACATCCATATCAACATTTTTATAACCCCCGGGGCTGTCGTTTTGGTCAAAAAATTAAAATTCTAAAAGTTCCTGTTTTTCTGCTTTAAACTCTAGGTACACATCCAAAATGTATTACTGAGTTGAAAGAAGTGGATTCTGGTTCATGGTTTTGAAACCGCAGTCAGAAAAAAAATCACATCCATATCAACATTTTTATCACCCCCGGGGCTGTTGTTTTGGTCAAAAAATGAAAATTCTAAAAGTTCCTGTTTTTCTGCTTTAAACTCTAGGTACACATCCAAAATGTATTACTGAGTTGAAAGAAGTGGTATCTGGTGCATGGTTTTGAAACCGCAGTCAGAAAAAAAAATCACATCCATATCAACATTTTTATCATCCCCGGGGCTGTCGTTTTGGTCAAAAAATGAAAATTCTAAAAGTTCCTGTTTTTCTGCTTTAAACTCTAGGTACACATCCAAAATGTATTACTGAGTTGAAAGAAGTGGATTCTGGTGCATGGTTTTGAAACCGCAGTCAGAAAAAAAATCACATCCATATCAACATTTTTATCACCCCCGGGGCTGTCGTTTTGGTCAAAAAATGAAAATTCTAAAAGTTCCTGTTTTTCTGCTTTAAACTCTAGGTACACATCCAAAATGTATTACTGAGTTGAAAGAAGTGGATTCTGGTGCATGGTTTTGAAACCGCAGTCAGAAAAAAAATCACATCCATATCAACATTTTTATCACCCCCGGGGCTGTCGTTTTGGTCATAAAATGAAAATTCTAAAAGTTCCTGTTTTTCTGCTTTAAACTCTAGGTACACATCCAAAATGTATTACTGAGTTGAAAGAAGTGGATTCTGGTGCATGGTTTTGAAACCGCAGTCAGAAAAAAAATCACATCCATATCAACATTTTTATCTCCCCCCGGGGCTGTCGTTTTGGTCATAAAATGAAAATTCTAAAAGTTCCTGTTTTTCTGCTTTAAACTCTAGGTACACATCCAAAATGTATTACTGAGTTGAAAGTAGTGGATTCTGGTTTATGGTTTTGAAACCGCAGTCAGAAAAAAAATCACATCCATATCAACATTTTTATCACCCATCGGGGCTGTCGTTTTGGTCAAAAAATGAAAATTCTAAAAGTTCCTGTTTTTCTGCTTTAAACTCTAGGTACACATCCAAAATGTATTACTGAGTTGAAAGAAGTGGATTCTGGTGCATGGTTTTGAAACCGCAGTCAGAAAAAAAATCACATCCATATCAACATTTTTATCACCCCAGGGGCTGTCGTTTTGGTCAAAAAATGAAAATTCTAAAAGTTCCGGTTTTTCTGCTTTAAACTCTAGGTACACATCCAAAATGTATTACTGAGTTGAAAGAAGTGGATTCTGGTGCATGGTTTTGAAACCGCAGTCAGAAAAAAAATCACATTCATATCAACATTTTTATAACCCTATTTAAGCTGTCGTTTTGGTAAAAAAATGAAAATTCTAAAAGTTCCTGTTTTTCTGCTTTAAACTCTAGGTACACATCCAAAATGTATTACTGAGTTGAAAGAAGTGGATTCTGGTGCATGGTTTTGAAACCGCAGTCAGAAAAAAAAATCACATCCATATCAACATTTTTATCACCCCCGGGGCTGTCGTTTTGGTCAAAAAATGAAAATTCTAAAAGTTCCTGTTTTTCTGCTTTAAACTCTAGGTACACATCCAAAATGTATTACTGAGTTGAAAGAAGTGGATTCTGGTGCATGGTTTTGAAACCGCAGTCAGAAAAAAAATCACATCCATATCAACATTTTTATCACCCCCGGGGCTGTCGTTTTGGTCATAAAATGAAAATTCTAAAAGTTCCTGTTTTTCTGCTTTAAACTCTAGGTACACATCCAAAATGTATTACTGAGTTGAAAGTAGTGGATTCTGGTTTATGGTTTTGAAACCGCAGTCAGAAAAAAAATCACATCCATATCAACATTTTTATCACCCCCGGGGCTGTCGTTTTGGTCAAAAAATGAAAATTCTAAAAGTTCCGGTTTTTCTGCTTTAAACTCTAGGTACACATCCAAAATGTATTACTGAGTTGAAAGAAGTGGATTCTGGTGCATGGTTTTGAAACCGCAGTCAGAAAAAAAATCACATTCATATCAACATTTTTATCACCCCCGGGGCTGTCGTTTTGGTCAAAAAATTAAAATTCTAAAAGTTCCGGTTTTTCTGCTTTAAACTCTAGGTACACATCCAAAATGTATTACTGAGTTGAAAGAAGTGGATTCTGGTGCATGGTTTTGAAACCGCAGTCAGAAAAAAAATCACATCCATATCAACATTTTTATAACCCCCGGGGCTGTCGTTTTGGTCAAAAAATTAAAATTCTAAAAGTTCCTGTTTTTCTGCTTTAAACTCTAGGTACACATCCAAAATGTATTACTGAGTTGAAAGAAGTGGATTCTGGTTCATGGTTTTGAAACCGCAGTCAGAAAAAAAATCACATCCATATCAACATTTTTATAACCCCCGGGGCTGTCGTTTTGGTCAAAAAATTAAAATTCTAAAAGTTCCTGTTTTTCTGCTTTAAACTCTAGGTACACATCCAAAATGTATTACTGAGTTGAAAGAAGTGGATTCTGGTTCATGGTTTTGAAACCGCAGTCAGAAAAAAAATCACATCCATATCAACATTTTTATAACCCCCGGGGCTGTCGTTTTGGTCAAAAAATGAAAATTCTAAAAGTTCCTGTTTTTCTGCTTTAAACTCTAGGTACACATCCAAAATGTATTACTGAGTTGAAAGAAGTGGTATCTGGTGCATGGTTTTGAAACCGCAGTCAGAAAAAAAAATCACATCCATATCAACATTTTTATCATCCCCGGGGCTGTCGTTTTGGTCAAAAAATGAAAATTCTAAAAGTTCCTGTTTTTCTGCTTTAAACTCTAGGTACACATCCAAAATGTATTACTGAGTTGAAAGAAGTGGATTCTGGTGCATGGTTTTGAAACCGCAGTCAGAAAAAAAAATCACATCCATATCAACATTTTTATCACCCCCGGGGCTGTCGTTTTGGTCAAAAAATGAAAATTCTAAAAGTTCCTGTTTTTCTGCTTTAAACTCTAGGTACACATCCAAAATGTATTACTGAGTTGAAAGAAGTGGATTCTGGTGCATGGTTTTGAAACCGCAGTCAGAAAAAAAATCACATCCATATCAACATTTTTATCACCCCCGGGGCTGTCGTTTTGGTCATAAAATGAAAATTCTAAAAGTTCCTGTTTTTCTGCTTTAAACTCTAGGTACACATCCAAAATGTATTACTGAGTTGAAAGAAGTGGATTCTGGTGCATGGTTTTGAAACCGCAGTCAGAAAAAAAATCACATCCATATCAACATTTTTATCTCCCCCCGGGGCTGTCGTTTTGGTCATAAAATGAAAATTCTAAAAGTTCCTGTTTTTCTGCTTTAAACTCTAGGTACACATCCAAAATGTATTACTGAGTTGAAAGTAGTGGATTCTGGTTTATGGTTTTGAAACCGCAGTCAGAAAAAAAATCACATCCATATCAACATTTTTATCACCCCCGGGGCTGTCGTTTTGGTCAAAAAATGAAAATTCTAAAAGTTCCGGTTTTTCTGCTTTAAACTCTAGGTACACATCCAAAATGTATTACTGAGTTGAAAGAAGTGGATTCTGGTGCATGGTTTTGAAACCGCAGTCAGAAAAAAAATCACATTCATATCGACATTTTTTCACCCCCGGGGCTGTTGTTTTGGTCAAAAAATGAAAATTCTAAAAGTTCCTGTTTTTCTGCTTTAAACTCTAGGTACACATCCAAAATGTATTACTGAGTTGAAAGAAGTGGATTCTGGTGCATGGTTTTGAAACCGCAGTCAGAAAAAAAATCACATCCATATCAACATTTTTATCACCCCCGGGGCTGTCGTTTTGGTCAAAAAATGAAAATTCTAAAAGTTCCGGTTTTTCTGCTTTAAACTCTAGGTACACATCCAAAATGTATTACTGAGTTGAAAGAAGTGGATTCTGGTGCATGGTTTTGAAACCGCAGTCAGAAAAAAAATCACATCCATATCAACATTTTTATCTCCCCCCGGGGCTGTCGTTTTGGTCATAAAATGAAAATTCTAAAAGTTCCTGTTTTTCTGCTTTAAACTCTAGGTACACATCCAAAATGTATTACTGAGTTGAAAGTAGTGGATTCTGGTTTATGGTTTTGAAACCGCAGTCAGAAAAAAAATCACATCCATATCAACATTTTTATCACCCATCGGGGCTGTCGTTTTGGTCAAAAAATGAAAATTCTAAAAGTTCCTGTTTTTCTGCTTTAAACTCTAGGTACACATCCAAAATGTATTACTGAGTTGAAAGAAGTGGATTCTGGTGCATGGTTTTGAAACCGCAGTCAGAAAAAAAATCACATCCATATCAACATTTTTATCACCCCAGGGGCTGTCGTTTTGGTCAAAAAATGAAAATTCTAAAAGTTCCGGTTTTTCTGCTTTAAACTCTAGGTACACATCCAAAATGTATTACTGAGTTGAAAGAAGTGGATTCTGGTGCATGGTTTTGAAACCGCAGTCAGAAAAAAAATCACATTCATATCAACATTTTTATAACCCTATTTAAGCTGTCGTTTTGGTAAAAAAATGAAAATTCTAAAAGTTCCTGTTTTTCTGCTTTAAACTCTAGGTACACATCCAAAATGTATTACTGAGTTGAAAGAAGTGGATTCTGGTGCATGGTTTTGAAACCGCAGTCAGAAAAAAAAATCACATCCATATCAACATTTTTATCACCCCCGGGGCTGTCGTTTTGGTCAAAAAATGAAAATTCTAAAAGTTCCTGTTTTTCTGCTTTAAACTCTAGGTACACATCCAAAATGTATTACTGAGTTGAAAGAAGTGGATTCTGGTGCATGGTTTTGAAACCGCAGTCAGAAAAAAAATCACATCCATATCAACATTTTTATCACCCCCGGGGCTGTCGTTTTGGTCATAAAATGAAAATTCTAAAAGTTCCTGTTTTTCTGCTTTAAACTCTAGGTACACATCCAAAATGTATTACTGAGTTGAAAGTAGTGGATTCTGGTTTATGGTTTTGAAACCGCAGTCAGAAAAAAAATCACATCCATATCAACATTTTTATCACCCCCGGGGCTGTCGTTTTGGTCAAAAAATGAAAATTCTAAAAGTTCCGGTTTTTCTGCTTTAAACTCTAGGTACACATCCAAAATGTATTACTGAGTTGAAAGAAGTGGATTCTGGTGCATGGTTTTGAAACCGCAGTCAGAAAAAAAATCACATTCATATCAACATTTTTATCACCCCCGGGGCTGTCGTTTTGGTCAAAAAATTAAAATTCTAAAAGTTCCGGTTTTTCTGCTTTAAACTCTAGGTACACATCCAAAATGTATTACTGAGTTGAAAGAAGTGGATTCTGGTGCATGGTTTTGAAACCGCAGTCAGAAAAAAAATCACATCCATATCAACATTTTTATAACCCCCGGGGCTGTCGTTTTGGTCAAAAAATTAAAATTCTAAAAGTTCCTGTTTTTCTGCTTTAAACTCTAGGTACACATCCAAAATGTATTACTGAGTTGAAAGAAGTGGATTCTGGTTCATGGTTTTGAAACCGCAGTCAGAAAAAAAATCACATCCATATCAACATTTTTATAACCCCCGGGGCTGTCGTTTTGGTCAAAAAATTAAAATTCTAAAAGTTCCTGTTTTTCTGCTTTAAACTCTAGGTACACATCCAAAATGTATTACTGAGTTGAAAGAAGTGGATTCTGGTTCATGGTTTTGAAACCGCAGTCAGAAAAAAAATCACATCCATATCAACATTTTTATAACCCCCGGGGCTGTCGTTTTGGTCAAAAAATGAAAATTCTAAAAGTTCCTGTTTTTCTGCTTTAAACTCTAGGTACACATCCAAAATGTATTACTGAGTTGAAAGAAGTGGTATCTGGTGCATGGTTTTGAAACCGCAGTCAGAAAAAAAAATCACATCCATATCAACATTTTTATCATCCCCGGGGCTGTCGTTTTGGTCAAAAAATGAAAATTCTAAAAGTTCCTGTTTTTCTGCTTTAAACTCTAGGTACACATCCAAAATGTATTACTGAGTTGAAAGAAGTGGATTCTGGTGCATGGTTTTGAAACCGCAGTCAGAAAAAAAAATCACATCCATATCAACATTTTTATCACCCCCGGGGCTGTCGTTTTGGTCAAAAAATGAAAATTCTAAAAGTTCCTGTTTTTCTGCTTTAAACTCTAGGTACACATCCAAAATGTATTACTGAGTTGAAAGAAGTGGATTCTGGTGCATGGTTTTGAAACCGCAGTCAGAAAAAAAATCACATCCATATCAACATTTTTATCACCCCCGGGGCTGTCGTTTTGGTCATAAAATGAAAATTCTAAAAGTTCCTGTTTTTCTGCTTTAAACTCTAGGTACACATCCAAAATGTATTACTGAGTTGAAAGAAGTGGATTCTGGTGCATGGTTTTGAAACCGCAGTCAGAAAAAAAATCACATCCATATCAACATTTTTATCTCCCCCCGGGGCTGTCGTTTTGGTCATAAAATGAAAATTCTAAAAGTTCCTGTTTTTCTGCTTTAAACTCTAGGTACACATCCAAAATGTATTACTGAGTTGAAAGTAGTGGATTCTGGTTTATGGTTTTGAAACCGCAGTCAGAAAAAAAATCACATCCATATCAACATTTTTATCACCCCCGGGGCTGTCGTTTTGGTCAAAAAATGAAAATTCTAAAAGTTCCGGTTTTTCTGCTTTAAACTCTAGGTACACATCCAAAATGTATTACTGAGTTGAAAGAAGTGGATTCTGGTGCATGGTTTTGAAACCGCAGTCAGAAAAAAAATCACATTCATATCGACATTTTTTCACCCCCGGGGCTGTTGTTTTGGTCAAAAAATGAAAATTCTAAAAGTTCCTGTTTTTCTGCTTTAAACTCTAGGTACACATCCAAAATGTATTACTGAGTTGAAAGAAGTGGATTCTGGTGCATGGTTTTGAAACCGCAGTCAGAAAAAAAATCACATCCATATCAACATTTTTATCACCCCCGGGGCTGTCGTTTTGGTCAAAAAATGAAAATTCTAAAAGTTCCGGTTTTTCTGCTTTAAACTCTAGGTACACATCCAAAATGTATTACTGAGTTGAAAGAAGTGGATTTTGGTGCATGGTTTTGAAACCGCAGTCAGAAAAAAAATCACATCCATATCAACATTTTTATCACCCCCGGGGCTGTCATTTTGGTCAAAAAATGAAAATTCTAAAAGTTCCTGTTTTTCTGCTTTAAACTCTAGGTACACATCCAAAATGTATTACTGAGTTGAAAGAAGTGGATTCTGGTGCATGGTTTTGAAACCGCAGTCAGAAAAAAAATCACATCCATATCAACATTTTTATCACCCCCGGGGCTGTTGTTTTGGTCAAAAAATGAAAATTCTAAAAGTTCCTGTTTTTCTGCTTTAAACTCTAGGTACACATCCAAAATGTATTACTGAGTTGAAAGAAGTGGATTCTGGTGCATGGTTTTGAAACCGCAGTCAGAAAAAAAATCACATCCATATCAACATTTTTATCACCCCCGGGGCTGTCGTTTTGGTCAAAAAATGAAAATTCTAAAAGTTCCGGTTTTTCTGCTTTAAACTCTAGGTACACATCCAAAATGTATTACTGAGTTGAAAGAAGTGGATTCTGGTGCATGGTTTTGAAACCGCAGTCAGAAAAAAATTCACATCCATGTCAACATTTTTATTACCCCCGGGTCTGTCGTTTTGTTCAAAAAATGAAAATTCTAAAAGTTCCTGTTTTTCTGCTTTAAACTCTAGGTACACATCCAAAATGTATTACTGAGTTGAAAGAAGTGGATTCTGGTGCATGGTTTTGAAACCGCAGTCAGAAAAAAAATCACATCCATATCAATATTTTTATCACCCCCGGGGCTGTCGTTTTGGTCAAAAAATGAAAATTCTAAAAGTTCCTGTTTTTCTGCTTTAAACTCTAGGTACACATCCAAAATGTATTACTGAGTTGAAAGAAGTGGATTCTGGTGCATGGTTTTGAAACCGCAGTCAGAAAAAAATTCACATCCATATCAACATTTTTATCACCCCCGGGTCTGTCGTTTTGGTCAAAAAATGAAAATTCTAAAAGTTCCTGTTTTTCTGCTTTAAACTCTAGGTACACATCCAAAATGTATTACTGAGTTGAAAGAAGTGGATTCTGGTGCATGGTTTTGAAACCGCAGTCAGAAAAAAAATCACATCCATATCAACATTTTTATCACCCCCGGGGCTGTCGTTTTGGTCAAAAAATGAAAATTCTAAAAGTTCCTGTTTTTCTGCTTTAAACTCTAGGTACACATCCAAAATGTATTACTGAGTTGAAAGAAGTGGATTCTGGTGCATGGTTTTGAAACCGCAGTCAGAAAAAAAATCACATCCATATCAACATTTTTATCACCCCCGGGGCTGTCGTTTTGGTCAAAAAATGAAAATTCTAAAAGTTCCGGTTTTTCTGCTTTAAACTCTAGGTACACATCCAAAATGTATTACTGAGTTGAAAGAAGTGGATTCTGGTGCATGGTTTTGAAACCGCAGTCAGAAAAAAAATCACATTCATATCAACATTTTTATCACCCTATTTAAGCTGTCGTTTTGGTCAAAAAATGAAAATTCTAAAAGTTCCTGTTTTTCTGCTTTAAACTCTAGGTACACATCCAAAATGTATTACTGAGTTGAAAGAAGTGGATTCTGGTGCATGGTTTTGAAACCGCAGTCAGAAAAAAAAATCACATCCATATCAACATTTTTATCACCCCCGGGGCTGTCGTTTTGGTCAAAAAATGAAAATTCTAAAAGTTCCTGTTTTTCTGCTTTAAACTCTAGGTACACATCCAAAATGTATTACTGAGTTGAAAGAAGTGGATTCTGGTGCATGGTTTTGAAACCGCAGTCAGAAAAAAAATCACATCCATATCAACATTTTTATCACCCCCGGGGCTGTCGTTTTGGTCATAAAATGAAAATTCTAAAAGTTCCTGTTTTTCTGCTTTAAACTCTAGGTACACATCCAAAATGTATTACTGAGTTGAAAGAAGTGGATTCTGGTGCATGGTTTTGAAACCGCAGTCAGAAAAAAAATCACATCCATATCAACATTTTTATAACCCCCGGGGCTGTCGTTTTGGTCAAAAAATTAAAATTCTAAAAGTTCCTGTTTTTCTGCTTTAAACTCTAGGTACACATCCAAAATGTATTACTGAGTTGAAAGAAGTGGATTCTGGTTCATGGTTTTGAAACCGCAGTCAGAAAAAAAATCACATCCATATCAACATTTTTATAACCCCCGGGGCTGTCGTTTTGGTCAAAAAATGAAAATTCTAAAAGTTCCTGTTTTTCTGCTTTAAACTCTAGGTACACATCCAAAATGTATTACTGAGTTGAAAGAAGTGGTATCTGGTGCATGGTTTTGAAACCGCAGTCAGAAAAAAAATCACATCCATATCAACATTTTTATCACCCCCGGGGCTGTCTTTTTGGTCAAAAAATGAAAATTCTAAAAGTTCCTGTTTTTCTGCTTTAAACTCTAGGTACACATCCAAAATGTATTACTGAGTTGAAAGAAGTGGATTCTGGTGCATGGTTTTGAAACCGCAGTCAGAAAAAAAATCACATCCATATCAACATTTTTATCACCCCCGGGGCTGTCATTTTGGTCAAAAAATGAAAATTCTAAAAGTTCCTGTTTTTCTGCTTTAAACTCTAGGTACACATCCAAAATGTATTACTGAGTTGAAAGAAGTGGATTCTGGTGCATGGTTTTGAAACCGCAGTCAGAAAACAAATCACATCCATATCAACATTTTTATCACCCCCGGGGCTGTTGTTTTGGTCAAAAAATGAAAATTCTAAAAGTTCCTGTTTTTCTGCTTTAAACTCTAGGTACACATCCAAAATGTATTACTGAGTTGAAAGAAGTGGATTCTGGTGCATGGTTTTGAAACCGCAGTCAGAAAAAAAATCACATCCATATCAACATTTTTATCACCCCCGGGGCTGTCGTTTTGGTCAAAAAATGAAAATTCTAAAAGTTCCGGTTTTTCTGCTTTAAACTCTAGGTACACATCCATAATGTATTACTGAGTTGAAAGAAGTGGATTCTGGTGCATGGTTTTGAAACCGCAGTCAGAAAAAAATTCACATCCATGTCAACATTTTTATTACCCCCGGGTCTGTCGTTTTGTTCAAAAAATGAAAATTCTAAAAGTTCCTGTTTTTCTGCTTTAAACTCTAGGTACACATCCAAAATGTATTACTGAGTTGAAAGAAGTGGATTCTGGTGCATGGTTTTGAAACCGCAGTCAGAAAAAAAATCACATCCATATCAACATTTTTATCACCCCCGGGGCTGTCGTTTTGGTCAAAAAATGAAAATTCTAAAAGTTCCTGTTTTTCTGCTTTAAACTCTAGGTACACATCCAAAATGTATTACTGAGTTGAAAGAAGTGGATTCTGGTGCATGGTTTTGAAACCGCAGTCAGAAAAAAATTCACATCCATATCAACATTTTTATCACCCACGGGTCTGTCGTTTTGTTCAAAAAATGAAAATTCTAAAAGTTCCTGTTTTTCTGCTTTAAACTCTAGGTACACATCCAAAATGTATTACTGAGTTGAAAGAAGTGGATTCTGGTGCATGGTTTTGAAACCGCAGTCAGAAAAAAAATCACATCCATATCAACATTTTTATCACCCCCGGGGCTGTCGTTTTGGTCAAAAAATGAAAATTCTAAAAGTTCCTGTTTTTCTGCTTTAAACTCTAGGTACACATCCAAAATGTATTACTGAGTTGAAAGAAGTGGATTCTGGTGCATGGTTTTGAAACCGCAGTCAGAAAAAAAATCACATCCATATCAACATTTTTATCACCCCCGGGGCTGTCGTTTTGGTCAAAAAATGAAAATTCTAAAAGTTCCGGTTTTTCTGCTTTAAACTCTAGGTACACATCCAAAATGTATTACTGAGTTGAAAGAAGTGGATTCTGGTGCATGGTTTTGAAACCGCAGTCAGAAAAAAAATCACATTCATATCAACATTTTTATCACCCTATTTAAGCTGTCGTTTTGGTCAAAAAATGAAAATTCTAAAAGTTCCTGTTTTTCTGCTTTAAACTCTAGGTACACATCCAAAATGTATTACTGAGTTGAAAGAAGTGGATTCTGGTGCATGGTTTTGAAACCGCAGTCAGAAAAAAAAATCACATCCATATCAACATTTTTATCACCCCCGGGGCTGTCGTTTTGGTCAAAAAATGAAAATTCTAAAAGTTCCTGTTTTTCTGCTTTAAACTCTAGGTACACATCCAAAATGTATTACTGAGTTGAAAGAAGTGGATTCTGGTGCATGGTTTTGAAACCGCAGTCAGAAAAAAAATCACATCCATATCAACATTTTTATCACCCCCGGGGCTGTCGTTTTGGTCAAAAAATGAAAATTCTAAAAGTTCCTGTTTTTCTGCTTTAAACTCTAGGTACACATCCAAAATGTATTACTGAGTTGAAAGAAGTGGATTCTGGTGCATGGTTTTGAAACCGCAGTCAGAAAAAAAATCACATCCATATCAACATTTTTATCACCCCCGGGGCTGTCGTTTTGGTCAAAAAATGAAAATTCTAAAAGTTCCGGTTTTTCTGCTTTAAACTCTAGGTACACATCCAAAATGTATTACTGAGTTGAAAGAAGTGGATTCTGGTGCATGGTTTTGAAACCGCAGTCAGAAAAAAAATCACATTCATATCAACATTTTTATCACCCTATTTAAGCTGTCGTTTTGGTCAAAAAATGAAAATTCTAAAAGTTCCTGTTTTTCTGCTTTAAACTCTAGGTACACATCCAAAATGTATTACTGAGTTGAAAGAAGTGGATTCTGGTGCATGGTTTTGAAACCGCAGTCAGAAAAAAAAATCACATCCATATCAACATTTTTATCACCCCCGGGGCTGTCGTTTTGGTCAAAAAATGAAAATTCTAAAAGTTCCTGTTTTTCTGCTTTAAACTCTAGGTACACATCCAAAATGTATTACTGAGTTGAAAGAAGTGGATTCTGGTGCATGGTTTTGAAACCGCAGTCAGAAAAAAAATCACATCCATATCAACATTTTTATCACCCCCGGGGCTGTCGTTTTGGTCATAAAATGAAAATTCTAAAAGTTCCTGTTTTTCTGCTTTAAACTCTAGGTACACATCCAAAATGTATTACTGAGTTGAAAGAAGTGGATTCTGGTGCATGGTTTTGAAACCGCAGTCAGAAAAAAAATCACATCCATATCAACATTTTTATAACCCCCGGGGCTGTCGTTTTGGTCAAAAAATAAAAATTCTAAAAGTTCCTGTTTTTCTGCTTTAAACTCTAGGTACACATCCAAAATGTATTACTGAGTTGAAAGAAGTGGATTCTGGTTCATGGTTTTGAAACCGCAGTCAGAAAAAAAATCACATCCATATCAACATTTTTATAACCCCCGGGGCTGTCGTTTTGGTCAAAAAATGAAAATTCTAAAAGTTCCTGTTTTTCTGCTTTAAACTCTAGGTACACATCCAAAATGTATTACTGAGTTGAAAGAAGTGGTATCTGGTGCATGGTTTTGAAACCGCAGTCAGAAAAAAAAATCACATCCATATCAACATTTTTATCACCCCCGGGGCTGTCTTTTTGGTCAAAAAATGAAAATTCTAAAAGTTCCTGTTTTTCTGCTTTAAACTCTAGGTACACATCCAAAATGTATTACTGAGTTGAAAGAAGTGGATTCTGGTGCATGGTTTTGAAACCGCAGTCAGAAAAAAAATCACATCCATATCAACATTTTTATCACCCCCGGGGCTGTCATTTTGGTCAAAAAATGAAAATTCTAAAAGTTCCTGTTTTTCTGCTTTAAACTCTAGGTACACATCCAAAATGTATTACTGAGTTGAAAGAAGTGGATTCTGGTGCATGGTTTTGAAACCGCAGTCAGAAAAAAATTCACATCCATATCAACATTTTTATCACCCCCGGGTCTGTCGTTTTGTTCAAAAAATGAAAATTCTAAAAGTTCCTGTTTTTCTGCTTTAAACTCTAGGTACACATCCAAAATGTATTACTGAGTTGAAAGAAGTGGATTCTGGTGCATGGTTTTGAAACCGCAGTCAGAAAAAAAATCACATCCATATCAACATTTTTATCACCCCCGGGGCTGTCGTTTTGGTCAAAAAATGAAAATTCTAAAAGTTCCTGTTTTTCTGCTTTAAACTCTAGGTACACATCCAAAATGTATTACTGAGTTGAAAGAAGTGGATTCTGGTGCATGGTTTTGAAACCGCAGTCAGAAAAAAAATCACATCCATATCAACATTTTTATCACCCCCGGGGCTGTCGTTTTGGTCAAAAAATGAAAATTCTAAAAGTTCCTGTTTTTCTGCTTTAAACTCTAGGTACACATCCAAAATGTATTACTGAGTTGAAAGAAGTGGATTCTGGTGCATGGTTTTGAAACCGCAGTCAGAAAAAAAATCACATTCATATCAACATTTTTATCACCCTATTTAAGCTGTCGTTTTGGTCAAAAAATGAAAATTCTAAAAGTTCCTGTTTTTCTGCTTTAAACTCTAGGTACACATCCAAAATGTATTACTGAGTTGAAAGAAGTGGATTCTGGTGCATGGTTTTGAAACCGCAGTCAGAAAAAAAAATCACATCCATATCAACATTTTTATCACCCCCGGGGCTGTCGTTTTGGTCAAAAAATGAAAATTCTAAAAGTTCCTGTTTTTCTGCTTTAAACTCTAGGTACACATCCAAAATGTATTACTGAGTTGAAAGAAGTGGATTCTGGTGCATGGTTTTGAAACCGCAGTCAGAAAAAAAATCACATCCATATCAACATTTTTATCACCCCCGGGGCTGTCGTTTTGGTTATAAAATGAAAATTCTAAAAGTTCCTGTTTTTCTGCTTTAAACTCTAGGTACACATCCAAAATGTATTACTGAGTTGAAAGAAGTGGATTCTGGTGCATGGTTTTGAAACCGCAGTCAGAAAAAAAATCACATCCATATCAACATTTTTATAACCCCCGGGGCTGTCGTTTTGGTCAAAAAATTAAAATTCTAAAAGTTCCTGTTTTTCTGCTTTAAACTCTAGGTACACATCCAAAATGTATTACTGAGTTGAAAGAAGTGGATTCTGGTTCATGGTTTTGAAACCGCAGTCAGAAAAAAAATCACATCCATATCAACATTTTTATAACCCCCGGGGCTGTCGTTTTGGTCAAAAAATGAAAATTCTAAAAGTTCCTGTTTTTCTGCTTTAAACTCTAGGTACACATCCAAAATGTATTACTGAGTTGAAAGAAGTGGTATCTGGTGCATGGTTTTGAAACCGCAGTCAGAAAAAAAATCACATCCATATCAACATTTTTATCACCCTATTTAAGCTGTCGTTTTGGTCAAAAAATGAAAATTCTAAAAGTTCCTGTTTTTCTGCTTTAAACTCTAGGTACACATCCAAAATGTATTACTGAGTTGAAAGAAGTGGATTCTGGTGCATGGTTTTGAAACCGCAGTCAGAAAAAAAAATCACATCCATATCAACATTTTTATTACCCCCGGGGCTGTCGTTTTGGTCAAAAAATGAAAATTCTAAAAGTTCCTGTTTTTCTGCTTTAAACTCTAGGTACACATCCAAAATGTATTACTGAGTTGAAAGAAGTGGATTCTGGTGCATGGTTTTGAAACCGCAGTCAGAAAAAAAATCACATCCATATCAACATTTTTATCACCCCCGGGGCTGTCGTTTTGGTCATAAAATGAAAATTCTAAAAGTTCCTGTTTTTCTGCTTTAAACTCTAGGTACACATCCAAAATGTATTACTGAGTTGAAAGAAGTGGATTCTGGTGCATGGTTTTGAAACCGCAGTCAGAAAAAAAATCACATCCATATCAACATTTTTATCACCCCCGGGGCTGTCGTTTTGGTCAAAAAATGAAAATTCTAAAAGTTCCTGTTTTTCTGCTTTAAACTCTAGGTACACATCCAAAATGTATTACTGAGTTGAAAGAAGTGGATTCTGGTGCATGGTTTTGAAACCGCAGTCAGAAAAAAAATCACATTCATATCAACATTTTTATCACCCTATTTAAGCTGTCGTTTTGGTAAAAAAATTAAAATTCTAAAAGTTCCTGTTTTTCTGCTTTAAACTCTAGGTACACATCCAAAATGTATTACTGAGTTGAAAGAAGTGGATTCTGGTGCATGGTTTTGAAACCGCAGTCAAAAAAAAAATCACATCCATATCAACATTTTTATCACCCCCGGGGCTGTCGTTTTGGTCAAAAAATGAAAATTCTAAAAGTTCCTGTTTTTCTGCTTTAAACTCTAGGTACACATCCAAAATGTATTACTGAGTTGAAAGAAGTGGATTCTGGTGCATGGTTTTGAAACCGCAGTCAGAAAAAAAATCACATCCATATCAACATTTTTATCATCCCCCGGGTCTGTCGTTTTGGTCAAAAAATGAAAATTCTAAAAGTTCCTGTTTTTCTGCTTTAAACTCTAGGTACACATCCAAAATGTATTACTGAGTTGAAAGAAGTGGATTCTGGTTCATGGTTTTGAAACCGCAGTCAGAAAAAAAATCACATCCATATCAACATTTTTATAACCTCGGGGCTGTCGTTTTGGTCAAAAAATGAAAATTCTAAAAGTTCCTGTTTTTCTGCTTTAAACTCTAGGTACACATCCAAAATGTATTACTGAGTTGAAAGAAGTGGATTCTGGTGCATGGTTTTGAAACCGCAGTCAGAAAAAAAATCACATTCATATCAACATTTTTAATCACCCTATTTAAGCTGTCGTTTTGGTAAAAAAATGAAAATTCTAAAAGTTCCTGTTTTTCTGCTTTAAACTCTAGGTACACATCCAAAATGTATTACTGAGTTGAAAGAAGTGGATTCTGGTGCATGGTTTTGAAACCGCAGTCAGAAAAAAAATCACATCCATATCAACATTTTTATCTACCCCGGGGCTGTCGTTTTGGTCAAAAAATGAAAATTCTCAAAGTTCCGGTTTTTCTGCTTTAAACTCTAGGTACACATCCAAAATGTATTACTGAGTTGAAAGAAGTGGATTCTGGTGCATGGTTTTGAAACCGCAGTCAGAAAAAAAATCACATCCATATCAACATTTTTATCACCCCCGGGGCTGTCGTTTTGGTCAAAAAATGAAAATTCTAAAAGTTCCTGTTTTTCTGATTTAAACTCTAGGTACACATCCAAAATGTATTACTGAGTTGAAAGAAGTGGATTCTGGTGCATGGTTTTGAAACCGCAGTCAGAAAAAAAATCACATCCATATCAACATTTTTATCACCCATCGGGGCTGTCGTTTTGGTCAAAAAATGAAAATTCTAAAAGTTCCTTTTTTTCTGCTTTAAACTCTAGGTACACATCCAAAATGTATTACTGAGTTGAAAGAAGTGGATTCTGGTGCATGGTTTTGAAACCGCAGTCAGAAAAAAAATCACATCCATATCAACATTTTTATCACCCCCGGGGCTGTCGTTTTGGTCAAAAAATGAAAATTCTAAAAGTTCCTGTTTTTCTGATTTAAACTCTAGATACACATCCAAAATGTATTACTGAGTTGAAAGAAGTGGATTCTGGTGCATGGTTTTGAAACAGCAGTCAGAAAAAAAATCACATTCATATCAACATTTTTATCACCCTATTTAAGCTGTCGTTTTGGTAAAAAAATGAAAATTCTAAAAGTTCCTGTTTTTTTGCTTTAAACTCTAGGTACACATCCAAAATGTATTACTGAGTTGAAAGAAGTGGATTCTGGTGCATGGTTTTGAAACCGCAGTCAGAAAAAAAATCACATCCATATCAACATTTTTATCTACCCTGGGGCTGTCGTTTTGGTCAAAAAATGAAAATTCTAAAAGTTCCGGTTTTTCTGCTTTAAACTCTAGGTACACATCCAAAATGTATTACTGAGTTGAAAGAAGTGGATTCTGGTGCATGGTTTTGAAACCGCAGTCAGAAAAAAAATCACATCCATATCAACATTTTTATCTCTTGTCGTTTTGGTCAAAAAATGAAAATTCTAAAAGTTCCTGTTTTTCTGATTTAAACTCTAGGTACACATCCAAAATGTATTACTGAGTTGAAAGAAGTGGATTCTGGTGCATGGTTTTGAAACCGCAGTCAGAAAAAAAATCACATCCATATCAACATTTTTATCACCCATCGGGGCTGTCGTTTTGGTCAAAAAATGAAAATTCTAAAAGTTCCTTTTTTTCTGCTTTAAACTCTAGGTACACATCCAAAATGTATTACTGAGTTGAAAGAAGTGGATTCTGGTGCATGGTTTTGAAACCGCAGTCAGAAAAAAAATCACATCCATATCAACATTTTTATCACCCCCGGGGCTGTCGTTTTGGTCAAAAAATGAAAATTCTAAAAGTTCCTGTTTTTCTGCTTTAAACTCTAGGTACACATCCAAAATGTATTACTGAGTTGAAAGAAGTGGATTCTGGTGCATGGTTTTGAAACCGCAGTCAGAAAAAAAATCACATTCATATCAACATTTTTATCACCCTATTTAAGCTGTCGTTTTGGTAAAAAAATTAAAATTCTAAAAGTTCCTGTTTTTCTGCTTTAAACTCTAGGTACACATCCAAAATGTATTACTGAGTTGAAAGAAGTGGATTCTGGTGCATGGTTTTGAAACCGCAGTCAAAAAAAAAATCACATCCATATCAACATTTTTATCACCCCCGGGGCTGTCGTTTTGGTCAAAAAATGAAAATTCTAAAAGTTCCTGTTTTTCTGCTTTAAACTCTAGGTACACATCCAAAATGTATTACTGAGTTGAAAGAAGTGGATTCTGGTGCATGGTTTTGAAACCGCAGTCAGAAAAAAAATCACATCCATATCAACATTTTTATCACCCCCGGGGCTGTCGTTTTGGTCAAAAAATGAAAATTCTAAAAGTTCCTGTTTTTCTGCTTTAAACTCTAGGTACACATCCAAAATGTATTACTGAGTTGAAAGAAGTGGATTCTGGTGCATGGTTTTGAAACCGCAGTCAGAAAAAAAATCACATCCATATCAACATTTTTATCACCCTATTTAAGCTGTCGTTTTGGTCAAAAAATGAAAATTCTAAAAGTTCCTGTTTTTCTGCTTTAAACTCTAGGTACACATCCAAAATGTATTACTGAGTTGAAAGAAGTGGATTCTGGTGCATGGTTTTGAAACCGCAGTCAGAAAAAAAAATCACATCCATATCAACATTTTTATTACCCCCGGGGCTGTCGTTTTGGTCAAAAAATGAAAATTCTAAAAGTTCCTGTTTTTCTGCTTTAAACTCTAGGTACACATCCAAAATGTATTACTGAGTTGAAAGAAGTGGATTCTGGTGCATGGTTTTGAAACCGCAGTCAGAAAAAAAATCACATCCATATCAACATTTTTATCACCCCCGGGGCTGTCGTTTTGGTCATAAAATGAAAATTCTAAAAGTTCCTGTTTTTCTGCTTTAAACTCTAGGTACACATCCAAAATGTATTACTGAGTTGAAAGAAGTGGATTCTGGTGCATGGTTTTGAAACCGCAGTCAGAAAAAAAATCACATCCATATCAACATTTTTATCACCCCCGGGGCTGTCGTTTTGGTCAAAAAATGAAAATTCTAAAAGTTCCTGTTTTTCTGCTTTAAACTCTAGGTACACATCCAAAATGTATTACTGAGTTGAAAGAAGTGGATTCTGGTGCATGGTTTTGAAACCGCAGTCAGAAAAAAAATCACATTCATATCAACATTTTTATCACCCTATTTAAGCTGTCGTTTTGGTAAAAAAATTAAAATTCTAAAAGTTCCTGTTTTTCTGCTTTAAACTCTAGGTACACATCCAAAATGTATTACTGAGTTGAAAGAAGTGGATTCTGGTGCATGGTTTTGAAACCGCAGTCAAAAAAAAAATCACATCCATATCAACATTTTTATCACCCCCGGGGCTGTCGTTTTGGTCAAAAAATGAAAATTCTAAAAGTTCCTGTTTTTCTGCTTTAAACTCTAGGTACACATCCAAAATGTATTACTGAGTTGAAAGAAGTGGATTCTGGTGCATGGTTTTGAAACCGCAGTCAGAAAAAAAATCACATCCATATCAACATTTTTATCATCCCCCGGGTCTGTCGTTTTGGTCAAAAAATGAAAATTCTAAAAGTTCCTGTTTTTCTGCTTTAAACTCTAGGTACACATCCAAAATGTATTACTGAGTTGAAAGAAGTGGATTCTGGTTCATGGTTTTGAAACCGCAGTCAGAAAAAAAATCACATCCATATCAACATTTTTATAACCTCGGGGCTGTCGTTTTGGTCAAAAAATGAAAATTCTAAAAGTTCCTGTTTTTCTGCTTTAAACTCTAGGTACACATCCAAAATGTATTACTGAGTTGAAAGAAGTGGATTCTGGTGCATGGTTTTGAAACCGCAGTCAGAAAAAAAATCACATTCATATCAACATTTTTAATCACCCTATTTAAGCTGTCGTTTTGGTAAAAAAATGAAAATTCTAAAAGTTCCTGTTTTTCTGCTTTAAACTCTAGGTACACATCCAAAATGTATTACTGAGTTGAAAGAAGTGGATTCTGGTGCATGGTTTTGAAACCGCAGTCAGAAAAAAAATCACATCCATATCAACATTTTTATCTACCCCGGGGCTGTCGTTTTGGTCAAAAAATGAAAATTCTCAAAGTTCCGGTTTTTCTGCTTTAAACTCTAGGTACACATCCAAAATGTATTACTGAGTTGAAAGAAGTGGATTCTGGTGCATGGTTTTGAAACCGCAGTCAGAAAAAAAATCACATCCATATCAACATTTTTATCACCCCCGGGGCTGTCGTTTTGGTCAAAAAATGAAAATTCTAAAAGTTCCTGTTTTTCTGATTTAAACTCTAGGTACACATCCAAAATGTATTACTGAGTTGAAAGAAGTGGATTCTGGTGCATGGTTTTGAAACCGCAGTCAGAAAAAAAATCACATCCATATCAACATTTTTATCACCCATCGGGGCTGTCGTTTTGGTCAAAAAATGAAAATTCTAAAAGTTCCTTTTTTTCTGCTTTAAACTCTAGGTACACATCCAAAATGTATTACTGAGTTGAAAGAAGTGGATTCTGGTGCATGGTTTTGAAACCGCAGTCAGAAAAAAAATCACATCCATATCAACATTTTTATCACCCCCGGGGCTGTCGTTTTGGTCAAAAAATGAAAATTCTAAAAGTTCCTGTTTTTCTGATTTAAACTCTAGATACACATCCAAAATGTATTACTGAGTTGAAAGAAGTGGATTCTGGTGCATGGTTTTGAAACAGCAGTCAGAAAAAAAATCACATTCATATCAACATTTTTATCACCCTATTTAAGCTGTCGTTTTGGTAAAAAAATGAAAATTCTAAAAGTTCCTGTTTTTTTGCTTTAAACTCTAGGTACACATCCAAAATGTATTACTGAGTTGAAAGAAGTGGATTCTGGTGCATGGTTTTGAAACCGCAGTCAGAAAAAAAATCACATCCATATCAACATTTTTATCTACCCTGGGGCTGTCGTTTTGGTCAAAAAATGAAAATTCTAAAAGTTCCGGTTTTTCTGCTTTAAACTCTAGGTACACATCCAAAATGTATTACTGAGTTGAAAGAAGTGGATTCTGGTGCATGGTTTTGAAACCGCAGTCAGAAAAAAAATCACATCCATATCAACATTTTTATCTCTTGTCGTTTTGGTCAAAAAATGAAAATTCTAAAAGTTCCTGTTTTTCTGATTTAAACTCTAGGTACACATCCAAAATGTATTACTGAGTTGAAAGAAGTGGATTCTGGTGCATGGTTTTGAAACCGCAGTCAGAAAAAAAATCACATCCATATCAACATTTTTATCACCCATCGGGGCTGTCGTTTTGGTCAAAAAATGAAAATTCTAAAAGTTCCTTTTTTTCTGCTTTAAACTCTAGGTACACATCCAAAATGTATTACTGAGTTGAAAGAAGTGGATTCTGGTGCATGGTTTTGAAACCGCAGTCAGAAAAAAAATCACATCCATATCAACATTTTTATCACCCCCGGGGCTGTCGTTTTGGTCAAAAAATGAAAATTCTAAAAGTTCCTGTTTTTCTGCTTTAAACTCTAGGTACACATCCAAAATGTATTACTGAGTTGAAAGAAGTGGATTCTGGTGCATGGTTTTGAAACCGCAGTCAGAAAAAAAATCACATTCATATCAACATTTTTATCACCCTATTTAAGCTGTCGTTTTGGTAAAAAAATTAAAATTCTAAAAGTTCCTGTTTTTCTGCTTTAAACTCTAGGTACACATCCAAAATGTATTACTGAGTTGAAAGAAGTGGATTCTGGTGCATGGTTTTGAAACCGCAGTCAAAAAAAAAATCACATCCATATCAACATTTTTATCACCCCCGGGGCTGTCGTTTTGGTCAAAAAATGAAAATTCTAAAAGTTCCTGTTTTTCTGCTTTAAACTCTAGGTACACATCCAAAATGTATTACTGAGTTGAAAGAAGTGGATTCTGGTGCATGGTTTTGAAACCGCAGTCAGAAAAAAAATCACATCCATATCAACATTTTTATCACCCCCGGGGCTGTCGTTTTGGTCAAAAAATGAAAATTCTAAAAGTTCCTGTTTTTCTGCTTTAAACTCTAGGTACACATCCAAAATGTATTACTGAGTTGAAAGAAGTGGATTCTGGTGCATGGTTTTGAAACCGCAGTCAGAAAAAAAATCACATCCATATCAACATTTTTATCACCCATCGGGGCTGTCGTTTTGGTCAAAAAATGAAAATTCTAAAAGTTCCTTTTTTTCTGCTTTAAACTCTAGGTACACATCCAAAATGTATTACTGAGTTGAAAGAAGTGGATTCTGGTGCATGGTTTTGAAACCGCAGTCAGAAAAAAAATCACATCCATATCAACATTTTTATCACCCCCGGGGCTGTCGTTTTGGTCAAAAAATGAAAATTCTAAAAGTTCCTGTTTTTCTGCTTTAAACTCTAGGTACACATCCAAAATGTATTACTGAGTTGAAAGAAGTGGATTCTGGTGCATGGTTTTGAAACCGCAGTCAGAAAAAAAATCACATTCATATCAACATTTTTATCACCCTATTTAAGCTGTCGTTTTGGTAAAAAAATTAAAATTCTAAAAGTTCCTGTTTTTCTGCTTTAAACTCTAGGTACACATCCAAAATGTATTACTGAGTTGAAAGAAGTGGATTCTGGTGCATGGTTTTGAAACCGCAGTCAAAAAAAAAATCACATCCATATCAACATTTTTATCACCCCCGGGGCTGTCGTTTTGGTCAAAAAATGAAAATTCTAAAAGTTCCTGTTTTTCTGCTTTAAACTCTAGGTACACATCCAAAATGTATTACTGAGTTGAAAGAAGTGGATTCTGGTGCATGGTTTTGAAACCGCAGTCAGAAAAAAAATCACATCCATATCAACATTTTTATCACCCCCGGGGCTGTCGTTTTGGTCAAAAAATGAAAATTCTAAAAGTTCCTGTTTTTCTGCTTTAAACTCTAGGTACACATCCAAAATGTATTACTGAGTTGAAAGAAGTGGATTCTGGTGCATGGTTTTGAAACCGCAGTCAGAAAAAAAATCACATTCATATCAACATTTTTATCACCCTATTTAAGCTGTCGTTTTGGTAAAAAAATTAAAATTCTAAAAGTTCCTGTTTTTCTGCTTTAAACTCTAGGTACACATCCAAAATGTATTACTGAGTTGAAAGAAGTGGATTCTGGTGCATGGTTTTGAAACCGCAGTCAAAAAAAAAATCACATCCATATCAACATTTTTATCACCCCCGGGGCTGTCGTTTTGGTCAAAAAATGAAAATTCTAAAAGTTCCTGTTTTTCTGCTTTAAACTCTAGGTACACATCCAAAATGTATTACTGAGTTGAAAGAAGTGGATTCTGGTGCATGGTTTTGAAACCGCAGTCAGAAAAAAAATCACATCCATATCAACATTTTTATCATCCCCCGGGTCTGTCGTTTTGGTCAAAAAATGAAAATTCTAAAAGTTCCTGTTTTTCTGCTTTAAACTCTAGGTACACATCCAAAATGTATTACTGAGTTGAAAGAAGTGGATTCTGGTGCATGGTTTTGAAACCGCAGTCAGAAAAAAAATCACATCCATATCAACATTTTTATCATCCCCCGGGTCTGTCGTTTTGGTCAAAAAATGAAAATTCTAAAAGTTCCTGTTTTTCTGCTTTAAACTCTAGGTACACATCCAAAATGTATTACTGAGTTGAAAGAAGTGGATTCTGGTTCATGGTTTTGAAACCGCAGTCAGAAAAAAAATCACATCCATATCAACATTTTTATAACCCCCGGGGCTGTCGTTTTGGTCAAAAAATGAAAATTCTAAAAGTTCCTGTTTTTCTGCTTTAAACTCTAGGTACACATCCAAAATGTATTACTGAGTTGAAAGAAGTGGATTCTGGTGCATGGTTTTGAAACCGCAGTCAGAAAAAAAATCACATTTATATCAACATTTTTATCACCCTATTTAAGCTGTCGTTTTGGTAAAAAAATGAAAATTCTAAAAGTTCCTGTTTTTCTGCTTTAAACTCTAGGTACACATCCAAAATGTATTACTGAGTTGAAAGAAGTGGATTCTGGTGCATGGTTTTGAAACCGCAGTCAGAAAAAAAATCACATCCATATCAACATTTTTATCTACCCCGGGGCTGTCGTTTTGGTCAAAAAATGAAAATTCTAAAAGTTCCGGTTTTTCTGCTTTAAACTCTAGGTACACATCCAAAATGTATTACTGAGTTGAAAGAAGTGGATTCTGGTGCATGGTTTTGAAACCGCAGTCAGAAAAAAAATCACATCCATATCAACATTTTTATCACCCCCGGGGCTGTCGTTTTGGTCAAAAAATGAAAATTCTAAAAGTTCCTGTTTTTCTGCTTTAAACTCTAGGTACACATCCAAAATGTATTACTGAGTTGAAAGAAGTGGATTCTGGTGCATGGTTTTGAAACCGCAGTCAGAAAAAAAATCACATCCATATCAACATTTTTATCACCCATCGGGGCTGTCGTTTTGGTCAAAAAATGAAAATTCTAAAAGTTGCTTTTTTTCTGCTTTAAACTCTAGGTACACATCCAAAATGTATTACTGAGTTGAAAGAAGTGGATTCTGGTGCATGGTTTTGAAACCGCAGTCAGAAAAAAATCACATCCATATCAAAATTTTTATCACCCCCGGGGCTGTCGTTTTGGTCAAAAAATGAAAATTCTAAAAGTTCCTGTTTTTCTGCTTTAAACTCTAGGTACACATCCAAAATGTATTACTGAGTTGAAAGAAGTGGATTCTGGTGCATGGTTTTGAAACCGCAGTCAGAAAAAAAATCACATCCATATCAACATTTTTATCACCCTTCGGGCTGTCGTTTTGGTCAAAAAATGAAAATTCTAAAAGTTCCTGTTTTTCTGCTTTAAACTCTAGGTACACATCCAAAATGTATTACTGAGTTGAAAGAAGTGGATTCTGGTGCATGGTTTTGAAACCGCAGTCAGAAAAAAAATCACATCCATATCAAAATTTTTATCACCCCCGGGGCTGTCCTTTTGGTCAAAAAATGAAAATTCTAAAAGTTCCGGTTTTTCTGCTTTAAACTCTAGGTACACATCCAAAATGTATTACTGAGTTGAAAGAAGTGGATTCTGGTGCATGGTTTTGAAACCGCAGTCAGAAAAAAAATCACATCCATATCAACATTTTTATCACCCATCGGGGCTGTCGTTTTGGTCAAAAAATGAAAATTCTAAAAGTTGCTTTTTTTCTGCTTTAAACTCTAGGTACACATCCAAAATGTATTACTGAGTTGAAAGAAGTGGATTCTGGTGCATGGTTTTGAAACCGCAGTCAGAAAAAAATCACATCCATATCAAAATTTTTATCACCCCCGGGGCTGTCGTTTTGGTCAAAAAATGAAAATTCTAAAAGTTCCTGTTTTTCTGCTTTAAACTCTAGGTACACATCCAAAATGTATTACTGAGTTGAAAGAAGTGGATTCTGGTGCATGGTTTTGAAACCGCAGTCAGAAAAAAAATCACATCCATATCAACATTTTTATCACGCCCGGGGCTGTCGATTTGGTCAAAAAATGAAAATTCTAAAAGTTCCTGTTTTTCTGCTTTAAACTCTAGGTACACATCCAAAATGTATTACTGAGTTGAAAGAAGTGGATTCTGGTGCATGGTTTTGAAACCGCAGTCAGAAAAAAAATCACATCCATATCAACATTTTTATCACCCTTCGGGCTGTCGTTTTGGTCAAAAAATGAAAATTCTAAAAGTTCCTGTTTTTCTGCTTTAAACTCTAGGTACACATCCAAAATGTATTACTGAGTTGAAAGAAGTGGATTCTGGTGCATGGTTTTGAAACCGCAGTCAGAAAAAAAATCACATCCATATCAAAATTTTTATCACCCCCGGGGCTGTCCTTTTGGTCAAAAAATGAAAATTCTAAAAGTTCCGGTTTTTCTGCTTTAAACTCTAGGTACACATCCAAAATGTATTACTGAGTTGAAAGAAGTGGATTCTGGTGCATGGTTTTGAAACCGCAGTCAGAAAAAAAATCACATCCATATCAACATTTTTATCACCCATCGGGGCTGTCGTTTTGGTCAAAAAATGAAAATTCTAAAAGTTCCGGTTTTTCTGCTTTAAACTCTAGGTACACATCCAAAATGTATTACTGAGTTGAAAGAAGTGGATTCTGGTGCATGGTTTTGAAACCGCAGTCAGAAAAAAAATCACATCCATATCAACATTTTTATCACCCCCGGGGCTGTCGTTTTGGTCAAAAAATGAAAATTCTAAAAGTTACGGTTTTTCTGCTTTAAACTCTAGGTACACATCCAAAATGTATTACTGAGTTGAAAGAAGTGGATTCTGGTGCATGGTTTTGAAACCGCAGCCAGAAAAAAAATCACATCCATATCAACATTTTTATCACCCCCGGGGCTGTCGTTTTGGTCAAAAAATGAAAATTCTAAAAGTTCCTGTTTTTCTGCTTTAAACTCTAGGTACACATCTAAAATGTATTACTGAGTTGAAAGAAGGGGATTCTGGTGCATGGTTTTGAAACCGCAGTCAGAAAAAAAATCACATCCATATCAACATTTTTATCAGCCCCGGGGCTGTTGTTTTGGTCAAAAAATGAAAATTCTAAAAGTTCCTTTTTTTCTGCTTTAAACTCTAGGTACACATCCAAAATGTATTACTGAGTTGAAAGAACTGGATTCTGGTGCATGGTTTTGAAACCGCAGTCAGAAAAAAAATCACATCCATATCAACATTTTTATCACCCCCGGGGCTGTCGATTTGGTCAAAAAATGAAAATTCTAAAAGTTCCTGTTTTTCTGCTTTAAACTCTAGGTACACATCCAAAATGTATTACTGAGTTGAAAGAAGTGGATTCTGGTGCATGGTTTTGAAACCGCAGTCAGAAAAAAAATCACATCCATATCAACATTTTTATCACCCCCGGGGCTGTCGTTTTGGTCAAAAAATGAAAATTCTAAAAGTTCCGGTTTTTCTGCTTTAAACTCTAGGTACACATCCAAAATGTATTACTGAGTTAAAAGAAGTGGATTCTGGTGCATGGTTTTGAAACCGCAGTCAGAAAAAAAATCACATCCATATCAACATTTTTATAACACTCGGGGCTGTCGTTTGGTCAAAAAATAAAAATTCTAAAAGTTCCGGTTTTTCTGCTTTAAACTCTAGGTACACATCCAAAATGTATTACTGAGTTGAAAGAAGTGGATTCTGGTGCATGGTTTTGAAACCGCAGTCAGAAAAAAAATCACATCCATATCAACATTTTTATCACCCCCGGGGCTGTCGTTTTGGTCAAAAAATGAAAATTCTAAAAGTTCCTGTTTTTCTGCTTTAAACTCTAGGTACACATCCAAAATGTATTACTGAGTTGAAAGAAGTGGATTCTGGTTCATGGTTTTGTGACCGCAGTCAGAAAAAAAAATCACATCCATATCAACATTTTTATAACCCCCGGGGCTGTCGTTTTGGTCAAAAAATGAAAATTCTAAAAGTTCCTGTTTTTCTGCTTTAAACTCTAGGTACACATCCAAAATGTATTACTGAGTTGAAAGAAGTGGATTCTGGTGCATGGTTTTGAAACCGCAGTCAGAAAAAAAATCACATCCATATCAACATTTTTATCACCCCCGGGGCTGTCGTTTTGGTCAAAAAATGAAAATTCTAAAAGTTCCTGTTTTTCTGCTTTAAACTCTAGGTACACATCCAAAATGTATTACTGAGTTGAAAGAAGTGGATTCTGGTTTATGGTTTTGAAACCGCAGTCAGAAAAAAAATCACATCCATATCAACATTTTTATAATCCCCGGGGCTGTCGTTTTGGTCAAAAAATGAAAATTCTAAAAGTTCCTGTTTTTCTGCTTTAAACTCTAGGTACACATCCAAAATGTATTACTGAGTTGAAAGAAGTGGATTCTGGTGCATGGTTTTGAAACCGCAGTCAGAAAAAAAAATCACATCCATATCAACATTTTTATCACCCCGAGGCTGTCGTTTTGGTCAAAAAATGAAAATTCTAAAAGTTCCTGTTTTTCTGCTTTAAACTCTAGGTACACATCCAAAATGTATTACTGAGTTGAAAGAAGTGGATTCTGGTGCATGGTTTTGAAACCGCAGTCAGAAAAAAAATCACATCCATATCAACATTTTTATCACCCCCGGGGCTGTCGTTTTGGTCAAAAAATGAAAATTCTAAAAGTTCCTGTTTTTCTGCTTTAAACTCTAGGTACACATCCAAAATGTATTACTGAGTTGAAAGAAGTGGATTCTGGTGCATGGTTTTGAAACCGCAGTCAGAAAAAAAATCACATCCATATCAACATTTTTATCACCCCCGGGGCTGTCGTTTTGGTCAAAAAATGAAAATTCTAAAAGTTCCTGTTTTTCTGCTTTAAACTCTAGGTACACATCCAAAATGTATTACTGAGTTGAAAGAAGTGGATTCTGGTGCATGGTTTTGAAACCGCAGTCAGAAAAAAAATCACATCCATATCAACATTTTTATCACCCCCGGGGCTGTCGTTTTGGTCAAAAAATGAAAATTCTAAAAGTTCCTGTTTTTCTGCTTTAAACTCTAGGTACACATCCAAAATGTATTACTGAGTTGAAAGAAGTGGATTCTGGTGCATGGTTTTGAAACCGCAGTCAGAAAAAAAATCACATCCATATCAACATTTTTATCACCCCCGGGGCTGTCGTTTTGGTCAAAAAATGAAAATTCTAAAAGTTCCGGTTTTTCTGCTTTAAACTCTAGGTACACATCCAAAATGTATTACTGAGTTGAAAGAAGTGGATTCTGGTGCATGGTTTTGAAACCACAGTCAGAAAAAAAATCACATCCATATCAACATTTTTATCACCCCCGGGGCTGTCGTTTTGTTCAAAAAATGAAAATTCTAAAAGTTCCTGTTTTTCTGCTTTAAACTCTAGGTACTCATCCAAAATGTATTACTGAGTTGAAATAAGTGGATTCTGGTGCATGGTTTTGAAACCGCAGTCAGAAAAAAAATCACATCCATATCAACATTTTTATCACCCCCGGGGCTGTCGTTTTGGTCAAAAAATGAAAATTCTAAAAGTTCCTGTTTTTCTGCTTTAAACTCTAGGTACACATCCAAAATGTATTACTGAGTTGAAAGAAGTGGATTCTGGTTCATGGTTTTGTAACCGCAGTCAGAAAAAAAATCACATCCATATCAACATTTTTATAACCCCCGGGGCTGTCGTTTTGGTCAAAAAATTAAAATTCTAAAAGTTCCTGTTTTTCTGCTTTAAACTCTAGGTACACATCCAAAATGTATTACTGAGTTGAAAGAAGTGGATTCTGGTTCATGGTTTTGAAACCGCAGTCAGAAAAAAAATCACATCCATATCAACATTTTTATAACCCCCGGGGCTGTCGTTTTGGTCAAAAAATGAAAATTCTAAAAGTTCCGGTTTTTCTGCTTTAAACTCTAGGTACACATCCAAAATGTATTACTGAGTTGAAAGAAGTGGATTCTGGTGCATGGTTTTGAAACCGCAGTCAGAAAAAAAAATCACATCCATATCAACATTTTTATCACCCCGAGGCTGTCGTTTTGGTCAAAAAATGAAAATTCTAAAAGTTCCTGTTTTTCTGCTTTAAACTCTAGGTACACATCCAAAATGTATTACTGAGTTGAAAGAAGTGGATTCTGGTGCATGGTTTTGAAACCGCAGTCAGAAAAAAAATCACATCCATATCAACATTTTTATCACCCCCGGGGCTGTCGTTTTGGTCAAAAAATGAAAATTCAAAAAGTTCCTGTTTTTCTACTTTAAACTCTAGGTACACATCCAAAATGTATTACTGAGTTGAAAGAAGTGGATTCTGGTGCATGGTTTTGAAACCGCAGTCAGAAAAAAAATCACATCCATATCAACATTTTTATCACCCCCGGGGCTGTCGTTTTGGTCAAAAAATGAAAATTCTAAAAGTTCCTGTTTTTCTGCTTTAAACTCTAGGTACACATCCAAAATCTATTACTGAGTTGAAAGAAGTGGATTCTGGTGCATGGTTTTGAAACCGCAGTCAGAAAAAAAATCACATCCATATCAACATTTTTATCACCCCCGGGGCTGTCGTTTTGGTCAAAAAATGAAAATTCTAAAAGTTCCTGTTTTTCTGCTTTAAACTCTAGGTACACATCCAAAATGTATTACTGAGTTGAAAGAAGTGGATTCTGGTGCATGGTTTTGAAACCGCAGACAGAAAAAAAAACACATCCATATCAACATTTTTATCACCCCCGGGGCTGTCGATTTGGTCAAAAAATGAAAATTCTAAAAGTTCCTGTTTTTCTGCTTTAAACTCTAGGTACACATCCAAAATGTATTACTGAGTTGAAAGAAGTGGATTCTGGTGCATGGTTTTGAAACCGCAGTCAGAAAAAAAATCACATCCATATCAACATTTTTATCACCCCCGGGGCTGTCGTTTTGGTCAAAAAATGAAAATTCTAAAAGTTCCGGTTTTTCTGCTTTAAACTCTAGGTACACATCCAAAATGTATTACTGAGTTAAAAGAAGTGGATTCTGGTGCATGGTTTTGAAACCGCAGTCAGAAAAAAAATCACATCCATATCAACATTTTTATAACACTCGGGGCTGTCGTTTGGTCAAAAAATAAAAATTCTAAAAGTTCCGGTTTTTCTGCTTTAAACTCTAGGTACACATCCAAAATGTATTACTAAGTTGAAAGAAGTGGATTCTGGTGCATGGTTTTGAAACCGCAGTCAGAAAAAAAATCACATCCATATCAACATTTTTATAATCCCCGGGGCTGTCGTTTTGGTCAAAAAATGAAAATTCGAAAAGTTCCTGTTTTTCTGCTTTAAACTCTAGGTACACATCCAAAATGTATTACTGAGTTGAAAGAAGTGGATTCTGGTGCATGGTTTTGAAACCGCAGTCAGAAAAAAAATCACATCCATATCAACATTTTTATTACCCCCGGGGCTGTCGTTTTGTTCAAAAAATGAAAATTCTAAAAGTTCCTGTTTTTCTGCTTAAAACTCTAGGTACTCATCCAAAATGTATTACTGAGTTGAAATAAGTGGATTCTGGTGCATGGTTTTGAAACCGCAGTCAGAAAAAAAATCACATCCATATCAACATTTTTATCACCCCCGGGGCTGTCGTTTTGGTCAAAAAATGAAAATTCTAAAAGTTCCTGTTTTTCTGCTTTAAACTCTAGGTACACATCCAAAATGTATTACTGAGTTGAAAGAAGTGGATTCTGGTGCATGGTTTTGAAACCGCAGTCAGAAAAAAAATCACATCCATATCAACATTTTTATCACCCCCGGGGCTGTCGTTTTGGTCAAAAAATGAAAATTCTAAAAGTTCCTGTTTTTCTGCTTTAAACTCTAGGTACACATCCAAAATGTATTACTGAGTTGAAAGAAGTGGATTCTGGTGCATGGTTTTGAAACCGCAGTCAGAAAAAAAATCACATCCATATCAACATTTTTATCACCCCCGGGGCTGTCGTTTTGGTCAAAAAATGAAAATTCTAAAAGTTCCTGTTTTTCTGCTTTAAACTCTAGGTACACATCCAAAATGTATTACTGAGTTGAAAGAAGTGGATTCTGGTGCATGGTTTTGAAACCGCAGTCAGAAAAAAAATCACATCCATATCAACATTTTTATCACCCCCGGGGCTGTCGATTTGGTCAAAAAATGAAAATTCTAAAAGTTCCTGTTTTTCTGCTTTAAACTCTAGGTACACATCCAAAATGTATTACTTAGTTGAAAGAAGTGGATTCTGGTGCATGGTTTTGAAACCGCAGTCAGAAAAAAAATCACATCCATATCAACATTTTTATCACCCCCGGGGCTGTCGTTTTGGTCAAAAAATGAAAATTCTAAAAGTTCCGGTTTTTCTGCTTTAAACTCTAGGTACACATCCAAAATGTATTACTGAGTTAAAAGAAGTGGATTCTGGTGCATGGTTTTGAAACCGCAGTCAGAAAAAAAATCACATCCATATCAACATTTTTATAACACTCGGGGCTGTCGTTTGGTCAAAAAATAAAAATTCTAAAAGTTCCGGTTTTTCTGCTTTAAACTCTAGGTACACATCCAAAATGTATTACTGAGTTGAAAGAAGTGGATTCTGGTGCATGGTTTTGAAACCGCAGTCAGAAAAAAAATCACATCCATATCAACATTTTTATCACCCCCGGGGCTGTCGTTTTGGTCAAAAAATGAAAATTCTAAAAGTTCCTGTTTTTCTGCTTTAAACTCTAGGTACACATCCAAAATGTATTACTGAGTTGAAAGAAGTGGATTCTGGTTCATGGTTTTGTGACCGCAGTCAGAAAAAAAATCACATCCATATCAACATTTTTATAACCCCCGGGGCTGTCGTTTTGGTCAAAAAATGAAAATTCTAAAAGTTCCTGTTTTTCTGCTTTAAACTCTAGGTACACATCCAAAATGTATTACTGAGTTGAAAGAAGTGGATTCTGGTGCATGGTTTTGAAACCGCAGTCAGAAAAAAAATCACATCCATATCAACATTTTTATCACCCCCGGGGCTGTCGTTTTGGTCAAAAAATGAAAATTCTAAAAGTTCCTGTTTTTCTGCTTTAAACTCTAGGTACACATCCAAAATGTATTACTGAGTTGAAAGAAGTGGATTCTGGTTCATGGTTTTGTGACCGCAGTCAGAAAAAAAATCACATCCATATCAACATTTTTATAACCCCCGGGGCTGTCGTTTTGGTCAAAAAATGAAAATTCTAAAAGTTCCTGTTTTTCTGCTTTAAACTCTAGGTACACATCCAAAATGTATTACTGAGTTGAAAGAAGTGGATTCTGGTGCATGGTTTTGAAACCGCAGTCAGAAAAAAAATCACATCCATATCAACATTTTTATTACCCCCGGGGCTGTCGTTTTGGTCAAAAAATGAAAATTCTAAAAGTTCCTGTTTTTCTGCTTTAAACTCTAGGTACACATCCAAAATGTATTACTGAGTTGAAAGAAGTGGATTCTGGTTCATGGTTTTGAAACCGCAGTCAGAAAAAAAATCACATCCATATCAACATTTTTATAACCCCCGGGGATGTCGTTTTGGTCAAAAAATGAAAATTCTAAAAGTTCCTGTTTTTCTGCTTTAAACTCTAGGTACACATCCAAAATGTATTACTGAGTTGAAAGAAGTGGATTCTGGTGCATGGTTTTGAAACCGCAGTCAGAAAAAAAAATCACATCCATATCAACATTTTTATCACCCCGAGGCTGTCGTTTTGGTCAAAAAATGAAAATTCTAAAAGTTCCTGTTTTTCTGCTTTAAACTCTAGGTACACATCCAAAATGTATTACTGAGTTGAAAGAAGTGGATTCTGGTGCATGGTTTTGAAACCGCAGTCAGAAAAAAAATCACATCCATATCAACATTTTTATCACCCCCGGGGCTGTCGTTTTGGTCAAAAAATGAAAATTCTAAAAGTTCCTGTTTTTCTGCTTTAAACTCTAGGTACACATCCAAAATGTATTACTGAGTTGAAAGAAGTGGATTCTGGTGCATGGTTTTGAAACCGCAGTCAGAAAAAAAATCACATCCATATCAACATTTTTATCACCCCCGGGGCTGTCGTTTTGGTCAAAAAATGAAAATTCTAAAAGTTCCTGTTTTTCTGCTTTAAACTCTAGGTACACATCCAAAATGTATTACTGAGTTGAAAGAAGTGGATTCTGGTGCATGGTTTTGAAACCGCAGTCAGAAAAAAAATCACATCCATATCAACATTTTTATTACCCCCGGGGCTGTCGTTTTGGTCAAAAAATGAAAATTCTAAAAGTTCCTGTTTTTCTGCTTTAAACTCTAGGTACACATCCAAAATGTATTACTGAGTTGAAAGAAGTGGATTCTGGTGCATGGTTTTGAAACCGCAGTCAGAAAAAAAATCACATCCATATCAACATTTTTATCACCCCCGGGGCTGTCGTTTTGGTCAAAAAATGAAAATTCTAAAAGTTCCGGTTTTTCTGCTTTAAACTCTAGGTACACATCCAAAATGTATTACTGAGTTGAAAGAAGTGGATTCTGGTGCATGGTTTTGAAACCACAGTCAGAAAAAAAATCACATCCATATCAACATTTTTATCACCCCCGGGGCTGTCGTTTTGTTCAAAAAATGAAAATTCTAAAAGTTCCTGTTTTTCTGCTTTAAACTCTAGGTACTCATCCAAAATGTATTACTGAGTTGAAATAAGTGGATTCTGGTGCATGGTTTTGAAACCGCAGTCAGAAAAAAAATCACATCCATATCAACATTTTTATCACCCCCGGGGCTGTCGTTTTGGTCAAAAAATGAAAATTCTAAAAGTTCCTGTTTTTCTGCTTTAAACTCTAGGTACACATCCAAAATGTATTACTGAGTTGAAAGAAGTGGATTCTGGTTCATGGTTTTGTAACCGCAGTCAGAAAAAAAATCACATCCATATCAACATTTTTATAACCCCCGGGGCTGTCGTTTTGGTCAAAAAATGAAAATTCTAAAAGTTCCTGTTTTTCTGCTTTAAACTCTAGGTACACATCCAAAATGTATTACTGAGTTGAAAGAAGTGGATTCTGGTTCATGGTTTTGAAACCGCAGTCAGAAAAAAAATCACATCCATATCAACATTTTTATAACCCCCGGGGCTGTCGTTTTGGTCAAAAAATGAAAATTCTAAAAGTTCCGGTTTTTCTGCTTTAAACTCTAGGTACACATCCAAAATGTATTACTGAGTTGAAAGAAGTGGATTCTGGTGCATGGTTTTGAAACCGCAGTCAGAAAAAAAAATCACATCCATATCAACATTTTTATCACCCCGAGGCTGTCGTTTTGGTCAAAAAATGAAAATTCTAAAAGTTCCTGTTTTTCTGCTTTAAACTCTAGGTACACATCCAAAATGTATTACTGAGTTGAAAGAAGTGGATTCTGGTGCATGGTTTTGAAACCGCAGTCAGAAAAAAAATCACATCCATATCAACATTTTTATCACCCCCGGGGCTGTCGTTTTGGTCAAAAAATGAAAATTCAAAAAGTTCCTGTTTTTCTACTTTAAACTCTAGGTACACATCCAAAATGTATTACTGAGTTGAAAGAAGTGGATTCTGGTGCATGGTTTTGAAACCGCAGTCAGAAAAAAAATCACATCCATATCAACATTTTTATCACCCCCGGGGCTGTCGTTTTGGTCAAAAAATGAAAATTCTAAAAGTTCCTGTTTTTCTGCTTTAAACTCTAGGTACACATCCAAAATCTATTACTGAGTTGAAAGAAGTGGATTCTGGTGCATGGTTTTGAAACCGCAGTCAGAAAAAAAATCACATCCATATCAACATTTTTATCACCCCCGGGGCTGTCGTTTTGGTCAAAAAATGAAAATTCTAAAAGTTCCTGTTTTTCTGCTTTAAACTCTAGGTACACATCCAAAATGTATTACTGAGTTGAAAGAAGTGGATTCTGGTGCATGGTTTTGAAACCGCAGTCAGAAAAAAAATCACATCCATATCAACATTTTTATCACCCCCGGGGCTGTCGATTTGGTCAAAAAATGAAAATTCTAAAAGTTCCTGTTTTTCTGCTTTAAACTCTAGGTACACATCCAAAATGTATTACTGAGTTGAAAGAAGTGGATTCTGGTGCATGGTTTTGAAACCGCAGTCAGAAAAAAAATCACATCCATATCAACATTTTTATCACCCCCGGGGCTGTCGTTTTGGTCAAAAAATGAAAATTCTAAAAGTTCCGGTTTTTCTGCTTTAAACTCTAGGTACACATCCAAAATGTATTACTGAGTTAAAAGAAGTGGATTCTGGTGCATGGTTTTGAAACCGCAGTCAGAAAAAAAATCACATCCATATCAACATTTTTATAACACTCGGGGCTGTCGTTTGGTCAAAAAATAAAAATTCTAAAAGTTCCGGTTTTTCTGCTTTAAACTCTAGGTACACATCCAAAATGTATTACTGAGTTGAAAGAAGTGGATTCTGGTGCATGGTTTTGAAACCGCAGTCAGAAAAAAAATCACATCCATATCAACATTTTTATAATCCCCGGGGCTGTCGTTTTGGTCAAAAAATGAAAATTCGAAAAGTTCCTGTTTTTCTGCTTTAAACTCTAGGTACACATCCAAAATGTATTACTGAGTTGAAAGAAGTGGATTCTGGTGCATGGTTTTGAAACCGCAGTCAGAAAAAAAATCACATCCATATCAACATTTTTATTACCCCCGGGGCTGTCGTTTTGTTCAAAAAATGAAAATTCTAAAAGTTCCTGTTTTTCTGCTTTAAACTCTAGGTACTCATCCAAAATGTATTACTGAGTTGAAATAAGTGGATTCTGGTGCATGGTTTTGAAACCGCAGTCAGAAAAAAAATCACATCCATATCAACATTTTTATCACCCCCGGGGCTGTCGTTTTGGTCAAAAAATGAAAATTCTAAAAGTTCCTGTTTTTCTGCTTTAAACTCTAGGTACACATCCAAAATGTATTACTGAGTTGAAAGAAGTGGATTCTGGTGCATGGTTTTGAAACCGCAGTCAGAAAAAAAATCACATCCATATCAACATTTTTATCACCCCCGGGGCTGTCGTTTTGGTCAAAAAATGAAAATTCTAAAAGTTCCTGTTTTTCTGCTTTAAACTCTAGGTACACATCCAAAATGTATTACTGAGTTGAAAGAAGTGGATTCTGGTGCATGGTTTTGAAACCGCAGTCAGAAAAAAAATCACATCCATATCAACATTTTTATCACCCCCGGGGCTGTCGTTTTGGTCAAAAAATGAAAATTCAAAAAGTTCCTGTTTTTCTACTTTAAACTCTAGGTACACATCCAAAATGTATTACTGAGTTGAAAGAAGTGGATTCTGGTGCATGGTTTTGAAACCGCAGTCAGAAAAAAAATCACATCCATATCAACATTTTTATCACCCCCGGGGCTGTCGTTTTGGTCAAAAAATGAAAATTCTAAAAGTTCCTGTTTTTCTGCTTTAAACTCTAGGTACACATCCAAAATCTATTACTGAGTTGAAAGAAGTGGATTCTGGTGCATGGTTTTGAAACCGCAGTCAGAAAAAAAATCACATCCATATCAACATTTTTATCACCCCCGGGGCTGTCGTTTTGGTCAAAAAATGAAAATTCTAAAAGTTCCTGTTTTTCTGCTTTAAACTCTAGGTACACATCCAAAATGTATTACTGAGTTGAAAGAAGTGGATTCTGGTGCATGGTTTTGAAACCGCAGTCAGAAAAAAAATCACATCCATATCAACATTTTTATCACCCCCGGGGCTGTCGATTTGGTCAAAAAATGAAAATTCTAAAAGTTCCTGTTTTTCTGCTTTAAACTCTAGGTACACATCCAAAATGTATTACTGAGTTGAAAGAAGTGGATTCTGGTGCATGGTTTTGAAACCGCAGTCAGAAAAAAAATCACATCCATATCAACATTTTTATCACCCCCGGGGCTGTCGTTTTGGTCAAAAAATGAAAATTCTAAAAGTTCCGGTTTTTCTGCTTTAAACTCTAGGTACACATCCAAAATGTATTACTGAGTTAAAAGAAGTGGATTCTGGTGCATGGTTTTGAAACCGCAGTCAGAAAAAAAATCACATCCATATCAACATTTTTATAACACTCGGGGCTGTCGTTTGGTCAAAAAATAAAAATTCTAAAAGTTCCGGTTTTTCTGCTTTAAACTCTAGGTACACATCCAAAATGTATTACTGAGTTGAAAGAAGTGGATTCTGGTGCATGGTTTTGAAACCGCAGTCAGAAAAAAAATCACATCCATATCAACATTTTTATAATCCCCGGGGCTGTCGTTTTGGTCAAAAAATGAAAATTCGAAAAGTTCCTGTTTTTCTGCTTTAAACTCTAGGTACACATCCAAAATGTATTACTGAGTTGAAAGAAGTGGATTCTGGTGCATGGTTTTGAAACCGCAGTCAGAAAAAAAATCACATCCATATCAACATTTTTATTTCCCCCGGGGCTGTCGTTTTGTTCAAAAAATGAAAATTCTAAAAGTTCCTGTTTTTCTGCTTTAAACTCTAGGTACTCATCCAAAATGTATTACTGAGTTGAAATAAGTGGATTCTGGTGCATGGTTTTGAAACCGCAGTCAGAAAAAAAATCACATCCATATCAACATTTTTATCACCCCCGGGGCTGTCGTTTTGGTCAAAAAATGAAAATTCTAAAAGTTCCTGTTTTTCTGCTTTAAACTCTAGGTACACATCCAAAATGTATTACTGAGTTGAAAGAAGTGGATTCTGGTGCATGGTTTTGAAACCGCAGTCAGAAAAAAAATCACATCCATATCAACATTTTTATCACCCCCGGGGCTGTCGTTTTGGTCAAAAAATGAAAATTCTAAAAGTTCCTGTTTTTCTGCTTTAAACTCTAGGTACACATCCAAAATGTATTACTGAGTTGAAAGAAGTGGATTCTGGTGCATGGTTTTGAAACCGCAGTCAGAAAAAAAATCACATCCATATCAACATTTTTATCACCCCCGGGGCTGTCGTTTTGGTCAAAAAATGAAAATTCTAAAAGTTCCTGTTTTTCTGCTTTAAACTCTAGGTACACATCCAAAATGTATTACTGAGTTGAAAGAAGTGGATTCTGGTGCATGGTTTTGAAACCGCAGTCAGAAAAAAAATCACATCCATATCAACATTTTTATCACCCCCGGGGCTGTCGATTTGGTCAAAAAATGAAAATTCTAAAAGTTCCTGTTTTTCTGCTTTAAACTCTAGGTACACATCCAAAATGTATTACTGAGTTGAAAGAAGTGGATTCTGGTGCATGGTTTTGAAACCGCAGTCAGAAAAAAAATCACATCCATATCAACATTTTTATCACCCCCGGGGCTGTCGTTTTGGTCAAAAAATGAAAATTCTAAAAGTTCCGGTTTTTCTGCTTTAAACTCTAGGTACACATCCAAAATGTATTACTGAGTTAAAAGAAGTGGATTCTGGTGCATGGTTTTGAAACCGCAGTCAGAAAAAAAATCACATCCATATCAACATTTTTATAACACTCGGGGCTGTCGTTTGGTCAAAAAATAAAAATTCTAAAAGTTCCGGTTTTTCTGCTTTAAACTCTAGGTACACATCCAAAATGTATTACTGAGTTGAAAGAAGTGGATTCTGGTGCATGGTTTTGAAACCGCAGTCAGAAAAAAAATCACATCCATATCAACATTTTTATAATCCCCGGGGCTGTCGTTTTGGTCAAAAAATGAAAATTCGAAAAGTTCCTATTTTTCTGCTTTAAACTCTAGGTACACATCCAAAATGTATTACTGAGTTGAAAGAAGTGGATTCTGGTGCATGGTTTTGAAACCGCAGTCAGAAAAAAAATCACATCCATATCAACATTTTTATCACCCCCGGGGCTGTCGTTTTGGTCAAAAAATGAAAATTCTAAAAGTTCCTGTTTTTCTGCTTTAAACTCTAGGTACACATCCAAAATGTATTACTGAGTTGAAAGAAGTGGATTCTGGTGCATGGTTTTGAAACCGCAGTCAGAAAAAAAATCACATCCATATCAACATTTTTATCACCCCCGGGGCTGTCGTTTTGGTCAAAAAATGAAAATTCTAAAAGTTCCTGTTTTTCTGCTTTAAACTCTAGGTACACATCCAAAATGTATTACTGAGTTGAAAGAAGTGGATTCTGGTGCATGGTTTTGAAACCGCAGTCAGAAAAAAAATCACATCCATATCAACATTTTTATCACCCCCGGGGCTGTCGTTTTGGTCAAAAAATGAAAATTCTAAAAGTTCCTGTTTTTCTGCTTTAAACTCTAGGTACACATCCAAAATGTATTACTGAGTTGAAAGAAGTGGATTCTGGTGCATGGTTTTGAAACCGCAGTCAGAAAAAAAATCACATCCATATCAACATTTTTATCACCCCCGGGGCTGTCGATTTGGTCAAAAAATGAAAATTCTAAAAGTTCCTGTTTTTCTGCTTTAAACTCTAGGTACACATCCAAAATGTATTACTGAGTTGAAAGAAGTGGATTCTGGTGCATGGTTTTGAAACCGCAGTCAGAAAAAAAATCACATCCATATCAACATTTTTATCACCCCCGGGGCTGTCGTTTTGGTCAAAAAATGAAAATTCTAAAAGTTCCGGTTTTTCTGCTTTAAACTCTAGGTACACATCCAAAATGTATTACTGAGTTAAAAGAAGTGGATTCTGGTGCATGGTTTTGAAACCGCAGTCAGAAAAAAAATCACATCCATATCAACATTTTTATAACACTCGGGGCTGTCGTTTGGTCAAAAAATAAAAATTCTAAAAGTTCCGGTTTTTCTGCTTTAAACTCTAGGTACACATCCAAAATGTATTACTGAGTTGAAAGAAGTGGATTCTGGTGCATGGTTTTGAAACCGCAGTCAGAAAAAAAATCACATCCATATCAACATTTTTATCACCCCCGGGGCTGTCGATTTGGTCAAAAAATGAAAATTCTAAAAGTTCCTGTTTTTCTGCTTTAAACTCTAGGTACACATCCAAAATGTATTACTGAGTTGAAAGAAGTGGATTCTGGTGCATGGTTTTGAAACCGCAGTCAGAAAAAAAATCACATCCATATCAACATTTTTATCACCCCCGGGGCTGTCGATTTGGTCAAAAAATGAATATTCTAAAAGTTCCTGTTTTTCTGCTTTAAACTCTAGGTACACATCCAAAATGTATTACTGAGTTGAAAGAAGTGGATTCTGGTGCATGGTTTTGAAACCGCAGTCAGAAAAAAAATCACATCCATATCAACATTTTTATCACCCCCGGGGCTGTCGTTTTGGTCAAAAAATGAAAATTCTAAAAGTTCCGGTTTTTCTGCTTTAAACTCTAGGTACACATCCAAAATGTATTACTGAGTTAAAAGAAGTGGATTCTGGTGCATGGTTTTGACACCGCAGTCAGAAAAAAAATCACATCCATATCAACATTTTTATAACACTCGGGGCTGTCGTTTGGTCAAAAAATAAAAATTCTAAAAGTTCCGGTTTTTCTGCTTTAAACTCTAGGTACACATCCAAAATGTATTACTGAGTTGAAAGAAGTGGATTCTGGTGCATGGTTTTGAAACCGCAGTCAGAAAAAAAATCACATCCATATCAACATTTTTATAATCCCCGGGGCTGTCGTTTTGGTCAAAAAATGAAAATTCGAAAAGTTCCTATTTTTCTGCTTTAAACTCTAGGTACACATCCAAAATGTATTACTGAGTTGAAAGAAGTGGATTCTGGTGCATGGTTTTGAAACCGCAGTCAGAAAAAAAATCACATCCATATCAACATTTTTATCACCCCCGGGGCTGTCGTTTTGGTCAAAAAATGAAAATTCTAAAAGTTCCTGTTTTTCTGCTTTAAACTCTAGGTACACATCCAAAATGTATTACTGAGTTGAAAGAAGTGGATTCTGGTGCATGGTTTTGAAACCGCAGTCAGAAAAAAAATCACATCCATATCAACATTTTTATCACCCCCGGGGCTGTCGTTTTGGTCAAAAAATGAAAATTCTAAAAGTTCCTGTTTTTCTGCTTTAAACTCTAGGTACACATCCAAAATGTATTACTGAGTTGAAAAAAGTGGATTCTGGTGCATGGTTTTGAAACCGCAGTCAGAAAAAAAATCACATCCATATCAACATTTTTATCACCCCCGGGGCTGTCGTTTTGGTCAAAAAATGAAAATTCTAAAAGTTCCTGTTTTTCTGCTTTAAACTCTAGGTACACATCCAAAATGTATTACTGAGTTGAAAGAAGTGGATTCTGGTGCATGGTTTTGAAACCGCAGTCAGAAAAAAAATCACATCCATATCAACATTTTTATCACCCCCGGGGCTGTCGATTTGGTCAAAAAATGAAAATTCTAAAAGTTCCTGTTTTTCTGCTTTAAACTCTAGGTACACATCCAAAATGTATTACTGAGTTGAAAGAAGTGGATTCTGGTGCATGGTTTTGAAACCGCAGTCAGAAAAAAAATCACATCCATATCAACATTTTTATCACCCCCGGGGCTGTCGTTTTGGTCAAAAAATGAAAATTCTAAAAGTTCCGGTTTTTCTGCTTTAAACTCTAGGTACACATCCAAAATGTATTACTGAGTTAAAAGAAGTGGATTCTGGTGCATGGTTTTGAAACCGCAGTCAGAAAAAAAATCACATCCATATCAACATTTTTATAACACTCGGGGCTGTCGTTTGGTCAAAAAATAAAAATTCTAAAAGTTCCGGTTTTTCTGCTTTAAACTCTAGGTACACATCCAAAATGTATTACTGAGTTGAAAGAAGTGGATTCTGGTGCATGGTTTTGAAACCGCAGTCAGAAAAAAAATCACATCCATATCAACATTTTTATCACCCCCGGGGCTGTCGATTTGGTCAAAAAATGAAAATTCTAAAAGTTCCTGTTTTTCTGCTTTAAACTCTAGGTACACATCCAAAATGTATTACTGAGTTGAAAGAAGTGGATTCTGGTGCATGGTTTTGAAACCGCAGTCAGAAAAAAAATCACATCCATATCAACATTTTTATCACCCCCGGGGCTGTCGTTTTGGTCAAAAAATGAAAATTCTAAAAGTTCCGGTTTTTCTGCTTTAAACTCTAGGTACACATCCAAAATGTATTACTGAGTTGAAAGAAGTGGATTCTGGTGCATGGTTTTGAAACCGCAGTCAGAAAAAAAATCACATCCATATCAACATTTTTATCACCCCCGGGGCTGTCGTTTTGGTCAAAAAATGAAAATTCTAAAAGTTCCGGTTTTTCTGCTTTAAACTCTAGGTACACATCCAAAATGTATTACTGAGTTGAAAGAAGTGGATTCTGGTGCATGGTTTTGAAACCGCAGTCAGAAAAAAAATCACATCCATATCAACATTTTTATCACCCCCGGGGCTGTTGTTTTGGTCAAAATATGAAAATTCTAAAAGTTCCTGTTTTTCTGCTTTAAACTCTAGGTACACATCCAAAATGTATTACTGAGTTGAAAGAAGTGGATTCTGGTGCATGGTTTTGAAACCGCAGTCAGAAAAAAAAATCACATCCATATCAACATTTTTATCACCCCCGGGGCTGTCGTTTTGGTCAAAAAATGAAAATTCTAAAAGTTCCTGTTTTTCTGCTTTAAACTCTAGGTACACATCCAAAATGTATTACTGAGTTGAAAGAAGTGGATTCTGGTGCATGGTTTTGAAACCGCAGTCAGAAAAATATTCACATCCATATCAACATTTTTATCACCCCCAGGTCTGTCGTTTTGTTCAAAAAATAAAAATTCTAAAAGTTCCTGTTTTTCTGCTTTAAACTCTAGGTACACATCCAAAATGTATTACTGAGTTGAAAGAAGTGGATTCTGGTGCATGGTTTTGAAACCGCAGTCAGAAAAAAAATCACATCCATATCAACATTTTTATCACCCCCGGGGCTGTCATTTTGGTCAAAAAATGAAAATTCTAAAAGTTCCTGTTTTTCTGCTTTAAACTCTAGGTACACATCCAAAATGTATTACTGAGTTGAAAGAAGTGGATTCTGGTGCATGGTTTTGAAACCGCAGTCAGAAAAAAAATCACATCCATATCAACATTTTTATCACCCCCGGGGCTGTCGTTTTGGTCAAAAAATGAAAATTCTAAAAGTTCCTGTTTTTCTGCTTTAAACTCTAGGTACACATCCAAAATGTATTACTGAGTTGAAAGAAGTGGATTCTGGTGCATGGTTTTGAAACCGCAGTCAGAAAAAAAATCACATCGATATCAACATTTTTATCACCCCCGGGGCTGTCGTTTTGGTCAAAAAATGAAAATTCTAAAAGTTCCGGTTTTTCTGCTTTAAACTCTAGGTACACATCCAAAATGTATTACTGAGTTGAAAGAAGTGGATTCTGGTGCATGGTTTTGAAACCGCAGCCAGAAAAAAAATCACATCCATATCAACATTTTTATCACCCCCGGGGCTGTCGTTTTGGTCAAAAAATGAAAATTCTAAAAGTTCCTGTTTTTCTGCTTTAAACTCTAGGTACACATCCAAAATGTATTACTGAGTTGAAAGAAGTGGATTCTGGTGCATGGTTTTGAAACCGCAGTCAGAAAAAAAATCACATCCATATCAACATTTTTATCAACCCCGGGGCTGTCGATTTGGTCAAAAAATGAAAATTCTAAAAGTTCCTGTTTTTCTGCTTTAAACTCTAGGTACACATCCAAAATGTATTACTGAGTTGAAAGAAGTGGATTCTGGTGCATGGTTTTGAAACCGCAGTCAGAAAAAAAATCACATTCATATCAACATTTTTATCACCCTATTTAAGCTGTCGTTTTGGTAAAAAAATGAAAATTCTAAAAGTTCCTGTTTTTCTGCTTTAAACTCTAGGTACACATGCAAAATGTATTACTGAGTTGAAAGAAGTGGATTCTGGTGCATGGTTTTGAAACCGCAGTAAGAAAAAAAATCACATCCATATCAACATTTTTATCTACCCCGGGGCTGTCGTTTTGGTCAAAAAATGAAAATTCTAAAAGTTCCGGTTTTTCTGCTTTAAACTCTAGGTACACATCCAAAATGTATTACTGAGTTGAAAGAAGTGGATTCTGGTGCATGGTTTTGAAACCGCAGTCAGAAAAAAAATCACATCCATATCAACATTTTTATCACCCCCGGGGCTGTCGTTTTGGTCAAAAAATGAAAATTCTAAAAGTTCCTGTTTTTCTGATTTAAACTCTAGGTACACATCCAAAATGTATTACTGAGTTGAAAGAAGTGGATTCTGGTGCATGGTTTTGAAACCGCAGTCAGAAAAAAAATCACATCCATATCAACATTTTTATCACCCATCGGGGCTGTCGTTTTGGTCAAAAAATGAAAATTCTAAAAGTTCCTTTTTTTCTGCTTTAAACTCTAGGTACACATCCAAAATGTATTACTGAGTTGAAAGAAGTGGATTCTGGTGCATGGTTTTGAAACCGCAGTCAGAAAAATATTCACATCCATATCAACATTTTTATCACCCCCGGGTCTGTCGTTTTGTTCAAAAAATAAAAATTCTAAAAGTTCCTGTTTTTCTGCTTTAAACTCTAGGTACACATCCAAAATGTATTACTGAGTTGAAAGAAGTGGATTCTGGTGCATGGTTTTGAAACCGCAGTCAGAAAAAAAATCACATCCATATCAACATTTTTATCACCCCCGGGGCTGTCATTTTGGTCAAAAAATGAAAATTCTAAAAGTTCCTGTTTTTCTGCTTTAAACTCTAGGTACACATCCAAAATGTATTACTGAGTTGAAAGAAGTGGATTCTGGTGCATGGTTTTGAAACCGCAGTCAGAAAAAAAATCACATCCATATCAACATTTTTATCACCCCCGGGGCTGTCGTTTTGGTCAAAAAATGAAAATTCTAAAAGTTCCTGTTTTTCTGCTTTAAACTCTAGGTACACATCCAAAATGTATTACTGAGTTGAAAGAAGTGGATTCTGGTGCATGGTTTTGAAACCGCAGTCAGAAAAAAAATCACATCGATATCAACATTTTTATCACCCCCGGGGCTGTCGTTTTGGTCAAAAAATGAAAATTCTAAAAGTTCCGGTTTTTCTGCTTTAAACTCTAGGTACACATCCAAAATGTATTACTGAGTTGAAAGAAGTGGATTCTGGTGCATGGTTTTGAAACCGCAGCCAGAAAAAAAATCACATCCATATCAACATTTTTATCACCCCCGGGGCTGTCGTTTTGGTCAAAAAATTAAAATTCTAAAAGTTCCGGTTTTTCTGCTTTAAACTCTAGGCACACATCCAAAATGTATTACTGAGTTGAAAGAAGTGGATTCTGGTGCATGGTTTTGAAACCGCAGTCAGAAAAAAAATCACATCCATATCAACATTTTTATCACCCCCGGGGCTGTCGATTTGGTCAAAAAATGAAAATTCTAAAAGTTCCTGTTTTTCTGCTTTAAACTCTAGGTACACATCCAAAATGTATTACTGAGTTGAAAGAAGTGGATTCTGGTGCATGGTTTTGAAACCGCAGTCAGAAAAAAAATCACATTCATATCAACATTTTTATCACCCTATTTAAGCTGTCGTTTTGGTAAAAAAATGAAAATTCTAAAAGTTCCTGTTTTTCTGCTTTAAACTCTAGGTACACATGCAAAATGTATTACTGAGTTGAAAGAAGTGGATTCTGGTGCATGGTTTTGAAACCGCAGTCAGAAAAAAAATCACATCCATATCAACATTTTTATCTACCCCGGGGCTGTCGTTTTGGTCAAAAAATGAAAATTCTAAAAGTTCCGGTTTTTCTGCTTTAAACTCTAGGTACACATCCAAAATGTATTACTGAGTTGAAAGAAGTGGATTCTGGTGCATGGTTTTGAAACCGCAGTCAGAAAAAAAATCACATCCATATCAACATTTTTATCACCCCCGGGGCTGTCGTTTTGGTCAAAAAATGAAAATTCTAAAAGTTCCTGTTTTTCTGATTTAAACTCTAGGTACACATCCAAAATGTATTACTGAGTTGAAAGAAGTGGATTCTGGTGCATGGTTTTGAAACCGCAGTCAGAAAAAAAATCACATCCATATCAACATTTTTATCACCCATCGGGGCTGTCGTTTTGGTCAAAAAATGAAAATTCTAAAAGTTCCTTTTTTTCTGCTTTAAACTCTAGGTACACATCCAAAATGTATTACTGAGTTAAAAGAAGTGGATTCTGGTGCATGGTTTTGAAACCGCAGTCAGAAAAAAAATCACATCCATATCAACATTTTTATCACCCCCGGGGCTGTCGTTTTGGTCAAAAAATGAAAATTCTAAAAGTTCCTTTTTTTCTGCTTTAAACTCTAGGTACACATCCAAAATGTATTACTGAGTTGAAAGAAGTGGATTCTGGTGCATGGTTTTGAAACCGCAGTCAGAAAAAAAATCACATCCATATCAACATTTTTATCACCCATCGGGGCTGTCGTTTTGGTCAAAAAATGAAAATTCTAAAAGTTCCTTTTTTTCTGCTTTAAACTCTAGGTACACATCCAAAATGTATTACTGAGTTGAAAGAAGTGGATTCTGGTGCATGGTTTTGAAACCGCAGTCAGAAAAAAAATCACATCCATATCAACATTTTTATCACCCCCGGGGCTGTCGTTTTGGTCAAAAAATGAAAATTCTAAAAGTTCCTGTTTTTCTGCTTTAAACTCTAGGTAAACATCCAAAATGTATTACTGAGTTGAAAGAAGTGGATTCTGGTGCATGGTTTTGAAACCGCAGTCAGAAAAAAAATGACATTCATATCAACATTTTTATCACCCTATTTAAGCTGTCGTTTTGGTAAAAAAATGAAAATTCTAAACGTTCCTGTTTTTCTGCTTTAAACTCTAGGTACACATCCAAAATGTATTACTGAGTTGAAAGAAGTGGATTCTGGTGCATGGTTTTGAAACCGCAGTCAGAAAAAAAATCACATCCATATCAACATTTTTATCACCCCCGGGGCTGTCGTTTTGGTCAAAAAATGAAAATTCTAAAAGTTCCGGTTTTTCTGCTTTAAACTCTAGGTACACATCCAAAATGTATTACTGAGTTGAAAGAAGTGGATTCTGGTGCATGGTTTTGAAACCGCAGTCAGAAAAAAAATCACATCCATATCAACATTTTTATCACCCCCGGGGCTGTCGTTTTGGTCAAAAAATGAAAATTCTAAAAGTTCCGGTTTTTCTGCTTTAAACTCTAGGTACACATCCAAAATGTATTACTGAGTTGAAATAAGTGGATTCTGGTGCATGGTTTTGAAACCGCAGTCAGAAAAAAAATCACATCCATATCAACATTTTTATCACCCCGGGTCTGTCGTTTTGGTCAAAAAATGAAAATTCTAAAAGTTCCGGTTTTTCTGCTTTAAACTCTAGGTACACATCCAAAATGTATTACTGAGTTGAAAGAAGTGGATTCTGGTTCATGGTTTTGAAACCGCAGTCAGAAAAAAAATCACATCCATATCAACATTTTTATAACCCCCGGGGCTGTCGTTTTGGTCAAAAAATGAAAATTCTAAAAGTTCCGGTTTTTCTGCTTTAAACTCTAGGCACACATCCAAAATGTATTACTGAGTTGAAAGAAGTGGATTCTGGTGCATGGTTTTGAAACCGCAGTCAGAAAAAAAATCACATCCATATCAACATTTTTATCACCCCCGGGGCTGTCGATTTGGTCAAAAAATGAAAATTCTAAAAGTTCCTGTTTTTCTGCTTTAAACTCTAGGTACACATCCAAAATGTATTACTGAGTTGAAAGAAGTGGATTCTGGTGCATGGTTTTGAAACCGCAGTCAGAAAAAAAATCACATTCATATCAACATTTTTATCACCCTATTTAAGCTGTCGTTTTGGTAAAAAAATGAAAATTCTAAAAGTTCCTGTTTTTCTGCTTTAAACTCTAGGTACACATGCAAAATGTATTACTGAGTTGAAAGAAGTGGATTCTGGTGCATGGTTTTGAAACCGCAGTCAGAAAAAAAATCACATCCATATCAACATTTTTATCTACCCCGGGGCTGTCGTTTTGGTCAAAAAATGAAAATTCTAAAAGTTCCGGTTTTTCTGCTTTAAACTCTAGGTACACATCCAAAATGTATTACTGAGTTGAAAGAAGTGGATTCTGGTGCATGGTTTTGAAACCGCAGTCAGAAAAAAAATCACATCCATATCAACATTTTTATCACCCCCGGGGCTGTCGTTTTGGTCAAAAAATGAAAATTCTAAAAGTTCCTGTTTTTCTGATTTAAACTCTAGGTACACATCCAAAATGTATTACTGAGTTGAAAGAAGTGGATTCTGGTGCATGGTTTTGAAACCGCAGTCAGAAAAAAAATCACATCCATATCAACATTTTTATCACCCATCGGGGCTGTCGTTTTGGTCAAAAAATGAAAATTCTAAAAGTTCCTTTTTTTCTGCTTTAAACTCTAGGTACACATCCAAAATGTATTACTGAGTTAAAAGAAGTGGATTCTGGTGCATGGTTTTGAAACCGCAGTCAGAAAAAAAATCACATCCATATCAACATTTTTATCACCCCCGGGGCTGTCGTTTTGGTCAAAAAATGAAAATTCTAAAAGTTTCGGTTTTTCTGCTTTAAACTCTAGGTACACATCCAAAATGTATTACTGAGTTGAAAGAAGTGGATTCTGGTGCATGGTTTTGAAACCGCAGTCAGAAAAAAAATCACATCCATATCAACATTTTTATCACCCCCGGGGCTGTCGTTTTGGTCAAAAAATGAAAATTCTAAAAGTTCCTGTTTTTCTGCTTTAAACTCTAGGTACACATCCAAAATGTATCACTGAGTTGAAAGAAGTGGATTCTGGTGCATGGTTTTGAAACCGCAGTCAGAAAAATATTCACATCCATATCAACATTTTTATCACCCCCAGGTCTGTCGTTTTGTTCAAAAAATAAAAATTCTAAAAGTTCCTGTTTTTCTGCTTTAAACTCTAGGTACACATCCAAAATGTATTACTGAGTTGAAAGAAGTGGATTCTGGTGCATGGTTTTGAAACCGCAGTCAGAAAAAAAATCACATCCATATCAACATTTTTATCACCCCCGGGGCTGTCGTTTTGGTCAAAAAATGAAAATTCGAAAAGTTCCTGTTTTTCTGCTTTAAACTCTAGGTACACATCCAAAATGTATTACTGAGTTGAAAGAAGTGGATTCTGGTGCATGGTTTTGAAACCGCAGTCAGAAAAAAAATCACATCGATATCAACATTTTTATCACCCCCGGGGCTGTCGTTTTGGTCAAAAAATGAAAATTCTAAAAGTTCCGGTTTTTCTGCTTTAAACTCTAGGTACGCATCCAAAATGTATTACTGAGTTGAAAGAAGTGGATTCTGGTGCATGGTTTTGAAACCGCAGCCAGAAAAAAAATCACATCCATATCAACATTTTTATCACCCCCAGGGCTGTCGTTTTGGTCAAAAAATTAAAATTCTAAAAGTTCCGGTTTTTCTGCTTTAAACTCTAGGCACACATCCAAAATGTATTACTGAGTTGAAAGAAGTGGATTCTGGTGCATGGTTTTGAAACCGCAGTCAGAAAAAAAATCACATCCATATCAACATTTTTATCACCCCCGGGGCTGTCGTTTTGGTCAAAAAAATGAAAATTCTAAAAGTTCCTGTTTTTCTGCTTTAAACTCTAGGTACACATCCAAAATGTATTACTGAGTTGAAAGAAGTGGATTCTGGTGCATGGTTTTGAAACCGCAGTCAGAAAAAAAATCACATCCATATCAACATTTTTATCAACCCCGGGGCTGTCGATTTGGTCAAAAAATGAAAATTCTAAAAGTTCCTGTTTTTCTGCTTTAAACTCTAGGTACACATCCAAAATGTATTACTGAGTTGAAAGAAGTGGATTCTGGTGCATGGTTTTGAAACCGCAGTCAGAAAAAAAATCACATTCATATCAACATTTTTATCACCCTATTTAAGCTGTCGTTTTGGTAAAAAAATGAAAATTCTAAAAGTTCCTGTTTTTCTGCTTTAAACTCTAGGTACACATGCAAAATGTATTACTGAGTTGAAAGAAGTGGATTCTGGTGCATGGTTTTGAAACCGCAGTAAGAAAAAAAATCACATCCATATCAACATTTTTATCTACCCCGGGGCTGTCGTTTTGGTCAAAAAATGAAAATTCTAAAAGTTCCGGTTTTTCTGCTTTAAACTCTAGGTACACATCCAAAATGTATTACTGAGTTGAAAGAAGTGGATTCTGGTGCATGGTTTTGAAACCGCAGTCAGAAAAAAAATCACATCCATATCAACATTTTTATCACCCCCGGGGCTGTCGTTTTGGTCAAAAAATGAAAATTCTAAAAGTTCCTGTTTTTCTGATTTAAACTCTAGGTACACATCCAAAATGTATTACTGAGTTGAAAGAAGTGGATTCTGGTGCATGGTTTTGAAACCGCAGTCAGAAAAAAAATCACATCCATATCAACATTTTTATCACCCATCGGGGCTGTCGTTTTGGTCAAAAAATGAAAATTCTAAAAGTTCCTTTTTTTCTGCTTTAAACTCTAGGTACACATCCAAAATGTATTACTGAGTTGAAAGAAGTGGATTCTGGTGCATGGTTTTGAAACCGCAGTCAGAAAAATATTCACATCCATATCAACATTTTTATCACCCCCGGGTCTGTTGTTTTGTTCAAAAAATAAAAATTCTAAAAGTTCCTGTTTTTCTGCTTTAAACTCTAGGTACACATCCAAAATGTATTACTGAGTTGAAAGAAGTGGATTCTGGTGCATGGTTTTGAAACCGCAGTCAGAAAAAAAATCACATCCATATCAACATTTTTATCACCCCCGGGGCTGTCATTTTGGTCAAAAAATGAAAATTCTAAAAGTTCCTGTTTTTCTGCTTTAAACTCTAGGTACACATCCAAAATGTATTACTGAGTTGAAAGAAGTGGATTCTGGTGCATGGTTTTGAAACCGCAGTCAGAAAAAAAATCACATCCATATCAACATTTTTATCACCCCCGGGGCTGTAGTTTTGGTCAAAAAATGAAAATTCTAAAAGTTCCTGTTTTTCTGCTTTAAACTCTAGGTACACATCCAAAATGTATTACTGAGTTGAAAGAAGTGGATTCTGGTGCATGGTTTTGAAACCGCAGTCAGAAAAAAAATCACATCGATATCAACATTTTTATCACCCCCGGGGCTGTCGTTTTGGTCAAAAAATGAAAATTCTAAAAGTTCCGGTTTTTCTGCTTTAAACTCTAGGTACACATCCAAAATGTATTACTGAGTTGAAAGAAGTGGATTCTGGTGCATGGTTTTGAAACCGCAGCCAGAAAAAAAATCACATCCATATCAACATTTTTATCACCCCCGGGGCTGTCGTTTTGGTCAAAAAATTAAAATTCTAAAAGTTCCGGTTTTTCTGCTTTAAACTCTAGGCACACATCCAAAATGTATTACTGAGTTGAAAGAAGTGGATTCTGGTGCATGGTTTTGAAACCGCAGTCAGAAAAAAAATCACATCTATATCAACATTTTTATCACCCCCGGGGCTGTCGATTTGGTCAAAAAATGAAAATTCTAAAAGTTCCTGTTTTTCTGCTTTAAACTCTAGGTACACATCCAAAATGTATTACTGAGTTGAAAGAAGTGGATTCTGGTGCATGGTTTTGAAACCGCAGTCAGAAAAAAAATCACATTCATATCAACATTTTTATCACCCTATTTAAGCTGTCGTTTTGGTAAAAAAATGAAAATTCTAAAAGTTCCTGTTTTTCTGCTTTAAACTCTAGGTACACATGCAAAATGTATTACTGAGTTGAAAGAAGTGGATTCTGGTGCATGGTTTTGAAACCGCAGTCAGAAAAAAAATCACATCCATATCAACATTTTTATCTACCCCGGGGCTGTCGTTTTGGTCAAAAAATGAAAATTCTAAAAGTTCCGGTTTTTCTGCTTTAAACTCTAGGTACACATCCAAAATGTATTACTGAGTTGAAAGAAGTGGATTCTGGTGCATGGTTTTGAAACCGCAGTCAGAAAAAAAATCACATCCATATCAACATTTTTATCACCCCCGGGGCTGTCGTTTTGGTCAAAAAATGAAAATTCTAAAAGTTCCTGTTTTTCTGATTTAAACTCTAGGTACACATCCAAAATGTATTACTGAGTTGAAAGAAGTGGATTCTGGTGCATGGTTTTTAAACCGCAGTCAGAAAAAAAATCACATCCATATCAACATTTTTATCACCCATCGGGGCTGTCGTTTTGGTCAAAAAATGAAAATTCTAAAAGTTCCTTTTTTTCTGCTTTAAACTCTAGGTACACATCCAAAATGTATTACTGAGTTAAAAGAAGTGGATTCTGGTGCATGGTTTTGAAACCGCAGTCAGAAAAAAAATCACATCCATATCAACATTTTTATCACCCCCGGGGCTGTCGTTTTGGTCAAAAAATGAAAATTCTAAAAGTTCCTGTTTTTCTGCTTTAAACTCTAGGTAAACATCCAAAATGTATTACTGAGTTGAAAGAAGTGGATTCTGGTGCATGGTTTTGAAACCGCAGTCAGAAAAAAAATGACATTCATATCAACATTTTTATCACCCTATTTAAGCTGTCGTTTTGGTAAAAAAATGAAAATTCTAAACGTTCCTGTTTTTCTGCTTTAAACTCTAGGTACACATCCAAAATGTATTACTGAGTTGAAAGAAGTGGATTCTGGTGCATGGTTTTGAAACCGCAGTCAGAAAAAAAATCACATCCATATCAACATTTTTATCACCCCCGGGGCTGTCGTTTTGGTAAAAAAATGAAAATTCTAAAAGTTCCGGTTTTTCTGCTTTAAACTCTAGGTACACATCCAAAATGTATTACTGAGTTGAAAGAAGTGGATTCTGGTGCATGGTTTTGAAACCGCAGTCAGAAAAAAAATCACATCCATATCAACATTTTTATCACCCCCGGGGCTGTCGTTTTGGTCAAAAAATGAAAATTCTAAAAGTTCCGGTTTTTCTGCTTTAAACTCTAGGTACACATCCAAAATGTATTACTGAGTTGAAAGAAGTGGATTCTGGTGCATGGTTTTGAAACCGCAGTCAGAAAAAAAATCACATCCATATCAACATTTTTATCACCCCCCGGGTCTGTCGTTTTGGTCAAAAAATGAAAATTCTAAAAGTTCCGGTTTTTCTGCTTTAAACTCTAGGTACACATCCAAAATGTATTACTGAGTTGAAAGAAGTGGATTCTGGTTCATGGTTTTGAAACCGCAGTCAGAAAAAAAATCACATCCATATCAACATTTTTATAACCCCCGGGGCTGTCGTTTTGGTCAAAAAATGAAAATTCTAAAAGTTCCTGTTTTTCTGCTTTAAACTCTAGGTACACATCCAAAATGTATTACTGAGTTGAAAGAAGTGGATTCTGGTGCATGGTTTTGAAACCGCAGTCAGAAAAAAAATCACATTCATATCAACATTTTTATCACCCTATTTAAGCTGTCGTTTTGGTAAAAAAATGAAAATTCTAAAAGTTCCTGTTTTTCTGCTTTAAACTCTAGGTACACATCCAAAATGTATTACTGAGTTGAAAGAAGTGGATTCTGGTGCATGGTTTTGAAACCGCAGTCAGAAAAAAAATCACATCCATATCAACATTTTTATCACCCCCGGGGCTGTCGTTTTGGTCAAAAAATGAAAATTCTAAAAGTTCCTGTTTTTCTGCTTTAAACTCTAGGTACACATCCAAAATGTATTACTGAGTTGAAAGAAGTGGATTCTGGTGCATGGTTTTGAAACCGCAGCCAGAAAAAAATCACATCCATATCAACATTTTTATCACCCCCGGGGCTGTCGTTTTGGTCAAAAAATGAAAATTCTAAAAGTTCCGGTTTTTCTGCTTTAAACTCTAGGCACACATCCAAAATGTATTACTGAGTTGAAAGAAGTGGATTCTGGTGCATGGTTTTGAAACCGCAGTCAGAAAAAAAATCACATCCATATCAACATTTTTATCACCCCCGGGGCTGTCGTTTTGGTCAAAAAATGAAAATTCTAAAAGTTCCTGTTTTTCTGCTTTAAACTCTAGGTACACATCCAAAATGTATTACTGAGTTGAAAGAAGTGGATTCTGGTGCATGGTTTTGAAACCGCAGTCAGAAAAAAAATCACATCCATATCAACATTTTTATCACCCCCGGGGCTGTCGATTTGGTCAAAAAATGAAAATTCTAAAAGTTCCTGTTTTTCTGCTTTAAACTCTAGGTACACATCCAAAATGTATTACTGAGTTGAAAGAAGTGGATTCTGGTGCATGGTTTTGAAACCGCAGTCAGAAAAAAAATCACATTCATATCAACATTTTTATCACCCTATTTAAGCTGTCGTTTTGGTAAAAAAATGAAAATTCTAAAAGTTCCTGTTTTTCTGCTTTAAACTCTAGGTACACATGCAAAATGTATTACTGAGTTGAAAGAAGTGGATTCTGGTGCATGGTTTTGAAACCGCAGTCAGAAAAAAAATCACATCCATATCAACATTTTTATCTACCCCGGGGCTGTCGTTTTGGTCAAAAAATGAAAATTCTAAAAGTTCCGGTTTTTCTGCTTTAAACTCTAGGTACACATCCAAAATGTATTACTGAGTTGAAAGAAGTGGATTCTGGTGCATGGTTTTGAAACCGCAGTCAGAAAAAAAATCACATCCATATCAACATTTTTATCACCCCCGGGGCTGTCGTTTTGGTCAAAAAATGAAAATTCTAAAAGTTCCTGTTTTTCTGATTTAAACTCTAGGTACACATCCAAAATGTATTACTGAGTTGAAAGAAGTGGATTCTGGTGCATGGTTTTGAAACCGCAGTCAGAAAAAAAATCACATTCATATCAACATTTTTATCACCCTATTTAAGCTGTCGTTTTGGTAAAAAAATGAAAATTCTAAAAGTTCCTGTTTTTCTGCTTTAAACTCTAGGTACACATCCAAAATGTATTACTGAGTTGAAAGAAGTGGATTCTGGTGCATGGTTTTGAAACCGCAGTCAGAAAAAAAATCACATCCATATCAACATTTTTATCACCCCCGGGGCTGTCGTTTTGGTCAAAAAATGAAAATTCTAAAAGTTCCGGTTTTTCTGCTTTAAACTCTAGGTACACATCCAAAATGTATTACTGAGTTGAAAGAAGTGGATTCTGGTGCATGGTTTTGAAACCACAGTCAGAAAAAAAATCACATCCATATCAACATTTTTATCGCCCCCGGGGCTGTCGTTTTGGTCAAAAAATGAAAATTCTAAAAGTTCCTGTTTTTCTGCTTTAAACTCTAGGTACACATCCAAAATGTATTACTGAGTTGAAAGAAGTGGATTCTGGTGCATGGTTTTGAAACCGCAGTCAGAAAAAAAATCACATCCATATCAACATTTTTATCCTCCCCGGGTCTGTCGTTTTGGTCAAAAAATGAAAATTCTAAAAGTTCCGGTTTTTCTGCTTTAAACTCTAGGTACACATCCAAAATGTATTACTGAGTTGAAAGAAGTGGATTCTGGTTCATGGTTTTGAAACCGCAGTCAGAAAAAAAATCACATCCATATCAACATTTTTATAACCCCCGGGGCTGTCGTTTTGGTCAAAAAATGAAAATTCTAAAAGTTCCTGTTTTTCTGCTTTAAACTCTAGGTACACATCCAAAATGTATTACTGAGTTGAAAGAAGTGGATTCTGGTGCATGGTTTTGAAACCGCAGTCAGAAAAAAAATCACATTCATATCAACATTTTTATCACCCTATTTAAGCTGTCGTTTTGGTAAAAAAATGAAAATTCTAAAAGTTCCTGTTTTTCTGCTTTAAACTCTAGGTACACATCCAAAATGTATTACTGAGTTGAAAGAAGTGGATTCTGGTGCATGGTTTTGAAACCGCAGTCAGAAAAAAAATCACATCCATATCAACATTTTTATCTACCCCGGGGCTGTCGTTTTGGTCAAAAAATGAAAATTCTAAAAGTTCCGGTTTTTCTGCTTTAAACTCTAGGTACACATCCAAAATGTATTACTGAGTTGAAAGAAGTGGATTCTGGTGCATGGTTTTGAAACCGCAGTCAGAAAAAAAATCACATCCATATCAACATTTTTATCACCCCCGGGGCTGTCGTTTTGGTCAAAAAATGAAAATTCTAAAAGTTCCTGTTTTTCTGCTTTAAACTCTAGGTACACATCCAAAATGTATTACTGAGTTGAAAGAAGTGGATTCTGGTGCATGGTTTTGAAACCGCAGTCAGAAAAAAAATCACATCCATATCAACATTTTTATCACCCATCGGGGCTGTCGTTTTGGTCAAAAAATGAAAATTCTAAAAGTTCCTTTTTTTCTGCTTTAAACTCTAGGTACACATCCAAAATGTATTACTGAGTTGAAAGAAGTGGATTCTGGTGCATGGTTTTGAAACCGCAGTCAGAAAAAAAATCACATCCATATCAACATTTTTATCACCCCCGGGGCTGTCGTTTTGGTCAAAAAATGAAAATTCTAAAAGTTCCTGTTTTTCTGCTTTAAACTCTAGGTACACATCCAAAATGTATTACTGAGTTGAAAGAAGTGGATTCTGGTGCATGGTTTTGAAACCGCAGTCAGAAAAAAAATCACATCCATATCAACATTTTTATCACGCCCGGGGCTGTCGATTTGGTCAAAAAATGAAAATTCTAAAAGTTCCTGTTTTTCTGCTTTAAACTCTAGGTACACATCCAAAATGTATTACTGAGTTGAAAGAAGTGGATTCTGGTGCATGGTTTTGAAACCGCAGTCAGAAAAAAAATCACATCCATATCAACATTTTTATCACCCTTCGGGCTGTCGTTTTGGTCAAAAAATGAAAATTCTAAAAGTTCCTGTTTTTCTGCTTTAAACTCTAGGTACACATCCAAAATGTATTACTGAGTTGAAAGAAGTGGATTCTGGTGCATGGTTTTGAAACCGCAGTCAGAAAAAAAATCACATCCATATCAACATTTTTATCACCCCCGGGGCTGTCCTTTTGGTCAAAAAATGAAAATTCTAAAAGTTCCGGTTTTTCTGCTTTAAACTCTAGGTACACATCCAAAATGTATTACTGAGTTGAAAGAAGTGGATTCTGGTGCATGGTTTTGAAACCGCAGTCAGAAAAAAAATCACATCCATATCAACATTTTTATAACACTCGGGGCTGTCGTTTGGTCAAAAAATAAAAATTCTAAAAGTTCCGGTTTTTCTGCTTTAAACTCTAGGTACACATCCAAAATGTATTACTGAGTTGAAAGAAGTGGATTCTGGTGCGTGGTTTTGAAACCGCAGTCAGAAAAAAAATCACATCCATATCAACATTTTTATCACCCCCGGGGCTGTCGTTTTGGTCAAAAAATGAAAATTCTAAAAGTTCCTGTTTTTCTGCTTTAAACTCTAGGTACACATCCAAAATGTATTACTGAGTTGAAAGAAGTGGATTCTGGTGCATGGTTTTGAAACCGCAGTCAGAAAAAAAATCACATCCATATCAACATTTTTATCACCCCCGGGGCTGTCGTTTTGGTCAAAAAATGAAAATTCTAAAAGTTCCGGTTTTTCTGCTTTAAACTCTAGGTACACATCCAAAATGTATTACTGAGTTGAAAGAAGTGGATTCTGGTGCATGGTTTTGAAACCGCAGTCAGAAAAAAAATCACATCCATATCAACATTTTTATCACCCCCGGGGCTGTAGTTTTGGTCAAAAAATGAAAATTCTAAAAGTTCCTGTTTTTCTGCTTTAAACTCTAGGTACACATCCAAAATGTATTACTGAGTTGAAAGAAGTGGATTCTGGTGCATGGTTTTGAAACCGCAGTCAAAAAAAAAATCACATCCATATCAACATTTTTATCACCCCCGGGGCTGTCGATTTGGTCAAAAAATGAAAATTCTAAAAGTTCCTATTTTTCTGCTTTAAACTCTAGGTACACATCCAAAATGTATTACTGAGTTGAAAGAAGTGGATTCTGGTGCATGGTTTTGAAACCGCAGTCAGAAAAAAAAATCACATCCATATCAACATTTTTATCACCCCCGGGGCTGTCGATTTGGTCAAAAAATGAAAATTCTAAAAGTTCCTCTTTTTCTGCTTTAAACTCTAGGTACACATCCAAAATGTATTACTGAGTTGAAAGAAGTGGATTCTGGTGCATGGTTTTGAAACCGCAGTCAGAAAAAAAATCACATCCATATCAACATTTTTATCACCCATCGGGGCTGTCGTTTTGGTCAAAAAATGAAAATTCTAAAAGTTCCGGTTTTTCTGCTTTAAACTCTAGGTACACATCCAAAATGTATTACTGAGTTGAAAGAAGGGGATTCTGGTGCATGGTTTTGAAACCACAGTCAGAAAAAAAATCACATCCATATCAACATTTTTATCACCCCCGGGGCTGTTGTTTTGGTCAAAAAATGAAAATTCTAAAAGTTCCTTTTTTTCTGCTTTAAACTCTAGGTACACATCCAAAATGTATTACTGAGTTAAAAGAAGTGGATTCTGGTGCATGGTTTTGAAACCGCAGTCAGAAAAAAAATCACATCCATATCAACATTTTTATAACACTCGGGGCTGTCGTTTGGTCAAAAAATAAAAATTCTAAAAGTTCCGTTTTTTCTGCTTTAAACTCTAGGTACACATCCAAAATGTATTACTGAGTTGAAAGAAGTGGATTCTGGTGCATGGTTTTGAAACCGCAGTCAGAAAAAAAATCACATCCATATCAACATTTTTATAATCCCCGGGGCTGTCGTTTTGGTCAAAAAAATGAAAATTCGAAAAGTTCCTGTTTTTCTGCTTTAAACTCTAGGTACACATCCAAAATGTATTACTGAGTTGAAAGAAGTGGATTCTGGTGCATGGTTTTGAAACCGCAGTCAGAAAAAAAATCACATCCATATCAACATTTTTATTACCCCCGGGGCTGTCGTTTTGTTCAAAAAATGAAAATTCTAAAAGTTCCTGTTTTTCTGCTTTAAACTCTAGGTACTCATCCAAAATGTATTACTGAGTTGAAATAAGTGGATTCTGGTGCATGGTTTTGAAACCGCAGTCAGAAAAAAAATCACATCCATATCAACATTTTTATCAACCCCGGGGCTGTCGTTTTGGTCAAAAAATGAAAATTCTAAAAGTTCCTGTTTTTCTGCTTTAAACTCTAGGTACACATCCAAAATGTATTACTGAGTTGAAAGAAGTGGATTCTGGTTCATGGTTTTGTAACCGCAGTCAGAAAAAAAATCACATCCATATCAACATTTTTATAACCCCCGGGGCTGTCGTTTTGGTCAAAAAATGAAAATTCTAAAAGTTCCTGTTTTTCTGCTTTAAACTCTAGGTACACATCCAAAATGTATTACTGAGTTGAAAGAAGTGGATTCTGGTGCATGGTTTTGAAACCGCAGTCAGAAAAAAAAATCACATCCATATCAACATTTTTATCACCCCCGGGGCTGTCGTTTTGGTCAAAAAATGAAAATTCTAAAAGTTCCTGTTTTTCTGCTTTAAACTCTAGGTACACATCCAAAATGTATTACTGAGTTGAAAGAAGTGGATTCTGGTTCATGGTTTTGAAACCGCAGTCAGAAAAAAAATCACATCCATATCAACATTTTTATAACCCCCGGGGCTGTCGTTTTGGTCAAAAAATGAAAATTCTAAAAGTTCCTGTTTTTCTGCTTTAAACTCTAGGTACACATCCAAAATGTATTACTGAGTTGAAAGAAGTGGATTCTGGTGCATGGTTTTGAAACCGCAGTCAGAAAAAAAAATCACATCCATATCAACATTTTTATCACCCCGAGGCTGTCGTTTTGGTCAAAAAATGAAAATTCTAAAAGTTCCTGTTTTTCTGCTTTAAACTCTAGGTACACATCCAAAATGTATTACTGAGTTGAAAGAAGTGGATTCTGGTGCATGGTTTTGAAACCGCAGTCAGAAAAAAAATCACATCCATATCAACATTTTTATAACCCCCGGGGCTGTCGTTTTGGTCAAAAAATGAAAATTCTAAAAGTTCCTGTTTTTCTGCTTTAAACTCTAGGTACACATCCAAAATGTATTACTGAGTTGAAAGAAGTGGATTCTGGTGCATGGTTTTGAAACCGCAGTCAGAAAAAAAAATCACATCCATATCAACATTTTTATCACCCTGAGGCTGTCGTTTTGGTCAAAAAATGAAAATTCTAAAAGTTCCTGTTTTTCTGCTTTAAACTCTAGGTACACATCCAAAATGTATTACTGAGTTGAAAGAAGTGGATTCTGGTGCATGGTTTTGAAACCGCAGTCAGAAAAAAAATCACATCCATATCAACATTTTTATCACCCCCAGGGCTGTCGTTTTGGTCAAAAAATGAAAATTCTAAAAGTTCCTGTTTTTCTGCTTTAAACTCTAGGTACACATCCAAAATGTATTACTGAGTTGAAAGAAGTGGATTCTGGTGCATGGTTTTGAAACCGCAGTCAGAAAAAAAATCACATCCATATCAACATTTTTATCACCCCCGGGGCTGTCGTTTTGGTCAAAAAATGAAAATTCTAAAAGTTCCCGTTTTTCTGCTTTAAACTCTAGGTACACATCCAAAATGTATTACTGAGTTGAAAAAGGGGATTCTGGTGCATGGTTTTGAAACCGCAGTCAGAAAAAAAATAACATCCATATCAACATTTTTATCACCCCCGGGGCTGTCGTTTTGGTCAAAAAATGAAAATTCTTAAAGTTCCTGTTTTTTTGCTTTAAACTCTAGGTACACATCCAAAATGTATTACTGAGTTGAAAGAAGTGGATTCTGGTTCATGGTTTTGAAACCGCAGTCAGCAAAAAAATCACATCCATATCAACATTTTTATAACCCCCGGGGCTGTCGTTTTGGTCAAAAAATAAAAATTCTAAAAGTTCCTGTTTTTCTGCTTTAAACTCTAGGTAGACATCCAAAATGTATTTCTGAGTTGAAAGAAGTGGATTCTGGTGCATGGTTTTGAAACCGCAGTCAGAAAAAAAATCACATCCATATCAACATTTTTATCACCCCCGGGGCTGTCGATTTGGTCAAAAAATGAAAATTCTAAAAGTTCCTGTTTTTCTGCTTTAAACTCTAGGTACACATCCAAAATGTATTACTGAGTTGAAAGAAGTGGATTCTGGTGCATGGTTTTGAAACCGCAGTCAGAAAAAAAATCACATCCATATCAACATTTTTATCACCCCCGGGGCTGTCGTTTTGGTCAAAAAATGAAAATTCTAAAAGTTCCTGTTTTTCTGCTTTAAACTCTAGGTACACATCCAAAATGTATTACTGAGTTGAAAGAAGTGGATTCTGGTTCATGGTTTTGAAACCGCAGTCAGAAAAAAAATCACATCCATATCAACATTTTTATAACCCCCGGGGCTGTCGTTTTGGTCAAAAAATGAAAATTCTAAAAGTTCCTGTTTTTCTGCTTTAAACTCTAGGTACACATCCAAAATGTATTACTGAGTTGAAAGAAGTGGATTCTGGTGCATGGTTTTGAAACCGCAGTCAGAAAAAAAATCACATCCATATCAACATTTTTATCACCCCCGAGGCTGTCGTTTTGGTCAAAAAATGAAAATTCTAAAAGTTCCTGTTTTTCTGCTTTAAACTCTAGGTACACATCCAAAATATATTACTGAGTTGAAAGAAGTGGATTCTGGTGCATGGTTTTGAAACCGCAGTCAGAAAAAAAATCACATCCATATCAACATTTTTATCACCCCCGGGGCTGTCGTTTTGGTCAAGAAATGAAAATTCTAAAAGTTCCTGTTTTTCTGCTTTAAACTCTAGGTACACATCCAAAATGTATTACTGAGTTGAAAGAAGTGGATTCTGGTGCATGGTTTTGAAACCGCAGTCAGAAAAAAAATCACATCCATATCAACATTTTTATCACCCCCGGGGCTGTCGTTTTGGTCAAAAAATGAAAATTCTAAAAGTTCCTGTTTTTCTGCTTTAAACTCTAGGTACACATCCAAAATGTATTACTGAGTTGAAAGAAGTGGATTCTGGTGCATGGTTTTGAAACCGCAGTCAGAAAAAAAATCACATCCATATCAACATTTTTATCACCCCGGGGCTGTCGTTTTGGTCAAAAAATGAAAATTCTAAAAGTTCCGGTTTTTCTGCTTTAAACTCTAGGTACACATCCAAAATGTATTACTGAGTTGAAAGAAGTGGATTCTGGTGCATGGTTTTGAAACCGCAGTCAGAAAAAAAATCACATCCATATCAACATTTTTATCACCCCCGGGGCTGTCGTTTTGGTCAAAAAATGAAAATTCTAAAAGTTCCGGTTTTTCTGCTTTAAACTCTAGGTACACATCCAAAATGTATTACTGAGTTGAAAGAAGTGGATTCTGGTGCATGGTTTTGAAACCGCAGCCAGAAAAAAAATCACATCCATATCAACATTTTTATCACCCCCGGGGCTGTCGTTTTGGTCAAAAAATGAAAATTCTAAAAGTTCCGATTTTTCTGCTTTAAACTCTAGGTACACATCCAAAATGTATTACTGAGTTGAAAAAGGGGATTCTGGTGCATGGTTTTGAAACCGCAGTCAGAAAAAAAATAACATCCATATCAACATTTTTATCACCCCCGGGGCTGTCGTTTTGGTCAAAAAATGAAAATTCTAAAAGTTCCTGTTTTTCTGCTTTAAACTCTAGGTACACATCCAAAATGTATTACTGAGTTGAAAGAAGTGGATTCTGGTGCATGGTTTTGAAACCGCAGTCAGAAAAAAAATCACATCCATATCAACATTTTTATCACCCCCAGGGCTGTCGTTTTGGTCAAAAAATGAAAATTCTAAAAGTTCCTGTTTTTCTGCTTTAAACTCTAGGTACACATCCAAAATGTATTACTGAGTTGAAAGAAGTGGATTCTGGTGCATGGTTTTGAAACCGCAGTCAGAAAAAAAATCACATCCATATCAACATTTTTATCACCCCCGGGGCTGTCGTTTTGGTCAAAAAATGAAAATTCTAAAAGTTCCGATTTTTCTGCTTTAAACTCTAGGTACACATCCAAAATGTATTACTGAGTTGAAAAAGGGGATTCTGGTGCATGGTTTTGAAACCGCAGTCAGAAAAAAAATAACATCCATATCAACATTTTTATCACCCCCGGGGCTGTCGTTTTGGTCAAAAAATGAAAATTCTAAAAGTTCCTGTTTTTCTGCTTTAAACTCTAGGTACACATCCAAAATGTATTACTGAGTTGAAAGAAGTGGATTCTGGTGCATGGTTTTGAAACCGCAGTCAGAAAAAAAATCACATCCATATCAACATTTTTATCACCCCCAGGGCTGTCGTTTTGGTCAAAAAATGAAAATTCTAAAAGTTCCTGTTTTTCTGCTTTAAACTCTAGGTACACATCCAAAATGTATTACTGAGTTGAAAGAAGTGGATTCTGGTGCATGGTTTTGAAACCGCAGTCAGAAAAAAAATCACATCCATATCAACATTTTTATCACCCCCGGGGCTGTCGTTTTGGTCAAAAAATGAAAATTCTAAAAGTTCCCGTTTTTCTGCTTTAAACTCTAGGTACACATCCAAAATGTATTACTGAGTTGAAAAAGGGGATTCTGGTGCATGGTTTTGAAACCGCAGTCAGAAAAAAAATAACATCCATATCAACATTTTTATCACCCCCGGGGCTGTCGTTTTGGTCAAAAAATGAAAATTCTAAAAGTTCCTGTTTTTTTGCTTTAAACTCTAGGTACACATCCAAAATGTATTACTGAGTTGAAAGAAGTGGATTCTGGTTCATGGTTTTGAAACCGCAGTCAGCAAAAAAATCACATCCATATCAACATTTTTATAACCCCCGGGGCTGTCGTTTTGGTCAAAAAATAAAAATTCTAAAAGTTCCTGTTTTTCTGCTTTAAACTCTAGGTAGACATCCAAAATGTATTTCTGAGTTGAAAGAAGTGGATTCTGGTGCATGGTTTTGAAACCGCAGTCAGAAAAAAAATCACATCCATATCAACATTTTTATCACCCCCGGGGCTGTCGATTTGGTCAAAAAATGAAAATTCTAAAAGTTCCTGTTTTTCTGCTTTAAACTCTAGGTACACATCCAAAATGTATTACTGAGTTGAAAGAAGTGGATTCTGGTGCATGGTTTTGAAACCGCAGTCAGAAAAAAAATCACATCCATATCAACATTTTTATCACCCCCGGGGCTGTCGTTTTGGTCAAAAAATGAAAATTCTAAAAGTTCCTGTTTTTCTGCTTTAAACTCTAGGTACACATCCAAAATGTATTACTGAGTTGAAAGAAGTGGATTCTGGTTCATGGTTTTGAAACCGCAGTCAGAAAAAAAATCACATCCATATCAACATTTTTATAACCCCCGGGGCTGTCGTTTTGGTCAAAAAATGAAAATTCTAAAAGTTCCTGTTTTTCTGCTTTAAACTCTAGGTACACATCCAAAATGTATTACTGAGTTGAAAGAAGTGGATTCTGGTGCATGGTTTTGAAACCGCAGTCAGAAAAAAAATCACATCCATATCAACATTTTTATCACCCCCGAGGCTGTCGTTTTGGTCAAAAAATGAAAATTCTAAAAGTTCCTGTTTTTCTGCTTTAAACTCTAGGTACACATCCAAAATATATTACTGAGTTGAAAGAAGTGGATTCTGGTGCATGGTTTTGAAACCGCAGTCAGAAAAAAAATCACATCCATATCAACATTTTTATCACCCCCGGGGCTGTCGTTTTGGTCAAGAAATGAAAATTCTAAAAGTTCCTGTTTTTCTGCTTTAAACTCTAGGTACACATCCAAAATGTATTACTGAGTTGAAAGAAGTGGATTCTGGTGCATGGTTTTGAAACCGCAGTCAGAAAAAAAATCACATCCATATCAACATTTTTATCACCCCCGGGGCTGTCGTTTTGGTCAACAAATGAAAATTCTAAAAGTTCCTGTTTTTCTGCTTTAAACTCTAGGTACACATCCAAAATGTATTACTGAGTTGAAAGAAGTGGATTCTGGTGCATGGTTTTGAAACCGCAGTCAGAAAAAAAATCACATCCATATCAACATTTTTATCACCCCCGGGGCTGTCGTTTTGGTCAAAAAATGAAAATTCTAAAAGTTCCTGTTTTTCTGCTTTAAACTCTAGGTACACATCCAAAATGTATTACTGAGTTGAAAGAAGTGGATTCTGGTGCATGGTTTTGAAACCGCAGTCAGAAAAAAAATCACATCCATATCAACATTTTTATCACCCCGGGGCTGTCGTTTTGGTCAAAAAATGAAAATTCTAAAAGTTCCGATTTTTCTGCTTTAAACTCTAGGTACACATCCAAAATGTATTACTGAGTTGAAAAAGGGGATTCTGGTGCATGGTTTTGAAACCGCAGTCAGAAAAAAAATAACATCCATATCAACATTTTTATCACCCCCGGGGCTGTCGTTTTGGTCAAAAAATGAAAATTCTAAAAGTTCCTGTTTTTCTGCTTTAAACTCTAGGTACACATCCAAAATGTATTACTGAGTTGAAAGAAGTGGATTCTGGTGCATGGTTTTGAAACCGCAGTCAGAAAAAAAATCACATCCATATCAACATTTTTATCACCCCCGGGGCTGTCGTTTTGGACAAAAAATGAAAATTCTAAAAGTTCCTGTTTTTCTGCTTTAAACTCTAGGTACACATCCAAAATGTATTACTGAGTTGAAAGAAGTGGATTCTGGTGCATGGTTTTGAAACCGCAGTCAGAAAAAAAATCACATCCATATCAACATTTTTATCACCCCCGGGGCTGTTGTTTTGGTCAAAAAATGAAAATTCTAAAAGTTCCTGTTTTTCTGCTTTAAACTCTAGGTACACATCCAAAATGTATTACTGAGTTGAAAGAAGTGGATTCTGGTGCATGGTTTTGAAACCGCAGTCAGAAAAAAAATCACATCCATATCAACATTTTTATCACCCCCGGGGCTGTCGTTTTGGTCAAAAAATGAAAATTCTAAAAGTTCCGGTTTTTCTGCTTTAAACTCTAGGTACACATCCAAAATGTATTACTGAGTTGAAAGAAGTGGATTCTGGTGCATGGTTTTGAAACCGCAGTCAGAAAAAAAATCACATCCATATCAACATTTTTATCACCCCCGGGGCTGTCGTTTTGGTCAAAAAATGAAAATTCTAAAAGTTCCTGTTTTTCTGCTTTAAACTCTAGGTACACATCCAAAATGTATTACTGAGTTGAAAGAAGTGGATTCTGGTGCATGGTTTTGAAACCGCAGTCAGAAAAAAATTCACATCCATATCAACATTTTTATCACCCCCGGGTCTGTCGTTTTGTTCAAAAAATGAAAATTCTAAAAGTTCCTGTTTTTCTGCTTTAAACTCTAGGTACACATCCAAAATGTATTACTGAGTTGAAAGAAGTGGATTCTGGTGCATGGTTTTGAAACCGCAGTCAGAAAAAAAATCACATCCATATCAACATTTTTATCACCCCCGGGGCTGTCGTTTTGGTCAAAAAATGAAAATTCTAAAAGTTCCGGTTTTTCTGCTTTAAACTCTAGGTACACATCCAAAATGTATTACTGAGTTGAAAGAAGTGGATTCTGGTGCATGGTTTTGAAACCGCAGTCAGAAAAAAAATCACATCCATATCAACATTTTTATCACCCCCGGGGCTGTTGTTTTGGTCAAAAAATGAAAATTCTAAAAGTTCCTGTTTTTCTGCTTTAAACTCTAGGTACACATCCAAAATGTATTACTGAGTTGAAAGAAGTGGATTCTGGTGCATGGTTTTGAAACCGCAGTCAGAAAAAAAATCACATCCATATCAACATTTTTATCACCCCCGGGGCTGTCGTTTTGGTCAAAAAATGAAAATTCTAAAAGTTCCGGTTTTTCTGCTTTAAACTCTAGGTACACATCCAAAATGTATTACTGAGTTGAAAGAAGTGGATTCTGGTGCATGGTTTTGAAACCGCAGTCAGAAAAAAAATCACATCCATATCAACATTTTTATCACCCCCGGGGCTGTCGTTTTGGTCAAAAAATGAAAATTCTAAAAGTTCCTGTTTTTCTGCTTTAAACTCTAGGTACACATCCAAAATGTATTACTGAGTTGAAAGAAGTGGATTCTGGTGCATGGTTTTGAAACCGCAGTCAGAAAAAAATTCACATCCATATCAACATTTTTATCACCCCCGGGTCTGTCGTTTTGTTCAAAAAATGAAAATTCTAAAAGTTCCTGTTTTTCTGCTTTAAACTCTAGGTACACATCCAAAATGTATTACTGAGTTGAAAGAAGTGGATTCTGGTGCATGGTTTTGAAACCGCAGTCAGAAAAAAAATCACATCCATATCAACATTTTTATCACCCCCGGGGCTGTCATTTTGGTCAAAAAATGAAAATTCTAAAAGTTCCTGTTTTTCTGCTTTAAACTCTAGGTACACATCCAAAATGTATTACATAGTTGAAAGAAGTGGATTCTGGTGCATGGTTTTGAAACCGCAGTCAGAAAAAAAATCACATCCATATCAACATTTTTATCACCCCCGGGGCTGTCGTTTTGGTCAAAAAATGAAAATTCTAAAAGTTCCGGTTTTTCTGCTTTAAACTCTAGGTACACATCCAAAATGTATTACTGAGTTGAAAGAAGTGGATTCTGGTGCATGGTTTTGAAACCGCAGTCAGAAAAAAAATCACATCGATATCAACATTTTTATCACCCCCGGGGCTGTCGTTTTGGTCAAAAAATGAAAATTCTAAAAGTTCCGGTTTTTCTGCTTTAAACTCTAGGTACACATCCAAAACGTATTACTGAGTTGAAAGAAGTGGATTCTGGTGCATGGTTTTGAAACCGCAGCCAGAAAAAAAATCACATCCATATCAACATTTTTATCACCCCCGGGGCTGTCGTTTTGGTCAAAAAATGAAAATTCTAAAAGTTCCGGTTTTTCTGCTTTAAACTCTAGGTACACATCCAAAATGTATTACTGAGTTGAAAGAAGTGGATTCTGGTGCATGGTTTTGAAACCGCAGTCAGAAAAAAAATCACATCCATATCAACATTTTTATCATCCCCGGGGCTGTTGTTTTGGTCAAAAAATGAAAATTCTAAAAGTTCCTGTTTTTCTGCTTTAAACTCTAGGTACACATCCAAAATGTATTACTGAGTTGAAAGAAGTGGATTCTGGTGCATGGTTTTGAAACCGCAGTCAGAAAAAAAATCACATCCATATCAACATTTTTATCACCCCCGGGGCTGTCGTTTTGGTCAAAAAATGAAAATTCTAAAAGTTCCGGTTTTTCTGCTTTAAACTCTAGGTACACATCCAAAATGTATTACTGAGTTGAAAGAAATGGATTCTGGTGCATGGTTTTGAAACCGCAGTCAGAAAAAAAATCACATCCATATCAACATTTTTATCACCCCCGGGTCTGTCGTTTTGTTCAAAAAATGAAAATTCTAAAAGTTCCTGTTTTTCTGCTTTAAACTCTAGGTACACATCCAAAATGTATTACTGAGTTGAAAGAAGTGGATTCTGGTGCATGGTTTTGAAACCGCAGTCAGAAAAAAAATCACATCCATATCAACATTTTTATCACCCCCGGGGCTGTCGTTTTGGTCAAAAAATGAAAATTCTAAAAGTTCCGGTTTTTCTGCTTTAAACTCTAGGTACACATCCAAAATGTATTACTGAGTTGAAAGAAGTGGATTCTGGTGCATGGTTTTGAAACCGCAGTCAGAAAAAAAATCACATCCATATCAACATTTTTATCACCCCCGGGGCTGTTGTTTTGGTCAAAAAATGAAAATTCCAAAAGTTCCTGTTTTTCTGCTTTAAAATCTAGGTACACATCCAAAATGTATTACTGAGTTGAAAGAAGTGGATTCTGGTGCATGGTTTTGAAACCGCAGTCAGAAAAAAATTCACATCCATATCAACATTTTTATGACCCCCGGGTCTGTCGTTTTGTTCAAAAAATGAAAATTCTAAAAGTTCCTGTTTTTCTGCTTTAAACTCTAGGTACACATCCAAAATGTATTACTGATTTGAAAGAAGTGGATTCTGGTGCATGGTTTTGAAACCGCAGTCAGAAAAAAAATCACATCCATATCAACATTTTTATCACCCCCGGGGCTGTCGTTTTGGTCAAAAAATGAAAATTCTAAAAGTTCCTGTTTTTCTGCTTTAAACTCTAGGTACACATCCAAAATGTATTACTGAGTTGAAAGAAGTGGATTCTGGTGCATGGTTTTGAAACCGCAGTCAGAAAAAAAATCACATCCATATCAACATTTTTATCACCCCCAGGGCTGTCGTTTTGGTCAAAAAATGAAAATTCTAAAAGTTCCGGTTTTTCTGCTTTAAACTCTAGGTACACATCCAAAATGTATTACTGAGTTGAAAGAAGTGGATTCTGGTGCATGGTTTTGAAACCGCAGTCAGAAAAAAAATCACATCCATATCAACATTTTTATCACCCCCGGGGCTGTCGTTTTGGTCAAAAAATGAAAATTCTAAAAGTTACTGTTTTTCTGCTTTAAACTCTAGGTACACATCCAAAATGTATTACTGAGTTGAAAGAAGTGGATTCTGGTGCATGGTTTTGAAACCGCAGTCAGAAAAAAAATCACATCCATATCAACATTTTTATCACCCCCGGGGCTGTCGTTTTGGTCAAAAAATGAAAATTCTAAAAGTTCCGGTTTTTCTGCTTTAAACTCTAGGTACACATCCAAAATGTATTACTGAGTTGAAAGAATTGGATTCTGGTGCATGGTTTTGAAACCGCAGTCAGAAAAAAAATCACATCCATATCAACATTTTTATCACCCTGTTTAAGCTGTCGTTTTGGTCAAAAAATGAAAATTCTAAAAGTTCCTGTTTTTCTGCTTTAAACTCTAGGTACACATCCAAAATGTATTACTGAGTTGAAAGAAGTGGATTCTGGTGCATGGTTTTGAAACCGCAGTCAGAAAAAAAATCACATCCATATCAACATTTTTATCATACCGGGGCTGTCGTTTTGGTCAAAAAATGAAAATTCTAAAAGTTCCTGTTTTTCTGCTTTAAATTCTAGGTACACATCCAAAATGTATTACTGAGTTGAAAGAAGTGGATTCTGGTGCATGGTTTTGTAACCGCAGTCAGAAAAAAAATCACATCCATATCAACATTTTTATCACCCCCGGGGCTGTCGATTTGGTCAAAAAATGAAAATTCTAAAAGTTCCTGTTTTTCTGCTTTAAACTCTAGGTACACATCCAAAATGTATTACTGAGTTGAAAGAAGTGGATTCTGGTGCATGGTTTTGAAACCGCAGTCAGAAAAAAAATCACATCCATATCAACATTTTTATCACCCCCGGGGCTGTCGTTTTGGTCAAAAAATGAAAATTCTAAAAGTTCCTGTTTTTCTGCTTTAAACTCTAGGTACACATCTAAAATGTATTACTGATTTGAAAGAAGTGGATTCTGGTGCATGGTTTTGAAACCGCAGTCAGAAAAAAAATCACATCCATATCAACATTTTTATCACCCCCGGGGCTGTCGATTTGGTCAAAAAATGAAAATTCTAAAAGTTCCTGTTTTTCTGCTTTAAACTCTAGGTACACATCCAAAATGTATTACTGAGTTGAAAGAAGTGGATTCTGGTGCATGGTTTTGAAACCGCAGTCAGAAAAAAAATCACATCCATATCAACATTTTTATCACCCCCGGGGCTGTCGTTTTGGTCAACAAATGAAAATTCTAAAAGTTCCTGTTTTTCTGCTTTAAACTCTAGGTACACATCCAAAATGTATTACTGAGTTGAAAGAAGTGGATTCTGGTGCATGGTTTTGAAACCGCAGTCAGAAAAAAAATCACATCCATATCAACATTTTTATCACCCCCGGGGCTGTCGTTTTGGTCAAAAAATGAAAATTCTAAAAGTTCCTGTTTTTCTGCTTTAAACTCTAGGTACACATCCAAAATGTATTACTGAGTTGAAAGAAGTGGATTCTGGTGCATGGTTTTGAAACCGCAGTCAGAAAAAAAATCACATCCATATCAACATTTTTATCACCCCCAGGGCTGTCGTTTTGGTCAAAAAATGAAAATTCTAAAAGTTCCTGTTTTTCTGCTTTAAACTCTAGGTACACATCCAAAATGTATTACTGAGTTGAAAGAAGTGGATTCTGGTGCATGGTTTTGAAACCGCAGTCAGAAAAAAAATCACATCCATATCAACATTTTTATCACCCCCGGGGCTGTCGTTTTGGTCAAAAAATGAAAATTCTAAAAGTTCCGATTTTTCTGCTTTAAACTCTAGGTACACATCCAAAATGTATTACTGAGTTGAAAAAGGGGATTCTGGTGCATGGTTTTGAAACCGCAGTCAGAAAAAAAATAACATCCATATCAACATTTTTATCACCCCCGGGGCTGTCGTTTTGGTCAAAAAATGAAAATTCTAAAAGTTCCTGTTTTTCTGCTTTAAACTCTAGGTACACATCCAAAATGTATTACTGAGTTGAAAGAAGTGGATTCTGGTGCATGGTTTTGAAACCGCAGTCAGAAAAAAAATCACATCCATATCAACATTTTTATCACCCCCAGGGCTGTCGTTTTGGTCAAAAAATGAAAATTCTAAAAGTTCCTGTTTTTCTGCTTTAAACTCTAGGTACACATCCAAAATGTATTACTGAGTTGAAAGAAGTGGATTCTGGTGCATGGTTTTGAAACCGCAGTCAGAAAAAAAATCACATCCATATCAACATTTTTATCACCCCCGGGGCTGTCGTTTTGGTCAAAAAATGAAAATTCTAAAAGTTCCCGTTTTTCTGCTTTAAACTCTAGGTACACATCCAAAATGTATTACTGAGTTGAAAAAGGGGATTCTGGTGCATGGTTTTGAAACCGCAGTCAGAAAAAAAATAACATCCATATCAACATTTTTATCACCCCCGGGGCTGTCGTTTTGGTCAAAAAATGAAAATTCTAAAAGTTCCTGTTTTTTTGCTTTAAACTCTAGGTACACATCCAAAATGTATTACTGAGTTGAAAGAAGTGGATTCTGGTTCATGGTTTTGAAACCGCAGTCAGCAAAAAAATCACATCCATATCAACATTTTTATAACCCCCGGGGCTGTCGTTTTGGTCAAAAAATAAAAATTCTAAAAGTTCCTGTTTTTCTGCTTTAAACTCTAGGTAGACATCCAAAATGTATTTCTGAGTTGAAAGAAGTGGATTCTGGTGCATGGTTTTGAAACCGCAGTCAGAAAAAAAATCACATCCATATCAACATTTTTATCACCCCCGGGGCTGTCGATTTGGTCAAAAAATGAAAATTCTAAAAGTTCCTGTTTTTCTGCTTTAAACTATAGGTACACATCCAAAATGTATTACTGAGTTGAAAGAAGTGGATTCTGGTGCATGGTTTTGAAACCGCAGTCAGAAAAAAAATCACATCCATATCAACATTTTTATCACCCCCGGGGCTGTCGTTTTGGTCAAAAAATGAAAATTCTAAAAGTTCCTGTTTTTCTGCTTTAAACTCTAGGTACACATCCAAAATGTATTACTGAGTTGAAAGAAGTGGATTCTGGTTCATGGTTTTGAAACCGCAGTCAGAAAAAAAATCACATCCATATCAACATTTTTATAACCCCCGGGGCTGTCGTTTTGGTCAAAAAATGAAAATTCTAAAAGTTCCTGTTTTTCTGCTTTAAACTCTAGGTACACATCCAAAATGTATTACTGAGTTGAAATAAGTGGATTCTGGTGCATGGTTTTGAAACCGCAGTCAGAAAAAAAATCAAATCCATATCAACATTTTTATCACCCCCGAGGCTGTCGTTTTGGTCAAAAAATGAAAATTCTAAAAGTTCCTGTTTTTCTGCTTTAAACTCTAGGTACACATCCAAAATATATTACTGAGTTGAAAGAAGTGGATTCTGGTGCATGGTTTTGAAACCGCAGTCAGAAAAAAAATCACATCCATATCAACATTTTTATCACCCCCGGGGCTGTCGTTTTGGTCAAGAAATGAAAATTCTAAAAGTTCCTGTTTTTCTGCTTTAAACTCTAGGTACACATCCAAAATGTATTACTGAGTTGAAAGAAGTGGATTCTGGTGCATGGTTTTGAAACCGCAGTCAGAAAAAAAATCACATCCATATCAACATTTTTATCACCCCCGGGGCTGTCGTTTTGGTCAACAAATGAAAATTCTAAAAGTTCCTGTTTTTCTGCTTTAAACTCTAGGTACACATCCAAAATGTATTACTGAGTTGAAAGAAGTGGATTCTGGTGCATGGTTTTGAAACCGCAGTCAGAAAAAAAATCACATCCATATCAACATTTTTATCACCCCCGGGGCTGTCGTTTTGGTCAAAAAATGAAAATTCTAAAAGTTCCTGTTTTTCTGCTTTAAACTCTAGGTACACATCCAAAATGTATTACTGAGTTGAAAGAAGTGGATTCTGGTGCATGGTTTTGAAACCGCAGTCAGAAAAAAAATCACATCCATATCAACATTTTTATCACCCCCGGGGCTGTCGTTTTGGTCAAAAAATGAAAATTCTAAAAGTTCCTGTTTTTCTGCTTTAAACTCTAGGTACACATCCAAAATGTATTACTGATTTGAAAGAAGTGGATTCTGGTGCATGGTTTTGAAACCGCAGTCAGAAAAAAAATCACATCCATATCAACATTTTTATCACCCCCGGGGCTGTCGTTTTGGTCAAAAAATGAAAATTCTAAAAGTTCCTGTTTTTCTGCTTTAAACTCTAGGTACACATCCAAAATGTATTACTGAGTTGAAAGAAGTGGATTCTGGTGCATGGTTTTGAAACCGCAGTCAGAAAAAAAATCAAATCCATATCAACATTTTTATCACCCCCGAGGCTGTCGTTTTGGTCAAAAAATGAAAATTCTAAAAGTTCCTGTTTTTCTGCTTTAAACTCTAGGTACACATCCAAAATATATTACTGAGTTGAAAGAAGTGGATTCTGGTGCATGGTTTTGAAACCGCAGTCAGAAAAAAAATCACATCCATATCAACATTTTTATAACCCCCGGGGCTGTCGTTTTGGTCAAAAAATGAAAATTCTAAAAGTTCCTGTTTTTCTGCTTTAAACTCTAGGTACACATCCAAAATGTATTACTGAGTTGAAAGAAGTGGATTCTGGTGCATGGTTTTGAAACCGCAGTCAGAAAAAAAATCAAATCCATATCAACATTTTTATCACCCCCGAGGCTGTCGTTTTGGTCAAAAAATGAAAATTCTAAAAGTTCCTGTTTTTCTGCTTTAAACTCTAGGTACACATCCAAAATATATTACTGAGTTGAAAGAAGTGGATTCTGGTGCATGGTTTTGAAACCGCAGTCAGAAAAAAAATCACATCCATATCAACATTTTTATCACCCCCGGGGCTGTCGTTTTGGTCAAGAAATGAAAATTCTAAAAGTTCCTGTTTTTCTGCTTTAAACTCTAGGTACACATCCAAAATGTATTACTGAGTTGAAAGAAGTGGATTCTGGTGCATGGTTTTGAAACCGCAGTCAGAAAAAAAATCACATCCATATCAACATTTTTATCACCCCCGGGGCTGTCGTTTTGGTCAACAAATGAAAATTCTAAAAGTTCCTGTTTTTCTGCTTTAAACTCTAGGTACACATCCAAAATGTATTACTGAGTTGAAAGAAGTGGATTCTGGTGCATGGTTTTGAAACCGCAGTCAGAAAAAAAATCACATCCATATCAACATTTTTATCACCCCCGGGGCTGTCGTTTTGGTCAAAAAATGAAAATTCTAAAAGTTCCTGTTTTTCTGCTTTAAACTCTAGGTACACATCCAAAATGTATTACTGAGTTGAAAGAAGTGGATTCTGGTGCATGGTTTTGAAACCGCAGTCAGAAAAAAAATCACATCCATATCAACATTTTTATCACCCCCGGGGCTGTCGTTTTGGTCAAAAAATGAAAATTCTAAAAGTTCCTGTTTTTCTGCTTTAAACTCTAGGTACACATCCAAAATGTATTACTGATTTGAAAGAAGTGGATTCTGGTGCATGGTTTTGAAACCGCAGTCAGAAAAAAAATCACATCCATATCAACATTTTTATCACCCCCGGGGCTGTCGTTTTGGTCAAAAAATGAAAATTCTAAAAGTTCCTGTTTTTCTGCTTTAAACTCTAGGTACACATCCAAAATGTATTACTGAGTTGAAAGAAGTGGATTCTGGTGCATGGTTTTGAAACCGCAGTCAGAAAAAAAATCACATCCATATCAACATTTTTATCACCCCCAGGGCTGTCGTTTTGGTCAAAAAATGAAAATTCTAAAAGTTCCGGTTTTTCTGCTTTAAACTCTAGGTACACATCCAAAATGTATTACTGAGTTGAAAGAAGTGGATTCTGGTGCATGGTTTTGAAACCGCAGTCAGAAAAAAAATCACATCCATATCAACATTTTTATCACCCCCGGGGCTGTCGTTTTGGTCAAAAAATGAAAATTCTAAAAGTTACTGTTTTTCTGCTTTAAACTCTAGGTACACATCCAAAATGTATTACTGAGTTGAAAGAAGTGGATTCTGGTGCATGGTTTTGAAACCGCAGTCAGAAAAAAAATCACATCCATATCAACATTTTTATCACCCCCGGGGCTGTCGTTTTGGTCAAAAAATGAAAATTCTAAAAGTTCCGGTTTTTCTGCTTTAAACTCTAGGTACACATCCAAAATGTATTACTGAGTTGAAAGAATTGGATTCTGGTGCATGGTTTTGAAACCGCAGTCAGAAAAAAAATCACATCCATATCAACATTTTTATCACCCTGTTTAAGCTGTCGTTTTGGTCAAAAAATGAAAATTCTAAAAGTTCCTGTTTTTCTGCTTTAAACTCTAGGTACACATCCAAAATGTATTACTGAGTTGAAAGAAGTGGATTCTGGTGCATGGTTTTGAAACCGCAGTCAGAAAAAAAATCACATCCATATCAACATTTTTATCATACCGGGGCTGTCGTTTTGGTCAAAAAATGAAAATTCTAAAAGTTCCTGTTTTTCTGCTTTAAATTCTAGGTACACATCCAAAATGTATTACTGAGTTGAAAGAAGTGGATTCTGGTGCATGGTTTTGTAACCGCAGTCAGAAAAAAAATCACATCCATATCAACATTTTTATCACCCCCGGGGCTGTCGATTTGGTCAAAAAATGAAAATTCTAAAAGTTCCTGTTTTTCTGCTTTAAACTCTAGGTACACATCCAAAATGTATTACTGAGTTGAAAGAAGTGGATTCTGGTGCATGGTTTTGAAACCGCAGTCAGAAAAAAAATCACATCCATATCAACATTTTTATCACCCCCGGGGCTGTCGTTTTGGTCAAAAAATGAAAATTCTAAAAGTTCCTGTTTTTCTGCTTTAAACTCTAGGTACACATCTAAAATGTATTACTGATTTGAAAGAAGTGGATTCTGGTGCATGGTTTTGAAACCGCAGTCAGAAAAAAAATCACATCCATATCAACATTTTTATCACCCCCGGGGCTGTCGATTTGGTCAAAAAATGAAAATTCTAAAAGTTCCTGTTTTTCTGCTTTAAACTCTAGGTACACATCCAAAATGTATTACTGAGTTGAAAGAAGTGGATTCTGGTGCATGGTTTTGAAACCGCAGTCAGAAAAAAAATCACATCCATATCAACATTTTTATCACCCCCGGGGCTGTCGTTTTGGTCAACAAATGAAAATTCTAAAAGTTCCTGTTTTTCTGCTTTAAACTCTAGGTACACATCCAAAATGTATTACTGAGTTGAAAGAAGTGGATTCTGGTGCATGGTTTTGAAACCGCAGTCAGAAAAAAAATCACATCCATATCAACATTTTTATCACCCCCGGGGCTGTCGTTTTGGTCAAAAAATGAAAATTCTAAAAGTTCCTGTTTTTCTGCTTTAAACTCTAGGTACACATCCAAAATGTATTACTGAGTTGAAAGAAGTGGATTCTGGTGCATGGTTTTGAAACCGCAGTCAGAAAAAAAATCACATCCATATCAACATTTTTATCACCCCCAGGGCTGTCGTTTTGGTCAAAAAATGAAAATTCTAAAAGTTCCTGTTTTTCTGCTTTAAACTCTAGGTACACATCCAAAATGTATTACTGAGTTGAAAGAAGTGGATTCTGGTGCATGGTTTTGAAACCGCAGTCAGAAAAAAAATCACATCCATATCAACATTTTTATCACCCCCGGGGCTGTCGTTTTGGTCAAAAAATGAAAATTCTAAAAGTTCCGATTTTTCTGCTTTAAACTCTAGGTACACATCCAAAATGTATTACTGAGTTGAAAAAGGGGATTCTGGTGCATGGTTTTGAAACCGCAGTCAGAAAAAAAATCACATCCATATCAACATTTTTATCACCCCCAGGGCTGTCGTTTTGGTCAAAAAATGAAAATTCTAAAAGTTCCTGTTTTTCTGCTTTAAACTCTAGGTACACATCCAAAATGTATTACTGAGTTGAAAGAAGTGGATTCTGGTGCATGGTTTTGAAACCGCAGTCAGAAAAAAAATCACATCCATATCAACATTTTTATCACCCCCGGGGCTGTCGTTTTGGTCAAAAAATGAAAATTCTAAAAGTTCCCGTTTTTCTGCTTTAAACTCTAGGTACACATCCAAAATGTATTACTGAGTTGAAAAAGGGGATTCTGGTGCATGGTTTTGAAACCGCAGTCAGAAAAAAAATAACATCCATATCAACATTTTTATCACCCCCGGGGCTGTCGTTTTGGTCAAAAAATGAAAATTCTAAAAGTTCCTGTTTTTTTGCTTTAAACTCTAGGTACACATCCAAAATGTATTACTGAGTTGAAAGAAGTGGATTCTGGTTCATGGTTTTGAAACCGCAGTCAGCAAAAAAATCACATCCATATCAACATTTTTATAACCCCCGGGGCTGTCGTTTTGGTCAAAAAATAAAAATTCTAAAAGTTCCTGTTTTTCTGCTTTAAACTCTAGGTAGACATCCAAAATGTATTTCTGAGTTGAAAGAAGTGGATTCTGGTGCATGGTTTTGAAACCGCAGTCAGAAAAAAAATCACATCCATATCAACATTTTTATCACCCCCGGGGCTGTCGATTTGGTCAAAAAATGAAAATTCTAAAAGTTCCTGTTTTTCTGCTTTAAACTCTAGGTACACATCCAAAATGTATTACTGAGTTGAAAGAAGTGGATTCTGGTGCATGGTTTTGAAACCGCAGTCAGAAAAAAAATCACATCCATATCAACATTTTTATCACCCCCGGGGCTGTCGTTTTGGTCAAAAAATGAAAATTCTAAAAGTTCCTGTTTTTCTGCTTTAAACTCTAGGTACACATCCAAAATGTATTACTGAGTTGAAAGAAGTGGATTCTGGTTCATGGTTTTGAAACCGCAGTCAGAAAAAAAATCACATCCATATCAACATTTTTATAACCCCCGGGGCTGTCGTTTTGGTCAAAAAATGAAAATTCTAAAAGTTCCTGTTTTTCTGCTTTAAACTCTAGGTACACATCCAAAATGTATTACTGAGTTGAAAGAAGTGGATTCTGGTGCATGGTTTTGAAACCGCAGTCAGAAAAAAAATCAAATCCATATCAACATTTTTATCACCCCCGAGGCTGTCGTTTTGGTCAAAAAATGAAAATTCTAAAAGTTCCTGTTTTTCTGCTTTAAACTCTAGGTACACATCCAAAATATATTACTGAGTTGAAAGAAGTGGATTCTGGTGCATGGTTTTGAAACCGCAGTCAGAAAAAAAATCACATCCATATCAACATTTTTATCACCCCCGGGGCTGTCGTTTTGGTCAAGAAATGAAAATTCTAAAAGTTCCTGTTTTTCTGCTTTAAACTCTAGGTACACATCCAAAATGTATTACTGAGTTGAAAGAAGTGGATTCTGGTGCATGGTTTTGAAACCGCAGTCAGAAAAAAAATCACATCCATATCAACATTTTTATCACCCCCGGGGCTGTCGTTTTGGTCAACAAATGAAAATTCTAAAAGTTCCTGTTTTTCTGCTTTAAACTCTAGGTACACATCCAAAATGTATTACTGAGTTGAAAGAAGTGGATTCTGGTGCATGGTTTTGAAACCGCAGTCAGAAAAAAAATCACATCCATATCAACATTTTTATCACCCCCGGGGCTGTCGTTTTGGTCAAAAAATGAAAATTCTAAAAGTTCCTGTTTTTCTGCTTTAAACTCTAGGTACACATCCAAAATGTATTACTGAGTTGAAAGAAGTGGATTCTGGTGCATGGTTTTGAAACCGCAGTCAGAAAAAAAATCACATCCATATCAACATTTTTATCACCCCGGGGCTGTCGTTTTGGTCAAAAAATGAAAATTCTAAAAGTTCCGGTTTTTCTGCTTTAAACTCTAGGTACACATCCAAAATGTATTACTGAGTTGAAAGAAGTGGATTCTGGTGCATGGTTTTGAAACCGCAGTCAGAAAAAAAATCACATCCATATCAACATTTTTATCACCCCCGGGGCTGTCGTTTTGGTCAAAAAATGAAAATTCTAAAAGTTCCTGTTTTTCTGCTTTAAACTCTAGGTACACATCCAAAATGTATTACTGAGTTGAAAGAAGTGGATTCTGGTGCATGGTTTTGAAACCGCAGCCAGAAAAAAATCACATCCATATCAACATTTTTATCACCCCCGGGGCTGTCGTTTTGGTCAAAAAATGAAAATTCTAAAAGTTCCGATTTTTCTGCTTTAAACTCTAGGTACACATCCAAAATGTATTACTGAGTTGAAAAAGGGGATTCTGGTGCATGGTTTTGAAACCGCAGTCAGAAAAAAAATAACATCCATATCAACATTTTTATCACCCCCGGGGCTGTCGTTTTGGTCAAAAAATGAAAATTCTAAAAGTTCCTGTTTTTCTGCTTTAAACTCTAGGTACACATCCAAAATGTATTACTGAGTTGAAAGAAGTGGATTCTGGTGCATGGTTTTGAAACCGCAGTCAGAAAAAAAATCACATCCATATCAACATTTTTATCACCCCCGGGGCTGTCGTTTTGGTCAAAAAATGAAAATTCTAAAAGTTCCTGTTTTTCTGCTTTAAACTCTAGGTACACATCCAAAATGTATTACTGAGTTGAAAGAAGTGGATTCTGGTGCATGGTTTTGAAACCGCAGTCAGAAAAAAAATCACATCCATATCAACATTTTTATCACCCCCGGGGCTGTCGTTTTGGTCAAAAAATGAAAATTCTAAAAGTTCCGGTTTTTCTGCTTTAAACTCTAGGTACACATCCAAAATGTATTACTGAGTTGAAAGAAGTGGATTCTGGTGCATGGTTTTGAAACCGCAGTCAGAAAAAAAATCACATCCATATCAACATTTTTATCACCCCCGGGGCTGTCGTTTTGGTCAAAAAATGAAAATTCTAAAAGTTCCGGTTTTTCTGCTTTAAACTCTAGGTACACATCCAAAATGTATTACTGAGTTGAAAGAAGTGGATTCTGGTGCATGGTTTTGAAACCGCAGCCAGAAAAAAAATCACATCCATATCAACATTTTTATCACCCCCGGGGCTGTCGTTTTGGTCAAAAAATGAAAATTCTAAAAGTTCCCGTTTTTCTGCTTTAAACTCTAGGTACACATCCAAAATGTATTACTGAGTTGAAAAAGGGGATTCTGGTGCATGGTTTTGAAACCGCAGTCAGAAAAAAAATAACATCCATATCAACATTTTTATCACCCCCGGGGCTGTCGTTTTGGTCAAAAAATGAAAATTCTAAAAGTTCCTGTTTTTTTGCTTTAAACTCTAGGTACACATCCAAAATGTATTACTGAGTTGAAAGAAGTGGATTCTGGTTCATGGTTTTGAAACCGCAGTCAGCAAAAAAATCACATCCATATCAACATTTTTATAACCCCCGGGGCTGTCGTTTTGGTCAAAAAATAAAAATTCTAAAAGTTCCTGTTTTTCTGCTTTAAACTCTAGGTAGACATCCAAAATGTATTTCTGAGTTGAAAGAAGTGGATTCTGGTGCATGGTTTTGAAACCGCAGTCAGAAAAAAAATCACATCCATATCAACATTTTTATCACCCCCGGGGCTGTCGTTTTGGTCAAAAAATGAAAATTCTAAAAGTTCCTGTTTTTCTGCTTTAAACTCTAGGTACACATCTAAAATGTATTACTGATTTGAAAGAAGTGGATTCTGGTGCATGGTTTTGAAACCGCAGTCAGAAAAAAAATCACATCCATATCAACATTTTTATCACCCCCGGGGCTGTCGATTTGGTCAAAAAATGAAAATTCTAAAAGTTCCTGTTTTTCTGCTTTAAACTCTAGGTACACATCCAAAATGTATTACTGAGTTGAAAGAAGTGGATTCTGGTGCATGGTTTTGAAACCGCAGTCAGAAAAAAAATCACATCCATATCAACATTTTTATCACCCCCGGGGCTGTCGTTTTGGTCAACAAATGAAAATTCTAAAAGTTCCTGTTTTTCTGCTTTAAACTCTAGGTACACATCCAAAATGTATTACTGAGTTGAAAGAAGTGGATTCTGGTGCATGGTTTTGAAACCGCAGTCAGAAAAAAAATCACATCCATATCAACATTTTTATCACCCCCGGGGCTGTCGTTTTGGTCAAAAAATGAAAATTCTAAAAGTTCCTGTTTTTCTGCTTTAAACTCTAGGTACACATCCAAAATGTATTACTGAGTTGAAAGAAGTGGATTCTGGTGCATGGTTTTGAAACCGCAGTCAGAAAAAAAATCACATCCATATCAACATTTTTATCACCCCCAGGGCTGTCGTTTTGGTCAAAAAATGGAAATTCTAAAAGTTCCTGTTTTTCTGCTTTAAACTCTAGGTACACATCCAAAATGTATTACTGAGTTGAAAGAAGTGGATTCTGGTGCATGGTTTTGAAACCGCAGTCAGAAAAAAAATCACATCCATATCAACATTTTTATCACCCCCGGGGCTGTCGTTTTGGTCAAAAAATGAAAATTCTAAAAGTTCCGATTTTTCTGCTTTAAACTCTAGGTACACATCCAAAATGTATTACTGAGTTGAAAAAGGGGATTCTGGTGCATGGTTTTGAAACCGCAGTCAGAAAAAAAATAACATCCATATCAACATTTTTATCACCCCCGGGGCTGTCGTTTTGGTCAAAAAATGAAAATTCTAAAAGTTCCTGTTTTTCTGCTTTAAACTCTAGGTACACATCCAAAATGTATTACTGAGTTGAAAGAAGTGGATTCTGGTGCATGGTTTTGAAACCGCAGTCAGAAAAAAAATCACATCCATATCAACATTTTTATCACCCCCAGGGCTGTCGTTTTGGTCAAAAAATGAAAATTCTAAAAGTTCCTGTTTTTCTGCTTTAAACTCTAGGTACACATCCAAAATGTATTACTGAGTTGAAAGAAGTGGATTCTGGTGCATGGTTTTGAAACCGCAGTCAGAAAAAAAATCACATCCATATCAACATTTTTATCACCCCCGGGGCTGTCGTTTTGGTCAAAAAATGAAAATTCTAAAAGTTCCCGTTTTTCTGCTTTAAACTCTAGGTACACATCCAAAATGTATTACTGAGTTGAAAAAGGGGATTCTGGTGCATGGTTTTGAAACCGCAGTCAGAAAAAAAATAACATCCATATCAACATTTTTATCACCCCCGGGGCTGTCGTTTTGGTCAAAAAATGAAAATTCTAAAAGTTCCTGTTTTTTTGCTTTAAACTCTAGGTACACATCCAAAATGTATTACTGAGTTGAAAGAAGTGGATTCTGGTTCATGGTTTTGAAACCGCAGTCAGCAAAAAAATCACATCCATATCAACATTTTTATAACCCCCGGGGCTGTCGTTTTGGTCAAAAAATAAAAATTCTAAAAGTTCCTGTTTTTCTGCTTTAAACTCTAGGTAGACATCCAAAATGTATTTCTGAGTTGAAAGAAGTGGATTCTGGTGCATGGTTTTGAAACCGCAGTCAGAAAAAAAATCACATCCATATCAACATTTTTATCACCCCCGGGGCTGTCGATTTGGTCAAAAAATGAAAATTCTAAAAGTTCCTGTTTTTCTGCTTTAAACTCTAGGTACACATCCAAAATGTATTACTGAGTTGAAAGAAGTGGATTCTGGTGCATGGTTTTGAAACCGCAGTCAGAAAAAAAATCACATCCATATCAACATTTTTATCACCCCCGGGGCTGTCGTTTTGGTCAAAAAATGAAAATTCTAAAAGTTCCTGTTTTTCTGCTTTAAACTCTAGGTACACATCCAAAATGTATTACTGAGTTGAAAGAAGTGGATTCTGGTTCATGGTTTTGAAACCGCAGTCAGAAAAAAAATCACATCCATATCAACATTTTTATAACCCCCGGGGCTGTCGTTTTGGTCAAAAAATGAAAATTCTAAAAGTTCCTGTTTTTCTGCTTTAAACTCTAGGTACACATCCAAAATGTATTACTGAGTTGAAAGAAGTGGATTCTGGTGCATGGTTTTGAAACCGCAGTCAGAAAAAAAATCAAATCCATATCAACATTTTTATCACCCCCGAGGCTGTCGTTTTGGTCAAAAAATGAAAATTCTAAAAGTTCCTGTTTTTCTGCTTTAAACTCTAGGTACACATCCAAAATATATTACTGAGTTGAAAGAAGTGGATTCTGGTGCATGGTTTTGAAACCGCAGTCAGAAAAAAAATCACATCCATATCAACATTTTTATCACCCCCGGGGCTGTCGTTTTGGTCAAGAAATGAAAATTCTAAAAGTTCCTGTTTTTCTGCTTTAAACTCTAGGTACACATCCAAAATGTATTACTGAGTTGAAAGAAGTGGATTCTGGTGCATGGTTTTGAAACCGCAGTCAGAAAAAAAATCACATCCATATCAACATTTTTATCACCCCCGGGGCTGTCGTTTTGGTCAACAAATGAAAATTCTAAAAGTTCCTGTTTTTCTGCTTTAAACTCTAGGTACACATCCAAAATGTATTACTGAGTTGAAAGAAGTGGATTCTGGTGCATGGTTTTGAAACCGCAGTCAGAAAAAAAATCACATCCATATCAACATTTTTATCACCCCCGGGGCTGTCGTTTTGGTCAAAAAATGAAAATTCTAAAAGTTCCTGTTTTTCTGCTTTAAACTCTAGGTACACATCCAAAATGTATTACTGAGTTGAAAGAAGTGGATTCTGGTGCATGGTTTTGAAACCGCAGTCAGAAAAAAAATCACATCCATATCAACATTTTTATCACCCCGGGGCTGTCGTTTTGGTCAAAAAATGAAAATTCTAAAAGTTCCGGTTTTTCTGCTTTAAACTCTAGGTACACATCCAAAATGTATTACTGAGTTGAAAGAAGTGGATTCTGGTGCATGGTTTTGAAACCGCAGTCAGAAAAAAAATCACATCCATATCAACATTTTTATCACCCCCGGGGCTGTCGTTTTGGTCAAAAAATGAAAATTCTAAAAGTTCCGGTTTTTCTGCTTTAAACTCTAGGTACACATCCAAAATGTATTACTGAGTTGAAAGAAGTGGATTCTGGTGCATGGTTTTGAAACCGCAGCCAGAAAAAAAATCACATCCATATCAACATTTTTATCACCCCCGGGGCTGTCGTTTTGGTCAAAAAATGAAAATTCTAAAAGTTCCGATTTTTCTGCTTTAAACTCTAGGTACACATCCAAAATGTATTACTGAGTTGAAAAAGGGGATTCTGGTGCATGGTTTTGAAACCGCAGTCAGAAAAAAAATAACATCCATATCAACATTTTTATCACCCCCGGGGCTGTCGTTTTGGTCAAAAAATGAAAATTCTAAAAGTTCCTGTTTTTCTGCTTTAAACTCTAGGTACACATCCAAAATGTATTACTGAGTTGAAAGAAGTGGATTCTGGTGCATGGTTTTGAAACCGCAGTCAGAAAAAAAATCACATCCATATCAACATTTTTATCACCCCCGGGGCTGTCGTTTTGGTCAAAAAATGAAAATTCTAAAAGTTCCTGTTTTTCTGCTTTAAACTCTAGGTACACATCCAAAATGTATTACTGAGTTGAAAGAAGTGGATTCTGGTGCATGGTTTTGAAACCGCAGTCAGAAAAAAAATCACATCCATATCAACATTTTTATCACCCCCGGGGCTGTCGTTTTGGTCAAAAAATGAAAATTCTAAAAGTTCCGGTTTTTCTGCTTTAAACTCTAGGTACACATCCAAAATGTATTACTGAGTTGAAAGAAGTGGATTCTGGTGCATGGTTTTGAAACCGCAGTCAGAAAAAAAATCACATCCATATCAACATTTTTATCACCCCCGGGGCTGTCGTTTTGGTCAAAAAATGAAAATTCTAAAAGTTCCGGTTTTTCTGCTTTAAACTCTAGGTACACATCCAAAATGTATTACTGAGTTGAAAGAAGTGGATTCTGGTGCATGGTTTTGAAACCGCAGCCAGAAAAAAAATCACATCCATATCAACATTTTTATCACCCCCGGGGCTGTCGTTTTGGTCAAAAAATGAAAATTCTAAAAGTTCCCGTTTTTCTGCTTTAAACTCTAGGTACACATCCAAAATGTATTACTGAGTTGAAAAAGGGGATTCTGGTGCATGGTTTTGAAACCGCAGTCAGAAAAAAAATAACATCCATATCAACATTTTTATCACCCCCGGGGCTGTCGTTTTGGTCAAAAAATGAAAATTCTAAAAGTTCCTGTTTTTTTGCTTTAAACTCTAGGTACACATCCAAAATGTATTACTGAGTTGAAAGAAGTGGATTCTGGTTCATGGTTTTGAAACCGCAGTCAGCAAAAAAATCACATCCATATCAACATTTTTATAACCCCCGGGGCTGTCGTTTTGGTCAAAAAATAAAAATTCTAAAAGTTCCTGTTTTTCTGCTTTAAACTCTAGGTAGACATCCAAAATGTATTTCTGAGTTGAAAGAAGTGGATTCTGGTGCATGGTTTTGAAACCGCAGTCAGAAAAAAAATCACATCCATATCAACATTTTTATCACCCCCGGGGCTGTCGATTTGGTCAAAAAATGAAAATTCTAAAAGTTCCTGTTTTTCTGCTTTAAACTCTAGGTACACATCCAAAATGTATTACTGAGTTGAAAGAAGTGGATTCTGGTGCATGGTTTTGAAACCGCAGTCAGAAAAAAAATCACATCCATATCAACATTTTTATCACCCCCGGGGCTGTCGTTTTGGTCAAAAAATGAAAATTCTAAAAGTTCCTGTTTTTCTGCTTTAAACTCTAGGTACACATCCAAAATGTATTACTGAGTTGAAAGAAGTGGATTCTGGTTCATGGTTTTGAAACCGCAGTCAGAAAAAAAATCACATCCATATCAACATTTTTATAACCCCCGGGGCTGTCGTTTTGGTCAAAAAATGAAAATTCTAAAAGTTCCTGTTTTTCTGCTTTAAACTCTAGGTACACATCCAAAATGTATTACTGAGTTGAAAGAAGTGGATTCTGGTGCATGGTTTTGAAACCGCAGTCAGAAAAAAAATCACATCCATATCAACATTTTTATCACCCCCGAGGCTGTCGTTTTGGTCAAAAAATGAAAATTCTAAAAGTTCCTGTTTTTCTGCTTTAAACTCTAGGTACACATCCAAAATATATTACTGAGTTGAAAGAAGTGGATTCTGGTGCATGGTTTTGAAACCGCAGTCAGAAAAAAAATCACATCCATATCAACATTTTTATCACCCCCGGGGCTGTCGTTTTGGTCAAGAAATGAAAATTCTAAAAGTTCCTGTTTTTCTGCTTTAAACTCTAGGTACACATCCAAAATGTATTACTGAGTTGAAAGAAGTGGATTCTGGTGCATGGTTTTGAAACCGCAGTCAGAAAAAAAATCACATCCATATCAACATTTTTATCACCCCCGGGGCTGTCGTTTTGGTCAACAAATGAAAATTCTAAAAGTTCCTGTTTTTCTGCTTTAAACTCTAGGTACACATCCAAAATGTATTACTGAGTTGAAAGAAGTGGATTCTGGTGCATGGTTTTGAAACCGCAGTCAGAAAAAAAATCACATCCATATCAACATTTTTATCACCCCCGGGGCTGTCGTTTTGGTCAAAAAATGAAAATTCTAAAAGTTCCTGTTTTTCTGCTTTAAACTCTAGGTACACATCCAAAATGTATTACTGAGTTGAAAGAAGTGGATTCTGGTGCATGGTTTTGAAACCGCAGTCAGAAAAAAAATCACATCCATATCAACATTTTTATCACCCCGGGGCTGTCGTTTTGGTCAAAAAATGAAAATTCTAAAAGTTCCTGTTTTTCTGCTTTAAACTCTAGGTACACATCCAAAATGTATTACTGAGTTGAAAGAAGTGGATTCTGGTGCATGGTTTTGAAACCGCAGTCAGAAAAAAAATCACATCCATATCAACATTTTTATCACCCCCGGGGCTGTCGTTTTGGTCAAAAAATGAAAATTCTAAAAGTTCCGGTTTTTCTGCTTTAAACTCTAGGTACACATCCAAAATGTATTACTGAGTTGAAAGAAGTGGATTCTGGTGCATGGTTTTGAAACCGCAGCCAGAAAAAAAATCACATCCATATCAACATTTTTATCACCCCCGGGGCTGTCGTTTTGGTCAAAAAATGAAAATTCTAAAAGTTCCGATTTTTCTGCTTTAAACTCTAGGTACACATCCAAAATGTATTACTGAGTTGAAAAAGGGGATTCTGGTGCATGGTTTTGAAACCGCAGTCAGAAAAAAAATCACATCCATATCAACATTTTTATCACCCCCGGGGCTGTCGTTTTGGTCAAAAAATGAAAATTCTAAAAGTTCCGGTTTTTCTGCTTTAAACTCTAGGTACACATCCAAAATGTATTACTGAGTTGAAAGAAGTGGATTCTGGTGCATGGTTTTGAAACCGCAGTCAGAAAAAAAATCACATCCATATCAACATTTTTATCACCCCCGGGGCTGTCGTTTTGGTCAAAAAATGAAAATTCTAAAAGTTCCTGTTTTTCTGCTTTAAACTCTAGGTACACATCCAAAATGTATTACTGAGTTGAAAGAAGTGGATTCTGGTGCATGGTTTTGAAACCGCAGTCAGAAAAAAATTCACATCCATATCAACATTTTTATCACCCCCGGGTCTGTCGTTTTGTTCAAAAAATGAAAATTCTAAAAGTTCCTGTTTTTCTGCTTTAAACTCTAGGTACACATCCAAAATGTATTACTGAGTTGAAAGAAGTGGATTCTGGTGCATGGTTTTGAAACCGCAGTCAGAAAACAAATCACATCCATATCAACATTTTTATCACCCCCGGGGCTGTCGTTTTGGTCAAAAAATGAAAATTCTAAAAGTTCCGGTTTTTCTGCTTTAAACTCTAGGTACACATCCAAAATGTATTACTGAGTTGAAAGAAGTGGATTCTGGTGCATGGTTTTGAAACCGCAGTCAGAAAAAAAATCACATCCATATCAACATTTTTATCACCCCCGGGGCTGTTGTTTTGGTCAAAAAATGAAAATTCTAAAAGTTCCTGTTTTTCTGCTTTAAACTCTAGGTACACATCCAAAATGTATTACTGAGTTGAAAGAAGTGGATTCTGGTGCATGGTTTTGAAACCGCAGTCAGAAAAAAAAATCACATCCATATCAACATTTTTATCACCCCCGGGGCTGTCGTTTTGGTCAAAAAATGAAAATTCTAAAAGTTCCGGTTTTTCTGCTTTAAACTCTAGGTACACATCCAAAATGTATTACTGAGTTGAAAGAAGTGGATTCTGGTGCATGGTTTTGAAACCGCAGTCAGAAAAAAAATCACATCCATATCAACATTTTTATCACCCCCGGGGCTGTCGTTTTGGTCAAAAAATGAAAATTCTAAAAGTTCCTGTTTTTCTGCTTTAAACTCTAGGTACACATCCAAAATGTATTACTGAGTTGAAAGAAGTGGATTCTGGTGCATGGTTTTGAAACCGCAGTCAGAAAAAAATTCACATCCATATCAACATTTTTATCACCCCCGGGTCTGTCGTTTTGTTCAAAAAATGAAAATTCTAAAAGTTCCTGTTTTTCTGCTTTAAACTCTAGGTACACATCCAAAATGTATTACTGAGTTGAAAGAAGTGGATTCTGGTGCATGGTTTTGAAACCGCAGTCAGAAAAAAAATCACATCCATATCAACATTTTTATCACCCCCGGGGCTGTCATTTTGGTCAAAAAATGAAAATTCTAAAAGTTCCTGTTTTTCTGCTTTAAACTCTAGGTACACATCCAAAATGTATTACATAGTTGAAAGAAGTGGATTCTGGTGCATGGTTTTGAAACCGCAGTCAGAAAAAAAATCACATCCATATCAACATTTTTATCACCCCCGGGGCTGTCGTTTTGGTCAAAAAATGAAAATTCTAAAAGTTCCGGTTTTTCTGCTTTAAACTCTAGGTACACATCCAAAATGTATTACTGAGTTGAAAGAAGTGGATTCTGGTGCATGGTTTTGAAACCGCAGTCAGAAAAAAAATCACATCGATATCAACATTTTTATCACCCCCGGGGCTGTCGTTTTGGTCAAAAAATGAAAATTCTAAAAGTTCCTGTTTTTCTGCTTTAAACTCTAGGTACACATCCAAAATGTATTACTGAGTTGAAAGAAGTGGATTCTGGTGCATGGTTTTGAAACCGCAGTCAGAAAAAAAATCACATCCATATCAACATTTTTATCACCCCGGGGCTGTCGTTTTGGTCAAAAAATGAAAATTCTAAAAGTTCCGGTTTTTCTGCTTTAAACTCTAGGTACACATCCAAAATGTATTACTGAGTTGAAAGAAGTGGATTCTGGTGCATGGTTTTGAAACCGCAGTCAGAAAAAAAATCACATCCATATCAACATTTTTATCACCCCCGGGGCTGTCGTTTTGGTCAAAAAATGAAAATTCTAAAAGTTCCGGTTTTTCTGCTTTAAACTCTAGGTACACATCCAAAATGTATTACTGAGTTGAAAGAAGTGGATTCTGGTGCATGGTTTTGAAACCGCAGCCAGAAAAAAAATCACATCCATATCAACATTTTTATCACCCCCGGGGCTGTCGTTTTGGTCAAAAAATGAAAATTCTAAAAGTTCCGATTTTTCTGCTTTAAACTCTAGGTACACATCCAAAATGTATTACTGAGTTGAAAAAGGGGATTCTGGTGCATGGTTTTGAAACCGCAGTCAGAAAAAAAATAACATCCATATCAACATTTTTATCACCCCCGGGGCTGTCGTTTTGGTCAAAAAATGAAAATTCTAAAAGTTCCTGTTTTTCTGCTTTAAACTCTAGGTACACATCCAAAATGTATTACTGAGTTGAAAGAAGTGGATTCTGGTGCATGGTTTTGAAACCGCAGTCAGAAAAAAAATCACATCCATATCAACATTTTTATCACCCCCGGGGCTGTCGTTTTGGTCAAAAAATGAAAATTCTAAAAGTTCCGGTTTTTCTGCTTTAAACTCTAGGTACACATCCAAAATGTATTACTGAGTTGAAAGAAGTGGATTCTGGTGCATGGTTTTGAAACCGCAGTCAGAAAAAAAATCACATCCATATCAACATTTTTATCACCCCCGGGGCTGTTGTTTTGGTCAAAAAATGAAAATTCTAAAAGTTCCTGTTTTTCTGCTTTAAACTCTAGGTACACATCCAAAATGTATTACTGAGTTGAAAGAAGTGGATTCTGGTGCATGGTTTTGAAACCGCAGTCAGAAAAAAAATCACATCCATATCAACATTTTTATCACCCCCGGGGCTGTCGTTTTGGTCAAAAAATGAAAATTCTAAAAGTTCCGGTTTTTCTGCTTTAAACTCTAGGTACACATCCAAAATGTATTACTGAGTTGAAAGAAGTGGATTCTGGTGCATGGTTTTGAAACCGCAGTCAGAAAAAAAATCACATCCATATCAACATTTTTATCACCCCCGGGGCTGTCGTTTTGGTCAAAAAATGAAAATTCTAAAAGTTCCTGTTTTTCTGCTTTAAACTCTAGGTACACATCCAAAATGTATTACTGAGTTGAAAGAAGTGGATTCTGGTGCATGGTTTTGAAACCGCAGTCAGAAAAAAATTCACATCCATATCAACATTTTTATCACCCCCGGGTCTGTCGTTTTGTTCAAAAAATGAAAATTCTAAAAGTTCCTGTTTTTCTGCTTTAAACTCTAGGTACACATCCAAAATGTATTACTGAGTTGAAAGAAGTGGATTCTGGTGCATGGTTTTGAAACCGCAGTCAGAAAAAAAATCACATCCATATCAACATTTTTATCACCCCCGGGGCTGTCGTTTTGGTCAAAAAATGAAAATTCTAAAAGTTCCGGTTTTTCTGCTTTAAACTCTAGGTACACATCCAAAATGTATTACTGAGTTGAAAGAAGTGGATTCTGGTGCATGGTTTTGAAACCGCAGTCAGAAAAAAAATCACATCCATATCAACATTTTTATCACCCCCGGGGCTGTTGTTTTGGTCAAAAAATGAAAATTCTAAAAGTTCCTGTTTTTCTGCTTTAAACTCTAGGTACACATCCAAAATGTATTACTGAGTTGAAAGAAGTGGATTCTGGTGCATGGTTTTGAAACCGCAGTCAGAAAAAAAAATCACATCCATATCAACATTTTTATCACCCCCGGGGCTGTCGTTTTGGTCAAAAAATGAAAATTCTAAAAGTTCCGGTTTTTCTGCTTTAAACTCTAGGTACACATCCAAAATGTATTACTGAGTTGAAAGAAGTGGATTCTGGTGCATGGTTTTGAAACCGCAGTCAGAAAAAAAATCACATCCATATCAACATTTTTATCACCCCCGGGGCTGTCGTTTTGGTCAAAAAATGAAAATTCTAAAAGTTCCTGTTTTTCTGCTTTAAACTCTAGGTACACATCCAAAATGTATTACTGAGTTGAAAGAAGTGGATTCTGGTGCATGGTTTTGAAACCGCAGTCAGAAAAAAATTCACATCCATATCAACATTTTTATCACCCCCGGGTCTGTCGTTTTGTTCAAAAAATGAAAATTCTAAAAGTTCCTGTTTTTCTGCTTTAAACTCTAGGTACACATCCAAAATGTATTACTGAGTTGAAAGAAGTGGATTCTGGTGCATGGTTTTGAAACCGCAGTCAGAAAAAAAATCACATCCATATCAACATTTTTATCACCCCCGGGGCTGTCATTTTGGTCAAAAAATGAAAATTCTAAAAGTTCCTGTTTTTCTGCTTTAAACTCTAGGTACACATCCAAAATGTATTACTGAGTTGAAAGAAGTGGATTCTGGTGCATGGTTTTGAAACCGCAGTCAGAAAAAAAATCACATCCATATCAACATTTTTATCACCCCCGGGGCTGTCGTTTTGGTCAAAAAATGAAAATTCTAAAAGTTCCGGTTTTTCTGCTTTAAACTCTAGGTACACATCCAAAATGTATTACTGAGTTGAAAGAAGTGGATTCTGGTGCATGGTTTTGAAACCGCAGTCAGAAAAAAAATCACATCGATATCAACATTTTTATCACCCCCGGGGCTGTCGTTTTGGTCAAAAAATGAAAATTCTAAAAGTTCCGGTTTTTCTGCTTTAAACTCTAGGTACACATCCAAAATGTATTACTGAGTTGAAAGAAGTGGATTCTGGTGCATGGTTTTGAAACCGCAGCCAGAAAAAAAATCACATCCATATCAACATTTTTATCACCCCCGGGGCTGTCGTTTTGGTCAAAAAATGAAAATTCTAAAAGTTCCGGTTTTTCTGCTTTAAACTCTAGGTACACATCCAAAATGTATTACTGAGTTGAAAGAAGTGGATTCTGGTGCATGGTTTTGAAACCGCAGTCAGAAAAAAAATCACATCCATATCAACATTTTTATCACCCCCGGGGCTGTTGTTTTGGTCAAAAAATGAAAATTCTAAAAGTTCCTGTTTTTCTGCTTTAAACTCTAGGTACACATCCAAAATGTATTACTGAGTTGAAAGAAGTGGATTCTGGTGCATGGTTTTGAAACCGCAGTCAGAAAAAAAATCACATCCATATCAACATTTTTATCACCCCCGGGGCTGTCGTTTTGGTCAAAAAATGAAAATTCTAAAAGTTCCGGTTTTTCTGCTTTAAACTCTAGGTACACATCCAAAATGTATTACTGAGTTGAAAGAAGTGGATTCTGGTGCATGGTTTTGAAACCGCAGTCAGAAAAAAAATCACATCCATATCAACATTTTTATCACCCCCGGGTCTGTCGTTTTGTTCAAAAAATGAAAATTCTAAAAGTTCCTGTTTTTCTGCTTTAAACTCTAGGTACACATCCAAAATGTATTACTGAGTTGAAAGAAGTGGATTCTGGTGCATGGTTTTGAAACCGCAGTCAGAAAAAAATTCACATCCATATCAACATTTTTATCACCCCCGGGTCTGTCGTTTTGTTCAAAAAATGAAAATTCTAAAAGTTCCTGTTTTTCTGCTTTAAACTCTAGGTACACATCCAAAATGTATTACTGAGTTGAAAGAAGTGGATTCTGGTGCATGGTTTTGAAACCGCAGTCAGAAAAAAAATCACATCCATATCAACATTTTTATCACCCCCGGGGCTGTCATTTTGGTCAAAAAATGAAAATTCTAAAAGTTCCTGTTTTTCTGCTTTAAACTCTAGGTACACATCCAAAATGTATTACATAGTTGAAAGAAGTGGATTCTGGTGCATGGTTTTGAAACCGCAGTCAGAAAAAAAATCACATCCATATCAACATTTTTATCACCCCCGGGGCTGTCGTTTTGGTCAAAAAATGAAAATTCTAAAAGTTCCGGTTTTTCTGCTTTAAACTCTAGGTACACATCCAAAATGTATTACTGAGTTGAAAGAAGTGGATTCTGGTGCATGGTTTTGAAACCGCAGTCAGAAAAAAAATCACATCGATATCAACATTTTTATCACCCCCGGGGCTGTCGTTTTGGTCAAAAAATGAAAATTCTAAAAGTTCCGGTTTTTCTGCTTTAAACTCTAGGTACACATCCAAAATGTATTACTGAGTTGAAAGAAGTGGATTCTGGTGCATGGTTTTGAAACCGCAGCCAGAAAAAAAATCACATCCATATCAACATTTTTATCACCCCCGGGGCTGTCGTTTTGGTCAAAAAATGAAAATTCTAAAAGTTCCGGTTTTTCTGCTTTAAACTCTAGGTACACATCCAAAATGTATTACTGAGTTGAAAGAAGTGGATTCTGGTGCATGGTTTTGAAACCGCAGTCAGAAAAAAAATCACATCCATATCAACATTTTTATCACCCCCGGGTCTGTCGTTTTGTTCAAAAAATGAAAATTCTAAAAGTTCCTGTTTTTCTGCTTTAAACTCTAGGTACACATCCAAAATGTATTACTGAGTTGAAAGAAGTGGATTCTGGTGCATGGTTTTGAAACCGCAGTCAGAAAAAAAATCACATCCATATCAACATTTTTATCACCCCCGGGGCTGTCGTTTTGGTCAAAAAATGAAAATTCTAAAAGTTCCGGTTTTTCTGCTTTAAACTCTAGGTACACATCCAAAATGTATTACTGAGTTGAAAGAAGTGGATTCTGGTGCATGGTTTTGAAACCGCAGTCAGAAAAAAAATCACATCCATATCAACATTTTTATCACCCCCGGGGCTGTTGTTTTGGTCAAAAAATGAAAATTCCAAAAGTTCCTGTTTTTCTGCTTTAAAATCTAGGTACACATCCAAAATGTATTACTGAGTTGAAAGAAGTGGATTCTGGTGCATGGTTTTGAAACCGCAGTCAGAAAAAAATTCACATCCATATCAACATTTTTATGACCCCCGGGTCTGTCGTTTTGTTCAAAAAATGAAAATTCTAAAAGTTTCTGTTTTTCTGCTTTAAACTCTAGGTACACATCCAAAATGTATTACTGAGTTGAAAGAAGTGGATTCTGGTGCATGGTTTTGAAACCGCAGTCAGAAAAAAAATCACATCCATATCAACATTTTTATCACCCCCGGGGCTGTCGTTTTGGTCAAAAAATGAAAATTCTAAAAGTTACTGTTTTTCTGCTTTAAACTCTAGGTACACATCCAAAATGTATTACTGAGTTGAAAGAAGTGGATTCTGGTGCATGGTTTTGAAACCGCAGTCAGAAAAAAAATCACATCCATATCAACATTTTTATCACCCCCGGGGGCTGTCGTTTTGGTCAAAAAATGAAAATTCTAAAAGTTCCGGTTTTTCTGCTTTAAACTCTAGGTACACATCCAAAATGTATTACTGAGTTGAAAGAATTGGATTCTGGTGCATGGTTTTGAAACCGCAGTCAGAAAAAAAATCACATCCATATCAACATTTTTATCACCCTGTTTAAGCTGTCGTTTTGGTCAAAAAATGAAAATTCTAAAAGTTCCTGTTTTTCTGCTTTAAACTCTAGGTACACATCCAAAATGTATTACTGAGTTGAAAGAAGTGGATTCTGGTGCATGGTTTTGAAACCGCAGTCAGAAAAAAAATCACATCCATATCACCCTTTTTTTATACCGGGGCTGTCGTTTTGGTCAAAAAATGAAAATTCTAAAAGTTCCTGTTTTTCTGCTTTAAATTCTAGGTACACATCCAAAATGTATTACTGAGTTGAAAGAAGTGGATTCTGGTGCATGGTTTTGTAACCGCAGTCAGAAAAAAAATCACATCCATATCAACATTTTTATCACCCCCGGGGCTGTCGATTTGGTCAAAAAATGAAAATTCTAAAAGTTCCTGTTTTTCTGCTTTAAACTCTAGGTACACATCCAAAATGTATTACTGAGTTGAAAGAAGTGGATTCTGGTGCATGGTTTTGAAACCGCAGTCAGAAAAAAAATCACATCCATATCAACATTTTTATCACCCCCGGGGCTGTCGTTTTGGTCAAAAAATGAAAATTCTAAAAGTTCCTGTTTTTCTGCTTTAAACTCTAGGTACACATCTAAAATGTATTACTGATTTGAAAGAAGTGGATTCTGGTGCATGGTTTTGAAACCGCAGTCAGAAAAAAAATCACATCCATATCAACATTTTTATCACCCCCGGGGCTGTCGATTTGGTCAAAAAATGAAAATTCTAAAAGTTCCTGTTTTTCTGCTTTAAACTCTAGGTACACATCCAAAATGTATTACTGAGTTGAAAGAAGTGGATTCTGGTGCATGGTTTTGAAACCGCAGTCAGAAAAAAAATCACATCCATATCAACATTTTTATCACCCCCGGGGCTGTCGTTTTGGTCAACAAATGAAAATTCTAAAAGTTCCTGTTTTTCTGCTTTAAACTCTAGGTACACATCCAAAATGTATTACTGAGTTGAAAGAAGTGGATTCTGGTGCATGGTTTTGAAACCGCAGTCAGAAAAAAAATCACATCCATATCAACATTTTTATCACCCCCGGGGCTGTCGTTTTGGTCAACAAATGAAAATTCTAAAAGTTCCTGTTTTTCTGCTTTAAACTCTAGGTACACATCCAAAATGTATTACTGAGTTGAAAGAAGTGGATTCTGGTGCATGGTTTTGAAACCGCAGTCAGAAAAAAAATCACATCCATATCAACATTTTTATCACCCCCGGGGCTGTCGTTTTGGTAAAAAAATGAAAATTCTAAAAGTTCCTGTTTTTCTGCTTTAAACTCTAGGTACACATCCAAAATGTATTACTGAGTTGAAAGAAGTGGATTCTGGTGCATGGTTTTGAAACCGCAGTCAGAAAAAAAATCACATCCATATCAACATTTTTATCACCCCCGGGGCTGTCGTTTTGGTCAAAAAATGAAAATTCTAAAAGTTCCGGTTTTTCTGCTTTAAACTCTAGGTACACATCCAAAATGTATTACTGAGTTGAAAGAAGTGGATTCTGGTGCATGGTTTTGAAACCGCAGTCAGAAAAAAAATCACATCCATATCAACATTTTTATCAACCCCGGGTCTGTCGTTTTGTTCAAAAAATGAAAATTCTAAAAGTTCCTGTTTTTCTGCTTTAAACTCTAGGTACACATCCAAAATGTATTACTGAGTTGAAAGAAGTGGATTCTGGTGCATGGTTTTGAAACCGCAGTCAGAAAAAAAATCACATCCATATCAACATTTTTATCACCCCCGGGGCTGTCGTTTTGGTCAAAAAATGAAAATTCTAAAAGTTCCGGTTTTTCTGCTTTAAACTCTAGGTACACATCCAAAATGTATTACTGAGTTGAAAGAAGTGGATTCTGGTGCATGGTTTTGAAACCGCAGTCAGAAAAAAAATCACATCCATATCAACATTTTTATCACCCCCGGGGCTGTTGTTTTGGTCAAAAAATGAAAATTCCAAAAGTTCCTGTTTTTCTGCTTTAAACTCTAGGTACACATCCAAAATGTATTACTGAGTTGAAAGAAGTGGATTCTGGTGCATGGTTTTGAAACCGCAGTCAGAAAAAAATTCACATCCATATCAACATTTTTATCACCCCCGGGTCTGTCGTTTTGTTCAAAAAATGAAAATTCTAAAAGTTCCTGTTTTTCTGCTTTAAACTCTAGGTACACATCCAAAATGTATTACTGATTTGAAAGAAGTGGATTCTGGTGCATGGTTTTGAAACCGCAGTCAGAAAAAAAATCACATCCATATCAACATTTTTATCACCCCCGGGGCTGTCGTTTTGGTCAAAAAATGAAAATTCTAAAAGTTCCTGTTTTTCTGCTTTAAACTCTAGGTACACATCCAAAATGTATTACTGAGTTGAAAGAAGTGGATTCTGGTGCATGGTTTTGAAACCGCAGTCAGAAAAAAAATCACATCCATATCAACATTTTTATCACCCCCAGGGCTGTCGTTTTGGTCAAAAAATGAAAATTCTAAAAGTTCCGGTTTTTCTGCTTTAAACTCTAGGTACACATCCAAAATGTATTACTGAGTTGAAAGAAGTGGATTCTGGTGCATGGTTTTGAAACCGCAGTCAGGAAAAAAATCACATCCATATCAACATTTTTATCACCCCCGGGGCTGTCGTTTTGGTCAAAAAATGAAAATTCTAAAAGTTCCGGTTTTTCTGCTTTAAACTCTAGGTACACATCCAAAATGTATTACTGAGTTGAAAGAAGTGGATTCTGGTGCATGGTTTTGAAACCGCAGTCAGAAAAAAAATCACATCCATATCAACATTTTTATCACCCTGTTTAAGCTGTCGTTTTGGTCAAAAAATGAAAATTCTAAAAGTTCCTGTTTTTCTGCTTTAAACTCTAGGTACACATCCAAAATGTATTACTGAGTTGAAAGAAGGGGATTCTGGTGCATGGTTTTGAAACCGCAGTCAGAAAAAAAATCACATCCATATCAACATTTTTATCATACCGGGGCTGTCGTTTTGGTCAAAAAATGAAAATTCTAAAAGTTCCTGTTTTTCTGCTTTAAATTCTAGGTACACATCCAAAATGTATTACTGAGTTGAAAGAAGTGGATTCTGGTGCATGGTTTTGTAACCGCAGTCAGAAAAAAAATCACATCCATATCAACATTTTTATCACCCCCGGGGCTGTCGTTTTGGTCAAAAAATGAAAATTCTAAAAGTTCCTGTTTTTCTGCTTTAAACTCTAGGTACACATCCAAAATGTATTACTGAGTTGAAAGAAGTGGATTCTGGTGCATGGTTTTGAAACCGCAGTCAGAAAAAAAATCACATCCATATCAACATTTTTATCACCCCCAGGGCTGTCGTTTTGGTCAAAAAATGAAAATTCTAAAAGTTCCGGTTTTTCTGCTTTAAACTCTAGGTACACATCCAAAATGTATTACTGAGTTGAAAGAAGTGGATTCTGGTGCATGGTTTTGAAACCGCAGTCAGGAAAAAAATCACATCCATATCAACATTTTTATCACCCCCGGGGCTGTCGTTTTGGTCAAAAAATGAAAATTCTAAAAGTTACTGTTTTTCTGCTTTAAACTCTAGGTACACATCCAAAATGTATTACTGAGTTGAAAGAAGTGGATTCTGGTGCATGGTTTTGAAACCGCAGTCAGAAAAAAAATCACATCCATATCAACATTTTTATCACCCCCGGGGCTGTCGTTTTGGTCAAAAAATGAAAATTCTAAAAGTTCCGGTTTTTCTGCTTTAAACTCTAGGTACACATCCAAAATGTATTACTGAGTTGAAAGAAGTGGATTCTGGTGCATGGTTTTGAAACCGCAGTCAGAAAAAAAATCACATCCATATCAACATTTTTATCACCCTGTTTAAGCTGTCGTTTTGGTCAAAAAATGAAAATTCTAAAAGTTCCTGTTTTTCTGCTTTAAACTCTAGGTACACATCCAAAATGTATTACTGAGTTGAAAGAAGGGGATTCTGGTGCATGGTTTTGAAACCGCAGTCAGAAAAAAAATCACATCCATATCAACATTTTTATCATACCGGGGCTGTCGTTTTGGTCAAAAAATGAAAATTCTAAAAGTTCCTGTTTTTCTGCTTTAAATTCTAGGTACACATCCAAAATGTATTACTGAGTTGAAAGAAGTGGATTCTGGTGCATGGTTTTGTAACCGCAGTCAGAAAAAAAATCACATCCATATCAACATTTTTATCACCCCCGGGGCTGTCGATTTGGTCAAAAAATGAAAATTCTAAAAGTTCCTGTTTTTCTGCTTTAAACTCTAGGTACACATCCAAAATGTATTACTGAGTTGAAAGAAGTGGATTCTGGTGCATGGTTTTGAAACCGCAGTCAGAAAAAAATTCACATCCATATCAACATTTTTATCACCCCCGGGTCTGTCGTTTTGTTCAAAAAATGAAAATTCTAAAAATTCCTGTTTTTCTGCTTTAAACTCTAGGTACACATCCAAAATGTATTACTGATTTGAAAGAAGTGGATTCTGGTGCATGGTTTTGAAACCGCAGTCAGAAAAAAAATCACATCCATATCAACATTTTTATCACCCCCGGGGCTGTCGTTTTGGTCAAAAAATGAAAATTCTAAAAGTTCCTGTTTTTCTGCTTTAAACTCTAGGTACACATCCAAAATGTATTACTGAGTTGAAAGAAGTGGATTCTGGTGCATGGTTTTGAAACCGCAGTCAGAAAAAAAATCACATCCATATCAACATTTTTATCACCCCCAGGGCTGTCGTTTTGGTCAAAAAATGAAAATTCTAAAAGTTCCGGTTTTTCTGCTTTAAACTCTAGGTACACATCCAAAATGTATTACTGAGTTGAAAGAAGTGGATTCTGGTGCATGGTTTTGAAACCGCAGTCAGGAAAAAAATCACATCCATATCAACATTTTTATCACCCCCGGGGCTGTCGTTTTGGTCAAAAAATGAAAATTCTAAAAGTTCCGGTTTTTCTGCTTTAAACTCTAGGTACACATCCAAAATGTATTACTGAGTTGAAAGAAGTGGATTCTGGTGCATGGTTTTGAAACCGCAGTCAGAAAAAAAATCACATCCATATCAACATTTTTATCACCCTGTTTAAGCTGTCGTTTTGGTCAAAAAATGAAAATTCTAAAAGTTCCTGTTTTTCTGCTTTAAACTCTAGGTACACATCCAAAATGTATTACTGAGTTGAAAGAAGGGGATTCTGGTGCATGGTTTTGAAACCGCAGTCAGAAAAAAAATCACATCCATATCAACATTTTTATCATACCGGGGCTGTCGTTTTGGTCAAAAAATGAAAATTCTAAAAGTTCCGGTTTTTCTGCTTTAAACTCTAGGTACACATCCAAAATGTATTACTGAGTTGAAAGAAGTGGATTCTGGTGCATGGTTTTGAAACCGCAGTCAGGAAAAAAATCACATCCATATCAACATTTTTATCACCCCCGGGGCTGTCGTTTTGGTCAAAAAATGAAAATTCTAAAAGTTCCGGTTTTTCTGCTTTAAACTCTAGGTACACATCCAAAATGTATTACTGAGTTGAAAGAAGTGGATTCTGGTGCATGGTTTTGAAACCGCAGTCAGAAAAAAAATCACATCCATATCAACATTTTTATCACCCCCAGGGCTGTCGTTTTGGTCAAAAAATGAAAATTCTAAAAGTTCCGGTTTTTCTGCTTTAAACTCTAGGTACACATCCAAAATGTATTACTGAGTTGAAAGAAGTGGATTCTGGTGCATGGTTTTGAAACCGCAGTCAGGAAAAAAATCACATCCATATCAACATTTTTATCACCCCCGGGGCTGTCGTTTTGGTCAAAAAATGAAAATTCTAAAAGTTCCGGTTTTTCTGCTTTAAACTCTAGGTACACATCCAAAATGTATTACTGAGTTGAAAGAAGTGGATTCTGGTGCATGGTTTTGAAACCGCAGTCAGAAAAAAAATCACATCCATATCAACATTTTTATCACCCTGTTTAAGCTGTCGTTTTGGTCAAAAAATGAAAATTCTAAAAGTTCCTGTTTTTCTGCTTTAAACTCTAGGTACACATCCAAAATGTATTACTGAGTTGAAAGAAGGGGATTCTGGTGCATGGTTTTGAAACCGCAGTCAGAAAAAAAATCACATCCATATCAACATTTTTATCATACCGGGGCTGTCGTTTTGGTCAAAAAATGAAAATTCTAAAAGTTCCTGTTTTTCTGCTTTAAATTCTAGGTACACATCCAAAATGTATTACTGAGTTGAAAGAAGTGGATTCTGGTGCATGGTTTTGTAACCGCAGTCAGAAAAAAAATCACATCCATATCAACATTTTTATCACCCCCGGGCTGTCGTTTTGGTCAAAAAATGAAAATTCTAAAAGTTCCTGTTTTTCTGCTTTAAACTCTAGGTACACATCCAAAATGTATTACTGAGTTGAAAGAAGTGGATTCTGGTGCATGGTTTTGAAACCGCAGTCAGAAAAAAAATCACATCCATATCAACATTTTTATCACCCCCAGGGCTGTCGTTTTGGTCAAAAAATGAAAATTCTAAAAGTTCCGGTTTTTCTGCTTTAAACTCTAGGTACACATCCAAAATGTATTACTGAGTTGAAAGAAGTGGATTCTGGTGCATGGTTTTGAAACCGCAGTCAGGAAAAAAATCACATCCATATCAACATTTTTATCACCCCCGGGGCTGTCGTTTTGGTCAAAAAATGAAAATTCTAAAAGTTACTGTTTTTCTGCTTTAAACTCTAGGTACACATCCAAAATGTATTACTGAGTTGAAAGAAGTGGATTCTGGTGCATGGTTTTGAAACCGCAGTCAGAAAAAAAATCACATCCATATCAACATTTTTATCACCCCCGGGGCTGTCGTTTTGGTCAAAAAATGAAAATTCTAAAAGTTCCGGTTTTTCTGCTTTAAACTCTAGGTACACATCCAAAATGTATTACTGAGTTGAAAGAAGTGGATTCTGGTGCATGGTTTTGAAACCGCAGTCAGAAAAAAAATCACATCCATATCAACATTTTTATCACCCTGTTTAAGCTGTCGTTTTGGTCAAAAAATGAAAATTCTAAAAGTTCCTGTTTTTCTGCTTTAAACTCTAGGTACACATCCAAAATGTATTACTGAGTTGAAAGAAGGGGATTCTGGTGCATGGTTTTGAAACCGCAGTCAGAAAAAAAATCACATCCATATCAACATTTTTATCATACCGGGGCTGTCGTTTTGGTCAAAAAATGAAAATTCTAAAAGTTCCTGTTTTTCTGCTTTAAATTCTAGGTACACATCCAAAATGTATTACTGAGTTGAAAGAAGTGGATTCTGGTGCATGGTTTTGTAACCGCAGTCAGAAAAAAAATCACATCCATATCAACATTTTTATCACCCCCGGGGCTGTCGATTTGGTCAAAAAATGAAAATTCTAAAAGTTCCTGTTTTTCTGCTTTAAACTCTAGGTACACATCCAAAATGTATTACTGAGTTGAAAGAAGTGGATTCTGGTGCATGGTTTTGAAACCGCAGTCAGAAAAAAAATCACATCCATATCAACATTTTTATCACCCCCGGGGCTGTCGTTTTGGTCAAAAAATGAAAATTCTAAAAGTTCCTGTTTTTCTGCTTTAAACTCTAGGTACACATCTAAAATGTATTACTGATTTGAAAGAAGTGGATTCTGGTGCATGGTTTTGAAACCGCAGTCAGAAAAAAAATCACATCCATATCAACATTTTTATCACCCCCGGGGCTGTCGATTTGGTCAAAAAATGAAAATTCTAAAAGTTCCTGTTTTTCTGCTTTAAACTCTAGGTACACATCCAAAATGTATTACTGAGTTGAAAGAAGTGGATTCTGGTGCATGGTTTTGAAACCGCAGTCAGAAAAAAAATCACATCCATATCAACATTTTTATCTCCCCCGGGGCTGTCGTTTTGGTCAAAAAATGAAAATTCTAAAAGTTCGGGTTTTTCTGCTTTAAACTCTAGGTACACATCCAAAATGTATTACTGAGTTGAAAGAAGTGGATTCTGGTGCATGGTTTTGAAACCGCAGTCAGAAAAAAAATCACATCCATATCAACATTTTTATCACCCCCGGGGCTGTTGTTTTGGTCAAAAAATGAAAATTCTAAAAGTTCCTGTTTTTCTGCTTTAAACTCTAGGTACACATCCAAAATGTATTACTAAGTTGAAAGAAGTGGATTCTGGTGCATGGTTTTGAAACCGCAGTCAGAAAAAAAATCACATCCATATCAACATTTTTATCACCCCCGGGGCTGTCGTTTTGGTCAAAAAATGAAAATTCTAAAAGTTCCTGTTTTTCTGCTTTAAACTCTAGGTACACATCCAAAATGTATTACTGAGTTGAAAGAAGTGGATTCTGGTGCATGCTTTTGAAACCGCAGTCAGAAAAAAAATCACATCCATATCAACATTTTTATCAACCCCGGGGCTGTCGTTTTGGTCTAAAAATGAAAATTCTAAAAGTTCCTGTTTTTCTGCTTTTAACTCTAGGTACACATCCAAAATGTATTACTGAGTTGAAAGAAGTGGATTCTGGTGCATGGTTTTGAAACCGCAGTCAGAAAAAAAATCACATCCATATCAACATTTTTATCACCCCCGGGGCTGTCGTTTTGGTCAAAAAATGAAAATTCTAAAAGTTCCGTTTTTTCTGCTTTAAACTCTAGGTACACATCCAAAATGTATTACTGAGTTGAAAGAAGTGGATTCTGGTGCATGGTTTTGAAACCGCAGTCAGAAAAAAAATCACATCCATATCAACATTTTTATCATCCCCGGGGCTGTCGTTTTGGTCAAAAAATGAAAATTCTAAAAGTTCCTGTTTTTCTGCTTTAAACTCTAGGTACACATCCAAAATGTATTACTGAGTTGAAAGAAGTGGATTCTGGTGCATGGTTTTGAAACCGCAGTCAGAAAAAAAATCACATCCATATCAACATTTTTATCACCCCCGGGGCTGTCGTTTTGGTCAAAAAATGAAAATTCTAAAAGTTCCTGTTTTTCTGCTTTAAACTCTATGTACACATCCAAAATGTATTACTGAGTTGAAAGAAGTGGATTCTGGTGCATGGTTTTGAAACCGCAGTCAGAAAAAAAATCACATCCATATCAACATTTTTATCACCCCCGGGGCTGTCGTTTTGGTCTAAAAATGAAAATTCTAAAAGTTCCTGTTTTTCTGCTTTAAACTCTAGGTACACATCCAAAATGTATTACTGAGTTGAAAGAAGTGGATTCTGGTGCATGGTTTTGAAACCGCAGTCAGAAAAAAAATCACATCCATATCAACATTTTTATCACCCCCGGGGCTGTTGTTTTGGTCAAAAAATTTAAATTCTAAAAGTTCCGGTTTTTCTGCTTTAAACTCTAGGTACACATCCAAAATGTATTACTGAGTTGAAAGAAGTGGATTCTGGTGCATGGTTTTGAAACGGCTGGAAGACCTTCAGCCAGCCGCCCTCCGTTCCTCCTTAGATGTGGTCGGCGCTTACCCCGTCTGCTGCTGACACCAGGTTCCCCACGATGCGGCGTCTCACTGCAGACTAGCACCGCCCTGCCAGAACGCTCTCCGTCTCTCGACCGCGCCTCTGGGACCACCCAGCCTCAGGGGGTCACTCCTCCGGGTGGACCAGCGCACACTGCCGGCGCACCGATCACCGGGGCCTGCGGCAAGTCCTGCAGCGGTTCCGATCACCACGGTGAGTCCTTTTGCATACTGCGTCACTCCTCCATAACTCTAGCCGGCACTACTCGCACCTCTTCTCTCTTTAACCGACCCTGTGGGCACTCTTATATCTCTTTCATCTCGTGCAGCCCAACTTTATTGTCCTGTCCCTGCAGCCACCAACCCCTGCCTGTCCTCGAGCTTGCTACCATACAGTTCACTTAGATAATAATGCGCTTTCAGGATATCACATACACATTTGGAAAGGAGGCATGACCATGCCCCATTTGCCCATGACCACGCCCCATTTACATGTGGCCACACCCCCTCTCTGAATGTGAACCGAATTCTACAATTCAGATGTTGGGTGATTTGCTGCTGCTGAGAGGGGCATTTGGGACACACAAGAAAGGAAGTATGTTGGGGAAACACTGCTGTGGATTGAGCACATGAACTGATAACAACTTCTTAATAAGTTCTTTAATTTCCAGGTGGGGGCATTTTGGGCACTCGCTAGCTACGCCACTGTTGGTGTAGTTCCTGCTTTTGGTTGGCTACTATAATCAGGACTCACAGCTCAGAAGGGAACTGGGAACACCGAGAGCAGTAAGTGAGGGCAGTGGGGAGCAAAAAAATGGCCATGGGAGAAGGGCTGCTTCGCCTGACAAGCGGCAGTGGCTCCTTCTCACATGGGCCTTTATGGAGACAGTGAGACTGTCCCCCTGCTGCCACGGCATAGTCCAGCCTCCCACACCCACCCCACAATGCACAGTCACAGACTGAGAGAGCTGCAGGGGCTGACACACTGGGGTTTATTTAATGGCTTTAGGCGAGCTATGACGGGGAACAGTGCTGATAGCTCACCGTCATGGGCAGTACGGACGGTGTAATGGTTAGCATTACTGCCTCACAGCACTGAGGTCATGGGTTTGATTCCCACCTTGGCTCTAACTGTGCAGAGTTTGTATATTCTCCCCGTACTTGCGTGGGTTTACTCCGGGTACTCTGGTTTCCTCCCACAATCCAAAAATATACTGCTAGGCTAATTGGCTCCCAAAAAAAAAAATGAACCCTAGAATGTCTGTGTGTGCGTGTACTGTACACGTGGTAGGGAACTGGGGCAGGGACTGATGTGAATGTTCCAATATTCTCTGTAAACCGCTGCAGAATATGTGTGCGCTATATAAGAAACTATTAATAAATAAATAAAATAATAGCTTACGGGTCATTATTTAACTGACTCCCCTTCACTCACCATTTCCACCTCGCTGGTTCTTTTCAGCGAGGTGAATACAGCGAGTATGGCCATCAAAATGGCGAGGCTCGCTTCTATATGCAGTGGGCTTGCTGCATTGCGGCAAACCTCGCCGTTCCGGGCAGGGGCTGGCTGGCAACTTTAGGCCTGGGGGGCAAGTCCAGAGCACTGGCCCATGAGAAACAGCATTTGGCTGAGAAAACTCCCTGCTCTCCCTGTACAACAAGAACAACTCCCAACACTTTCTCCCTCCGTGGGTGTCCACGTCACCCACAGAGGGAGAACAAATTAGTGTGCCGAGCATAGCGAGGCACCGGTCCCGCTGAGTGGCGAGCGATCCACATCCCCCCCTTGTCGGGATTTCGGCGGTCGGGATCCCAGCGTCGGGATTTTGAACGCCAGGATTTCGACCGCCGGGATTTCATACCAATCCCACAACAACAGTAGCAGCAGGACCCTGCAGGCTGCTCCTCTAGTATAATAATAAACAAGGACACCACATGCTGCTCCCCCTGCATAATAACGGAGGACACTACAGGCTGCTTCCCCTGCATAACTGGACACCACAGGCTGCTCCCCCTGCATAATAACTGTACACCACAGGCTGCTCCTCCTGCATAATAACTGGACAACACAGGCTGCTCCCCCTGCATAATAACACAACACCACAGGCTGCTCCCCCTGCATAATAACAGGACACCACAGGCTACTGCTCATGCATAATAACAGGACACCACAGGCTGCTGCTCCTGCATAATAACACAACACCACAGGCTGCTCTCCCTGCATAATAACACAACACCACAGGCTGCTACCCCTGCATAATAACACGACACCACAGGCTGCTCCCCCTGCATAACCTGACACCACAGGCTGCTCCCCCTGCATAATAATGACACCACAGGTTGCTCCCCCTGCATAATAATGACACCACAGGCTGCTCCCCCTGCATAATAATGACACCACAGACTGCTCCCCCTGCATAATAATGACACCACAGGCTGCTCCCACTGCATAACTGGACACCACAGACTGCTCCCCCTGCATAATAACACAACACCACAGGCTGCTCCCCCTGCATAATAACAGGACACCACAGGCTGCTGCTACTGCATAATAACACAACATCACATGCTGCTCTCGCTGCATAATAACATGACACCACAGGCTGCTCCCCCTGCATAACCTGACACCACAGGCCGCTCCTCCTGCATAATAATGATACCGCAGGCTGCTCCCCCTGCATAATAATGACACCGCAGGCTGCTCCCCCTGCATAATAATGACACCACAGACTGCTCCCCCTGCATAATAATGACACCACAGGCTGCTCCCCCTGCATAATAATGACACCACAGACTGCTCCCCCTGCATAATAATGACACCACAGACTGCTCCCCCTGCAAAATAATGACACCACAGACTGCTCCCCCTGCATTATAACACAACATCACAGGCAGATGCTGTTACCTGAGGTAGTGAGGCTGAAATCTTCACTGCCGCCGGGCAGACACCACAGGCTTCTCAGTTCCTGCTGCAGCACTAGCAGGGGAAGGTGGACGCACAGGCCGGCCGTCGGAAGTAGGGTGCCGTGTGATGTTCGGCACAGGCAGGCTGCTTGTTGCTGGTGCCCTGGCCTCTCGTCCCGCCCACAGATCCGCCCCCTAGCTGCCTCCTGCACTCTCTAGACATGTCCCCAGTGCAGGAGGCCGGCGGCCATTTTCTTAAAGCCCGGACAGTGTTAATGAATAGAGGACGTGGCCACTACTCACTGGACCACCAGGCGGCCCTCATACTGATTGATAAAGCGGCCCGGGGGGCACATGGCACCCTGCCCCCCGGCCCAGCCCGCCCCTGGTTCCGGGGAATCCTCACTGTTTCCGGAACATTGCATATGACGAGCTCACCGGGTCCATAGAATACTGCCCACTAAGCGCAAGTTCCCTATTTCAAATATGGGGGCACCAATGCTCTTGCTGGAATAGAGCGTCAAAATGAGGACTGCTGTGGGTGAAGGAGGTGGGTGTTGCTGGCTGCTGCTGTGATCTGTGCTGAAGTGAGGTGGGTGTTTTGCTCGGAGATGCTGTGTCAGAGGCGAAACTAGCGCTGGTGCGAGGGGGCACCAGCCAAAATATTGCCTTGGAAATCAGATTGGGTAAGGCCGGCTCTGGCACTAGGGATGCCATCAGTGCAGTTGCCATCGATGGTTGCCATTGATGGCAATACTGCAACAAGCCATTGGTTCACTCTTAGAGGCAAATTCCTTCTCAAATGGACAAAACCATGTGCACTGCAGGGGGGCAGATGTAACAGGTGCAGAGAGAATTAGATTTGGGTGAGTTATTTTGTTTCTGTGCAGGGAAAATACAGACTGCTTTATTTCTACACTCAAGACAGAGGGGGTTTGCAGGTGCACTTTGCAATCAATGACTGCACAACTGTGATGAAGGCATAATTTCAAGTAAGTCCTAATAATTTATAAATGTCAGTTTTATTTTAGGTAATTGTCTGGTTGCGGGGCCCCTTTGAGCTTGTCTTGCTGGACCACCTCAGGGCATCGCTACTTTACACATAGATGATTGCATTGCATAGTGCACCTGCAAACCCCCTCTGTCTTGCATATAGCTAAAAATCTCAGCAAGGTAGCATCTCTCATTACAGGGTGTGCAGTCTAGGGCCCCCCTCTTCCTTTATTTCTACACTGCAATATAGATCTCACTTTGAAGAAAACCCCACCCAAATCTAATTCTCTCTGCACATGTTATATCTGCCCCACCTGCAGTGCACATGGTTTTGTCCATTTGAGAAGGAATTTGCCTCTAAGAGTAATCCAGAATAAGGGCCTATTTGATGGATAACCATTGTTGGCTATCGATGGTCATCCATTTTCTTTGAATGACTGCCCTGTGGGGGCAAGGCTTCCGTGTTGTTGGTTGTTGGGGGGCGGAAATACAGTATGCTCTCTGACCCGGCACGTTGGGGGGGGGGACATAAAAACATGGTTCGGTTGTGCCATCGATGGAGGGAAACATCCATCGATGTTGCGGAGACCGTGTGTGTGGAGCCCTAGCCAATATTTTGCACATCTCTCACAGATGTTGGCACTCAAAGGGTTAAAGAACATAATTATAACAATTTTCTCTCACATAGAATTCTATATTCTACCTGAAGGCGCTAAAGCAAATAAACAACATTTTACATCCTTCTTATGCATTCTTTGTGTCATAGGAAACAAATTGAAGAATAAAATTCAAGGGAAACCGATATTCTCTCTGTAACACTCAGTCATATGACCGTCATCCTGGGTATCAGTGACAATAGTTGTGGCTGTGCCTTCCCTCGCTGCTTAGCATACTGCACAAAGGATGAATTCAGTTGTTCTTACGAAGCGGCAATGTTACTGTTGTGGTTGAATAACACTTGACAAACACTGTATATGCAATCATATATTGTAGCAAAACATTACAGTCGGGAGCTGAAGGTTGTAATTAATTGCTTATACTATTAATATACTATTAATAATTCATGGTACATTCATATTGTCACATTAAATTAGGCTAGACAAGTTGGCTAATTTCAGTGATGTATTTATTATTTATTAGACTTTTATGAACAATTTCTACTATCTTAAGGCCCATACACACTGGCCAACTTTGAGCAAAACAGCAGGTTTGAGCCGCTTTCAGCTCAAAGCCGCCCAGTGTGTATGCCCCGGCAATGAACGGTTATCGCTGCTGCGTCATCACCGGGAAAGCCGTTCATCTGCTGGTTTTACCAGCAGATGAGCAGCTTTGAGCACGGCTTTGCATAGCTCTGTGCTATGCAAAGCCGTCCTCCCCCCCCGCCATCGGTGCCGGGCAGGGGGAATGCCGCGCTTTCCCCCAGCGATGAACGCGATCATCGCTGTCCATACATGCTAGGCATAGTCGCCCAGTGTGTATGGACCTTTACTCCTTTGGTGAAATAAAAATGCTCTAATCAGTGTAATGACATGATTTACTAAGCCGTGAGAGAGATAAAGTACCGGTCAGCTCCCAACTACTTTATTGCTGGCTGTGTTTGAAAAATGACAATTGGGAGCTGATGTGTTGCTTCTTTAGCTCTCCAGTTTATCTCTTTCTAAGGCTTAATGCATCTACCCATAAATCACAGTCACTTTTACAGGACACAGAGGGCGAAATGTAATGGGAGGCGTTTGTTTTTTTTTGCGATTTTTCCCGCAAAATATGCCGTTTTCGGGCATTTCCCGAAAATCGCATATTTTATAGGGTGCGATTTGCGTGAAAAATCGCATATTTTAAAGGTGCGATTTTTAGTTAGACTAAAAATCCCATCCAGATGTTTTCCCATTAAAAAGGATAGAACTCGCATATTTAATGGATTGCGATTTTTAGTAAAGGTTACTAAAAATCGCAAAAAAAAATAGACCAGGTTCTGGCTGGCGATTTTATCAGAAACATGCACAGATCATTGAGATCTGTGCATGGTTCTGTTGTAAAAAAAATTGTTAAAACAAAAAAAAAAGAAAAAAAACGGCGTGCGGTCCCCCTCCTAAGCATAACCAGCCCCGGGCTCAAAAAGCCGGTGCTGGTATCATAAAATCAGAGGGACAAACAAGTTGGGGTTCCCTTGATTTAATGAAACCAGCACCAGGCTCAAGGTCCAGCGCTGGTTCCCAAAATACGGGGGACAAAATGACTAGGGGTCCCCCGTATTTTAAGAACCAGCACCAGACCCAACCAGCCAGCAGGGTAATGCAACAGCCGGGGGACATTTATTATATAAGGTCCCGCGGCCAAAGCATTATCCCTGTGGCTGGTCAGCATGGGCAGGGGTCCTGGGGAAGTGGGGACCCCCCCAATGAAGGGATCCCCCCCCTCCAGGACTTACCAGCCCATGCTGAAAGTCCGGGGCTGTCCCCGATGCCCCTGAGCGGTGGGCATCGGGCTGATGAAAAGTGTAAAAAAAAGAATCAAAACTATTGTTTTCTACTGTAGAACTATGAGTCCCAGCAAGCCTACCCCACATGCTGGGACTTGGAGAACCACAAGTCCCAGCATGTGGGGCATTAAAGGGCCCGCTGGCACTTGTAGTTCCACAGTACAAAAAATAGTTAAATAAAACAGGGGACCCCTGTGATTTTATGATACCAGCACCGGCTTTTTGAGCCCGGGGCTGGTTATGCTTAGCAGGGAGAACGCACGCCGTTTTTTTTTCTTTTTTTTCACACACCGCACAGTACTGAAAATGTGCCGATTTTCATGACTGAAAATCGCACATTTTCAGGACTTTAAAAGCGCCCGAAATCGCACCATATCGCACTTTTTTGCCGCAAATTTGCATATGCGAATTCGCGGCAAAAAACGCGATTTTAATTACATTTCGCCCAGAGAGTCTTTATTAGGGATAATGAGTCTTGGTAAACAGTAGTAGCAGGATATGCAGGAACACCATGGTAATGCAGGGGTTAACACTGTAGCAGTGGTATAAGTTACAGGGAATAGCGATACATGGCAGTTATCTGGTTGTCAGGAGCTAATTACTGTGTATATGCAGGGCAGGCGACAGGGGGGGTCAAGGGGGACAAATGTGACGGGCCCCAGCAATCTCAAGGGCCCCAGAGCTTCCATGCCTCATCACGGCTGCTGGACTGTCAGTAACCCTAGCGGCCAGGCCGTCTACTGTGCACCATCTGTGTGTGGCTGAGTCTGACTGACACTGTGTGCCACTGCTGTCTACTGTGTGTGCTATCTGCCGTTCAGTGCTCAGAGCCATCTACTCTGTGTGTGCACATGGCCTGTGGCCGCAGGCGCACAGCCATACCCGCCGCTGGCACTGTAGCCTCAGTCTCTGGCTCCTGTACTTTATAGCACATGCGCGGGTCGTCTGTTCCATGCCTGCTTGTAGTGCTCTGCATTCTTTTGTGAAAGTGACAGGCCAGCAGAAGCCAGGAGCCAGGGGCCAGGCCAACAGGTCTGAGAACAAGAGAAGTCTGCAACTGAAAGCAGTATCTGGGGCAGCGAAAGGTTAAATGAGGCTCGTACAGAAGAGGGTTGTGTGGATTTGGGATTAGGTAGGGGCCCCAGAAATATAATTTTACAGGGCCCCAAGATTTCTGTTGCTAGCCCTGTGTATATGCAAGGTACTCTATCACTCTACACAGAAAAGATGGCTGCAGTCTTTACATGTTCACAAGCACATCAGGTGGAAACATGCACCTCCCTGCAGACTGTGGGTCCTAGTACCCACCATGTATGCACACAGAGAGTAGACAGTCAGAGAGCGCACTATTCTCTAAGAGAAACACCCTTTTGCTAGCTACTACTGTATATGGTATTGCATTGCAAAGTCTAGCTCCCCTCTTTATACTGTAGCTTGAGTTGCCACTCCAAGTTATAATTAGCATTTTGAACCTTGGCAGTTTTGTACATATATTGGGTTCAGTACAAGTGAAAAAGTGATGTATCTAATGGATTTCAGCACATACACGAATGAAAACAAATGAACAATTGCAAATGTGCTAGAACTGACTTAAGGCCCATACACACGGGGTGACTTTGAGCTGAAAGCTGCTCAAAACAGCAAGTTTGAGCAGCTTTCAGTTGAAAGCCGCCCAGTGTGTATGCCCCGACAATGAGCGGTGAGCATTGCTGCGTGCTTCCGCATCAAATAAAGTGCTTATGAGGACGGCTTTGCATAGCGCTGCACTATGCAAAGCCGTCGGCGCCGGGCAGGGGCAAAGCTGCTCAGTGTGTATGCATTAGAAGCTAATGATGAAAGCTGTATCTGCAGATGGAAACCCCAGTGGGCAGAAAAGGCTTCCACTTACAATCACACAGTTTCTCTGAACACTTCCCAGATTATCACATCCCCATAAGAAAGTAATTAGAAAGCCCAGGGCCAGCAATGGAAATCTTTAGGCCCGGTACCCTCAAATTTGTGTAAGCCCTCTATCCCGTGGAGGTAGGTAAAGACTCATTGCCATCTCTCCAGTCTCACTCCGTCCTAACCTGTACACTCCAGCCTCATCCTCGTACAGTATGTCTCTCCAGCACCATCCCTGTGTCTCCAGCCTCTTGCCATCCACTTACTGTATCTCACCTCTCAGTGTCCTACTCCCCTTGTGGCTCAGCCTTTCCGTGTCTCTACTCCCTTCTGCATGCATTGCTGATTCTGCCTCTCTGTGTTTTCAGGTGATGCAGCTCCTCTACCATCCAGCTGTGCATCTGTATCTCTCTTTCTGCATGCAGCTTGATGACTACAGCACCACAGGAAAAGGGGACACAGAAACTGAACTCCTGAGATCACTAAAGGGTGCAGGTCCAAATGAAATATCCAGCCCCTGTACAAGTACCCCCTATGTCACCGGGCCTGAGAAAGCCATGAGAGTACAGAAAAGAAGCTGCAAATGTGTAAGCTTGGCCCATTGTGCATTGTTATACTTAGCTAATCAGGGGATATAACTCACATGTATCATCCAAACACTAAAAAGAAATTTGGGGGCAGCCCAGAATATCGAGAAGTGCTGGGTACACCCCCAGGGTGTTGAGTGATACACAAGCCCCACCACCACCACCACCACCACCACCAAAAAAGAATATGTAGGGGTGTGCTTTTTTACTAATATCCTACTGCAATCCATTTGCATAAAATAGAAGAATAGAAGTAAGTTAGACCTTTATGATCCTATAGTAAAATAATTACAGTATGTAAATAACACATGTTTATACATAAAATAATGCTAAATTAGTCACTGTACCCACCATTTGCTGCCACAACTTTCTACAAGCAGCTGCACGTGTATGAATTAAATTGGTGTTGGTCCATCATTTTCATTTCAGTAATCCTATAGATTGTAACTCTGCAAGCAGGGCCCTCCTACCTCTTTATCGGTCTGTTACTACCCAGTTTATTTAATCACTGTTTGTTTCCAATGGGAAAGCGCAACGGAATATGCTGCGATATAAGAAACTGTAAATGCATAAATAATAATAAATAAATGAGCTTTCCTTTAAGCAGAGTGTTGTTCTGTATATATATATATATATATATATATATATATATATATATATATATATATATATATATATATATATATATTACCATGTTTGCTGACAGATAAAATAGATTTGCACTGCATTCTAAGGATTATGGGGGAAATTTACTAATATGAATTCCCTAGAAATTCGTATTAGTATTTTTCCTACGACTGCATACGACTGTGTGCGGGGAGCACCAGCAGCTTGAAGAATACCTGGACTACGGCGGATCAAGAGAAGACATCTTCACCACAGGACCAGGTGAGTAGGATTTCCTTCCACAGCTCCACCATGGATTACTTCGGACCCGGACACCGCCATGGACCTGGAGGACAACACGGATGCCGACATGGACATGGAGGACGACACAGGACACCGGACACCAGGACCGAGGGCTACCTACGGGCTCAAGATAGGTAAGTATCAGTATGTGTGTAATTTTATTTTCATTGTGTCAGTGTGTATTTATTGTACTATTTTTATTACTGTGGAACTACAAGTGCCAGGGGGCCCTTTAATGCCCCACAGGCTGGGACTTGTGGTTCTCCAAGTCCCAGCTTGCGGGGGGGAGGCTTGCTGGGACTCATAGTTCCACAGTTTTAAACAATAGTTTTTCATCTATTTTTTTACACTGAAATCAGCCCGGTGGCCACCGCACAGGGCCACAGGGGACAGCACCAGGCTTCAGCCTGGTCATGTAAGTCCTGGAGGGGGGGGCCTTTATTGGAGGCGTCCCCACTCCCCCATGGCCCCTGGCCAGGCTGACTGGTCAGTAGGGTGATGTTTTGGCCGCGGGACCTTATATAATAAGTGTCCCCCGGCTGTGGCATTACCCTGCTGGCTGGTTTGGCCTGGGGATGGTTCTTAAAATACGAGGAACCCCTAGTCATTTTGCCCCCCGTATTTTGGGAACCAGCCTCGGACCTGGAGCCTGGGGCTGGTTTAAAAAAATCGGGGAACCCCTATTTGTCAGGTTTCCTGATTTTATATTACCGGCCCCGGCTCTTTCAGCCTGGTGCGGGTTACGGCTGTGAGGGGGACCTCACGCCGTTTAAAAACATATATTTATTTATTTTTCTATTTTTTAACACTAAAGCCTGCACGGATCTGACTGATCCGTGCAGGCTTAGAGCAAATACGACAGGAAAATCAAGGTGTATTTTCCTGCTGTATTTTCGTGGCTGTTTCATGCCAATTAGCAGCCGTATTTTCAATTAGTAAATCAGGAACCACCATTCTTTTGACTGGTGATTCCTGTCGTATTCTATCGATGGTGTAGACATTCGTATTTGTAAATACAAATACGAATGTCCCATCTTTAGGAATACGAATTGCTGTATTTTCGGGATAGTAAATCCCGAAAATACAAATGTGTAAAAAATAGGTGTATTTCTGCCTAAGAATACACCTATTTTTTACGAATTCATATTAGTAAATTTCCCTATATCTCTGGGATATGTCATGCCCTATTATTAGTTGATTTGTTTAAATTAACAGTGAACACAGTCAAGTGCTCAATTCTTTCCAACTATGTAAGTTCTGTTCCTGACATGTACAATATGCCCTTTCTTTGTTGAGGAGACCTTGCACTTTTCCATAGAACAACAGTACGCGCCGGCACAAGTCAAGAACATCTGTACGTCAAGCAGCATTTCAATTCAACTGAATTAAATAAAGTGTGAAAGGGTAAATCATTTCCAGTAATAATTATAATAAAACTTTCTCTTTCCTTGGATAGGTGGGAGGGGTATCTCTGGGCCAGGTGTACTAAGCTTCTAAAGTGATCATGTGGAAGGAGATAAAGTACCAGGGAACCAGCTCCTAACTGACATTATTCAAACACATCCTGTAGTCTGTCGAGGGGGGGGGGTACTTTTTAACCAGGCCACTGTCCCAACCCCCCCCCCTTCCCCCCTGTGCTATGTGATGTTCGCACCCGAAAAACGTACCGTGTATGAGCACCTTTAGTGTTCATTATAGCAATGTCTGTATTGTAAGTAATAATCTACCCCCTTGGGTAAAATACGGACAAGGCATGGATGTCTTAAAAAAGGATGAGGCCCCTGTGCCCTTTCTCTCTGCTGGCAGCAGCACTGCGCAGCTCAATAGTCAGAGCATTAGAGGGCACTGACTCTAATGTGCATGCACAGAAAAGAAAATGCAATGTTGCTGCCATTTTTGCAGGACTGAGTAAGGGCAAGTATTAAAAATGGGTGCAGCATCTGCGGTGTTGGCCCCCCAGGAGTCAGGAACCCATGTGCTCCGCACACACTCCACCCATTATAAATACACCACTGGACAAGGCAAGGAACTTTAAATATATGCTGACCAAAAAGGTGCTCCAGATGTTTCATTTTGTGTGTTTTTATACTTTTTGCGTGCCAAAAAATTTTTTGCACAAAACGGCAGAGTGAATCCAAAAGATACCTTCTGAGGAATGTACACACCACTGAGGACGGGAGTGTGGGTATGCACCCCATCTCAGAATAAAATAAACCTTTATAATTGTTTTATACCACTATTTGTGTAAGTTAGGTATGCATATTGCCTAATTGATATATACAATATATATACACACATAGGGCCTTATTTTGGTTCATTCTTTCTGACAAAATCCTTCTTAGATGGACAAAACCATGTGCACTGCAGGGGGGGGCAGATGTAACATGTGCAGAGAGAATTAGATTTGGGTGAGTAATTTTGTTTCTGTGCAGGGAAAATACTGACTGCTTTATTTTTACACTGCAATATAGATCTCACTTTGAAGTAAAACCCCACCCAAATCTAATTCTCTCTGCACAAGTAACACCTGCCCCACCTGCAGTGCACATGGTTTTGCCCATCTAAGAAGGATTTTGTCAGAAAGAATGAACCAAAATAAGGCCCCTAGAGAGGAGATGTTACTACACATTGGAGGTATGTTTTATATTTTTTTCATATTGGAAACATCCTTACCAAGTACACAAGGCCGAGAGGAGAAAGGAACAGAACATCTACGGAATAGATTACTAAGATAAGTATAGACCACCTCTCTCATTCAAGCTTACCCTGTCCCGTTCTCGGTCTGCTCGACCGAGAAATATGGCCCTCACATTAAAACAAGACACTAATGAACAATAGTGACTTTACAGTTAGTTGCAAAATAGGGTGGACATCTCTAGCTCTGGTGGCACATTAGAGTATAGTTCAATGACACTAGTGTGCCAGGGCACAGTGGTTGAACCACACTGATGTAGACAGTGATGACATGTTCAAATGTTGCTTTATCATCCCTGGTGCTTAATCGGTGACTTACATGCTTATGCTGGCTGCAGTGTCTTTTTGAGGTCCCAGGAGAAGATGGTGGCTTTCTGGTTAAACGTCCAATTCCTCCAGTGTTCAAGTATTTCTCCCCTATTCCTACTCCCTAATGCCTAAGACTAACCCCCAAACCCCTGCAGTCTAACCCAACCTTTCTCCTGCAGCCTAAACCTAGTCCTCCTGCCAGAAACCAAACCCTAATATCGACATCATAAATGTCAACATTGTGGTGTCAATATTCCGCATGACCACAATTACAATTGCTGACTTTCTGACTATGGGCCATATTCTAGTTCACTCTTAGAGGCAAATTCCTTCTTAGCTGGACAAAACCATGTGCACTGCAGGTGGGGCAGATGTACCATGTGCAGAGAGAATTCGATTTGGGTGGGGTTTTTCTTCAAAGCGAGATCTATATTGCAGTGTAAAAATAAAGCAGTCAGTATTTTCCCTGCACAGAAACAAAATAACTCACCAAATATAATTCTATCTGCACATGTTACATCTGCCCCCCTGCAGTGCACATGGTTTTGTCCATCTAAGAAGGAATTTGCCTCTAAGAATGAACTACAATAAGGCCCTATATCCCGTTCTGTGCATGTATCTCAGATGTGTCTGTAAATAGATTTGCTCAATTAGATTTACAGTATACAGTATAGCTCCTGCAGTGGGGACACAGTGTGGAAGCATACTCTGAGTTCAGTAAGGTGCATACACAACATGCTCATTCAACAATTGTTTCATTTTTTTACTTTCCAGATTCTACGACAATAAGTTAGTTTAAGATTTCTGCTATACCAGTATTAGCAGTATTTTTTTGTTTATGCATATTATTTTATTAACTGAAACATTTGACTTTTTTTCATAAAAAAGTTGTGTTCTTAACAATGGCCCTTATTCAGATCTTATCGCAGTACAAATTTGTTCTCAAAATAGGCAAAACCATATGCACTGCAGGTGGGGCAGATGTAACATGTGCAGAGAGAGTTACATTTGGGTGGGGTGTGTTGAAACTGAAATGTAAATTGCAGTGTAAACATAATGCAGCCAGTATTTATCCTGCACAGAAACAAAATAGCTCACACAAATCTAACTCTCTCTTTACAAGTTACATCTGCCCCACCTGCTGTCCACATGGTTTTTCCCATTTTGAGAACACATTTGTACTGTGATCAGAACTGAATAAGGGCCAATGACATAATATAACTGACTACAATGGGCTACACCGGATTTTTGTATTTTTTCCTAAATTGTCCTTGCTTTGTCATAGTTTAACTTTGAAGAGACCCCCTCCCTATCAGGGGAAATAACATAAACTTACTGAACATACATTGGACCTGAGAAATAGTTTGAACTTGAAAGAAATTTTTCTGGCTCTGAGGATCTTTTATGTGTTGAATAGCTGGTTTTACTCCATGTGACTGGATCCCAGAGACATCTGTTTAATATGAATCGTCTGGTTATGTAACAAACTTTCTCTTCTATACTTAAAGTACCTGCTGCGCATAAGCAATACAAATATATCTTGGCTGAATCTCTTCCTTGGAGATAAACATTGCAGTGCTTGTAAAAGAAGGAAAACTGTCAATGAGGTTTATCTGCTGATGAAATAATCTCTGTCTTGCACTAGTGTAAATGTTTGTTTTGACAATTTATTTTTTGGCTCAGCAAACTGTCACTTACGGGGAGCTTTAAAGTCTTCGGACAGAAGCCAGAAAAATACAGCAATCGAATGCTACATAATCATTGGCTTGAAATCAACTTGTATTGTGGGCTGCGCAATCAGTGGGCTGGAAATACAAAAGCAGGCATTTACAGCACACATACAGAAGGCTGTGTCCTAATGTTGAGTGTGCATGTAAGGATACTCAGAACTCTCTGAAATTATTGCTGTACCCCACAATGGAAACACCAGCATTTAATAGTAACATCATTAGGCAGCATACAATTGTTTCACACAGTTCCAAGATAGCTAAAGCTCAGTAGAGGAGACGGGATAAATATAATACATTCACTGGGGATGACTGATGTAACGTATGTCGCCTGCCATAGAGGACTCCGGTACCATCTTTAAATTACCGGATATTGTGGCCAGAAAATGTCCCAGACCTCTCACACAGGCCATCAGACCTTTCAGCATGTAAACTGAACACTACCAGTCATTGGGGGTGATAACATCACAGATGCTCCTGAAATGATGTGACATCACCAGATATGAAATGCCCGGAGGGAGCATCCAGTTGTGAGATGCTGGAGGACTTGGCGCAGGCAAGTAGATGGTGTCAGGGTCATGGCATCACTATTTTATCATTGTGGCCACCACCCCCATTATACAATGCCATGATAACCAGCATTGGGGCCACGATTATGCAATGCAGAGCAAATCTCCTCATCAAGCCAACCTGACTGCATGTGTCACTTGTGAGACTTGCCTATTTATCTGGGCAGTCCAGTAGAACTGGTATGTATAGTTTAGTTTATTCAGTAGTCAATGGTGTCTTTCTAGAAGCATTGGGGCCCACTGATATTTAGCTATGTCTCTGATCTTCATTACTGCAGTCCCAGCAGGCTGAGCCATGAGAGCACAGAGCTGTCTCCAACTGCTCTTCACAAATATTTTATAATGTCCCTGAATGGACATAGTAAGTGGTTGTCTGTCTCCTGCCCACCTCTCCCTTCCAGCTCTGGCTGCTATCTCTTCTCCTGTGAGTGCTAACAGTGTTTTCAGCAACTCAGAAACAAACACTTGAAAAACACTTCTAACTAACAGGGGTTTCAATAAAGTGTTGAGTACATTTAAATCATATAATACATCCATAACTGCAACAGGACAGGAATGGAGACATGCTGGGGGAAATTTACTAAGATCGAATGGGTATGAATGCACTATTCGTATCCATTTGATCTTCCATACGGCAGCGAGCACCTGTTCGGCTAATTTAGAATCAACAGAATTCGTTTGAGTTTTAATTTTTACGCTCGGGATGTTTATGGGTACTTTCCCTCTGGAGGTGGCTGCTGTGAATGTTTGCTGGTCCTCCTTTTTGGGTTGAGTAGAGTGTCTCCTTAGTTAGTGTAAGGGATTAGATGTTGGTGTTGTCCTTACTGATGTTCTTGACCCACCAGCACCATAATGTGCCACAATGTTTTCAACCCGTAGCCTGACTTTGGATCTCCAAGATTTGTAGTATGCCTTGGCTTGTGCAGGCAGTGTCTACGAGAATACCCAATTTTTCACATCATCTTTCACATCTGAAGCAGAAGTGGGCCAGAGGTGACTGAAGGACTCGCTGCAAAGGGCTGTGCAGAAGTTGCTGCTTTTACCTGCTCGCTAGGCAGCAAATACAGGCAGCTTAGCGAGCATGTCTGAATCGGGCTCTTTATACTAAGGCAGCAGTGCAATAGCATGGCACCTCTTCCCCCTAGGCAGCAACTCAACAGAGGGAAGGAAGCAGGGAGATCGATGCTGAGTGCGTTCTAAGGATGCACTCTGTGGCTTTCCATACAGTGGGTTGTCTCTCCAAACACCCCATGGGGTACAAAAAGATGGCAGATTCACATTACTATTGTAGCAATAATGACATCCCATTAGCATTGTGCTCCTGGAGGTGGTGCAAGTCACATACTGTAGCCCTCATGATGGCACTATTATGGCTCTCTAAGAGCAATTTCTCAAAACAACCAATCAACGGATGGTGTAATGGTTAGCATTACCGCCTCACAACACTGAGGCCATGGGTTTGATTCCCACTATGGCCCTAACTGTGAGGAGTTTGTATATTCTCCCCGTGCTTGCATGGGTTTCTTCCGGGTACTCCAGTTTCCTACCACAATCCAAAAATATAATGGTAGGCCATTTGGCTTCCAAAATATTAACCCTAGAATGTCTGTGTATGTGTGTACATGTGGTAGGGAATATAGATTGTAAGCTCCACTGGGGCAGGGACTGGTGTGAATGTTCAACTATACTCTGTAAAGCGCTGCGGAGTATGTATGCGCTATATAAGAAACTGTTAATAAAAACTAACTAATATTTTATCTTTGAAATGGCAGTTAGAAGATGATTGGTTGTTTTGGGCAACTACTACACTTCTACTACACTTCATTTCTCTCAAAGGTTTGATACATCCCACCCAAAATATTAATAAATAAATATTAAATACTAAAAATTATTTATTTTTTGCCATACTTACCAACTCTGGTAAGCCTGGGGAGGAGACTCTGCATGACACTATGGGGGTGAGGATCCCACATCAGTAGGGCTCAATCCCACTATGGAAACAATGGCACAATTCACTAAGCTGCAGGGAGATACGGGGCTAAAATAGTGCAATTTGCATCTTTGGCTTCCCACTTTCTATGTGGCTTGGTAATTCCCATGATTCTCTCCCCACCGTGACCTCTTCACTAGAAGGAAGTGGGATGCAGGAGATCCGCCCACTATACTGTTACTGAGTATGCAAGTAGCATTTTTGCTGCAAAAAATGAAGTAGTAAATAGGACAGGAGTCTAAACTGGAAAAAAAAATCAGAAAGTATTTAATTAGATGCTCTGACCAAACTAAAAGAAAGTTCTTATTCCTCCAACATGTAAAGTGAAATCTAACAGTCTGCATTATTCCACAGCAATTAGGATAAGTCCAGCAACCTCCAAAGAGACAGTGCCAGACGGTGTGTTACATAGGGAGCTGAACAACTAAGTGAAACATACCAACCTGTCCACCATGTGATTGCAAATCTACAAAACCCTTCCCAATAAACTGAAATCACAGAGCACATTGAGCTGTGAAGGACAAACTAGATTGCAAAAGGGATACAATACAAATACAAGACTTTCACAAAATATACTGTAAGACAGGGCCGGCCCAAGGTCAAATTGTTTGGTAAGCAAATACATACTTTATCTAAACACAACAGACTTATGAACTGGGGCAAATAGGGTGTAGATTAATTAAATAATTAGCAGCCTGTGGATCCCCCGGAGACCATCAAACTCCAAAATGTAACGTAGATATTTAACAACAGAGGTTGGGGAACCACTGGCGCTTTAAAGGTGAATTTTGCCTCCTTTAAGAAAAAAGGTTTAGGTGCCCAGTCAATTACTCCAATACCAACGTGCATACTTTGGCGCCCCCCTGGTGTACTGTTGTGTGTGCTGAAGTGTGCTGAAGGGGGTGTGGTTGCATGGAGAAAACACAGTTGTAGATTTATAGTGCACCTTACACATATGCCCACCACAATAGTGCCTCTTGCATATTATGCCCAATGTTGTAGTGCAGTAGAAAGAGAACTGATAACAAGATATCAGGTATGGGTGCAATTCCTAGACCTGGTTAGCAAAAGAAAAAGCTGCAGTACAAAAAAAGGGGGTTGTCACTCCCCTACAAGAAGATACCAGAAAGAAATACAATAGACTGCGCTAATTATGAATAAAAGATAATTAAAAATGCCAGTAACCTAAAATTTAAACATGATTTAATGTAGAGATAAACATATATAGCAGCTCAGGTTAAAAACAAAGACAATTACATATATTGTGCACATAAAAAACTAACAATGGGTATATTGCATTGAAAAAATAGGGGAAATTGATTTTTCCTAAAGTGACTAAAAATGTGTCCATACGGTACCGTATACTTTAGCAATGAGTCCAGCTGAATGGGGGGCAGAAAGTGATGTGCCCGCTTGGATCCATTCCTATTGTGCCTCAGATATGAGGGACCTGGATGGCTGGGGGAGGGAATCGCAGCTTGATGTTATGGAGTAAATGGAATTCCTGCTGTTCCTTGGGTGCCAGGGAAATAGCCTGGTTGTAGGTCTTCTCCCCAAATTGGTGCCAAAACAAGGTCTGGAGGCTGGTCCGGTCTCTCAGGTGATAAAAGCTGTAGGTGTCTTGTGATGGAGGTCAGTCACTTAGGTAGGTTCACCAACGCGTTTCGCTCTGTGGTAGAGCTTTTTCAAGGTGTATGCAAGGCTGCATCCAGGGGGTTTAAATACCCCTCTCTGTTATTAACACCAAAAGATAAAAGTACATACCTAATGTTACCTATCGTGAGCAGGAGACAGGAGTATTTATGCAGGATGTGTACCGATAAGAAACGAGTATTCAAAATATAGTTTTATCTCTAAAACAGGTTTTGTTATTATTTTCACGGTGGTGCCGCTTCCGGATATCCGGGAGTGACGTGTTTCCAGTATTTGGAACGCACACCACTTCCGGTATCCATAGCGCTGGACCGCAAGCAAACGGTTCCAGCGGTTAGCTAGATGGAGGTATCTGCGTCATTCGTTTATGATGCGCTTCCAGAGATCCAGGGCGTATAGCTAAAGTGCATATTCACCATCCTCTCATTCCTAATACACAGTCACGGCGGTCATCTTTGGGGTGTTTTTTTTATATAATAGAACATGATATGTAGAGTCGGCCATATTTCAGGTTTGGAAAAAAGTCCTCCACCATTAATATATGAGACAGTTCTCCTTGGGGATTTTGATGGCGGAGGCCATTTTATTGGTTGGACACCAAATATTTCTAAAACTCAGTTAATACGATGTAAAAGAAATATATTAAATAAAAAATAAAGTAATAAATATATATTAAATAATGATGATAGAATAATAATAGATAGAAACAATAATAATGGTAATAATAATAACTGTGGCCTGTTAAGTGCTTTCCAAACGTCATAAATAATACAGAGTACATGAGATAATCTAAGAAGATAGCCAATAGAATACATTATCTAGCATTCCTCAGAGGGTTCGTTTACCACATCTTCAGTGGTTTTTAACCATTATTGGCCGAACCTGTCCTGTATTGCCCTATATTATATCCGTGCTACGGAAGCCTAGGGGAGAGGTAGAGGGAGGTAAAAATGCATATAAATATATCTGTAAATAATGGATGATAGGGTGGTAGTGTCATTAAGAAGAATGGAGGAATATTTAAACTGGATAGATATATAAATAATAAAATTTGCATAATAGAAATTTACAGAGTATTATATATACAGTAATAAATTAATTTATATAGTATAACATTTTCCTATTTGGTTTAGAGGAGTATAGACATGCGGCAAATAGTGGTGTGGGGGGGGGGGGGGGAATAGGAGAGGGAAGGGGAAATTGGGAAAGGGATAATATAAGTTTATAGGCGAAACTCTATAGAACAGAGTTTAGTTCTACAGCTCATTTAACCCGTCAGGAAAAATGGTTTGCAGGCGGAACATCCAATAAATTTCTTGTTTGCAGAGTTGGCCAAAGCGGTCCCCTCCTCCTACGGTCTTTTTTATTTGTTCTAGACCCATTAATTTTAATCCCGTTGGGTTTCCTGAGTGGGCTTCGTGAAAGTGTCTGGAAATACTGTGGGTGAGGACATGTTTAAGAACGTTCCGTCGGTGTTCTAGAAAGCGTGTCTTAATTTTTCTAGTGGTGCGACCCACATATTTAAGGTTGCACGGGCAGCTGAGTACATATATAAGGTATTCAGAGTTACAATTTATAAACATATCTGCTGTAATTATATTCCCATCTTTGTCCTTGATTGGATGGTCAGTTTTGGCTAACACATGAGCACAGGTTGTGCATCTACTTGCGCAACACTTTTTTCTTTTGCAGAAACCTGCCACCGTCACTGCTAAAACTGTTCTCTTATATTGGCCCCCGCTGTCAATCAGAGTGCCACTCACCCCCCACCACTACCCCGCTGGGCATGTGGGGAGCAGCAGTGTGCTCTGTAATACAAGAGGCTTATATTTATATCTAATTCTGGAACTATTCTCTCCTACCTTATCACTATTTCAGGTACACACTAATCCCTAGTACTAAAGGTTAAAATACCCTTCACTGGGTTACCAATAAGGGATTTTTTTTCCTGTCAGGAAAAAGTTAAAAGTTATACCTTTTCTTTCTACCCCAGCATACAGGGAATAAAGGACTCGCTCACTTGTATAAACCCACAGTTATTCCATTACAAGAAGCAGCAGTCCCTAAACCGGTGGGAGTTGTTTCCTCACCAACTCACTTTGGGAAACTAAGGCAGAGATATAGAGAGATTTTATATTTTTCTATATTTTTCTATTCCACAAACTAATCTATCACCGGGCAACTGTTTACCTTTTTGAAATACTGGTATTACCAGAAAACTCTGATTTGAATGTACCATTATTCACACAAAACAGTTTGGTGCAGATAAAGTATTACTAATTTATGTACAGCAGCAGGCAATTGTATTGTGGTCATTGTACTCATTGATAACAGACAGGTAACACAGGGTGAGATATTCCGCTATCTCCCGCTGTGCCGCTGTTTTTACCTCGATTGGCAATTTTGCACGCAGCTCAATATCTATTATATGGGCTACTAAAGGAATATACCACCTCTGATAAATTGAATTTTATTCAGCGTCAATTGGTAGGGATCACGGGGAGAGATATTCCGTTATCTCCTACTGTGCTCTTTTGCCAACACTGACTGATTTCAGTCACCCCACGTAGAGGTACCCACCTGCCCTGTTGCACATTGCACCGGATTAGAGTAATACCCAGCACAAGAGTTAATAATCTTCGCAAAACTATTACATCAATTGAAAATCCATATTGTCAGTAGTCTAAGAAGACGTCACCCAAAATTACCCAAACCAGTGGTGACCAAAATAATGTGGAATATGGAGATAACCTGTGAGTGTGTGATATAATTTAAACACCACCCACACCATTTATTTGTTTGTTCGTATTTGTCTTGTTGTAGTCTTTGTGTTGTGAGTATATTTTATTCTTTATTGTAAAAACATTAAAAGTTACGTTTTAAAGTAAACATTTAAACAAGTCGTACCCTCAAAACCAGAGAGTACTTTCTCTTTCCTGTTTGTATTGTTCTATCCTTACTCTCAGGGGAACACCTCCACACACCTAACACTGCATATCGGCAGACTACCAATCTTATTGTGGATAAAAAATTCTAGTCTATATCTTACTGTCATATTCAAAGTGCTAAGAGCTTGTGCATCTGTACCCATCCACTTCCCTTTCCCTGTGTTTAAAAGGAAAATAGCCCCTGTCAGTCGGGACAAGTACTGACTGTCGGATTCCCGACTGTCGCTCCATCATCCGGCACCAGGTATTGTCGTATTTCCCAGTATACCATATGCCTGTAGTTAGTAGGCCAATGATGAATTGTCTCAATTGAACAAAGAAGATTCAGGGCGATAGCTGTTTTATTGGATATCCAACATTCTGAATGAAACACAAATTAATAGGTAAAGAATACAAAGAACACCAAACAACATACAGTACTTCTGTGTCTTTGTTTTACAAGTATGTATAATGTTTGCAGACAGAAACTTCCCAGCAGTACTCTTGGATCTTTTGATCACAAACAATTGCTGGCAGTGAAATCATTTTACAAGATCCTGTTCATACTTAAGCCACTTCCTAACCGTCTTCGGTTAATCGAAAGGAAATGTACCAGTTGTGAAGATGAGCTGCAGAACAGTGTCATGTAACAGGTGCCAGCAGGAGAACAGTGGAACAGTGGCTGGATACAGCTGCGTAAAAAGCACCAGAGGCGCAGGACTAGCAAGCGCTAGAACTGAAACAGCGACCAAATTTATTCAAGAATTGTCTCTGAGCTTTTGCTTGCCAACTGCAACAGTTGAGCAATTACTCTGTTGATTTTTGGGGACGTTCCCGTATCCCTCCCGCGGCTGGCAGTGTCCCGCTGCGGGGGGGGCAGTTGGGAGTCCCCCCCAATCTCACAGAATAGAGGCTGTGCGCATGCGCACAGCGTCTATTCGCGGCCGAAAACGAGGGTGCGGCCTAATTTGCATAAGCCACGCCCTCATTTGCATATGCCACCTTCCCTTTTTGGGCGCTTGCACGGCTTCGCCGCGCGAGTGTCCCTATTCCATACTTCAGAAAGTTGGGAGGTATGCATAAGCAGCATACAGTACATACTGTATTATAGAAGATAAAGTAGACAACATTCTTAGTTTAGCTGAAATAAATCATATTTCCAAACACTTCAAAAGAAGTTTAGGTGGAATGTGTACAAAACAAAGAGAAGAGAACATTCAGCGAAGTGTTGTGACACTAACTTAAGTCCCCCCATACACTCCGAGGGGAAAAGATGCCTGTGATCCCCCCCCTTTGAGCCGCCCGCAGGATAGCATGCATGTCCTTTTGCATGTGATATATCGCAGGCGATGCCTGCCTGGCTGCACAAGCAATCCAAGAGATTGTTTGTGCAGCATGTGCGACTCGTGGTCTCTGGTGCGATGCACATGGAACCGCATAGCACATTTTCCCCCGACACTCTCAGAAAACTGCCGGTCATCACCCCCAAATGCTGGCTTCCTGTCAATCAATATTCAATCGGTTTGCGAATAAATAAGATGCTGGATGTTATCGCAGGATGGCCCCACGCACGCTATAATCCATACGCATGCGCAGTTGATCAATAATCGTCCAGAACGCGAATTCACATCCCAGCGATCAGGTCTGAAAAAAACCCCAAGAACAGCCATTTGTAAGTAACACAAGGGTAAATGTATGGAGCTTGGAGAAGTGGTATCTATCCCCATAAAGAACTTTGTGGGAAATTTACTAAAAATCCGAATATGAATTTTCGTATTCTGAATATGAATGCCTATGACTGGTATAGCTGTATACAAATTCATATTCTGGAGGGGAATTTATAAAGCAGTCGTAAATTCCGACTGATTCGTATTTTTCCGATGTTGTATTTTAAATACAAATTCGTATCGGCAGCCTGCACGGATCTGACTGCGGCCTAACGAGTTCTGATTGGCCACTAGGCGACCAATAGCAGTATTCGGGAGGAGGAAATACACTTCATTTTCCAGGCGTATTTGGCCAGCAATTAGCAGCCGTATTTTCAATGCAGCCACTTAGTAAATTAGGAATCATTCTGTCAATGTGTATACTGAACATTCGTATTTGTAAATACAAATACGAATGTGCCATGAATACGAATTGATGTATTTTTGGGATAGTAAATCCCGATAATACGAACAAGTATAAAATAGGCGTATTTTTGGATACGAATACGCCTATTTTATACAATTTTTGTTAGTAAATTTCCTCCTTTATATGCAAGGTGATAATGCACCAGCCAATCAGCTCCTAGCTTCAATTTACATATTGGAGCTGATTGGCTGTTGCATTATCACCTTGCACTTTCTTTGTGGGGATAGATACCACTGCTCCAAGCTTCATACATTTACCCATGAGGCACAGTACATCTTAGATGTAGTCTATGCTGTTTCATATTGCTTATCACATGCCTCTTGACTCATCTGTCTTCTGAAACTTATTTTTTCTAGAAAATCCATAGAAATGCCATGCTTGTAAGAGCTTCAGAAGCAGTGAAGCAATTCATAATACACCATTCATTTCATCTGGGAATATTTTCACCCATATCATTTTGTGTCATTATGTTATTGATTCTTCTTTGAAAGCAGCAACATATCACACACAGCCTAGAGTACAAAGGGAGCCAGATGCATATAGTGTTTACATGCTGGTGGTGGTATCAGTAGGTTGGTCAGTACATTTATGCAGCAGGAAAGCCTCAGCATAGATATACCAGCTAATCTACAGGTCATATACTGTAAGTGCATGAAACTGATACAAATGTGGAGTAAAGGACATGGGCTCTAATTCAGGTTGGTTTGCAAATGCAAACTCCTTTTCAATGGACAATACAATGTGCACTGCAGGTGGGGCTGGCTGGGGTAGCATGTGCAGAGCGGTGCCATCTCTTCCATTGGGCATAATGGGCAGTTGCCCATGGGCCCCATGATTCTAAGGGGCCACAGCAGACATATCAGTCACCGGAAAGAAAGGTTTGCCTTTCTTCAGTGACAACAGCTGCCAGATCAACCTCCCGCTCTGCCCCCAGTCTGGTAATCACTCCTTTCACTCCGTCTTGTCTTCAGGGAACTTGCTGCCGGAACAGAGAGACACACAATTTTTAACACAATTAAGTAAAAAAATGACTATATATATATATATATATCAGGAAAGTGGGGGGTGATTGGGGTGCGCTACCTAGTATAGAAACTGTACCTCCCAATATAACATTACAATTTCAAAACAGAATACACATTTCTGAAGTAGTGTTTTTGTATTTGAGGATGTTCCCAATGAATAAGCTCAGTCCATCTCTGGGTAAATAGTTCTTTTATTGGTGAAGAAACCCGACGCGTTTCGTCTCTAAGACTTCATCAGGGGTAAGAACCAATGGGTGAGTGGATTTTGTGTGGCTGGTCCTATTTGAAGTTTCTGCTGATCACAGCTGATGCAAATAAAATAAATATCACCAAGTCCTTCTTGATGGGGCTCAATTAAATGGAAATTTCTGAGTTGAGAGTCTAGTGTAGGTTCTTATTAAGAACAATATCCGGACGCTCTCTCTGCAGTAACCTCCTCGCTCTGCATTCATTTTGAATGCAGAGCGAGGAGGTTACTGCAGAGAGAGCGTCCGGATATTGTTCTTAATAAGAACCTACACTAGACTCTCAACTCAGAAACTTCCATTTAATTGAGCCCCATCAAGAAGGACTTGGTGATATTTATTTTATTTGCATCAGCTGTGATCAGCAGAAACTTCAAATAGGACCAGCCACACAAAATCCACTCACCCATTGGTTCTTACCCCTGATGAAGTCTTAGAGACGAAACGCGTCGGGTTTCTTCACCAATAAAAGAACTATTTACCCAGAGATGGACTGAGCTTATTCCTTGGGAACATCCTCAAATACAAAAACACTACTTCAGAAATGTGTATTCTGTTTTGAAATTGTAATGTTATATTGGGAGGTACAGTTTCTATACTAGGTAGCGCACCCCAATCACCCCCCACTTTCCTGATTACTACACCGTTCCTCACTAACAGGAGGAATTTTGGTGGTGCTGCACACACAACCCAGCGCAACTCAGAGTCAAAAACCCTTTCTTCTATCTATCTATCTATCTATCTATCTATCTATCTATATATATATATATATATATATATATGTGTGTGTGTGTGTGTGTAAACCGGCTGGTCTATACACTAATAAAAGGTAATCTGTCGATTAGTATAGCTGCATGAAACAATTTCTCACATAATAGTAATTATGCAATCATTTTTCTTTACTTCAAAGGAAAAAAACATATCTGGTATTTTGCGTCTTTCTTTTCCTTTATATTTTATCCTGCTGTTGAGGATCTTTCATAGCAAAACACAACTTGTCTCCTTCCCAGATTTCTCACTGCTGGGAGTGCGTGAGTTAATTAGTCACAACGGGCTTAGATGGTTTAGGAGAAATGAGATCGGTGACATTGTTCTCCCCAATTTTCCAGGCGTATTTGGCTTTAGCCTGCACGGATCAGTCAGATCTGTGCAGGCTTCAGTGTAAAAAAAGTGAAAAATAAATAATAATAAAAAAATGGCGTGGAGTTCTCCCCCAAAAGCCATAACCAGCACCAGGCTCAAAAATCAGGGAACAAACCAAGTAGGGGTCCCTTGTATTTTTTAAAACCGGCACCAGGCCCAAGGGCCAGTCCAGGTTCCCAAAATACAGGGGACAAAACGAGTAGGGGTCCACTAACCAGCCATGACAGTCAAACAACGTAATTCGCGGGTCCGCAAATCGGGGAGGGGCTAAAATGATGCGATTAGTGTCATTTTAACCCCGCCCCTCGCCGCGGACCCGCAAAACATCACCGACCCCCGATGCCAGGACACAGGGTGTGGGGTCACACCCACCCCACCAAAAGAAGGAAGTCTCCGAGTTGTAGAGCACCCGAGACGGTCATAAAATGGCGTCACCGCAGCAGAGAAGCAGAGAGTAGCGAGTCCACCGAGGTTCACTGCCTGCAGCTGTAAAATGTGTCCCGTGCTGCAGGGGAGGGAGAGAGGCAGAGCTGGAGCTTCCCCCGTATGGGTGCAGGAGATAGAGAAGCCGCGGGGTGTGTAAGTGCCGACAGAGCCCAGCAAGATGGTGCTGCTGGATTCAGGGGGCCGGGCAGAGGGAAAGAACAGCCCGCTCTCCCCACTACCTCAGCAGCCACTGCCGATCCCCACATCCCTCAGGCTGGGTGCCAAGCCACGCCCCCTCCAGCATCTTATTTAATCAAAAGCCGATCGTATATTGATTGACAGGAAGCCAGCATTTAGGGGTAATGACCAGCAGTTTTCTGAGAGTGTCAGGATAAATGCCCCAGTGAAAAAAAAGAAAGAAGAGGGAGAGAGATGACAGCTGTCTCTCTCCCCAGCTCAGTACATGGCACTAATCAGCGTGTGCTGAGCTGGGGAGAGAGGCTGTGCTGTGGCGGCAGCCTGTCACCTCTCTTCCCACTGCCCATGTCTCTGCAACGGAGGGACGGGTCTGGATCTGGGCCCCTACAGCAGACCCCCTCTCAATGCCACTGCATATACTGTAAGTAGACTTGTTTATGTTGTCTGGATTCAATGCAGAGCATCTACAGTATAGAAACAGCTGTAACAAATACAGAGAGTGAAGCATATTAATTAATTATTAATTAAGTATTACATGTAGAGCCAGAGGCGGAACTAGTGAGTTGTGGGCCCAGGTGCAAAAATATGCTTTGCCCCCCCCCCCCCCACACACACACACACTCAAAATAGGAACATTGTGTGCTGATGGTAGGCGCAAAAAATGTAGGGTATAGCTTTATGGGAAAGTGGCGTGGACACATAATAGTGTCATAGTAGTGTCTGTTATTCACATTAAACCACATAGTAGTGCCACTTGTACACACTGCGCCAGGCAGAGCCCCCTATAACTCTTTCAGATCTCATTTATAACCTGGGTTAATGCCTTGTCGATGTGCGATGTGAAAGCATCAAACTTAATAACCAGGGTCAACAAGCCGTCATTTCAACCCGGGTTATAAGAAGGGTTAAACTCGGGCCGCCCTATGTATAATGGTCAACACGGGTTTAGTGCATCTCTCACTCTCTCTACCTCTCCGTCCCAGTTACAACCGCATCTCTCACTCCCTCCACCTCTCCATCCCAGTTACAACTGCATCTCTCACTTTACCTCTTCGCCCCCATTTCCTCTCTGTCACCGTTGAACCTATCTGTCCCCCTGCACCTCTATGCCCCATTATCCCTGTACTTCTCCGCCCGCTTGTTACCTGCAAGGCCCAAATACACCCCCTAACAGCTATCTCCATACCCCTATCCCCACATATTCCCCATATACCTATACCCCCACATGCAGACCATACCCCTCCACCCCCAACATAACCTACTACCCCTATCTCCTACAAACACCCCATATACCGCTACCCCCAACACATCCCGCACTTCAGTTCCTGTCCCCCATTATACACCCCATAACCCTCTATCCCTGCCACGCACACACACTATTCCTCCAACTTATACCCTATAATCCTCTACTCTCATATACACCCTAGTACCCCTGTTTGTCTACATACGCTCCATGAACCTCTACTCTCATAACACACCCTACTTCCACTGATTGTCCCCAACATACAAATTCCATAACCTCCCCCCCCCCCCCCCCCCCGCTCGCACCCGGGTGGTGACCTCCTTTATCTTTGTTATGCCTGTCCCCTTCTGGTAGCCACTGACCAGCACATTGGGTGAGCCGGTCGGAATGAGGTTACTGTAGCTGCTGCAGCTTGACACAGCTAGGGCTGGTACTAGGGTGTTTGGCGTCCTGCAGCGAATTATACATTTTGCGCCCTCCTACAAACACCACACACTACATTGGTGCGACCCTGCACCCCACTCCCCACACTACGCAACCATCTCAATTCTGCATCCCATCCCTGCACATACTACTGCCACTGCCCTGCACCCCGCATATACTACACTACCGCCGCTACCCTGCAAATGTTGATCCATTTACAGCTTATTAGTCGAAATTCACCCTTGTCTGAAAATGGGACATTTGGACTGTTGAGAAATAAAATAGTGTAAATAGTGGCATATATACTTACTGTCATGCACTACTGTTGGGCCTTGGTACTAGGGGTGTGTGGCAATAGTGTGATGAGGCACCACAGTATTGTGCAATCAAAGGCCCCTAGAGTGGTTGGTTGGTTGTCTAAAGGGGTGTGGTCACTCCTTCCACAGGTCTTTTTTATGTCTCCCTGCTAGGAAACCTCATGTATGCCCTACCCCCTTCCCAATCCAATTGCCTTTGGTTACTCCATCGGGTTGGGATCATTTGGTCTACAGCAACTAGGTTGACAAGCATTGGGTCGACAGGCAGCAAGGTCGACATGGGTCTAGGTCAACATGGGTCAAGGTCGACATGGGTTTAGGTTGACGGGTCATTTGGTCGACATGTGCAAGGTCGACAGTCAAAAGGTCGACATGGGTTTTTCACTGTTTTTTTTTTACCCGAATGTCAACACTGTCGACATGGACAGGGTCGCATCGCTCGCTTTGCTCGCCATGCTTCGGGCACGGTGCCTCGCTACGCTTGGCACACTTTTATTCTTCCACCAAGCCCTAGTGGATGGTAGGGCATGAAATACCGCCTGTCGGCACATGTCAGCTCAAAAAACTGTGAAAACCCCCATGTCGACCTTTCGACTATCGACTTTACCCATGTCGACCTAGTGCTTGTGTCAACCTAAACCCATGTCGACCTAGACCCATGTCGACCTTGACCCATGTCGACCTAGTGGTGTCGACCCAATGCTTGTCGACCTAGTTGCTGTAGACCTAATGACTGTATCCCACTTCATCATGACAGACTTGTAATTGATAGGAAAGTTGTGCACCTGCTACAGAAATACTTTATATTAAGAAACTGTAAATAAATATTAAAGAACTGTGCAGTGGCTGATGCAAGGTCCAATGTACTGTACATTTATTAGAGTAGTGTATCTTTCATACATTTACGCACACAAGTAGGCTATGCTCATACACATTTTGACAGCATCTACCCTTTTGATGGGGTTGGGATCATTTGGTCTACAGCATGATGGTCGACAGGTCGAAAGGTCATTAGTTTGACAGGTCGTTAGTTCGACAGGTCATTAGTTCGACAATGTCTAGGTCGACAGTAAAAAGGTCGACATGTGGGTTTTCACTGGTTTTTTTACCTGAATGTTAACACAGTCGACATGGACACAGTTTAAAGTGCACTGCATCTCTTCGCTGCGCTCGCTATGCGTCGGGCTCGGTGCCTCGCTACGATCGGCACACATTTTATTCTCCCGTCACGCCCTAGTGGATGGTAGGGCATGAAATACCACCTGTCGGCACATGTCGGCTGAAAAAACATTGAAAAACCCCATGTTGACCTTTTGAATGTCGACCAAGACACTGTCGAACTAATGACCTGTCGAACTAACAACCTGTCGAACTAATGACCTTTCGACCTAGAACCATGTCGACCTTTTCCTATGTTGACTTTTACCATGTCGACCTTTTACCATGTCGACCTAATGCTGTCGACCCAATTTCTGTCTACCATCATGCTGTACACCAAATGACCGCATCCCTTTTGATCAGGGAGGTGTAACAAAGGATAGGAGGGGAGTTCTCACATTAACAAATTACAAAATGACAGTGTTGATGAAAATGTGTCTCATACAGACCACGATGTAAGCAAATAAATGCCCAGGTACACACTGATGTAGCAAACCGGATACATATGCTACACAGGTCTGGATTAAGGTATGCTTGGGTCCCTGGGCATCAAACGTATGGGGCCCTATCCATAAAGGTGGTAAAGTGGCGATCTTAATCGATATATAGACTCCTACTATGGAAAGTTATCCACCCCTGTGAAAATCGCTGAGACGGGTGAAAATCCCTCAGTGTGTATGCACTGAGCAATATTCCACGGGTATGGGTAAAAACCGGACCAGGACAAAACCCCCGGACAGCCGGGGGGTTTCCTGTCCGGAGGGGTAGAGTAAAGTCTCCCTGTATGGTCCGGGCATGTAGCAAAAAACGGGCGGTCCAGACCACATGGGGAGGCTGTAATCTCCCCTCTCCCATGTCCCTGGTGATAGCTATCACAGGGAACCCCCCGGACAAGACACCCCCCGGACCGGACCCAAGCTCCGGACTGCAGATTTTGATGTCCTGTCCGGTGGTCCGGAGTCTAGTCCGGGTCCGGTTTTTACATAGTCCCATTTTCCACCCAGTGATTTTCATTTCATCGTTCCTCATACACACTGGGCAAAAACGCAGACTGTTTATGAGGCTTTACTGACACAGGGGGAGATGTATCAAATCAACAACTGAGAAATAGTGGAGAAGTTGTCCACACAGTATACAACAGTGATATGCAACCTGATAAACTCTGGGGGGAGTGGGTTGGGGGCAGCCTAAGTATGGACATCAGAAGCCCACCATCAAATAATAGCTGGGCCTTGCCATCACATGTTTTTATGTTCTGGTAACTAACCATTGCATTAAAGAAAATACTGATAGAAAAACATATTCATTTGATTTGCACATGTGCAAAAAATAAAAAAAGTTTGCAAATGCGCCAATCCTCTGCAGCTGGCCGGCTGTGGATGGGACTGGGGGGCACGTAGTGTAATCATCGGAACACTATTAAATGTTTACTATTCGATGGTTGCAAACATAGGAACCAATTACAGCAAATAAAAAATAAAGTAACATATGAGCAGGAGTTTGCCAAGTTCTAACAAACCAATATAGCACCATTGCAGTCTTTAACATGACAGAAGCAGCTGATTGAGCAATTTCCCCATCAGAGCTTTGTGTTTCCCCTCTCTCTGTATTACTGCTGACATCAGTGATGTAACTTCAAGAACTAAACTAGAGCATCAGCTGTGACATCACAGGGAGAAGGCAGTTGGAGGGGGCTGTAGGGCAGCCCAGCAAGCACTCCCCGAAGTGAAGTCCCCACAGGTACAGGGAGGTGCTGGCTCCTTCCTGGACCAGATCATATTTATACAAGAAGTGTGACCCCATGTATGCCAGTGCCCAGGGGAGGCTGCACTGTGGGGTATTCCTGGTGCCCTCACCATGGCAGCAGTCAGTGGCAGGTGCCAGCAGCTGTGCCCCGTCTCGCATAGATGTGTAGTGTGCGGCAGTCAGCTCGCAGCCAGCCAGGCCGGGAAGCAGCACCTCCTCCTCCCCCAGCCGCTGTCACACAGGAGGAAGCAGCCTCCTCCTCCCTCCCCTCCCCAGCCCTCCTGTGCCCGGCTGTCAGTGAGTCAGTGAGTGCAGCCGGTGGAACTAGTGCCCATAAGCAGCATCACCCTCCTCATCACCATGGCAGAGCCGACGGAGTCCCCGGTGCACAACCAGCCCCCAGCGCAGCCCATCGGGTGGCCGATCTGCAGAGACAGCTACGAGCTCCAGGAGGTTATCGGTCAGTGCATACTGTCTCTTATCTCTTCTTATGACATGTCACAGGGCATCAGGCACCCAGGTGGCATCGGGGCTTCGGGCCTACCGGCATTCTGCGCCCCCTCCTTCTAGTGATGCTGCACATTGCAGAGCTGCTGCTGTAAGCGGCAGAAGTTCCGTCTGGTTGCATCATAACCTTGTCTTGTGCTGTCCCTGCTCCAGTGTCATCACACCCCCTGCACCCAGTGCTGTCCCTTCTCCAGTGTAATCACTCCCACTGCACCCAGTGCTGTCCATCTCTAGTGTCATCACACCCACTGCTAACAGTGCTGTCCCTGCTTCTCCAGTGTCATCACACCCACTGCACCCTGTGCTGTCCCTGCTCCAGTGTCATCACACCCACTGCACCCCAGTGCTGTCCCTGCTCCAGTGTCATCACACCCCCTGCACCCAGTGCTGTCCCTGCTCCAGTGTCATCACACCACCTGCACCAAATGCTGTCCCTGCTCCATAGTCATCACACACCCTGCACCCAGTGCTGTCCCCTGCTCCAGTGTCATCACACTCACTGCACCCAGTGCTGTCCCTGCTCCAGTGTCATCACACCCACTGCACCCTGTGCTGTCCCTGTTCCAGTGTCATCACACCCTGTGCTGTCCCTGCTCCAGTGTCATCACACCCACTGCACCCTGTGCTGTCCCTGTTCCAGTGTCATCACACCCTGTGCTGTCCCTGCTCCAGTGTCCTCACACCCCCTGCACCCAGTGCTGTCCCTGTTCCAGTGTCATCACACCCTGTGCTGTCCCTGCTCCAGTATCATCACACCCACTGCACCCTGTGCTGTCCCCTGCTCCAGTATCATCACACCCCCTGCACCCAGTGCTGTCCCCTGCTCCAGTGTCATCGGGATACGGTTACTAGGTCTACAAACAACAGCTCGATACCACAAGGTTGACATGTCTGAAGTTTGACATGCAGGAAGGTCGACATGACTGAAGGTCGACAGATCATTAGGTCGATACAAGCATTAGGTCAACATGGGGAAGGTCAGCAGTCAAAAGGTCGACATGGGGAAGGTTAACAGTCAAAAGGTCTGCGAGGGGACGTGGTGCTACTTTTCAATGTCGAAATTCGGGACAAAAAAATGTGAAAAACCCCAGTCCTTTTTACTGTCGACCTTCCCCATGTCGACTTTTTGACTGCCGACCTTCTCCATGTTGACCTAATGCTTGTGTCGACCTTCAGTCATGTCAACCTTCCTGCATGTCAACCTTCAGTCATGTCAACCTTAATGCATGTCGACCTAGTTGCTGTCTACCCAATGATCCATACCCAGTGCCATCACACCCACTGAACCCAGTGCTGTTCCTGCTCCAGTGACATCACCTTGCCCAGTGCTCTTCTTGCTCCAGTGTCATCACACATGATGCTGTCAATAGGTTGACAGTGTCTAGGTCAATGGTCAATAGGTCGACCACTATTGGTTGATGGTCAAAGGTCGACACAGCAAAATGTCAACATGCATTAGGTTGACATGGTCAAAAGGTTGACACAAGCAAAAGGTCAACATGGAAAAAGGTCTGCATGAGTTTTTCATGTTTTTTTTTTTTTAACTGACTTACCCATCCCAGTGGGCATAGAGGGAGAATGTAATAGTGTGCCAAGCGCTGAAAGCCATGCCACTCGATGCTGTGCACTGGATACCTACTGTATGTCACCAAGAAAAGTGAAAACCTTGTGTCGACCTTTTTCCATGTTGACATTTTTTCATGTTGACCTTTTGCTTGTGTTGACATTTTGACCATGTTGACCTAATGCATGTTAACTTTTCTTGATGTGTTGACATTTTATCTGTAGACTAATAGTGGTCGACCTTTTAACTGTTGACCTAGACACTGTCGACCTAACAGCCCATACCCATCACACCCACTGCACCCTGTGCTGTCCCTGATCCAATGTCATCACCTTGCCCTGTGCTGTCTCTGCTCCAGTGTCATCCCACCCACTGCATCCTTGCCCTTTGATTCCCCTGATCCAGTGTCATCACTCTGCACCCAGTGCTGTCCCTGCTCCAGTGTCATCACCTTGCCCTCTGCTGTCCCTGGTCCATTGTCATCACACCCACTGCATCCAGTCCTGTCCCTGCTACAGTGTCATCACAGCCACTGCACCCAGTGCTGTCCCTGTTACAGTGTCATCACACCCACTGCATCCAGTCCTGTCCCTGCTACATTGTCATCACAGCCACTGCACCCAGTGCTGTCCCTGCTCCAGTTTCATCTCTCCTACCACAGCCAGTGCTGTCCCTGGTCCAGTTGCATCTCTCATACCACAGTCAGTGCTGTGCCTGCTACAATGTCATCACACCCACTGCAACCAGTGCTGCCCCTGCTTCAGTGTCATCACTCCTACTACACCCAGTGCTGTCCCTACTCCAATGTCATCATCACTCCTACTATACCCAGTGCTGTCCCTACTCCAGTGTCATCACCTTGCCTTGTGCTGTCACTGCTCAAGTGTTATCACACAAACTTGCCCTGTGCTGTCATTGCTCCAGTGCGATCACACCTACTAGACCCAGTTCTGTCCCCTGGGCAGTTTCACTGTGGATCCAGCCTTTAGTGTCCTGCTCCTGGTCATGCTTAGCCTTCTGGAGACATTGGGGGGTATACAGCTGGTGCATCACGGGGCCTTCTGCAGCTTCATATTGGTACAGACCCAGCACTTGATGTTCTCTTTTCTTCCCCTTTAAACCCTTTGAGTCACAGTCAAGTCTAAGCTGACAGGCTCCTTCCTATCTGTAAATTAATCCTGTGACAGCCCAAGAGAGCCAGAGAGGCTTTATTTTTACATTATTTATTTATTTATTTCTATCTATTTAAAAATGCAAAGTCAGGCACTGTATTGTTCTCCTTGCAGGTAATGCACCCGCTCTATGCACCCAGAGCGACTTTCTAGTTAACTCTTCTGTCATTTTAAGTTTGGCGTATTTCTGCATCACACACGCAATACATTTTTTAAATGTAAGCAGAGGGGTTAGGTTGTTACATCAGAAACCTGTAGTATAGCGAATAGTGCAGGCAACCAATTAGATGTATGTCATAAATTAGAATGCGTATCCCCCTCGAATTCTTTTAAGTACTCCTTTTTGCAGGCTAAAACATTTAACTTTGTTTCCTGCCTAAAAGGACCTGCTGATGCTAGGAAAGCAAAGGGTTCAATTAACAACGCTGCATAAATGGTTATTGCTATTTATTTGAAATATTGTCTTTTCTGTTCCTGGGTTAAATCCCCCGAAGACTGGTAGGCCAGATCCAAAGCAGTCTATATTTAGCTAGCTGGCGACTGTGCTGTATATACTGTACTGTACAATTAGTTTCTCTACTCTAATACGGCTCTAGATTGCTAAAGTAATTAAGGTTTAGTGCATGTATAAGGCAAAGCTAGATACTGTAGTATTTGTAATATCAGAGATGTTTTGCCTTCGCTTACTGTAAGCGCTTTATCATTTCTTGCAATAAAAAGTTGTGCCATTTGTAATGACCCTGGTTAAAATGTTTCTGAAAACGCCCTCCTGAATGAGGTATCGGTCAGATCAGAGATTTTTCTAGCTTCTATGGAAATTTATAATAGGGACAATTATTACAAAAAAAAAGAAATGGTAGTGTACATCAACCAGTCATATGCTTTCTTTCATTTTCTAATCTGTGCTAGAAAAATCTCAGGCTCAGATTGGTTGCTATGGACAACACTAAATGAAGTTATGGTATATAGTAACAGTAACTGTTATGGTGCATACATACTGTACATGGGGCGATTTTCTTCTATTTTCTAAGAGATCGTCTAGCTCGCTTAGAAATCAAACACAAATCCTTCTGTTTGTACACTACCGATGTGCGGGCTTGTGTGTTGCTATCGCCGTTTTAGATCATATGAGCATGCAGTCAAAATGTAGGGGTATGGATCCTTAGGTCACCAGAATTATGGTCGACAAGTATTAGATCGACACCATTAGGTCGACATGCATTTAGGTCGACATTAGTTAAGGTCTACATGCAGGATGGTTGTCAGGAGTTTAGGTGGACAGGGTCATTAGGTCAACATGGGTCAGGTCGACATTGAAATTGACATTGAAAAAGTCGACATGATTTTTTTTTTTTACCGGAATGTCAACACAGTCAACATAAACACTAAAACGTAGCACCGCGTCCCCTCGCATGGTTTGCTGCGCTCGCCATACTTCAGGCATGGTGGCTCGCCTCGCACACTATTTTATTATCCCACTACGCCCTAGTGGATGGTAGGGCATGCCCCCTGTCAGCACATGTTGGCTCAGAAAACAGTATAAAAAAATGTCGACATAATGACCATGTCAACCGTACCCATGTCGACCTAATGACCCTGTCGACCAAACCTATGTTGCCCCAAATGCATGTCGATATTAAGTTATGTTGACTTAAATGCATGTGGACCATTATGCTGGTGACCCAATGGCCATATCCCAAATCTAGACAGTAGCGCACGCAGGGGGGGTTTCTGAGTACCCAGAAACCCCCCCAGGAGTCTAAGGGTCCTAGGCTGAAAGCTGAGGGTCCCCTCTTTCCATGGGTATAAGAATTGTAAAAATCGGCCCTTGGGAACCAGAGATATCTGACTTCAAAGTAGTGGTCCCCATCCAAGCCTATTAATTGCTCTTCCCAGTCAGATATTTCAGGTTCAGTCTAACTTCGAGTTTTTCTGAGGGAATATTCCAAAAGCTGGGCCACTCCCCCTTTGATGGACACTAGTAGCTTGTCTCTACTGTTCCCAGAACCAGAGATATCGGCCTTCCAGCAGCTGGTTACTGCTCCAGCTCCACACACCTGGTATATAGTTTTATATACTAGTTGGCAGATTGCTCTGCCTCCTGAACTCTGATCCCCTAGTTCCATTAAAATCTGGAGATTATGCAGTCAAGCAAGCTGTCCTCCCACCAGAAAATTATGAATAATAAGCCCACTCCACTATACACCCCTCCTTTGCATATTAAATATCCTCTACCACCCTGGAAGTTATGTATCAGGGCCCCTTCATTCAGCCCAATGCCCCCTTCTCCCACCTCATCTCCCACCATCTGTGCAGTAAAGGGGTAATTAGTGGAAATTACTGATCCAGGCCCTACATGGTGAGTGGTTGATATAATACCCCCTACCACCCGCGGGACATCAAAGCTTCACCCACCCCTACCGCTGGAGGATCGGTAGGGGCCCTAATACATTGCTATGCCCAGGGGTCTACACTGCTGCTGACACCCCTGTATGTATATGTATGTGTATAATATATATGTGTGTGTGTGTGTATAAATATGTATACATATTTTTTTGGTACTTATGTAGTATCTGGGCTGCCGATTTTCTGATTGTATGCCTTATCTTAAGGCAGTGGTTCCCAAACTGTGCGCCGTGGCTCCCTGGGGTGCCTCGGGACACATGCAGGGGTGCCCTGGGTTGGTAGTCCAGGACCAACTCAAATTATTAATGGTTAATTATTTATAAGCAAAACCAGTGCTGGCGGCTGCCAATCATAAAATGTGTACAAATAGAAGCAATTCCTGCCCTTTTCCACATAACTGACCCTTAAGGTGCCCACAGACGCTACAATTGTACTGTGCTATGCGTTTTTGTCTGTACAATGGTTCTATACAATTTTTCTTCCAGCTTGCTATGAGATGTGCACTTGGATGCATGCGATGCGATGTGACGAACCCATGTTTGTAATGTTAAATTTCAGATGTAGTCTAAAAAGTACGTGCAGCACGTACTTTTTTAGACATACAATTTTAGACATACAGCATCGCACAAGCCCATAAACACCATCCAATAATTGTACATAAGATGCAATTTGTGCTTAAAAAGTACAAAACGCATTCGATAATTGTAGCGTCTGTGGGCACCTTAAGAATCGCATATAAATCCAATCTAATTAAAATAAATTTGGCCTAGGGGTGCCGCAAAAAAAATTCTTATACTCTAGGGTGCCGTGATTAAAAAAAGATTGGGAACCCCTGCCTTAAGGCATACAATCAGATGCGATTTGACGCGATTTTCGGCAAAATCTCATCAAATCGCATCCAATATCGCATGCGATTCGATGCGATTTTGCATAGGATTCAATGTTAACATAGTCCTGTTCATTTCCCCACTATCCAAGTGGGCATAGAGTTGATTTTATAAAGCATGGCGAACGCAGCGAGCCACCGAGCCCGAAGCGTGAAAACATTTTACGTAATCCGCAGCCCCTTGCAGGGCTCGCTGCGCTCGCCACGCTTCGGGCACGCTGCGCTCGCCACGCTTCCGGCTCGGTTGCTCGCCATGCTTTATAGAATCAACTCTATGCCCACTTAGATAGTGGGGAAATGAACAGGACTATGTTAACATTGAATCCTATGGGAAATCGCATCAGGTCGCATGCGATATCGGGTGCGATTCGATGCGATTCAATGCGATTTTTCCGACCCGATTTTAAAATCGGGCGCCCAGATACTACATAAGTACCATTTTTTTTTATTATTATTATTTATATACATTTGGTCTATCTATAATACATTAACTGACTCTGCGTATACTGGGTCATCTAAGTGTCCATCTCCGTGCTTTGCTCCACCCCTCTAGAAACCCCCTTCTGAAAATCCTGCGTTTGCCCCTGAGACTGTAGCAGTGTGATGACACTGAAGCAGGGACAGCACTGGGTGCAGTGAGTGTGATGACACTGGAGCAGGGACAGCACTGGGTGCAGTGAGTGTGATGACACTGGAGCAGGGACAGCACGGTGCAGTGAGTGTGATGACACTGTAGCAGGGACAGGACTGGGTGCAGTGGGTGTGATGACACTGTAGCAGGGACAGGACTGGGTGCAGTGGGTGTGATGACACTGGAGCAGGGACAGCACTGGGTGTGAATACACTGTAGCAGGGACAGGACTGGGTGCAGTGGGTGTGAATACACTGTAGCAGGGACAGGACTGGGTGCAGTGGGTGTGATGACACTGAAGCAGGGACAGCACTGGGTGCAGCAGCACTGGGTGCAGTGGGTGTGATGACACTGGAGCAGGGACTATCTTTAGAACAGCAAATCAATTGTATTATTTGGGTTAAACTGGAATCTATCTTTGCGAGTAATGCATTAATCAGCCTTAGGACATAATGCAAAAAAGCCAAAATAAGCAAACATAAGTAAGGATATGCTGATGTGTAAAGGGAACTCTGCCAATATTAGTGTAATGGAGCTTGATTTGATATAAAACAGATCATTTCAACTTATCTCATGATCTTACTGAAAAAACAACAGTCATTTGCATAAACGTCTTATGTCTGTAAATTATATTAGTTTAATATAGCTTGTAAATGGCCATTAACGGTTCTCCCACACTGTTATCACCCTCAGGCAGACTAATGTGTCCTTTTCTGCCATGCATATGTATTGTCTGCTATTAAACATCTGTTTAATAATGGAAGGGTGCCGGATGACTGCTCAACAATCGGGATCCCGACAATCAGTATACCGACATCAGAATCCTGACTGCCGGTGCTCCGACAGGGTGATCCCGACTGACAGGTGCTTATTCTCCCTTCTGGGGGTCCATGACCCCCAGAAGGGAGAATAGAACCTGTGGCGAGTGAAGCGTGTCACCGAGCCCGCATGGGGCTTCTTTGCGCTCGCCCCCCTGGCACCGGCAGTCGGGATTCTGATGTCGGTATACTGACTGTCGGGATCCTGATTATCGAGCACAATTTGTGCACTAATAGAACATAAATGCTCTGCATTTGTTAAATAATGTTTGTGCGATACTGTTGTTAAGGATTCCCAGGATGTAAGTAGGAGGAACTTCAGCAGATATCTCAGTATCTGTCACAGTTCCTCCATTCTCTACCACAAAAAAGCCACCATAGATGTCTATGACCTTGGGTCCGGCTGCTGATACCGTCTGAAAATGGTTCTGTATATGCAGTACAATGTGGAACCCAGGGGTTTGTATTGACCCAATTTAGGTTGACATGCATTGGGTTTTCCACACAAGTCCACAGGCCCTAGGTCGACACCTGAAATAGGTTGAATTGGTCCAGGTCTACAGGGTCGGAATGTCGACAAAAGCATTAAGACGACATTGGGAAGATGGACAGTGAAAAATCAAGATGAAGGTTTCATGTTTTTTGTCCCCAATGTCGACACAGTCGACATGGACACCATATAAGTGTCCCGCTGTGCCCGCCATGCTTTAGGTACAGTGCCTTGCTATGCTCGGCACCCTGTTCTATTCTCCCACCATACCATAGGGCATGAAATACAACCTGTCGGCACATATCGACTCAAGAAAGTAGCTGTGCACATGCATGACATTTGCGCTGACCACTAGCTGTGCACGTGCATGACATATGCGCTGACCACTAGCTGTGCACGTGCATGACATAATCTCTGACCACTAGCTGTGCACGTGCATGACATATGCGCTGACCACTAGCTGTGCACGTGTATGACACATGCGCTGACCACTAGCTGTGCACATGTATGACATATGCGCTGACCACTAGCTGTGCACGTTCATGACATATGCACTGACCACTAGCTGTGCACATGTATGACATATGCACTGACCACTAGCTGTGCACGTTCATGACATATGCGCTGACCACTAGCTGTGCACGTGCATGACATATGCGCTGACCACTAGCTATGCACGTTTATTACATATGTGCGGACCACTAGCTGTGCATGTGTATGACATATGCACTGACCACTAGCTGTGCACGTGCATGACATATGCGCTGACCACTAGCTGTGCATGTGCATTCCAAATGCGCGGACCACTAGCTGTACACGTGTATGACATATGTGCTGACCACTAGCTGTGCACATATATGACATATGCGCTGACCACTAGCTGTGCACGTGCATGACATATGCGCTGACCACTAGCTGTGCACGTTTATTACATATGCGCGGACCACTAGCTGTGCACGTGCATGACATATGCGCTGACCACTTGCTGTGCACGTTCATGACATATGCGCTGACCACTAGCTGTGCACGTGCATGACATATGCGCTGACCACTAGCTGTGCACGTGTATGACATATGCGCTGACCACTAGCTGTGCACATGTATGACATATGCGCTGACCACTAGCTGTGCACGTGCATGACATATGCGCTGAACACTATCTGTGCACGTTTATTAATATGCGCGGACCACTAGCTGTGCACGTGCATGACATATGCGCTGACCACAAGCTGTGCACGTTTATTACATATGCGCGGACCACTAGCTATGTACATGTATGACATATGCGCTGACCACTAGCTGTGCACGTTCATGACATATGCGCTGACCACTAGCTGTGCATGTGCATTCCATATGCGCTGACCACTAGCTGGGCACGTGTATGACATATGCGCTGACCACTAGCTGTGCACGTGTATGACATATGTGCTGACCACTAGCTGTGCACGTTCATGACATATGCGCTGACCACTAGCTGTGCACGTGCATGACATATGCACTGACCACTAGCTGTGCATGTTTATTACATATGCGCGGACCACTAGCTGTGCACATGCATGACATATGCGCTGACCACTAGCTGCGCATGTTTATTACATACGTGCGGACCACTAGCTGTGTATGACATATACGCTGACCACTAGCTGTGCACGTGCATGACATATGCACTGACCACTAGCTGTGCACGTTCATGACATATGCGCTGACCACTAGCTGTGCACGTTCATGACATATGCGCGGACCACTAGCTGTGCATGTGCATTCCATATGCACTGACCACTAGCTGTGCACGTGCATGACATATGCGCGGACCACTAGCTGTGCACGTGCATGACATATGCGCGGACCACTAGCTGTGCACGTGCATGACATATGCGCTGACCACTAGTTGTGCACGTTTATTACATATGCGCGGACCACTAGCTGTGCACGTGTATGACATATGCGCTGACCACTAGCTGTGCACGTTCATGACATATGCGCTGACCACTAGCTGTGCACGTGTATGACATATGCGCTGACCACTAGCTGTGCACGTGTATGACATATGCGCTGACCACTAGCTGTGCACATGCATGACATATGCGCTGACCACTAGCCGTGCACGTTCATGACATATGCGCTGACCACTAGCTGTGCACGTTTATTACATATGCGCTGACCACTAGCTATGCACGTTCATGACATATGCGCTGACCACTAGCTGTGCACGTTTATTACATATGCGCGGACCACTAGCTGTGCATGTGCATTCCATATGCACTGACCACAAGCTGTGCACGTGCATGACATATGTGCGGACCACTAGCTGTGCATGTGCATGACATATGCGCGGACCACTAGCTGTGCAAGTACATGACATATGCGCTGACCACTAGCTGTGCACGTGTATGACATATGCGCTGACCACTAGCTGTGCACGTTCATGACATATGCGCTGACCACTAGCTGTGCACGTTTATTACACATGCGCTGACCACTAGCTGTGCATGTGCATTCCATATGCACTGACCACTAGCTGTGCACGTGCATGACATATGCGCAGACCACTAGCTGTGCACGTGCATGACATATGCGCGGACCACTAGCTGTGCAAGTACATGACATATGCGCTGACCACTAGCTGTGCATGTGCATGACTTATGCGTGGACCGCTAGCTGTGCAAGTACATGACATATGCGCTGACCACTAGCTGTGCATGTGCATGACTTATGCGTGGACCGCTAGCTGTGCACGTTTATTACATATGCGCGGACCACTAGCTGTGCACGTGCATTCCATATGCACTGACCACTAGCTGTGCACGTGCATGACATATGCGCGGACCACTAGCTGTGCACGTGCATGACATATGCGCGGACCACTATCTGTGCATGGGCATGACATATGCGCGGACCGCTAGCTGTGCACGTTTATTACATCTGCGCTGACCACTAGCTGTGCACGTGCATGACATATGCGCAGACCACTAGCTGTGCACGTGCATGGCATATGCGCGGATCACTAGCTGTGCACATACATTACAAGCGCCAATGCTGAACCCAAAAGCAGAGTGATATCGTAAGTGGAAGTTACAGTATCACTCTGCTTCCTGCTCTTTGCCTGGAAGGGCATTAATTGGAGCCTGTTTTTCTACAGTACAAGAGATTATTGCTAAATTCCAGTAAAAATGTTCATTAAAAATGCAGATTGTGAGAAATAAGAGACTTAAATTCTTTAATTGTAAACATAATTTCCCTTTATTTTTTATAATAGCTGCAAACTGTATAAAACACTTCAATTGGCCACAATAGGTACCTGCACACATATAGCAGTTACATTCATGGCTGTCTAGCAGTGGCAGTGCTTGGATGAATGTGTCATATACAGTATGCGACAGCTAAAGACTTTACAGCAAAAATATATATGATTAAAGACATGTTACTTATGTATTTATTCTTGTAAATATGCAAAGTTTAGATTAACATTAAAACCTCTATACCAGGGTTGGCCAAACCGGTCCTCGAGATCTACCAACGGTCCACGTTTTCCAAGTTACCTAGCTGGTGCACAGCTGTAGTCATTACTAACTGTCACGTTTTAAAACCTGCTGCATTCATTCCTACTATAGAGCCACAGGTTGCCTGGAAAAGATGCACCGTTGGTAGATCTTGAGGACAGGTTTGGCCACCCCTGCTCTATACTGTTTGTAAGCAAGGGTATATATTCTCTAGCAACATGTAACATATGCTAGGTGTAAGGTGTTCTACATATATAGCTGACTTACACAGGATCACAAACCTGATGACATCAGGTTTCTTTGCACTGTTGACATTGGCCAAATGACAATGTAGTGTCTGTTGGGCATAGACAAGGAAATAAAACTTAAAAAAAAAAAAAAGTGAAGGAAAACAGTTATGAAGGTACTTGTTTCCTAGCACAGTACCCATCACATACCATGCCATAAGGTATGCGGTGCGATATTCCGGAAAATGACCCTGAATGTACAATTAAATATCGCATAGCATCGCATGCCAGCAAATGGCATGCGATGTGATGCAATTTTTAATTGTACAACCCTGATGGGTACTTACAATGTTAAATGCACCCCTGTTGTCCAGGCAACCCCTACTATCAACGCCAACCCGAAGCGTGGCGAGTGCAGCAAGCCCATGAGGGGCGGCGGTACGCGTCCTTCGACCTTTTCATACCCCCACTATCCAAGTCGGCAAGGAGTTGATTTTAGATTTGTGACGAGCGCAGTGAGCCACCGAGCCCGAAGCGTGGCGAGCGCAGCGGAATACATGTTAAGTAATCTGTGTCCTCTTGCGGGGCTCGCTGCCTCGCTACCCATGGGGGTATGAAAAGGTCAGAGGACGTAGATAGTGGGGGTATGAATAGGTCGGAGGACGCATAACGCCGCCCCTTGCGGGCTCGCTGCGCCTGCCACGCTTTGGGTTGGCATTGATAGTGGGGGTGGCGTTGACAATGGGGATGCATTTAACAATGTAAGCACCCATCAGGATGCGATGCGCTGGTCTGCGATGGAAATCAGGGGCGCCGTGCTAGGAAACAAGTACTGTTATGAATAATAAATTGCTTAAAAAAGTAATAATTTATGTTCATTTTGCCCCTCAAGTTTGAAAGTACTTTATATATATAATTGTATGTAACTGTGGATATATGCTATGTCTACCATCAAGTAGTATACTTATTAAGTGTTTACCTGTTCATATTTATTTAAAATAACAAAAGCAAGAATTTGCTAAATATTCAGGGGGAAGTTTGGTACTTATGTATTATCTGGACTCCCATGTTAAATGCACCCCATTTTTCCAACTACGCATGGAGTTGATTTTATATAGTGTGGCGAGCGCAGCGAGCCACCGTGCCCGAAGCGTGGTGAGCGCAGCGAGCCCCGCGAGGGGACGCAATCTCACAAGAAAAACGGGAGTCCAGATATTACATAAGTACCGGGAATTTATTAGGATGAGAGATTTAGAAAGTGAGAGATTTGGTAAAAATTCTCCAGTTTTTTTAAAGCGGCAATCATTTACACTGCAAAATCAAACTGGTTTTGCCGTGTAAATGATTGCCGCTTTAAAAAAAACCCTGAAGATTTCTTACCAAATCTCTCACTTTCTGAATCTCCCATCCTATTAAATTTCTTCCATAGGATCCCTCCCAGCTTCCCAGATACAGACAGGACAGTCCCAATTTGAGGACTTAGTGGTAGATTTATTAAGCTCGGTGAAGTGATAAACTGTCTGGTTTTTATCACCGGCCAATCAGATCCTACCTGTCATTTTTCAAACCAAGACTGTAACTTCACAGTTAGGAAATAATTGGTCGGTGATAAAAAAACCTGACACTTTATCACTTCACCGAGCTTAATAAATCTGCCCCTCAGTTTCTTGATTGTGATACACTGCATAATAATTTTATATTGGGTTTCCCTGACTTGAATACAAACAGAGCTCTTGTGAGACTTGAGAAAAATAGATTCCCAATCTTTGTAATTAGGGATTTTTAATGAAACATTGGGCAAAGGGCAGGGGCGGATTTAGGGATATGGGTGCCCCTAGGCACTACAATAATCCCCCCCCCCCCCCGCCTAATTGTATTATTTTTATTGATTACTTATAAGCTCTCATTTGAAAACAGCCAATATAATGGATTTATTTTTTAAAAAAGCCACTAACTGTGACATGTTCTTTTATTATGAATACATATTTACTAAGTAGGACAGTTACAGGGGCAGTATCTGCATGTCCTATCCATTTACACTCTATTTAAGATGGAATATAGTACAGTACAGTGGATATTTTGCAGTTATTGGTACATTTTGGGCTGACAGTACCATCACAGGCATCCAAGTGCCGCCCCCAAACATGTGCCGCCCCTAGGCACGTGCCTCACGTGCCTAATGGGAAATTCGGCTCTGGCAAAGGGGGAATATGCTGGTTGTGTGCATTTAAGCGTTCACTAGGAAAAGGAACTTGTATTTTTATAGTAACTTATGTGTGTGTTACCAGTGGCGGTTCTTACTTATGGGCGGCAGTGTCTGTCATCGCGTGTACAGTCACCAGGACCGTGATTTAGCTTCTATGGGCTGCTGCTGAAGCAGTCCATAGAAGCTGGGGACCAGCACATGTGCAGTACTGAGGATGATAAGCGCATGCTGGACCAGCAGTGGAGGGGGACCAGCATCACGGCCAGTGGCAGCCCCCTGCTACACTGAGGTAGGAGCCGCCGCTGTGTATTACATATACTGTACACCAGACTAGGCAGTTTATACAAAGTAGTGCATATTGAACCACTGCTATGTTGGTCTTCACGTTCATATACTTCCTCCACACATTGGGGGTTATTCAGTATCTCAAAAGCAAAATTGTTCTCTAATGGGCAAAACCATGTGCACTGCAGATGGGGTAAATGTAACATGTGCAGAGAGAGAGAGAGTTACAGTAGATTTGGGTGGGGTGTGTTCAAACTGAAATTTGCAGTGTAAGAATAAAGCAGACAGTATTTACCCTTCACAGAAACAAATCTCACCCAAATCTAAATCTCTCTGCACATGTTACATCTGTCCCACCTGCAGGGCAGCATGGTTTTGCCAATTAGATAAAGTTTTTGCTTTTGAGATCCTTATTGTATAACCCCCATTAAACTGTAATTTTGCATAAGAGCATTTACACTGTGGGTTTGCTGTTTGTTAATAACTTGCTGTTAGTAATCAACAGAACCTAGATAAATATTATTTTGACATTTTGTTATCATGTATTTGTTTTGGTTTTTTTGCTGTAGTTATGTTTTCCTAGTTACTTTATTGTTATTGTTTATTTTTGTAGTGCATCAGTGATTACATTTCACTTTGAGGCTCTAAAACACAAATGCTTTTTAGGCATCTGTCATGCATTGTGGTGAGATTTCATAAAAAATGTTATGTAACTACAGAGCAGCGTCACCTCATGCCCAAAGGTCACACGTGTTGGCGTTTTCATGTGTCCACCATTTGACCATGTCAACCTTATGCTGCTTTCCCACTGCAGACCAGTTTAAAGTAAGTAGTAATCTTAAATGGTATTTAAAACGGTATTAGCATTCCCACTGCAGCAGATTAACATTTTAAATACCATTTAAGTACCATTCCCATTGCAGTGAACCATGTAAAATGTAGAGTGCCTAACCCCCCCAGTGTAAAGAGTGCCTAACCCCCCGTACCTGCCCTGTGCCCCCACCTCCCCTCCCCTTGTACTTACCTGCACGGGGATGCAGGGCAGTAGGGAGGCAGCGGGGGTCCATGCAGGGTCCATGCGTGGTACAGGCAGTCCCAGTGCCTGATGAGAACTGGTAGTTCTCACTTTGCGCATATGTAATGAGTGCACGTGCATACTAATAAGCCGCTCATTACATATGCGCATATGTAATGAGCGGCTCTTTATTATGTACGTGCACTCATTACACATGCACAAAGTGAGAACTACTAGGTCTCATCAGGCACTGGGACTGCCTGGAGGCTAAATAACGTTTAAGACAAGGGCGTAACTACCATAGGTGCAAGGGGTGCAGCTGCTATGGGGCCCAGAGCTGAAGGGGGCCCTTCTTCACTGTCTAAGTAATATGTTTTACATACATGTATCACCATCAGTTGCTAAATATGGGGCCCTTACAAACTTTTGCTATGGGGCCTACGAATATCTAGTTACGCCACTGGTTTAAGAGGCATTCCCACTGCCTCTTAAACGTTATTTTAACGTGTAGGACTCTGCTTTAAAAACTGGTTGAAATACCATTTAACTTTAAACGGTATTTCAACTCTGGCACTTTCCCACTGCAGCCTTAAACGATAAATTGCGCTGAAAATCGGCAATTTACCGTTTTTTAGCTGCAGTGTGAAAGGGGCATAAGTAAAGAAAATTTCTAAAAAGTATACTTATCAGAGTTTGGAGGTCCATATACTGTGGACTAGGACACAACATACAACCACTCTGATAAGTAGACATTTAGAAAATGTTTTATTTACTATGATGTCTTACTATACCATGTTGGGAGGAGCCCTATAGACTCATACCCATCTTAAATTGTGTTGTAAGTCTGGTATTTACCTTTAATAGAACATCCTGTTATACCTCACACCTCAGATAAAACACTCTAAGGTTGAAATGTACTAAGCTGAAAAAAGTGATACAGTGGAGAGTGATAACAACCAGCCAACCAGCTCCTTCCTCTCATTTTTCAAACACAACCTGTAACATGGCAGTTCGGAGCTGATTGGCTGATGATTTACCACTCTCCGTTTTATCACTTTTCAAGCTTTGTACATCAAGCCCTCAATGAGATAGATACAGATGACTGATAATTATGGTGTTGGCAATCAGCATAAAGATGCAGGCATCACAAAGGAGGGAATCTCAAAATCTATTTACCTTCCTGCTGCCCCCCTAACTGTATCCCTCTTTTCCTGCACCCTAACCCTCCCCCCAAGGCAGCCTGATTCTAACCCTCCCCCCTAGTTCGTGACCCTAACCCCCGTACCCTGACACCTAAACCTAACCTCCCCAGGCCGCAGCCTACCTCTTCTAGGTGCTTAAACCTAACCCCCGTCCCCGGCAGTTGGGATTCCGGGTCTCTTATTGTGTGGGGTAGTGCTGCACACCCTGAGCTGGGATCCTAACTGCCTGGATATACCTACAAAAGCAGATCCCTTACGTTTGCTTATTTCACTAATCCCTGTCCCATTTTTCTGCTCTCTCATCCACCTAGTCACTGTTTTTAGTAAGACGTAGGTGTAAAGTAGAAAGAGTATTTTTTGTATGCTGACCGAGAATGGGGAAATCGCTGGGCTAAAAAAAGCTCAGTTTATACAATATGAGCGTTTGTTGCCCGTTTTAGCGATTTTCCCAGCAGTGGATGACTTACCATAGCAGGACGATATGGAAAGCCATCCAACCCATCACTTATCTGCTGGTAATTTCATCAGATGAGCGGCCGGGCCAGAGTTGATGCTGGAGCGCACTTCAGCGCACACCGCATATCGCTGCCCCGTGCACACTGGGCGGCTTTCGAGCTGAAAGTAGCTCACAGAGTGGTTAGCAGGACTATACACTATTGAAAATCACCCTGAATAGTGGATTTTTACTTGTATTTCAGTTTTCTATAAATGAGTATTGGCTAACTTAGAAAAGATTGGTGTTTTTATTAGTAATGCTCTATTCAGTATGTTTTCTTTAGCAAACAAGCATCCTACAGTTTATTAGTATTATTTGAGGGCCTGACCCTGAGGTATGAGTAAAGGAAAAAAACATAACAAAACAAGTACAGTAACTGTGCAAGGTGGGCCTGACACTAGTAACAACGTTCAGAGCTACAGTAAGTGCATTTGCTGAGCCCCTACTGGGCATGCGCAGTACGGGTCTGCGACATCAGTCACATAATGGCCTGTCAGTGATTGTTGTCAATTGGGGCAGGGACGGCAATGGCCTTCGTTTCCTGGCCTCTGTCTAGTAGATGAGGCGGCCAACTTGCACGATCCCATGAGTCATGCAGCCGGCCAATAGTGTCGCAGAAGATCCAAAACTATGTCCTAGGATGCAGGTTGGATCATTAATGCAAGCAGGAGGCGTGACGCCTCCTAAATTGCCATATTACTGCTGTTGCTTCCATGTAAGCAGCAGCGATAACATCTCCAACCACATCTGGATCAGGATTTGTATCGCAAGCATGTTGCACTGCATGTAGGGCTGATTTAAAAATGTAAAGACAGTTTCGGAGTGTGTTTTTACTTATTTATTTCTGATCTTGTTCATGCCCAAAATGAAAAAGGGCAATGCTTTTACTAGTGACCTTTTGCTAGTAAAATCCTTGCCCTTTTAAATTTGGGGCATTAAGATGACCAGAAGCACAAAGATTTACAACATATGGGGGTATTCAATCGCGGTCGATATTTTGGACAGGCGGAAATATCGTCCATTAGTATATGGCCAGGACTCACCTATGCAGATTCGACTTTTTAAAAAGTCTAGCCCGCAATGTCGAAAACAGCCACTGGATTGTCGAATCCGCGGCCGTTTTCGCAGATCCATGACAGTTGGAAAAATGGACCTGGCATTGAATAGGTTGAATGTAGATGTGACCTATTCTTCGAAAACAGAGGGTATTTTCTCTTACAGAAATATCGTCCCGGTTTGAATACCCCCAATAAGGGTTTGCAAATAAACTCCATAGTTTTGATAGGTGTCTGTGCAAACTCAAATATAAACTGCAGTGTAAAAATAAAACTGTCTAGTACTTATGGACTACATACAATAGCAGCTATGATTTACTTTATTTAAGAGGGGAAACAAGGAGGCACGCCATAGTGTGCACACCAAGGGCCCTACTGATATCTTTTAAAATCACGTCTAGCGTGTTTGTGGCTTTAGTCTAAAGCTCCATATATACTACTTGATATATTGTTAATGATATTGTTAACGATATATTGTTCGTATCCTCCAGTATGTACGCTCAATATCATTAATGGTGCCTCAACTGTATGTACTGTCATCTGTACTTGCAAACCAATGTTCACTATATAGTCAATGACTGCATGTATAAGCGGGGTCCTCGTGATACCATTCAATGATATCGTTAACAATATTGTTAAATGTATATGCACTATATCATGTACCCGTGACCTACCAATATCGGAGCATATCGTCTAGAGCAGGCATTCCCAACCACGGTCCTCAAGGCACACCAAAAGTGCAGGTTTTAGTGATATCCAGGCTTCAGTACAGGTGGTTAAATCAAAATAACTGAGATACTAATTAAGTCACCTGTACTGAACCCTGGATATCTCTAAAACCTGCACTGTTGTTGTGCCATGAGGACCGTGGCTGGGAATGCCTGGTCTAGAGTGTATAGGGTTTAACAGGCGAGGAGGAATGCGCCATAGGGAATGGGGTTTCTATGGATGCAAATAGGGGGGGGGGTTGATGGGGCTGAGCAGACATTGGGGCAGATGTATTAAGCCTTAACAAGAGATAAATTCAAGTGTGATAAGGAGAGATAAACGTCCAGCCAATCAGCTCCTTACTGACTTTTTTCAAACACATCCTGTAACATGGCAGTTGGCAGGTGATTGGCTGGACGTTTATCTCTCTTTATCACACTTGAATTTATCTCTTGTTAAGGCTTAATACATCTGCACCAATGGGCCTTATTCTGGTTTACACGATCCCCCGCATTTTCACACTGGGGAGTGTGAAATGTTTTCCTTATGCGCATGCACATTTCTACGCATGTGCATACACTGGGTGTGAGTGGGCAAGGCGAACTGCTAGATTGCAATAACCCGTGCGGGCAGTGGGCATGCGGTGGCGGCGATGGGCTAGGTCCAAGGGAACACCCAGCGATTCATCGGTGTTCCCATGAAAACGTTGGGCGTTCCCATGGCATGGCTGCCGGGGGATGCAGCTGACATCACCGGATGTCAGCTGCCCGCCCTCTTCCCGTACAGAGAACAAGAAAAGCTAAGACACCTTAGAGTGTCTTAGTTTGTGTGCGCCTTCCAAATCATTAGATGATCGGTGACCAGCAAATAATTTGGTCCCCGCACCCAAGGCTGAATGGATGTTTATGCAAAACATCCATTCGCAGCCATGCGGGGAATTCGGCAAGCGAGGGGGGCAGGAGGATGTGTGAGCAGCTGCCGGCGTTTAATCCAAATGCAACAGTGTTGAAAATGTATTAAAGATGTTGGGCCAGATTCTCTAAGCTTCAAAAGTGATAAAATAGAGAGTGATAAGCAGCCAGCCAATTAGCTCCTGCCTGACATTTTTCAAACACAGTCTGTGACATGGCAGGCAGGAGCTGATTGGCTGGCTGTTTATCACTCTGGATTTTATCACTTTTGAAGCTTGGAGAATCTGGCCCATTCTATCTTACCAGCAAGACTAATTATTTCTTTAAAGTAGGTGTCATTTTCAATGCAGTACAGGATAAAAAAAATACTTACATTTAGGGGCATATTCAGTTGCTAGCAAAATTTTCAGAAACCTCACGGTGCAGGATTTTTCTGTGAAAAAATTTCTTTAGGAATTAGCGCACCTGTTTTCTTGTTGCCCCAGAGCAAAAACCTGGAACACCCAGCATAATGACTAATTAGGCATTTGGAGGCTTTTAATCAGCTTAATTGGGCACCTAATTATATATAATTATTGTTGTAAAAAAAAGGCTTCAAATTACCGCAAAATCAACTTTTTGGGATTTATTTGCACTCAATTTTAATTAATCTAATTAAAATATTTTTCTAATGAAAAATATCTGCTGTTATAATTATAAATGGCCTCAAATTACACCCAAATCACCTTTTCTACTACTAATTTTTTTTTAATGTGTATTATTATTATTATTATTGTTGTTGTTATTATTATTTGTATTGTGTATTATTATTATTATTATTATTATTATTATTATTATTTAGCAATATCAAGGTCCATACTAATGAAGATCATGGCAATGTTAAAAAACATTTGGAAATATTTTACACCTGTTCAAAGTTTTTTTTTACATTCAATAGCAAGGGTATTTTGTATAATTAATTATTGTGACCCATATTCTGTATTAAGCCCAGATAAGACATGATTGCTTTATTCTTGTGCTAATATACCTACTATAGACAGCACGGATGGTGTAATGGTTAGTGCCTCACAGCGCTGAGGTCATGGTTTTGGTTCCCACCATGAGTTTGTATATTCCAAAAATATACTGGTAGGTTAATTGGTGACTAGCAAAATTAACCCTAGAATGTCTGTGTGTACATGTAGGGAATATAGATTGTAAGCTCCACTGGGGCAGGGACTTTTGTGAATGTTCATAATATTCTGTGTAAAATGCTGCGGAATATGTCTGCACTATATAAGAAACTATAAATAAATAGGCAGTCTAGATGATATTTATAAGTGAATAAAACAGGCGTTTGTTTTATTTAAGTACACACGACCCAGTGTGTGTTGGCATCGGCTAGGAGGGAGGGATGGACGGTGGCGGGGCGGCGGGAGAATTAGATTTTGGTGAGTTATTTTGTTTCCGCCTGGGAAAATACTGACTGCTTTATTTTTACACTGCAATGTAGATCTCACTTTGAATTAAAACCCCACCCAAATCTAATTCTCTCTGCACAAGTTACATCTAGGGATGGCCATCGTTGCCATTGCCATCGATGGCTGCCATCGATGGCAATTCTGCAACTGGCCATCGATAGTGCTAAACTATGCAATGGATGACCATCGATATTTTTACATATCAATGGTCATCCATTGTGTTTGATTGGTTGGCCTGCGGGCCAATCAAAACACGGGGGCATGGCTTTGCGGGTGTCAGGGGCGGAGCTATGCTCCGTGTCCCGGCACTTTGAAAAAAAAAAAGCAAAACATTGTTTTGCTGTTCCATCGATGGAGGGAAACCATCTGGTTCTCCCTCATCGATGGCAAAAGTATTCGACATCGGCCATGAACCATCGATGATTTCAAATCATCGATGGTCGATGGCCATCCCTGCTTACATCTGCCCCACCTGTAGTGCATATGGTTTTGTCCATTTGAGAAGGAATTTGCCTCTGAGAGTGAACCAGAATAAGGCCCTTTATTTCTAGGCTTCTGGTGCAGATACCACCATTGGGGTGAGATTTAATAGTGAGAGATTCAGAAAGGGAGAGATTTGGCAAGAAATCTCCAGTTTTTTTAAAGCAGCAATTATTTACACTGCAAAACCTGTTTGATTTTGCAGTATAAATGAATGCCGCTTTAAAAAAAATCCTTACCAAACCTCTCACTTTCTGAACTCTCATCCTATAAAATCTCACCCTTGATTTCTATAATTCCGAGTTTGAACTTGACATATAATGCAATTCGAGTACTGCAAATCCATGCCTTGTAAATTACCTTTAAAGAAGATAAAGAAACGCGAGTTCACCCGGCATCCTGCACGGCCGCTGGGCTTGCACCGCATTTCATCCGGCCCATGACTTGCAATAGTTTCCACTATCTCACGTTCCAGGAGAAAAATGTAGCTGCCACTCTGTGTTCATCGGATGCTTCGGCCAGAATGCAGATGTACTGTATTTTGAATAAACAGATCTCTCAAGAGTCATCTAAACTACAGAAATAGAATACTAACGCTGTTTTTCTGGAAACGCTTGTATATTGATGCAAAATCCAGAAAGAGTCAGTTCTTTACAAATGGGAAGTGTTTATTATTTATTTATTCCCACAAGATGAGTTGGTACAAGGGTTAATTGTAAGTAAATAAGGTGGAATTTAATGGTAAGTATAAAGGGTCATAGTGTCCACAGCACAAAGCTTGACATGCATTGGGTCAACCACTGTAGGTTGACATGCATAAAGGTTGTTATATAACATGGGGTTAGGTTGACAGGGTTATTAGGTCAGCACAAGCATCAGGTCGACATGGGCAAGTTCGACAGTCAAAAGGTCGACATGGTTTTTTTTGTTGTTTTTTTTTATCCTGAATGTCGACATGGACACTAAAAAATGCACTGCGTCCCCTCGCATGGCTCGCTGCTCTCGGCACACTATTTTATTCTCCCACCACGCCCTAGTGGATGGTAGGGCATGAAATACTGCCAGTCGGCATATATCGGCTAAAAAAAATGTAAAAAACCCCCCAGGATGACCATTTGACTGTCGACCTTCTCCATGTCGACCTAATGACCTTGTTGACTTAACCCCATGTTGACCTTCAGAAGTGTCGACCTTGATGCATGTCAACCTATAGTGGTTGACACCATGCATGTCGACCTTAGTGCAGTTGACCTAATGACCATATACCAGTATGGGGAGGCTATTACTATGAAGGGATGCGGTAATAGCCTCCTATTACGGATGAATACCATTGAACAGTACATTCTTTTAATGTAAATTCGCTGCTTTGCGAGACATCTAACGTCCCTTGCCTGGCGAGTGAATGCACCCCCCCCGCCCCACCCCGTGCGTACACCTCTGCCACATTGTGAATGGATGTTTAGCATAGGGGTAGGGGGTGAAATCATTCAATGCTCACCGACCATCGAATGATTTTTCCCCTGTTTGCAAATATAAGTCAGTTCTGACTGACATATTTGTGGTGACCGGTCCGAGAACGGGGTGGGCGGCGGACGTCACAGCTACCCGCCTGAGTTTGCATGGGGACACCCAGCGTTTTCCTGGGCACACCCACCGTTTTTTGTGGGCACGCCCAGATAATCCTTCATATACATCAAAGGATAATTGTGTATATAATTCTATAGGCAACACCATGGCATAGCCTATCTGGTTCCAACTCTGGAAAATGTTGCACATTACGGCCCCATAGCATTCTGTAGGGACTGCAGTGCCGGTGTCCGCAGTAGTCCACTTTCATTTATTTGGAAAATGCAGCAAACCTTCAAAAGATCGTTTTCTGAGATTTGACCACATTTTTAAAGTTGAAACATGTTGCCTCTGATACCTTGTTATATGATGTAGATCATTTTTACTGTAGCGCTATCATTAAAACACTCAAGCATACATTCATTTTCACCAATTATACAATTTTGACAGCCCATATGTGTGAGCAAGTGTCCACTATCTCCTTGTATCCTCTGACCACTGTATAGTTTTCTTTATGTGCCGACAGCGGATGCCAGTTAACACCAGTTACATGTCAACACCAGTGCTTGGTGTTGTCTCCTTACATTCCTCTTCAAGTTAAAATTGCAACTTTCTAGCCCTTTTCTTACATATTACAAAGAGGTGGCATCTTAAAAGACTGCTATAATAAACTATACAACAGATACACATACACTTTAATATAGGATAGATGAAGACCATTTAAAATGAACAAGAAACTCATCATTCATTCATACTGAGAACTGTTTTCTGAGGCGTATGGATCATTAGGTCTACAGCAAGATGGTCGACAAGCATTGGGTCAACACCATTAGGTCGACATGGGTGTAGGTTGTCATGGGTTTAGGTCAACAGGTCATTAGGTCGACAAGGGCAAGGTCGACAGTCCAAAGGTCGACATGGGGTTTTTCACTTTTTTACCCAAATGTCGACTCAGTCGACATGGACACCAGGTAAAGGGGCAGCGCGTCCACATGCATGGCTCGCTGCGCTCTCCATGCTTTGGGTACGGTGCCTCACTACGCTCAGCACACTATTATCTTCTCCATGAGGCATGAAATACCGCCTGTCGGCACATGTCGGCTATAAAAAAAACTGTGAAAAACTCCATTTCGATCTTTTGACTGTAGACCTTGACCACGTAGACCTAATGCCTGTGTCAACCTAATGACCTGTCAACCTAGACCTATGTCAACCTTTCAGCATGATGACCTAATTGTGTCGACCCAATACTTGTCGACCTAATGACGTATCCCTTCTGGGGTAGGATTATCGGCTGTTTCTGTTGTATGTGAGGTCACAGTGTGTCATTACTGCGGGCCACAGAATAAAGGGAAGCAATGGCAGAGATGACTGTGAGGCTAAGGGCATAGGTGTTAGTTGTGTTTCTGAGGTGTGATGCTTCTTATATGTACAGTACATGATCATTAGCTAACCATACATTGAAATGATTTGGAAGGCCTACATTGTTGCTTAAGGCAAAGTATTGCTTGTTTGGGCCAAAATCATTGAGCTTGACCTGATTTGGTATGCAATGCAGATTGTTGATAGTGAAGACCTATTTGTGTGTATTGGTCGGCTGACCATACTAATTAGCTCAATAGCCAGATACTGTTTTGTCATTTTCGCATATGCTGTTTGGTGCATGTATCCTGTGTACATTATGGAACTGAATGCAAGTGGCTGTATTTCTGGGTATCTACTGAAGCCAGACTGATAACCTCAGGCTGATGCGGGGTCCATGCTCCTGCAAGCAGAAAGCTGTGCCAACAATTGATTTTGCGCTAGTCAGCATAACTGTCATGATTATTATTGGCATTTGCTGAAGCTCCATGTTAGATGCAAGAAATAGATTCCCTTCTCTGTACATGACTCCAATAGCAACGTATTTAAAAAATGATGGAGCCCAGTTACCACACAGTGATTGTGATTGAGGTGCGTAGTGTGTCCACATTCCTGCATCTTAATTCAGCAGCTGGATTTCATCACTAACTTGTTTAGGTGTACAGTGATAACAGAACCAGGTTTGGGTCTGGTCCCCTGCCTTTGATAATGGCAGGACAAATGTTTAAAATGACCACAATCCGGGTGGCCATGTCTTGCTCGTTAATAATAACAGGACCCCACAGGCTGCTCCCCCTGTATAATCACAACATGACCCCACAGGCTGCTCCCTCTGTATAATAATAAAAGGACACCACAGGCTGCTCCCCCTGTATAATAAAAGGACACCACAGGCTGCTCCCCCTGTATAATAAAAGGACACCACAGGCTGCTCCCCCTGTATAATAAATGGACACCACAGGCTGCTCCCCCTGTATAATAAAAGGACACCACAGGCTGCTTCCCCTGTATAATAATAATAACAACAGGACTCCACAGATTGCTCCTCCTGTATAATAATAAGGCTGTTCCCCTGTATAATAATAATAATGGGACCCCACAGCTCTCACCCCTTGACCCCCTGTGCCCGGCATCAGTCAGTGGGGAAAGTTAAAACATGGCGAGCGCTCTCACATCGCGCATGCGCCGGTTTGGGACGCCGGAGGCAGGGATGTGGCGCCATGACGTTGATGATGTTGTGACGTCATGGCGCCGCATCCCTGCCTCTGGCATCCCAAACCGGCACATGGTGCTCTGCCGGCTCCGCCCTAGCTACGCCTCTGCGTGGGCGCCAGGGGCGGGCAGCTGACATCACCGGATGACAGCTGCCTGAACGTGCACGCGTATCTTTATGTAAAACAAGAATGGTGGGCCGGCGTACCACCATTTGCAAGGTGGAGTTAGGTTGACTCGTAAGGATGCAGAAATGTATCCGAGCGAATCAACCAGAATATCCCCCTTAATGCGGTGCCATAAGGAGGGAGTGTAGTTCCTGTAGCATATTGTTACAGGTGAAGAAATCTACCAAGGTTACTTCTAGTAATGGTTTAACCAACAACAGACATATGTGTCCTCCTGTGTTGTTGTGGTGGCATGCAGCGCTTCATAGTGTAACACATTGCGGCATGCAGCACTAAATTGCACCTGCGGGTCTCAAGTGTAAGGGGAATGGATTGGGCCACACTGGAGGACACATCTGTTATGTGTTCTTTTTCAATTTACTTGAATGAATATGCTTTATACAGTAATTCCTCTTTCTGCCCTTCAAAACACAAATTCTCATTAATTAGTTACTATCTCATCTTTTAATATTCCATCTGAAATCAGGTGCAATCTTGACAATACTAAAATAAAAGACTTTCCTCATTTAGGCCCTTATTCTGATCGGTGCGGATATTCCCGAATTCTTACGGTGCGGTCCGCACGCCACGCTGTGCGGCGGCGTGCGGGCATCGTCCGTAGAAACGCCCACGTGTCCTCCGCATTCGGGTGGACTCACTCTTTAAGAACAGGGCGTGTGTACGGACGACATACAAACCGTGCGTGTGCGGTGGAAACGTACAGATTCTTGCACGGTCTTCCCGCACAAGCACGGTCTTACCGCGTGAGAACGTACGGAAAGCTGTCCGTACGCCCCGATGCGGAGTATTTACGCACAATCCAACACTTTTGTACTGAGTACACACAGCGATCACATGACCCACTTAGGCTATTAGGCAACCTCCTGAAAAAGGGATTGTTAGCAATTTCAATCAATTAAATGCTCATCTATACTGACCCACATTCCTACTACATTCATGACACACATTAACCCTTACAGCATGTGACCCTAACATACATCTATATACACTATGTACATTTTGCTTATTTTAAACATTTTAAACAACTTACACATATACTTTAGCATGTTAGAAAAAAACACTGACAACTTTCAACTTTAAAGAACGATTTATTCATACAGAACGGTAAAAAAAATAAATTCAAATTTCCCCATCAATTATTTCGTCCATTAGGACCAACATTTCCCTCATCAGGCCTCTGACTCTAAGGAGGGCCCCACGGCGACCCTCCTCTGCTTGGGCAGGCTCATCTGTGGAGGAAATTAAAAATGAAAAATGACTAATGATATTCATGCATACATTTAACATAGTCAAACCTACATTTTTAACATGCATTCTGAGAGGTGTGTGTGTAGATATATATATATATATATATATATCTATATATAACTATATATATATACACACATATCTACCTATATATATGAGACATACACCTATACATACATGCATACATACTACATGGAAAGCCTGATTTTGGCCCTCTACCCTTTACTCTGTAGAACACCTCACAGTCATACTGCTCCTTCTCAATCCAAACCCACCCATGACTAAGCTCTGAGAAGCATGCCACGCGCTGCACCAATCACAATTCGGCAAACAAAGTTCAGTGTCGGTTATATGATGGAGCCTGGCAGGGGAGTTACACAACTCTCCGGAATGCTCAGTACATTTGTGCAATCAAGCATGGCTTGGCTGCTGATGGTCTGCTCCAGAAATCATTGTCAGAATGCCAGTTAGGGAAAGCTGCAGCACTAACCCACTCCCATGCTCAAAAGCATTACTAAGACCAAATACACACACAATTATGGTGAAAAACATACATGCAGACCGCAGGGGGTGGTTAGCTAGAGGAGGGCCCAGGGGCACTCACCACTTGTTACTCCAGTCTAAGCCACGCCTGGCCATACTCTATTTATGCCATACTGAATCTAGTTTACAAAGATCATTCACCAGTAAACTCTACTCACCTATATGAGCCTACAGATTGTATGCAACCAGCAGGGACATGTAACCCTTACATGAGCAAGTCATCACTTTCTTCCTGGATACAGATTAACTACACAGGTTCAGTGGCACTTCAATTCGACCTGAAAGCCATCCGCACAACCTGTGTCATTAATATGTGTCCAGGATGAAAGGGATGGTTTGGGCACCCTTTCTAACCCCAAAGTGTGTCTGTTGCTACCCAATTTGTTGTTTGCCTTTATAGTATTTTCAAACACATTTGAATCAACAGTGCTACATATCAAATAGTGGATGACAAAAGGAATAACGAATCTTTATGTATACATACCACTTTCGGCCGCCTGCTCCACCTCACAGGCCTCCTCATCCTCCCCCTCTTCCTGGGCCTCCTCGGCCGGCACGACCTCCTCCTCGGCTGCCACCTCTGCCTCCACTGGCCACTCAGCCTCCTCCACTCCTTCACTTTCCTCTGCCACCCCTTCCTCATTCTCTTCCTCCTCGGCCATCGCTGGCTCCGCCTCCTCCTGGGCCTGGGGCGCCTCTGCCTCCTCCTGTGCCTGGCCTGCCTCTGCCTCCTCCCGGGCCTGCCTTGCTCGTGCACGTGCTGTGTGTGGGAAAAATCAAAAAAGTGCCAATTAGTGGTAATTTGTATTAAGCCTTATCAACCTATAAGTGCAAAGGTTAGAGGTACTGATACTTGTACATGCAAACAGCTCCTCAGTGGCCTTTACAAAACACAGCCTGTAACATGGCAGGTATGCTGTGACATTTGGGCCATTGTAAGCATCACAAGCATTAATCCTCCCCAATAACATATTTTATGACCATTACAGGGTGTCAATCAGGAAGTAGCACTCATATATTGTATGGCATGTTTAACTCATGATCAGGCTGCTGACCTTAGTGGATTAAATAATGTCAGGTAAGCAATCATGTACAAATCCACATTTACTGTTGAAATACTCACATCTAGCAATGCTGGCCCTTATGGTTTGAAGCCTCTCTGGCTCCCTGCGCCGGAGGTCGGACCACCGCCGCTCAAGCTGAGCGATGGTCCGCCGCACATGGGTGCGGGCGTATATCCGCCGGCGGGCCACCGCATAGGCAGAGCGTTTCTGCCTATTCGTTATGAATGGGCCCGCACGACCCAGCCTGGTCTCCATAACGGAGACCAGTGTCCTCAGCTCGGCTGCAGAAAAGGGTGCTGCTCTGCCATAAGCCGCCATCTTAGCAATGGCACAAATCAAACAATCATGTGCTGTCATTGGTTGATCAGAGTGATATTTGGTATTAACTTTATTGTTCATTTTTACACTAACAGCGTGTATGCGCCCGAACAGACGGCTAACCCATTGCATCGCACACCCATCCTAAACAGTGTAAAATAAGATGGAAACACATTATATCTAATCTATAACATTCACCAAACATGGGTCTAAGCAACTGGTGAAATAGTGTGCATCTCTAGACACTTACACCTAACTCCACATGCTGCCATGTGTACACTTACCTTCTACTGGCCCCTACTACAGAGGTGTAATGAAAAGTAGCTAGCATCTAACCTGAATGTGGAGTGCTTTCACATGTGATTTGGATGCTAGCACTGATTACTTGTGGCTAAGTGGTGGACTGGATTGACATATGGAATGAGTAGTGTCAGTTGTACTACATAGCAAACAAGTGCACAGTACAGAAGTACATTCAAATATACATTGCATGTCTGACCTCAGTTGTATTTGGTCATTGGTGTTGGAATCTGCATTTAGCAAATAAATCAGACTTACTGAGTTTGCCATGTTTTTGTGAAATATTTTTCAACACCAAGGGGCGGGACGTATGCGCCGCACGGTTGACGCTTGCGTACGGGACGCGGCCGTACGGAACGCAGGTTGCAGCTGATTAACGCCAATTACAGAAATAGTATTTAAAGTTGTCCTAGAAAGACAAACAGTTGTTGCAAACATGCCAGGCTCAGAGTCAGAGGAAGACCAGGTGGTGCAGAATCTCTTGTCCCGCATGGAAGCCAACACCACCTATGTGCCCCTCAACCCAGAGCCCACAGATGGCCCATCCACATCAGGCCAATCAGCAGCAGGGCCATCCTCAGCATCAGCAGAATCATTGGGAACACAGCAGGTGGCTTCCCAACAGAGTAGCCAGGCCAGCACTTCAGGTACAGCAACCGGTGGCCGTGGCAGTGCCCGTGCCCGTGGCCGTGCCCGTGGCCGCAGTGGGGCAACAGAGGAACCAACCACAAGAAACATGGCATATGAACCGCGGGAGCTTGACATCCTGGTGACCCGGGCACGTGATTTAATTGAGTGCCCAGCGGTGAAGTTGACACACACAAGGAGATGGAAGATCTGGGAGGAGATAACGGCGGAGATTAATGCAGTGGCTCCACAAGTTCGTCAGACGGAGCACGTTAAGAAGAGGCAAGTACATGTGTGTTACATTTGAGTAGGACAAGTCCAGTAATGTTAACATTCAATATTAGATGGAGTTGGTCAATGGGTGTTCACGTTGCTTGGAGGCACAGACATGTTGGCCATGACATAGAATTGATAGTTATTGGAGGGTGACTGTTTTTGTATCTTGTAAGCGTTGGTTTGAAAAATGAATATAATGTAAGTTTGGTGTCAGTAGTCACATGTTGTAATATGTTTCAGATTGCAATGGGTGCTACAGCAAACATGAGTAGTTACATGTATTAATATGTACACTTTGATTGCAGGTGGCACGACTTCAAAGGCAACCTCAAGAAGAAATTGACCCAGCGGTGGGAACACAGCCAAACCTCTGGGGCTGGCCCCATGCCATCCAAGCTGGAGCTCACCCCCCTGGAAGAGATGGCCCAGTGCTGTATAGCAGTGGAGGAGATCCGGGGGGTGAGCACTATAGACAGCGAGTCCCCAGCGGAAGTGATGGCTTCTACGCTTGAAGGTAATTATTTGCCAGGCCATAAGTAGATGTTTAACATTTGGCACGGAATGTGTGGTAATAGGTAATTTCTCGTTCAACAGCATCCCCACCGCTTGGTCCAGATTCTCTTGAGGAGGCCGTGGAGTCGGTGCCACCTGGCCCCAGTAGCAGGCCCGTGCAGCAGCCGCCGGGATTGTCCGCGGCTGAATTGTCCATGTGGGGCCGTGTGCTGGATAGTATTGTGCAGCAGGGAGAGTCTGCATTCGAGCGGGTGCGTAGGGCCGAGGAGGTGCTGCAGGGTTTGACCACCAGCCAGCAGATTATTGCTGAGAGCCTGCAGGCTATGAGTGCCAGCCAGCAAGCTATGAGTACCAGCCATCAAGCTATTGCTGCTAGCCTGCAGGTGCTGGCTGATCAAGCCCTGCGGCAAAATGACCTCCTCCTCCGCCATAATGAACTTATGGTGGAGCTAGTTACCAGCAATAGGGCCCTAATGTCACCCGCTTCGGGTGCATTACCAACACCATCACTCCCTGCTGCCAGAGGGGGAAGAAGATCCACCCCCTCACCAGCATGTGCTCCACATAAGGCACCATCTGACTCTGGCCGTGGACGAGGCCGAAGACCTGCTGCACGTGGCAAGGAGCCTGCCAGGGGCAAACGTGCTCGCAAATGAACTTGTGTCCCCATTAATCTCCACCGTTATGTCTTCCCAAATCTTCCATTGAGCTGTGTGTGTCAGCATCCTGTGTCAACATCCGTGCCCAGGGTCACCACATTTGCCCGCGGTTCAAATGTCATGTTTGGTTCCCCTGTTGCCCTGTTTCTGCTATCATTACTGTGTGCTGTACTTGAAGTGTTGGTGCTGTACTTTTGTTGTGAAGCCACCTGATGTGTTCCTAATGATTCTGCTGTGGCTATTTCTTCTATATTATTTATTTTTTGGCCTGTTATGGTCCCATTTGTTTTGTGTTGTTTTTTACATTTTTACCAAAGTGTCTTTAATAAATGTTATTTGAGCCCCACAAATGTCTGTATTAATTGATACATGCAGAAGTGCCATGTGTATTAGTATTAATAATATTAAGCTGTGTTGATTATTTGCAGTGTAAAAGTGTGTGACAAGTGCAGCATGTAATGTTCCCTTTAAGCTGCATGCTTCCAATTGTAGCAGTGAGAAGCGTGTAATTAACAAGTAATGGGTAAAGTATGTGATTGTATTGTGTTCAGGTGACATTGGTTGAGGTGCGTCCGTCCTGATTAGGCGTTCCGATTGCCTAGCGCATGACCGAGTGGTGTCCGCAAAGCAAGAGTAACCTGTTGGACACCGCACATTTCTTCCCTTTTTGCTCGCGTGCATTCGGCGTGCTGTCCAAATGCACGTCTACCAAAATGTGTGTACTCCCCCGTGTCCGCCCATGTTTCCGCCCAGTTTAGCCCACTTTGAAACTACGCCCCTGTGTCATTCCGCATGACGCCCATAACACACCCATATTGGCCGAGTGATTGCGGTGCACATTTCTGTACGGTATTAGTGAGAACAAGTACGGAGACCATGCGTGGCACATGCGCGTAGCGTTCTCCACGCTTGCGCAGACGGCTAAAAAACGCCATCCGAAAGAATTCGGAAAAGTCCGCACCGATCAGAATAAGGGCCTTAGTCCTTTGTTTCATAAAGGACGTTTTGTTTATTAAAATTAAATTGAGGTTTGCTAGAAAAAAAAAACAACTGAAACAACATTTCAGTTGATTGTTATTTATTAGCATTTGCACACGGCTTCACGTTGATGTCTATTATTGCTAAGCGGAAATAATTTTCCAAAGAGAGTAGTGAGACTTGTATATATAAACAGACTTGTATATATGGAACACAGAACCCCCACTACATTTTCAACATTTCAATTTTATTTAATTGTCTTCAGGACCACACACACACACACACACATACATCCCGGTGCCAGGAACATAAAGTTTTAGAACATGAAAAGCACTTACCCCCCTTGGTTGTATAAGGATAGGAACCGGCACACGGGTGGATGGTGAAGAAAAGTTGATTTATTGTACAAACATGATTGTACACAACGACAGCTGTGACAGCTGTTTCAACCGAAATAAACGGTTTTCATCAGAGGTGACCTCTGATGAAAACCGTTTATTTCGGTTGAAACAGCTGTCCTGTCTTGATAAAGGGTCAGAGACCCGAAACGTCGACTGCACCTCCGTGTGTAGACTCTTATTTGACTGATTGCTTAAGTTGTGAATGCGAGTGCCGTCCAGCATCCTCTGTCTTCTATATATATATATATATATATATATATATATATATATATATGAATGAATGACAAGAAATAGAGAGCGCTAACAAGTTCCACCACCTTATCCAGATGGATAAAGGTACATAAGTATGGTAACACAATAATATTTATTAAAAGCACATAAAATGTGACATCCCTTTGTTTGTAGTTCGTTTACTTGTTAACAGCACATGTATAATCCAACCCTACGCGTTTCGTCACAAAATACTTCATCAGGGGTAAACTGCAGGTGGTAGAGAATGCCAATTTTAGAACCAAAAATACAATATAGAGGCATAATTGTAGTTAATGACTATACACTACATACCTTGTGCACAGTATGTCGATCATAGATATAAAATTCTCGGGGGTAGGTGGTGGCTGGTGTTGCTGCAGAACCAGAGTTGTCTGATTTTTAGTGAATTGCGAGCAACGTTTCAGTGATTCATACCGGGGAGAGGATCAGTGAGAGAAGATTGGGAATACCTTAAAGTGTGCTGATTAGCCAGTTGAACTTCTTTTGGAATATGCTCATTAAACAGTGGTGGAATACCACTTTATATGGTACACCTTTAAAATTGGGGTGTTGTTCTGTCTTCATGTGGTGAAGGGAAACATATCGGTTACTAAAATACTACACTAGAGGCAGGGCTGGCAACAGAAATCTTGGGGCCCTGTACAATTATATTTTTGGGGCCCCCACCTAATCCCAAATCCACACAACTCTCTTCTGTACGAACCTCATTTAACCTTTCGCTGCTCCAGATCCTGCTTTCAGGTGCAAATATTGCAATGTGGATTGGGGCGAAGTAATGCTGCTTTCACACTGCAAAACCTGCTTAGATCCGGTATTTAAAACGTTTCTTAAAATGTGTCAGAGCAAGTAAAACCCCTTTCACACCGCACATAAATACTGGGTCTCAAGCAGGTTTGCGGTGTGAAAGCAGCTGAAGGAGAACAGGACAGACAGTAGATATAAGACAGTTATATATGCACAGAGCGGGACCAGCGCAGTGCTCACTGCTGCCTGAGTCCTAAATACCGGTTCAGAGTCGTTCACACTGCATTAAAAAAAAACGTGTAGGATTCTGCTTTTTACACGTTTGCAAATACCGGTTATTTGTAACCGGTAAATGCAGACTGGAGCTTTCACACTGCAGCTATACCGGTTAAGAGCTGCAGTGTGAAAGGGGTATAAATCTGCCCCGTGGTTTTACTGCAACACAGCGCCTCAGCTGCACATATTGCAACACGTGTCTTTATTTGCTATTGTTTATTTTTCTATTATTTTATAGGAATAATAAAGTTTTTTGCCAGCAGCTGTCTCCATTCAATATCTGTCCCGCTACACATCACAATATGAAAGATGTATACTGTACATGAAAAATGATTGTGTAGTAATTAATTAACTAGGTAATTTATGTAACTTCCCTTTATGATAACAATAATTGTCTCATGTGGTGATGGACATAGGAATTGTATGTATAAATTGAGATCGGCATGTGATTAATACCTGCTGTATGGTGATAAGGAAATCGTATTGTCTGCTTCCCAGGCTCCTCTGCACTGTGGATGCTGAATACTTTGTTCCCTAATGTTTGTCTGCTGTAGCATTAGTTCTTCCTTGCTGTCTTTTGAAAACTGCTGTTTGTGTTCTCTGCATACTGTGCTTCTACAGTGATTGTCAGTGATGGAGCTATCTCTATTATTATTATTGCAAGTATTATTATCAGTATAATTCAGTATTCACAGTTTTCTCTAGTTGTTAGATTCACATTTATATTGAAGTCCTGTGGACTTGTTATAAGAGATATTATAGAATAACTAAAAGCTTTAACCCCTTCCTGACACAGCATGTTTTTGCCTTCCTGACAGAGCCCTTTTTTTCAAATCTGACATGTATCACTTAAGTGGGGATAACTTTTTTTTGCTTTTACTTATCCCAGTGATTTTGAGATTGTTTTCTCGTGACACATTGTACTTCAAATTAGTGGTAAATTTGGGTCGATACAGTCTGTGTTTTTTTGTGAAAAATACCAAAATGTCGTAAAAAAATGGAAAATTTAGCAATTTGCAAAATGTAAAATTTTCTGCTTGTGAGACAAATAATCATACCACTCAAAATAGTTAATAACTAACATAGACCATATGTCTACTTTATGTTTCCATCATTATTTCAACTTCCTTTTAATTTTTTTGGACACTAGGAGGCTTACAATATGAATAGCAAATTCTCAAATTTTCAAGAAAATTTCAAACACAGATTTTTTTAGGGACCAGTTCAGTTCTGATGTGACTTTGAGGGACTTGTATGTGAGACACCCCCATAAATGATGCCATTTCAAAAACTGCACCCCTCACAGTATTCAAAACAGCATTTTGGAAGTTTGTTAACCCTTTAGGTGTTTCACAGGAATTAAAACAAAGTGTAGGTGAAATTTCAAAATTTCATTTTTTTTGCAGATTTGCAATTTTAATAAATTTTTCTAAGGAACACAGTAGATTTTACTAGAGAAATGTGACTAAAAATTGATTCCCCCAATTCTTTTGTTTTCATAAATATCATATATGTGGCCCTAGTGTGCACGTTGACCAAACCACAGGCTTCATAATAGAAGGAGCACCTACTTGATTTTGGAGCCTCCTTTTTATGAGATTATTTTGTAGGCACCATGTAGGTTTCTAGGCACCATAAGATGCTAAAATTTAGGAACCCCCCCACAAGTGACCCCATTTTGCAAACTACACCCCTCAGGGAATTCATCAAGGGGTATAGTGTACATTTCAAACCCCCAGGGGTTTCACCAATTGTGGTACAACTGGGCAGTAAAAATGAAAAATTAAATTTTTTACACAAAAATGCAGTTCTGGCTCAAAATTTTTCATTTTCACAAGGAATGAAGGAGACAAAGCACCCCAAAATCTGTGCCCCAATTTCTCCCGAGTACGGCAATGCCTCACATGTGACCAAAAAATACCATTTGGGTGCATGGCAGGACTCAGAAGGGAAGGAGTGATTTTTGGATTTTGCAGCTCAGATTCTGGTGGAATGTTGGTGGGTGCTATGTCGCATTAGCAAGACCCCCCAAGCACCAATACAGTGGAACCCCCCCACAAGTGACCCCATTTTGCAAACTACACCCCGCAGGGAATTCATCTAGGGGTATAGTGTACATTTCATACCCCCAGGGGTTTCACCAATTTTGATACAACTGGGCTGTGCAAATGAAAAATTAAATTTTTTACACAAAAATGCAGTTCTGGCTCAAAATTTTTCATTTTCACAAGGAATGAAGGAGACAAAGCACCTCAAAATCTGTGCCCCAATTTCTCCCGAGTACGGCAATGCCTCACATGTGACCAAAAAATACCATTTGGGTGCATGGCAGGACTCAGAAGGGAAGGAGTGATTTTTGGATTTTGCAGCTCAGATTCTGGTGGAATGTTGGTGGGTGCTATGTCGCATTAGCAAGACCCCCCAAGCACCAATACAGTGGAACCCCCCCACAAGTGACCCCATTTTGCAAACTAAACCCCTCAGGGAATTCATCTAGGGGTATAGTGTACATTTCATACCCCCAGGGGTTTCACCAATTTTGATACAACTGGGCTGTGCAAATGAAAAATTACATTTTTTACACAAAAATGCAGTTCTGGCTCAAAATTTTTCATTTTCACAAGGAATGAAGGAGACAAAGCACCTCAAAATCTGTGCCCCAATTTCTCCCGAGTACGGCAATGCCTCACATGTGACCAAAAAATACCATTTGGGTGCATGGCAGGACTCAGAAGGGAAGGAGTGATTTTTGGATTTTGCAGCTCAGATTCTGGTGGAATGTTGGTGGGTGCTATGTCGCATTAGCAAGACCCCCCAAGCACCAATACAGTGGAACCCCCCCACAAGTGACCCCATTTTGCAAACTACACCCCTCAGGGAATTCATCTAGGGGTATAGTGTACATTTCATACCCCCAGGGGTTTCACCAATTTTGATACAACTGGGCTGTGCAAATGAAAAATTACATTTTTTACACAAAAATGCAGTTCTGGCTCAAAATTTTTCATTTTCACAAGGAATGAAGGAGACAAAGCACCTCAAAATCTGTGCCCCAATTTCTCCCGAGTACGGCAATGCCTCACATGTGACCAAAAAATACCATTTGGGTGCATGGCAGGACTCAGAAGGGAAGGAGTCATTTTTGGATTTTGCAGCTCAGATTCTGGTGGAATGTTGGTGGGTGCTATGTCACATTAGCAAGACCCCCCAAGCACCAATACAGTGGAACCCCCCCACAAGTGACCCCATTTTGCAAACTACACCCCTCAGGGAATTCATCAAGGGGTATAGTGTACATTTCATACCCCCAGGGGTTTCACCAATTTTGATACAACTGGGCTGTGCAAATGAAAAATTACATCTTTTACACAAAAATGCAGTTCTGGCTCAAAATTTTTCATTTTCACAAGGAATGAAGGAGACAAAGCACCTCAAAATCTGTGCCCCAATTTCTCCCGAGTACGGCAATGCCTCACATGTGACCAAAAAATACCATTTGGGTGCATGGCAGCACTCAGAAGGGAAGGAGTCATTTTTGGATTTTGCAGCTCAGATTCTGGTGGAATGTTGGTGGGTGCTATGTCGCATTAGCAAGACCCCCCAAGCACCAATACAGTGGAACCCCCCCACAAGTGACCCCATTTTGCAAACTACACCCCTCAGGGAATTCATCTAGGGGTATAGTGTACATTTCAAACCCCCAGGGGTTTCACCAATTTTGATACAACTGGGCAGTGAAAATGAAAAATTAAATTTTTTTACACAAAAATGCAGTTCTTGCTCAAAATTTTTCATTTTCAGAAGGTATGAAGGAGAAAAAGCACCCCAAAATCTGTGCCCCAATTTCTCCCGAGTACGGCAATGCCTCATGTGTGACCAAAAAGTGGCAGGACTCAGAAGGGAAGGAGTGATATTTGGATTTTGCAGCACAGATTCTGGTGGAATGTTGGTGGGTGCTATGTCGCATTAGCAAGACCCCCAAAGCACCAATACAGTGGAACCCCCCCACAAGTGACCCCATTTTGCAAACTACACTCCTCAGGGAATTCGTCTAGGGGTATAGTGTACATTTCAAACCCCCAGGGGGTTCACCAATTTTGATACAACTGGGCAGTGAAAATTAAAAATTACATTTTTTTACACAAAAATGCAGTTCTGGCTCAAAATTTCTCATTTTCAGAAGGTATGAAGGAGAAAAGGCACCCCAAAATCTGTGCCCCAATTTCTCCCGAGTACGGCAATGCCTCATGTGTGACCAAAAAGTGGCAGGACTCAGAAGGGAAGGAGTGATATTTGGATTTTGCAGCACAGATTCTGGTGGAATGTTGGTGGGTGCTATGTCGCATTAGCAAGACCCACAAAGCACCAATACAGTGGAACCCCCCCACAAGTGACCCCATTTTGCAAACTACACCCCTCAGGGAATTCATCTAGGGGTATAGTGTACATTTCAAACCCCCAGGGGTTTCACCAATTTTGATACAACTGGGCAGTGAAAATGAAAAATTAAATTTTTTTACACAAAAATGCAGTTCTGGCTCAAAATTTTTCATTTTCAGAAGGTATGAAGGAGAAAAAGCACCCCAAAATCTGTGCCCCAATTTCTCCCGAGTATGGCAATGCCTCACATGTGACCAAAAAATACCAGTTGGGTGCATGGCAGGACTCAGAAGGGAAGGAGTGATTTTTGGATTTTGCGGCTCAGATTCTGGTGGAATGAATGGTGGGTGCTATGTGGCATTAGCAAGACCCCCGAAGCACGGTGAAATTATGAACCTAATAATCCATAGATGTGTGGTATATTTTAAAACACTCCTTTATACATAGGCCGGGTTTGTCGGGGCAAGTGTCACACTGGAAAATAGTTTGCTTTCTTATTCCCTTTTTATAGCAAACTTTGCACCTTTTTTGTGTCCTGCCCTTTTTTCCAGTGGAGGGGATTTCATCAGGAAAATGCTGCCCTGGTACAATACGGGGGCCAGTACTAGAAGTACTGTGGCCCTCTGCCTGCTGGTTCCCAAATATTAGGCCCTTTATGACTTCCTCTTGAAAGTGCATAAATGTCCCCCTCTGGCTGGTAGAACGGAATAGCACGTAAGCGTTATACAGTGCCATCTGGATGATATACACGGCCAGCTTCTTGTACCAGATTTTTGTTTTCCGCAGGGCACTGTACGGCTTCAGTACCTGATCTGAAAGATCCACTCCGCCCATGTACTTATTGTAATCCAGGATACAATTAGGTTTTGAGGTGTGGGTACTGGTACCTCGTACAGGGACGGAGGTGGTACTGTCTCCGTGAATTGTTGTCAGTATAAGGACATCCCTCTTGTCCTTATATTTGACCAACAACATATTTCCGGTGCATATTCCCCTGCTTTCACCCCTTCTCATTACTTGGGCAATGTGCGTTTTTGGGAGGCCTCTTTGGTTCTTGCGCACAGTACCGCAAGCTGCTGTACCTCTTGAACCAAGGGCCTTAAACAGGGGGATGCTAGTGTAAAAGTTATCCACATAGAGGTGATAACCTTTATCCAGGAAGGGGTGCACTAAATCCCAGACAATTTTTCCACTAACACCTACGAGGGAGGGGGGGCATTCTGGCGGTTCAATTCTTGAACCCTTCCCTTCATATATCCTAAACCTGTGAGTGTACCCTGAGGTGCTTTCACACAGCTTATACATTTTTATGCCATACCTTGCCCTCTTATTGGGAAGGTACTGGCGGAATTTAACCCTTCCTTTAAATTGTATAAGGGACTCGTCTATGCAAATGAATTTATCTGGGATGTACATCTCTTCAAATTTGGCACTGAAATGATCAATGACCGGCCTGACTTTGAATAGCCGGTCAAAGGTGGGATCATCTCTGGATGGGCACTGTGCATTATCGTTGTAATGCAAAAATTTAAGGATTAACTCAAAACGAGTCCGGGTCATGGCCATACGGTAAAGTGGGGTGCTGTACAGAACATCTGTACTCCAATATTGCCTAATTTCTGGCTTTTTTACTATGCCCATATGAAACACCAGACCCCAAAACGTCATAATCTCTACTGCATCTACAGGGGTCCACCTAGCAAATTATGACGTGGGGTTTTGAGCAATAAACTGCTGGGCATATAAATTAGTTTGGTCCACCATTAAATTTATAAAATCATCAGAGAAAAATAATTTGAAAAAGTCAATTTCTCTGAGACCTGTGGAATCAAATTGGATTCCTGGGATGGCCAAAAACTCAGGAACCTGGGGCTCAAAATTGTCTGGTGGTGGGGTCCATACGAGATCAATTATTGGGGGGGGTGTCTCAGCTGCTCTACGGGGGCGTCTTTGAGGGGGTCCCTCATCACTAGAGGAGGAAGAGGAGCTTAAGATGAATCCTTCAAATTCCCCGCTTGCCTCACTGGCTGTGTCAGAGTCAGAGGCAAGCATGGCATATGCCTCCTCCGCTGAATACATTCTTCTGGATGACTGGGATGACATTTGGGATGACATTTGGGATGCCATTTTTATTTTTGTGTTTCTGGTAGTGAAATGTTTCAACACGTGTATAGTGTAGGGGGGGTACAAACTTTATTTCAATGTAGTATGTAGTGTGTAGTGTGTATGTAGTGCAGAAAAAAAAAAAAAAGGTCCTGCGCCAAAAATTGAGCACAGATGTTGGTCAGTAACGTCCGTCACTGAACAGCGCTCAAAGGCAACAGGAATTTGAACAAAAAAATTTGATAAAAAAAAATTAAAAAAAAGACCCCACAGCACCCTCAAAAAAAAAAAAAAAAAGGTGATCAGTGATGCGACACTGATTACCAGTGAGGGGCAGCAGGTGCACAACCTTTGGTGCAACTGACAGTGCAACTGGCAGCAACTGACAGGTATATATAAAAAAAAAAAACCCTGCACCCCCAAAAAGTTGCTGATCAGCACAGATATACTGATCAGCACAAAAGGGGGGGTAGCAGACACAAAATATAGCACTCTATCACTCTCTGTCACTATCTCTCTCTATCTCTCACTATCTATCACTCTCTATCACTCTCTATCACTCTCTATCACTCTCTGTCACTATCTGTCCCTATCTCTCACGATCTGTGACTCTATGACACTGCTGCAGCAGCACACACAGAAGTCACAAGATCCAGGAAGTATCCAGCTGCTGGCAGCACGCTACCAGCGGTGATCAGCGGTGATCAGGTAAGTTTCAGGCAAGGATCAGGTATGTATCACGACAGATTGGCACGGTGACCGCTCTGCACGCAATTCCAGACCGGAATGGCGTCTGCAGCGCAGTCACCGTTAGTTTAAATCACGCGCCTTGGCTGTGATTGGTCCGTGGGTCCCACGGACCAATCACAGCCTTGGGGGCAGGTGGGGTGAGGTGTCGTCGTCACCGATGACCCCCTCATGCCCCCTGACGCCCGGCGGTGATTGACACCTGTGTTACCGAGCGTCTGATTCGCCAGTAACACAGGAAAACGCTGTGAATGGCTGTTCACACTGAACAGCCAATCACAGCGATCGCCGACGGGGGGGGCGGCATCGCAGCCCCCCCTGGGCATGCAGGGACATGTCTGCTGTCAGGGACAGCAGACATCGTCCCTCTGTCACTGCGTCTCGAGACGCAGTGGCACTTTGAAGTCATGACGTATATATACGTCATGTGTCGGGAAGTACATCCCGGCCATGACGTATATATACGTCAAATGTCGGGAAGGGGGCAGGTGGGGTGAGGTGTCGTCGTCACCGATGACCCCCTCATGCCCCCTGACGCCCGGCGGTGATTGACACCTGTGTTACCGAGCGTCTGATTCGCCAGTAACACAGGAAAACGCTGTGAATGGCTGTTCACACTGAACAGCCAATCACAGCGATCGCCGACGGGGGGGCGGCATCGCAGCCCCCCCTGGGCATGCAGGGACATGTCTGCTGTCAGGGACAGCAGACATCGTCCCTCTGTCACTGCATCTCGAGACGCAGTGGCACTTTGAAGTCATGACGTATATATACGTCATGTGTCGGGAAGTACATCCCGGCCATGACGTATATATACGTCAAATGTCGGGAAGGGGTTAATACTTAGAAATGTGCTGTGTAAGTGAATTTACAGCAAATCATTCTAAGGGCCTGATTCACCACACCTGTGTTTCTAGGGGAACGCCCAGTGTTTACTTTAGGGATGCCCATCAGTGCCATCTCTCCCATTGGGCTTAATGGGCAGTTGCCCGGGGGACCAAGGTTTCTAGGGACCCACCCCAATGGGGAAGACGGCACTGCTCCAGGGAGCTGCTGAGTCGCGGTGGCGGGCAGCAGGTTCCGGGCAGCGGTGGCTTTAAGCTTGTAGCGCCGCAATTTTCTGGCCAGCGGGACGGGAAGGAAGTGCTGTTGAATTTGAAAAGACTGGCCGGATGCTGAATGGCTGAGAGAATACAGCCAATCACTGAATTCTCTCAGTCAATCAGCATCTGGCCAGTCTTTTCAAATTCAGCAGTGCTTCCTGCCCGCCGCCCAGCAAATAGCACTACAAGCTCCCAGCCACTGCTGCCCAGACGCCGCTGCCTGTGCGTAAGCGAGGTGAGGAGAGGGTACCCACTAAATTATTTTGCCATGGGGCCCTGGCAAATATTTAGACTGCCCTGATGCCCATAAAACGTTGGGCGTTCCCCTAATGCCGGGCATTACAATGCCGGGAGGTACAGGCAGATTTAAAATTTTTACTTTTACTGCTGGCAACAATTTTTGCGATAATCACATGCTTTGCGAATTTGCAATTAAATTTGCTTATTGCGGGAAGCCAATTTTTACCGCAAAAAGTGACAGTTGCTGTAAATTAACACGATTTGTAATTGAAATCAGCCTAAAGGTGCCCATACACTAGTAAGATTTATCTTCAGATCTGGGTGGTTGGAACAAAAACATGGTTATGGATGAGTGACAGTTTTCCAGCATTTCCAAGCAAATGGTCAACTGTCATTTGCTCTCATCTATAACCATGTTTTTGTTCCAACCAGACAGATCTGCAGATAAATCTGCGTGTGTATGGCCACCTTTAGACTATGAGAGAATCTGGCAACTAATCAGCCCATTCTTTAAAAAAAAAATTATGTTATTAAAAAAAAATAACACACATAGCATAAAGTAACGTAAAAGAGAAATGTACATATAAAACATGTTCAGACAAAGGATTTACAGAACAAAAATATCAAATATATGGTTAGACAGATGACACAAATTAGTTCCAAATCTACATAAATCATTAGGATAATCAGCGACCATATCATATCGAATGTAACGTTATGCGACCGAAAATCAACTGGCCCCACTAGTGAGTATCTGTGTTGTTCCATGTGATAAGTCTGACATTCGTACGCAGATATTCTTTCAATGAATGATGATAACATACTGTAGCCATATTGCAAAAATAAATAAAAAATTGACCTATCATCTACATCCATTAAGCATTCTACCTAGTCCATTTGGTATTGAAAAAACAAGAGGGGCAACATAAGAGATAAAGGTATATGATCACAATCAGATGTGTTCGGAAAGAAGAAGCTTCTTGCAAAGCATGATGTACCTACACAAAAGAAATGGTTTCATTACTGACTTCCAGAATCAGTAGGAGGTTTTGGCTGAAGATGACATGTAATTGTAATCAAGTGTCATCACATCCATTCAGATCATCCAGTTACCACCAGCCGGGAGTCTTCCAATCCTTTTAAGTCAGTTTCTTCAATTCTTCTGACTCCATGGAGGCTGTTCAGTTATTAGTGATACATGTGAGATGCTGGTCTTCAGACTGTATGCCTGTCACAGATGGAGGGCTAGGTAGGTTCGTGTGGTGTTAAGGAACTACTTGACGACCAGAAGTAGTAGGGTTGAAACGAGCTGGCTTTATTATAGAAGGTTTCATAAATAATAATCAGAACACTTTTCAAATACTGCTTTGAAATCGTGAAATAAGGAAAGTCCCAAATAAAGTCTTTGAGAGGTATCCTAGAAAGGAAATGGGCAATACGTCTTGCAAAAAGTCTCTGTAAAACCAGCGGTACTGAGGGAGACCCCGAGTTTTTGGAGAAGAGGGGTGTATGGCTGAATAGACGAGCTTATGGTGAAGGACTGGCTTGGATGAAGGAAACTGACTCCAGCTAAGGCACGGTAAAGAAGTGGGTGATGATCCAGGTAATTTATGGGAAAGACTGCAGTGTAGGAGATCTCGGGATATCCGAGCATGGAAGTCGGGTACGACCGACGGAGGCTGAGTGGTAACCGGAGACTGGGAACCGAGATCACGGACTGGAGACCAAGGAGGCAGCGAGGAGGTCAGGATACCGGAGACATAAGCAGGGCGGACTGAACTGCGGACCAGCAGAGGCCAGGAGTAAGCCAGAAGTATCCACCTGCACTAGGCAAGAAAGACCTTTGCACTGACACAGGTAAGCCAAGGCAGATCCCCTAAATACATAGTGGGCGGCTGCCATTGGCTAGACAGTGCAGGGAGGCAGGACACTTATTCTGGCAGCCAATCTGCTTTTGCCCAAAACCAAGATGGCGGCGCCAGCCTCTCGCCTCAGCCACAACTCCCCCAAGCCTCCCGGGACCTGCCCCCAGCATGCAACGCTCCCCAGCAGCCCGAGACCCGGAACTCTGATGGCACCCGGCATCCAGCCTCAGCACGGACAGGCGGCGGCGGGCTCGGAGAGGTGATTACCAGACCCGCCGTGACCCGCCGCGGTCGTCCGTGACAATCCCCCTGCAACTTAAAGCCACAAACCTATCTATTCCTCTGAATCCCATTGGGATGCACAGAGAATTCTGTATTGTTGCTCTACCACAATTCTCAGCAGTGTGCTTGATCATGCACATCGCATTTATTTGAATCACTCCGTATTAGTTGAGTAGCTTTCCTCATAACTTACTCAAACTTTACTTTTTTTAATTGTTACATAATATTGCTTATAATGAAAACTAAGCAACAACAAAAATGTTTCTGCAAATGCCTAGATAACTAATGTATTTCCCTTTCGCTTTTATATTGCTGTATTACATCTCATTGTTTCAGTGTGCTAATGACTTTACTGTCATGTGGTGATGTGACTACTGCCAGCAGCAAACCTATTGATATAATGCAGTGATGCTCTGCTGATCTAATGCAAAGTCAGAATGACCTTGAGGAATATGTGATAAGCGAAGCATTATTATCACATTATATAGCAGCTCTGCAAATGTAGAAATAATGAGGACAGGTGAGGATGAAGTCAGGACGAAGAAGCACTCTGTCTTAGGGTGAGAAACAGATTTATTTTATTCTTTTGGGCTGAAAACCTAAATGAGTTAGTTCAGATAGTCAGGTACAGTAAGTAAAGTTTAAAGGGACATTACATTTAGAGAGAGAGAGAGAGAGAGAGAGAGAGAGAGAGAGATTGAGAAATTACAACAAAACTCTTAATGACGCTATACATATAAAATAACAATAATCAGATGCAATAAAAGGCAGCACGACCATTCAAGTTCCTTAAAGGTAAGGGTAACCAATAATTAGTAAATGGTCCATAGTCGATGAAGCCAAATGGAAAAAGTCCAGAAGATTAATTGATAGCTTGTTAAAAAGTAATTTCACAAGTAGTTGAAATGCGGTAACCCAACGAATGCGATGAGAACAGATTACGTTACAATTAATATATTCAATTAACAAAAAAATATAAAAGTATTAGGAACAAAAGACTTTAGATGTCTAAAAGGTATTATGGCGTGGCTAGACTGTATTCACATACAATAATTTTGTGAAAAATAAAAGGAGTTTACATAAAAATACACCCAATAATGTGATGTACAAAAGTGGTAGAAAAAAAGTGAAGGGTGAGATGACTATTGTGAGGAAGAAATAGAAAAGTAAGAATCATTGTAATCCTTTGATAAGAGATCAATGCCATAACTTGATCAAATCAGTTAAGCAATTAAGTCCAAATAAACACTTTAAGAGAATATTTGGCTACTTGTGTATTATCACGGCGCCCATACCCGCGGATCGCATGCCATATCGTATACCAAATCGTATGCAAATCGTATACCATTTGCATACAATTTGCATACGATTCAATCTGCAATGCGATTTAGCACACCACCACTATCCACGTCAGCCCGAAGCACGGCAAGCGCAGCGAGGCTCCTGACCTGTTCATACCCCCACTATCCACGTCGGCGTGGAGTTGATTATATAAAGTGTGGCGAGCGCAGCGAGCCACCAAGCCTGAAGCGTGAGCGAAGCGAGCCCTGCGAGGGGACGCGTAAAACTAGGCCAAAGCGTGGCGAGCGCAGCGGATTACTTGATGTGTATTCTGCGTCCCCTCGCGGGGCTCACTGCGCTCGCCAAGCTTTGAGCTCGTTGTACACGTCCACACGCGGGGCACACCTTGGAACTCACTACCACCTGTTTGCTTTTCTCAGCTGTCCCCTTTGTCTGTCATGCGTTCTGTGCTACAATTTTGTAAATGTAACATTATTCAATGATTCATTGACCATATTAGCAATGACTCATTTAAACAAATGAAAAGATAATAGTTTTCAATACTGATTTAATATTCATATCGCAGGAGCCATGGGTTTTGCAGTGAAGTGTAGCTACTTAGGATATCAGGTGTATGGCTGTAGGCAGATGTTCCAGTAACACCTTTGAGTGGTTTTAATGGGCTTGGACTAATTATATCTGATTGCTTTGTACAGCTGTGGAATTAAATAACAGACAGTGAACATGCATACGAAGATTAAATTAAATGCCATGTATTATCCATTTTAATTAATACATTTTGAAGTTCATCGAGATGTGAGATAGAATGAGTGCGACATTATAATTAAAACGGTATTCTACAGTATATAGATCAGCATGTTTATAGTCATACTGCAAATACATATTGGGGGTTATTCTGATTCACTCGGAAAGGCACAATCCCTCTCTAATGGACACAACCATGTGCACTGCATGTGGGGCTGATGTAACATGTGCAGAGTGAGTTAGATTTGGGTGGGGTTTGTACTTCTAACTGATATCTATATTGCAGTATAAAAATAAAGGGCACTTGTGTATTATCTGGGCGCCCAAATGTACTACGTACGCAAACGTAGTGAAATCGCATCGCATTGCATGCCGTCGATCGGAGGTGTACCGCCGCCCCTCTCAGGGCTCGCTGAGCTTGCCACGCTTCGGGATGACATGGATAGTGGGGGGTGCCATATAATAATGCCATCAAATGATGTGGAAGACCCACGCCCATCTAAGGTTACTCTTAGGTAACCTTAGATGTGCATGGGCATTCAGAAGGAAGTGGGCAGGCAGTCCACGTCACTGGGCGGTTTTCATGGAAACGCCCATGAAACGCTGGGCATTCCCATGGGCCCCCGTCGCCCCATGCCCTTTGCCCGCAATGTTGGGTGCGTGCACCTGGCAAACTGTTCGCCGTGGCCGCACACACGCGGCAATGGCATAGCCGCAGAAATGATGCTGCGCATATGCCAAACATCGGTCCCCGTGCGAACATACGGTCTTTGCGAATGGAACAGAATAACCCCCATTATATGCTCTCGTTCTGGTGCAAGAAAACATTCGGCCCTTTGGTGGTACTTCCTGCTTAGTGTCCCACTAAATTTCTTTTTTTCTCCGTTGAATCTGTATTCATTCAAAGTGTAGCCATAGTTCACAATATGTAAATGAAATAAAAGCAGATGACAAGTCAACCTGCCCTGTATTAAATTACCATGATCATTTTGTTTTTAAATCTCTTTCCACACCAGGGGATTTCACAGAGTCACTTTTAACAAGTCAAATTTTAATTAAAAAAAAGGTCCTTTTTCTGCGTTATTGAAGTTCATCTGCTGTAGCTAAGAAACAGTCCTGTGGTGTCCTGGGCAAAGCAGGGCAGACACGTGATATACTAGATGATAAAAGACTTCTAAACCATTTATTAAACACTGTTTTCCAGCATTCGATGTTATAAAACCAGTTATACTGTTGTATAAATGAACAGTCAAGTGTAACATCTGTATGGATATTTACAGCTCCAGGTGCCATCTCATTGGCATATCTATAATGGGTGCCAGCGCACCCTGGGTCCAGGGGGGCCACACTCCTTGCACACCTCTACATCTCGAGATCAGCTGCAGATATCACTGGAAAAATGGCTGCAGTGTCCATTTCCCAGTGATTCATGCAATAAAGGTGTCCCTGGGAATGTTTTAAACCTGGGCATGAGTCTATTGCACCACCGGCTGTGCATCTCCTAAACCCTGGCACACCAAAGTAGCTACTTATAGAGTGCAAGTAAAATGATTTGTAGCTTTAATGGTCCCTTAAAAAAACGCAGCCGTGTATAACCATAGGGTCTGACTCAGCAGTGTATGTGGATCTCGTACCATAGCCTGTGCAAAATTGTACAATGGCCTCAGGAGGTGCTTAGCATAAAAGGTGCTCACTGACAGATTCTTTGAAGCGTTGCTATATCCATCGCTGCTTAGTATCATCCGTGTGCACATCAGACACCTGAGGCATGCTGGTAAAACCAGCCGACAGTGGACTTTCCTAGCGATGATGCGGGAGCGCGCATCATCGCTAGTCGGGCAGCACTCAGCCATACACACTAGGCGATTTTCAGCTGAAAATCGTCAAGTGTGTATGGGCCTTAACTCTGATGTTAAAATTCAATGTACAGTATGCCAATACTTCAGAAATACCCAACTGCATTGAAGCCTGTCAGATTTGACTGTCTGAAAAGTTGAATCAGCATGAACTCAAAAGTATTCAGGAATCCGCGGTCGTTTTCAAACCAAATACACGTGTAATCCCACGGAACGCTTCTGACTGTCATTGCATTGAATAGCGACGGTCAAATTGACACAGTTTTGGCCGTGATTCCAATTGGAAACTTTCCGTCAGTCGGAATCAAACATTGAATACCCCATAACCATGCAATACTGTATATATATATATATATATATATACATTTACTGTAAGTACCCCCAGTAAAAGAAAAAATCTTCATACAGTTACAGTACATAACCAGATAGCACGGTGGGGTAGATTTATTAAGCTTGGTGAAGCGATAAAGTGTCTGGTTTTTATCACCAGCCAATCAGCTCCTACCTGTCATTTTTCAAACCAAGGCTGTAACTTCAGTTATGAGCTGATTGGCCGGTGATAAAAACCAGACACTTTATCACTTCACCGAGCTTAATAAATCTGCCCCTGAAAAACTTAACTCTGTGTTAAAACAGAGAGAGTCTGCTTTCCCTGATACGTTAGAACATGGGTTTCAAACTGTGGCCCTCCAGATGTTGTGAAACTACAAATCCCAGCATGCCTTGACACAGTTTTGCTATAAGGGAGTGTTAAAACTGTGTCAAGGCTTGCTGGGATTTATAGTTTCACAACATCTGGAGGGCCACAGTTTGAAGACCCATGCATTAGAATATACTCGCTTCTCTGTTCCAATATAAGCCTGGTATATTATACCAACAAGAGGTTAGCGGAAGAACTGTTCTCACTTTGGGGCAGATTCGTCTCCGTCCCCTATGATGGGGGTCTGCGCAAGTGCAATTATGCGCATGTAAAGACCTCCACAGCGAGCGATTTTGGCTAATTTTTCATTTCCCAGGGTGCTTGCTTCCTGAGCGACAGGCAGGGGACATTCCAACAGTCCTGCCCAGTGTTTCATGGGTGTGCCTACAAAATCGGTGGGTCATAGAAACCCTGGGCGGACCCGTCACAGCGCAGGCATGCCCCTACCTGTGTGAAGCATGCAGATCATGTCACATGATGTCAGCGCTTGCCCCCAATTCGGCCATCTCCGTGCAGCATAAAAGTCATTCCAGGCTTACTTTTAGCTGCGAAGAGAGGAAAAATCATTCGATGGTGAGCAACCATCAATGATTTTTCCTCTGCGGGTGCGTAAGCGTCCTTATCTGCTCCTATGGTAGTGCTGGGATTTGTGCCTACTACTGCAGCCCACCCAAGGGACCCATCATGCCCCAGTCTGACACTTGCCTAGGGGCAATGTAGTATTATATAAAACCTGGCTAATAGGTGATTAGAACAGAAGGTCTGGCAGTTCATAAATCATGGTAGAAGAGGAAGGATTTTGAAATTGAAACCACAAATACAGTAGCAAACCTTCAGGAATCTATTATTAGGGTAGGCAGTAATTGTTGGTATAACAGTTTTGGCAGCATGAGAGTCCGCTCATGTATACTAGATACTGACTGATAACAGTGAGATAATAGAGGTATTGCTTTTTTTATATATTCATTTATCTTCCAATTGTGGCAGGACCAATCACAGAGTAGGACCTGTCATAATACAAATTACACTTCCATTGTAATTATGAATAGAAAAACAATTATAAAGTACAACCTGTAATAGTCTGTAATCTACAGAGAAGTGGCGACCACTTTTCAAACCACAGTGCCACAATACCCAGACATTAAGGGCCCCTGGCACTTATTCTACACCTGTAAAAGTTATAAAGAAAAGGGCAGTACACAGACCCACATGTGGATGTGTTTTATTGTACAAAAAAACAAAAAACACTGTCAATTCTTTGTTCACCAATTTATTACTAACAATATTTAGGGATTTTGTCCTCTCCAATCCATGTAGCACCCTCACTAGAAAAAAAAAATAACACTGGTGCTACTGCTCCTCACTGAGCCCCGTTCAAATGAAGATGTGCTGATTGGTCAGCTTGTACATAGCCAACTTCCGTAGGGATTCCAGCCTTACTCTGACCATTTGAAGCTGGTTGCCATTATGACATGGAGAACCGATGATGTGTGCCCCTTGCTATAGTTACTCGGCTGGTTATTATTCATATGTTAAAACAATTATGGGTACTTGTGAGTTATCTGGGCGTCCGATTTTTTGATTGTATGCCTTAAGTTAAGGCATACAATCAGATGCGATGCGATGCGATATCGCATCGCATCGCATCGCATGCGACCATCGGATGCGATGACCCGATTTTTCCATAGGAATCAATGTTAAAATGGACTGAGTCCATTTTAACATGGAATTCAATGGGAAAAAGGGGTCCTTTTCATACCCCTACTATCCAAGTGGGCATGGAGTTGGATATAAACCTGTGGCGAGCGTAGCGAGCCACCGAGCCCGAAGCGTGGCGAGCGAAGCGAGCCCCGCGAGGGGACGGTATTCCGTGTCCCCTCGCGGGGCTCGCTACGCTCGCCACGCTTCGGGCTCGGTGGCTCGCTACGCTCGCCACAGGTTTATATCCAACTCCATGCCCACTTGGATAGTAGGGGTATGAAAAGGACCCCTTTTTCCCATTGAATTCCATGTTAAAATGGACTCAGTCCATTTTAACATTGATTCCTATGGAAAAATCTGGTCATCGCATCGCATCGCATCGCATCGCATCCGATGGTCGCATGCGATGCGATGCGATGTCCCGATCCGACCCGATTTAAAAATCGGACGCCCGGATAACTCACAAGTACCCAATTATGTCCTAAGTATCGTTCTCTTAGTAAAATATAATTTGAAATCACAAGAAATTGTTAAGGCAAAAAAAGTCATGACAATAATAATAATAACAACAATAATAATAGTAATAATTGTTCACATAGTATACATTTGGTGGCAATAGAAACTATTTATTATAAATCTTTCTGTCTAACACATTCTACTGTATATAGAAAGTAAGCCTTCCTGGATAACTATTTTGGCAGTCGTTAGACCCTCTGATCCTCCCCCTTCTGATGCGTAGCAGAGCAGAGGTGAATAGAAGATGTGGGCATGCGTCTCTTCCTGGGGTAGCCAACTCCAGTCCTCGAGTGCTACCAACAGTTCATGTTTTCCAGGTCTCCTCACAGAAAGTGAAGTAATTAGCTCCACCTGTGGATCTTTTAAAATGTGTTAGTGAGTAATGAGTGCACCTGTGCAGCAGCTAGGTTGTCTGGAAAATTTGAACTATTGGTAGCTCTCGAGGACTGGAGTTGGCTACCACTGGTCTATTCACTGGGAGAGAGGTACAGGAGCCATGGCCAGCAGCTCATTAATATGGCATCTGCCTTGCAGACAGGGGCGGGCTGGGCCGGGGGGCAGGGTGCCATGTGCCCCCCAGGCCGCCTTGTCAATCAGTACCGAGGGCCGCCTGGTGGTCCAGTGAGTATTGGCCACGTTCCCCGGGTCATTAGCTCTGTCCGGGCTTTAAGAAAATGGCTACCGGCCTCCTGCATTGGGGACATGTCTAGAGAGTGCAGGAGGCCACTAGGGGGCGGAGCTGTGGGCAGGACGAGAGGCCAGAGCACCGGCAGCAACAAGCAGCCTGCCTGTGCCGAACATCACACGGCACCCTACTTCCGGCGGCTGGCCTATGCGTCCACCTCCCCCCTGCTAGTGCTGCAGGAGAAGCCTGTGGTGTCCGCCCAGCGGCAGTGAAGATCCCAGCCTCACTGCCTCAGGTAAGAGCATCTGTACAGGGGAAGAACAGGACTGAGGAGAAGCCTGTGATGTCCTGACTCTTCAGTCCTGTAATGCAGGGGGAGTAGCTTGTGGTGTCCTGATATTATGCAGGTGGAGTAGCCTGTGGCGTTGTTTATTATGCAGGGGGAGCAGTCTGTGATGTCATTATTATGCAGGGGGAGCAGTCTGTGGTGTCATTATTATGCAGGGGGAGCAGTCTGTGGTGTCATTATTATGCAGAGGGAGCAGTCTGTGGTGTCATTATTATGCAGGGGGAGCAGTCTGTGGTGTCCAGTTATGCAGGGGGAGCAGCCTTTGGTGTCGTGTTATTATGCAGGGAGAGCAGCCTGTGGTGTGTCGTGTTATTATGCAGGGGGAGCAGCCTGTGGTGTCGTTTTATTATGCAGGGGGAGCAGCCTGTAGTGTCCTGTTATTATGCAGGGGGAGCAGCCTGTGGTGTCCTATTTTTTTTATACAGGGGGAGCAGCATGTGGTGTCCTAGTTTATTATTGCAGTAGAGGAGCAGCCTGCGGGGCCCTGCTACTGTTGTGGGATTGGCGTTCAAAATCCCGACCGCCGAAATCCCGACAAGGGGCGGGATGTGGATTTTCCTTCCCCCCCCCCCCCTGCGGGCTTGCTGTGCTCGCCACGCAGCGGGCCCGGTGCCTCGCTACGCTTGGCACACTAATTTATTCTCCCTCTGTGGGTGACGTGGACACCCACGGAGGGAGGAAGTGTCGGGATTTCGGCGGTCGGGATTCAAGCGTCAGGATTTTGAACGCCGGGATTTCAACTGCATCCCGTTGTTGTTATTACACAGGGAGAGCAGGGGGTTTACTCAGCCAAACGCTGTTACTCATGGGCCAGTGCTCTGGACTCATACCTCCCAACTTGTGTCCGGTTGAAATAGGGGGCGGGGCGTATGCAAATGAGGGCGCGGCTTATGCTAATTAGCCGCAACCTCATTTTCATACGAGAATAGACGCTGTGCGCATGCGCACAGCGTCTATTCTACTAGATTGGGGGGTCTCCCAACTGCCACCCCCCGCAGCGGGACAATGCCTGCCGCGGGTGGGACGTCGGGACAGGACCCGAAAATCGGGACTGTCCCGACGGAATCGTGACAGTTGGGAGGTATGTGGACTTGCCCCCCAGGCCTAAAGTTGCCAGCCAGCCCCTGCTTGCAGAAGTGCCACAATCATAGGCCACGCCCCTCTACCACAAGGCCACCCCCCCACAATTGCCGACATTTGTCTCTCCTCAAGGGTCTGAAAAGTTGAGCTGTATGGTTTAGGGAATACACTTAGGTGTATGTGTGCGTACTTTCAGCTACTGTATAAAGTCTTTCTGAATGAAGCTATTTAACATGCAGAAAGGAAGAAGTTAAGGGAACGTGATGATCCCACGTCTTTCCCCTTGAGGTAATTTCATCTCACTCCATATCCTTCTGCTGGCAAAAGCAGTATTTGCTTTACACTCGGCTTTTGTTCTTGGCCCGGATCTTTATTAATATAGTAGAAATGATGTTTTGTTTAGCTAAGGAGTGTCAGCAGACCCAGAGCTGCATATAACCAACTATAATTGGCTGACAGCATTGATAGTGATTGAATTTTTATTCATTTTAAATGTTACATGTCCTAGGATAATATTAGTGTATCCAGCTCCATGGTAGCGGGACAGACACCTCTGTGTATTCTTTTGGCCAATGATGGTAACATAATTACATCACTAGAAAACGGCAGAGCAATTGAAGTTTCCGAGAATCAATGGGCAATCATTCTACCTATGTGATGCCATAAACCTAATTCTAAGTAATAAAACTATATTATATGTTGTCTATAAAAATGCAAAGTAATCCATTTATAAATCAGTGGCATGGCTGGGTCTGATACCGAAGTCTACTATCACTATGCTGTTATATCCTTCTGAATGCACTGTCCCAGCTGGAGTAATACAGATTGGTCCTCATACACCTGGCATGAATACCATAGAAACATAGAAACAAAGAATTTGACGGCAGATAAGAACCATTTGGCCCATCTAGTCTGCCCATTTTTTTACCCTTTAGGTAATCTCAACCCTTTTTAATCCTTATTTCTTTGTAAGGATATTCATATGTCTATCCCAAGCATGTTTAAATTGTTCTACTGTCTTAGCCTCTACCACCTCTGATGGGAGGCTATTCCTCTTATCCACTACCCTTTCTGTGAAGTAATTTTTTCTAACGTTTCCCCTGAACCTACCTCCCTCCAGTTTCAGTGCATGTCCTCGTGTTCTATTACTTCTTTTCGTTTGAAGAAAATTTCCCTCCTGTTCTATGTTAAAACCCTTGATACAGATGGAGCGGGGCTCAGCATTGCAGGGGATGGCGATGGCGACGGCAGCCGCCATCCCCCACCACCAGCCATCTGTACAGCGAAAGGGGACGCGTGCGCACGAGATGCGTGCGCGTCCCCTTCCGACGGCGCTTCCCCCGGGTCACCGCCGGCTTGTCGGCGGTAACCCGGGGTCCCCACAGCCTCCCCGCACCCCCCCCTAAACCTGTCCGTCTCCCTGAAGTGGAGACGGACAGGGTTCCCATCGCACCGCCGACGGAAACTGCACGCGCGTCTCAGTCAGATGGCGAGCCGGGCTGCTGGCGGATCGCCAGCGGTGAGGTTCTGGCGATTCGTCAGCAAAGAAGAGCCCGGCCCCATCTGTATATTTGAAGATTTCTATCATATCCCCCCTTTCCCTTCTCTGCTCCAAACTATACATGTTCAGATCTTTTAGTCTATCCAGGTAAGTTTTGTGATGTAGGCCATGCACCATTTTAGTTGCCCTTCTTTGTACACTCTCTAATGTATTTATATCCTTCTGAAGATATGGCCTCCAGAACTGGACACAGTATTCCAGTATTCCAAAATGTTTTTCTTCTGCCATCTTAATTATTAATTGCAGTCACCTGTGTTAAGTGATGATAATGGTGTTTCAGCACAGGTAAAGGCAATCCTAAATTAAGAAAGACGTCCAGTAGCATTTTGTACCTAATGGAATGGGTCATGTTGGAGGGTGTGGTATTCATGCCAAACTATGGCCCTCTAGCTGTTGTGAAACTACTAGTCCCATCATGCCTTGCCACAGTTTTACTATTAGGGAATGCTAAAACTATGGCAAGGCATGCTGGGATGTGTAGTTTGACAACAGCTGGAGGACCATAGCTTGGCCGTGCCTGGGATACGCTGTATGGCACAAGATGCCTGGAATAACTTATGTTCTCCGGGAGTTGCAGTGCACTGTTTAAATTGAGTGTATCACATCGCAAACACAGTATAATGCCGTATAGAAGATGCCAGGCACAGGTATTAGTTTTACACACGTACACAGTCATGAATTAGGCACAGCGGTATTCTCCGTGAGAAAAACCCATAGTTGCTGCATCATAGCACTTTCTATGTGGACTCAGACTCCTTTGCACGTACTGTAGATGTACTAGTACATCACATCCACATTGACCCGTGCAATGTACTCTAGCTTTGTCACTTCTCATGTTGTGAATAAGACATACATATTAAAAAAAGGGCACTTGGCGTGGCCGAGATGCCCAGGATGGGGTGCACTGAGGGGGTCTGATTGGGTCAAAGGACAACCTTTGACCCAATCAATGGCCACAAATAATGGTAAAAAGAGATGATATTTACACTGCTTCATCAATATGCCCCTAAATGTATTGAGCTACAGTATCTTTATAGAACTACTTCTGTATCTACTTAGGGAAATGTCCTGTTTGTACCATTTATTTTTGGGCAGCAGCAAAGGTCGCATTTCTCTTGCTCTGAAGCCATAAGGCAATTATCTGTCTATTTTTCTTATGGTTACAGTATATAGGATAGACAATTTCTGGGTCTTCTTGGTATCTATGTTGACCTATGTTGACACAGACACCGTATAAGTGTACCGCTTCCTCTCGCATGGCTCGCTGCTCTCAGCACAATATTATATTCTCATTTTTTTCCCACCTGGACAGTAAAGTATCAAAAAAAACACCATGTTGACCAGAACCCGACCCCATCGAAAGCGTTCCCTCCGCCCCCCAGCCACAGATTGCATTTCAGCAATCGCATGTGGTTAAAAACCACATGCAATCGCTCCTGCGATTCGATAGATATTATGTGCAGCACATACTATCTATCGATGCAGCATTTGATGGTATGCATAAAATAATTTCATTTATGGAACAGATGTAGTCGAAATCGAATGATTGCCTGCAATAAAGTGTATGGGTAGCATAACTCTTTAGCAAATTGAACAAAATACTGTGATGGAAAACTCCTTTATTGTCCAGATTTCTGGCTTATTGCAGCCCTGAAAGTGTGTGCAGAGAGACCTCTTAGTTATAATCTACAGAATCAGTGAGTGAGTCGGGAAATTTGGTGCCTAAAACATCTGCACAGCCATAACTAATGTTCCAATTTGATATTTGATGTGTCAGTCACTGTTCCACTGTAATATCTTTATGCCGGCTAATACAGGTATATCTTTTTTTCTTTAGGAAGCGGAGCGACGGCAGTGGTTCAAGCAGCACTATGCAAACCCAGACAGGAGCTAGTGGCCATAAAAAGAATAAACTTAGAAAAGTGCCAGACCAGCATGGATGAGTTGCTTGTAAGTACAGCGTGTTATTTTTGGACTTGCTACCATTATCACAGAGAATACTGTATATCCACTTTGCCATCAGCAGGAAACACTGAAACTATTTCAAACAACATTAAAACTTGTATACTCTTGTGATGATAGGGATCTGTGATAAACCCTTTCTCAGCTTTTGCCTCAAAGGATTTTAATGATTTTAATTATACAGATCAGTGTCTGGGACTAATTAGACCTACATTTGTGTATGCTATAATTCATGTCGTACCATCTTTCATAGTATTCATGTGTTGTGAGTGCATTGTGATGTATTTGTCTTTGTATTGCAGTCTATTTGTATCCTCCTAGATCAGGCATGTCCAAACTATGGCCCTCCAGCTGTTGTGAAACTACACATCCCAGCATGCCTTGCCATAGTTTTAGCAATCCCTAATAGCACAACTGTGGCAAGGCATGATGGGACTTGTAGTTTCACAACAGCTGGAGGGCCATAGTTTGGACATGCCTGTCCTAGATAATGGAAATATGGGGCCCAATGTAGGGCTCGATTTTTGTCTGAAACTTGCGCATGCACTGTAATAGGATGCGAGAAATAGTTTGCGATTTATTCTTAATAATGGGAATATGCGCATTTTTTCGACATGATGCGGTTTTTAAGGAACAGGAATGTGCACTTTTTTGGGAAGAGTTCAAACAACAAAACAACCCAAGCATAACAAACCCCCCCCCCCCCCCCCCAGCATAACCAGCTCCGTGCTGGTTTCGTAAATTTGGGGGGACACCAATACTCTTATTTCCCCCTGTATTTCTAAACCCAGGACCAGCTCAAAGATCCTGGGGGCTGGTTATGCTGGGGGGGGGGGGAGGGGGGGATATTTTGTATCTCACTGATCTTTGCATGGTTCTGTCACGCTCGCCTTCCAGAAACAGGTCTATGTTTCTTGCTATTTTTGGTCATGTTAAGGGTGCGATTTTATTTTTTCAATGACAAAACATCTGGATGCGATTTATGCGTCTTATTACATGTCCCCCATGGTCTGTAGAGTGTAGGGCAAATCAATTCATGACATTTTACATATTTGAATATTGTGTGTGACTGAGTCTGTATATGGAACGCAAAGGAACTTGTATCGGGAAAAAGCTGTGGCTGCAGTGCTGACCATTTAGTGCAGGGGGGGGGGGATTACTGCAACGCACATATCAACTTATATCTGATCATATGTATAAGGTGTTTTTTAATTGACTCGTGCGCTCCAAGGATGCTGCTCTTTTTGTTGTAAAGAAGGGGTGGAGTGTCCCTAGGGGCACTTAAGAGCGCTGGAAGTACTGTACTTGGTGATATGGATCACAATTTACAATAATTAAAATGACAGGTGCGACTGCTGCCGCTTTTAAAAGAGGATGTGTGGCCTCTTCAAGATACTGGGAAAAATATATATGTGAAGTGACCTCGTCCCAAAATGGGACGCTGTCACTTTAAGAAGCGCAGTCTAGCCTGAATAATCCAACATTAAATGCAGATTATAGTAAAATACTTTGGTATATTTATTTAAAAAAGTAAACATGTAAATATATGAATGAAGTGCACTTCACCCTGACAATAGAGAATAAAAAACCACATACACAACAAAACAACATACAACATATAACATAAAATGCTGGCTGTTTTAAGTTTGAGGCAATTTTAGCAGGCTTGGAAATGATATGGCATAATGTTAGTTCCTTAATGGCATTTTGTAATCAATTTATAGTTACCAGTCCTTCGACAGTGATTACAGGTGGATGAGCCCCCTCATGCAGGTGAAATTCTGTGGGTGGCACGTTTTCCTCCTCCTTTACCAGTGATGTAACTGGATGAAATGCTGTCCACTGTGAGGTATACCTGGCTGGTGTTGCCTGAAAGGAATAGTGTCTGTTTGAGCTCAAAAACGCGTTTCTCCGCCTTGTGTGCTTATCGGCGGCTTCCTCAGTTTGAGCTGTCAAATGTACAGGTGGCGTTTTTTATAGTGTGCCGGTTCGCGCGTCTTGCGCCCCCGCACTTCCTGGTTTGTATTCCAAGCCTCGCTTTGGCTCTGCTGCTATTTAATAGAGACAGCGGCGGCCATTTTATTATATGTATTCCAAGCCTCGTTTGTGTCTACCAGGGGGCCGCGGCCATCTTTTTTGGTAAATAATTCTACATATCTAATATAAATGCAATTCCATCTACATATTTCTCAATAATTATGCAAATATATATATATACATACATAGTTCTTCCTTTTTTCTATATATATATTTTACATATACACATACACAATGTGATTGACTTAAAAAAATGAGCAAGTGGGAGAATATATGAGAAAGCGCTAGTATGGGCCCATATTATATGTATATTTTGTTATAAAGAAATCTCACCCTTGAGATTTAGAAGAGACTGAACATAATGGAGGGTATAACAAAAATGGTGCGCTTCCTTAGTGATTTGACTTTTAGGTGTGAAGAAAAAAGGAGGGAAAGGGAAATGAGGAATAGAATGCTGGACTAGGAAAGAAGGGAAAGAGAGGAGAATGAAGTGAAAAATAAATAAAATAAAATAAAAATATGGATGTTTGGTCTTTCTTTCCTTTTGTTATGTCTTTCTCCAATCCAGGGTATATGGTGCCATCTTAATGTATATTTTTACTGCATACCTCCCATCTGTCCTGATTACAGTGGGACAGTCTCGCTAATTGGACATTTTCCTGCTGTTCCATCCACGGGTCACAGTGTACTGCAGGTCGCAATGTCCTGCGGGTGGGGGGTTGTGGTCAGTTTGGGGGAGGAAATGACCACTGCTGCTCTGCTCAGCATTCTCCATGTGCCTCCAGCCTGCAGCCAGAGAATGAATGGCTGTCAGCACGCTGATAGGTGGATGTCTAGAGCATGGGTCTTCAAACTGCGGCCCTCCAGATGTTGTGAAACTACAAATCCCAGCATGCCTTGCCACCGTTTTGCTATAAGGGAGTGTTAAAACTGTGGCAAGGCATGCTGGGATTTGTAGTTTCACAACATCTGGAGGGCCACAGTTCGAAGACCCATGGTCTAGAGCTATCCACCAATCACAGTGCTGACAGCCAGTCACTTGTATGGAAGCATCTGCAGAGTTGGTGAAAGACCACAGGAAGAATTGAAATTCCCAAGATTGGGTGTGAATTGTCTCATTGCATTACTTTGCCCAGGAAATACAATGGTGTTAAAACTGCCCTGAGCACTGCTGCATCACAGCACAGGAGCTATGGATTAAATTCCACCGGGTGGTTCCATGTGATCCAGTTTCATACCATTATGTGCTTGTAGGCTAATTAGGTGTATGGTTAAATACTTCCAGTCCAGAACTGTGCAGTATGGTAGCACTATCTTTTGAAAGTGATATATTTGATATTATTGCCTGACATGTCACGTAATTAAGGATTTAGCTTTTGCTGTATGTAGTGTTCCGAGAGAACTTCTGCCACAATGGAAAAAAATCTGAACTTTTTGATGTCTATCAATTTTATTTGAATTTCAATAAAAATATGTCTTATCTGCAATAACGTTTAGAGTACTTAGCATCCCTTAGCTAAAAGTGGTTAAATTAGTAATAATGCACTTTATACTGTAGGTTTAAAAAGCCACGTCCCTTAGCCCTGATTCAATTACACAGCTGGAGACACCACAGGTGGTTGCAGAATGCAAAGGAAGTAATACTGGGGGAGATTCATTATTTATTATTCCCAATTCATTTCAGATAGGCATGTCTAGTCCTGTATGGTTGATTACAGGTCAACAAGTTTCTTTTCATTTATATCAGCTCATGGAAATGATTTTCTTGAAATAATATAGCCAAAGGGCAATGTATTAATGTGATGTAGGAGGTAATCAAATGAGAGATTAGCTGCTACAAAATTCCACCCACTAAGCATTTTATTTGTGTTAATCTGGTATTTCTGAGTTTGTCTCAGTGAACATTAGTGTTTAACAAGTAATACTTTATCTGCACGGAAATCAGTAACTATTAACTTGCCAGTTGGCTGTGCATCTACTTATCGCAACAGCAGGTGGCAATATAGAGCACTGCGTTATATTGAATTGTTTTGGCATCGTGATTTGTGGACTGTTTTGCTTATATGGGAGAAGATTTACAGGTAAATTTACTATGATTCCGGTTTCAGCCGAGTTTAAACTCAGCTGGTCACGAACGTACACTGTTGTATTTTGAATTCTACTATTTTTCTAAGCTTCCATGTTTGCTGGATTTGTTTTTTCCTATAGTGTACTTGCTGTATTCATATATGGCCACCAGAATTGCCAGCAGCCAAACACTACCGAACATCAGTCACTTCTGTGCAATGCTTCTTTGTGTAAAAGTTAAAGAACGGTTCTAATAGTAAAATAACAAATTGAGTGGGCTCCCCCCTCCTAAGTATAACCAGCCCCAGGCTATTTGGGCCAGTCTTTGGTCTAAAAATACAGGGGAAAAATTGTGTAGCGTTCCCTTGTATTTACAGAGCCATCTCTGGGTTCTGGAAACCTGTACTGTTTCCAAATATATGGGGGAAAATGGACATAGGTGTCCACCCGTATTTTAAAACAAGCACTGGGCCCCACTAGCTAAGGAAGTAATTCCACAGCCTGGAGACACGTTTATATTGGTCTCTGAGATTGTGGGGGTTGTGGGCTTCAAACCTAGCTCTTGGTTGTCCTGGAGGGGGGGACACAATATTATGGGGTACCGACTCCCCAGGGAACCCCAGCCAGAGCTGACTAGTTGGAGGATAGTTATGGCCGCAGGGACCCCATGCAGTATCCGCCATTAATGCAGTGAGTTTTAAACAGTTAATTCAGGTGCTATGTCCCGTTACCAAATACCATCTAGAGTGTAGAGTGTGAGAAGAAAATATGTACAAACTGATGGGGGTGAGTAATCGGAGGATGAGGACGACATCTTGCCTCTGTAGAGCCAGTTTGTGCAGGGAGAGATCATTGGCAGCTTGTTTTGTGGGGGCCCAAACCAAGCAATCATTTCAGCCGCAAGAGTGGCAGACCCTGTCGCTGAAATTATTGGTTTGTTAAACTGTGCATGTTTAATAAATACAATATAAAGGTGGGTGGGATTACCCAGACAACTCCATCTTGCACCTCTTTTCTTTGCATATTGTTCTTTTTAGCATTTTTTTGGCATAGCTTTTAAAACTGATATCCTGTCTGCCACTGCAGTGCCACTCCTAGACGTGCCATGTTTGTACCACCCACTTCTATCGCTTAGCTTAGTTATCCAGCTGTGTCCTTTTGGCCAAAACTGAATAAAAATAATATTGCGAGCTGTGAGGTGGTCAAAATATACTAGAAACGAGTGGGAAATTATTGATATTGAGGTTACTAATACTGTCAGGACAAAAACACCATCAAATTCTGTTTTGTCTTTACTGTTTTTATGATGTTTTTGAAAAAAAAAAATATCCAGAACCTAAACCAGCAAGGGTGGTTTTGACAAAACCAATACAGATCCAAAACACAAAGGAGATCCAGATCCAAAACAAAAGCACACAACCCGAAAAATGGCCCGGTGCTCACCCCTGCTGGAAAGTCCTGTCAAGTGCATTCATTCGTACTAGAGATGTGCGGCGGCCACTTTTTCGGGTTTTGGTTTTGGATCTGGATCTTTCTTCGTGTTTTGGATCTGGATTGGTTTTGGCAAAACCACCCTTGTGGGTTTTGGTTTTGGTTTTGGTTTTGGATCTCGATTTTTATGAAAAAAATGCTAAAAATGGCTAAAATAACAGAATTTGGGCCTGTTTTTGCCCCTAAAGTATTATTAACCTCAATAACATTAGTTTCCACTAATTTCTCGTCAATTTTGATCACTTCACAGCTTACAAAATTGTTTTCATTTACTGTAGTTGGGCCAAAAGGGTATACCGAGGTAGCTGGATGACTAAGCTAAGCGACAGCAGTCGGCATCACATACATGTGGACCTTACACTTCCAACCTGGCAGAGCAGCACTGCAGGGGCAGACAGGGTGGCAGTTTAATAAACTATCTAAAAAAAAGTGAAATGCTATAAACAGCAAATACAAAGAGGTATCGACCTTGTCATGACTGGTGGTAGCAGCTTCAGCACTCCCACTATTTCCTCCTCCATCATCCTCCAAAAATGTGTTTTTATTTTATTTATTACTTTTATTTCTTTTTCTTACTTTACACTGGACACAGCCTGTCACACTGGACACAGCCCCTTGGACACTGGACACTGCCCCTGGACACAGCCCCTGGACACTGCCCCTGGACACTGGACACAGCCTGTCACCCTGGACACAGCCCCTGGACAATGGACAAAGCCTCTGGACACAGCTCCTGTACACTGGACACAGCCGTCACACTGGACACAGCTCCTGTACACTGGACACAGCCGTCACACTGGACACAGCCCCTGGACAATGGACACAGCCGTCACACTGGACACAGCCTCTGGACACCGCCCCTGGACACAGCTCCTGTACACTGGACAATGGATATATGTCACGCTGGACACTGGATATATGCCGTCACACAATGGTTAGATGTCACACTGGCCACTGGATATATGTCGTCACACTGGACACAGGATATATGTCGTCACACTTGACACAGGATATATGTCGTCACACTGGACACTGGATATATGTCGTCACACTGGACAATGGATATATGTCACGCTGGACACAGGATATATGCCGTAACAGTGGACACAGGATATATGTCGTCACACTGGACACTGGATATATGTCGTCACACTGGACACTGGATATATGTTGTCACACTGGACAATGGATATATGTCACACTGGACACAGGATATATGCCGGCACACATTACATGTCACACTGGACACAGGATATATGTTGTTACTTGTGACACTGGACACAGGATATATTGTCGTCAAACTGGACACTGGATAGATGTCGTCACACTGGACTCAGGATATATGTCGTCACACTGGACACAGGATATGTCGTCAGGCGTCACACAGGACAGGACACAGGATATATGTCGTGAGTGACTCGTGACACTGGACAATGGATAAGATATAGGCCGTCACACTGGACACAGCCCCTTGTATTACTGCAGCCCCTGTACACAGTGTACTACTCAGCAGCACTGCAGCCCCTGCTTGTGAGCACTGCAGCACTGAGTTAGTTAAATCCCAAAAAACACAGGGTTCAGGGCTAAATAAATCACAACACAGGGCTTAGGGCTAAATAAATCACAACAGGGCACGGGCCACAGGACAGCCCCTGGACAGTGGACACTGCAGCCCCTGCGTAAGAGCACTGCAGCACCTAGTTAGTTAAATCACACTACAGGGCTCAGGCCTATAAACAGTCACTGACTCTCAAGTCTACAACACAGGGCAGTGAGGGCACAGGGCAGGTCACGGAGCACAGCACAGGGCAGTAAGGGCACAGGGCAGGGCACGGAGCACAGCACAGGGCAGTGAGGGCACAGGGCAGGTCACGGAGCACAGCACAGGGCAGTGAGGGCACAGGGCAGGTCACGGAGCACAGCACAGGGCAGTGAGGGCACAGGGCAGGTCACGGAGCACAGCACAGCACGGAGCACAGCACAGGGCAGTGAGGGCACAGGTCAGGTCACGGAGCACATGGCACAGAGCACAGCACGGAGCACACGGAGCTTCCCAACCACCCTCTTCCCTCTCCAAGATTGGAGTGAAGATGGCGGGGCGCGCGTGCGTCTTTTATAAGATCCCGCTCCCGCGAGAATCCGACAGCGCGATGATGACGTTCGGCCTCGTTATTGGTCCGGAATTCAGGCGGGAACTCCCGAGCCGGCTCGGATCTGGCCCGGATCCCCGATATTCGGATCTGTCGGATCTCGGGGATCCGGACCCGCTCATCTCTAATTCGTACATGTGTGTTCTATATTTTTCAATCATATTTCAGCAAACTCGGCCGTCTTCTTGCTTCGTAAATCACAGAGATGCATTTCATGGTCAAAAACACCATTTCGGATCATAGTAAATTTACCTCAGACTAGGACACAAATGATTTGTGTAAATTAGTATTTTAACAAGCTTCAGTCCTGCAACTTTCTTAGGTTCAGTGGCACAGATAAATATTAATAGCCAATTAATGACGCATGTTGTGTAGTGAATTATACAAGATGTTTAATCTTGGAAATTGCTCACAACTGATTGAATTTGGGAATGAGTTTAAGCACCTCAATAATCTGCTACAACCAATCCTGTCAGTAATCCCAATTCCTGTTCAGTACCAGATGACGGGGGAGTGTGTGAATGTTTATCCGATGTGCAAACATGTGTGACTAGATGTTTATACAAAAAAAAGACTGTTTTCTTACGCTCATAATATAAAATGTATAAACAAAGGTTCTACAGAGCAGTATGTAACAGACTAACATTCTGTTACCCGTAAAGCTGGTGAATCAGACATTAACTAACGCAAATCATCATCATCATCATGCTTACTTACTGAGCCAGTAAATTAATTACATTAAAATGTAAAAAAAAGTTCTAATCTAATATCGGCCCATTAGAAAAATGCATTTTGCTTGTAATCAATGATAAATCACTTTCATAGATACAGTAGTAACAGTTAAAATAACATATAGAGGTTGCAGTGAGATACATTATAAGACAAGGAAATCTAATCAATAAAGTATGTTATGTGATCTACACACAGGGTGATTTTTGTGCATTTTCTAAGCGATCTCACCAGATCGCTTAGAAAATGCCCCTACATTGCTCTGTGTGTAGTAGCTATGCGCGGCCCCGCGTGTCACTATTGCCAGGCGATTAATATCCACCATGCTGAATAAATCTAATTAATGGATGGTCAGGGCCAGTGTTTTCCCTGAAGAACACTGGTCCTGACAGATCGCTCAGCACACAGTGCTGACGCATCGCTGTGTAACGCTGTGTGCTGAGCCACCTTGCTGAGCGATCCGAGCAATCTCCATTGCTCAGATTGCTCAGCAGTGTATAGGCCCCGTTACTCTTATAAGTCGGGAAGTGCATACCTCCCACATGACCCTCTCCAGGAGGGACACAATGCTCTGTTCCTGGACTTCCTCTTAATATATTATTACCATCACCTGTGTTGAAAAATCTTCCTCATCAATGAACATGTTTTAAACAGGTGATGGCAATCCTAAATTAAGAGGGAAGCACAGGAACAGAACATTGTGTCCCTCCTGGAGAGGGTCACGTTGGGAGGTATGGAAGTGAGGTTAAGTTATATTTAAGACACCGTTTTATAGTGAAAAATAATTTAAAGAGGTATTCCTTCACCACATGGCTGGATTTTATTGGTTTGTATGAGGCCCTCCTGGGCTTTTCAACTATAGAGTTATATTATTGGGTCACGTTAGATATTACCCCTGGATATGACAGATCTTCTGTGTGTACAGTTGTATTCAGAGGAGAACCTTTTTTGTCGCATTTCTGTGCACCACAAATAAACCACAACTTTTGGAATTGGGACATCACTATGTGGCGCCTACTTGGCCATGTTTACAAAATGTATCTCTTGAATAATATATAGATGAACATAAGTCAGCCATACTTAAAAAGAACAGTGACATCATTGGACTCATCATAAGAAGCACTTGCTCTATTGGTCAGGGGGATTAACAAATGTCACTTCATTCACAAGTATTTTTACAATGTGTTCTAAAATTAAGCGCCACCCAACAGTTAATCACACAGTGCGAGAATAATAAGAGCACTTTCCTCCTAGGGATTTCAAATTTCTTTTTGTTTCTTTTTGTCCTTATCCTGAAAGAATTTTTGAGAAACAGAAAATAGTGCAATATTGTCTGTATCCAATGGTATTTTTATTCTGTCAAATTCACACTCACATGTGCCTTCGTTTTAAATGGGCATATCATTCCATCCATATGGAATTCAGACTCCTGGAATCTTTCCTGATCCCACTGCAAATAACTCCAAGATGCAAAAACAGATAGTGCAATAACGTTTTTTAAACAACACATATATTTATTCAAGAAATGCACTCACAATTTAAAAGAAGTTAAAAAGCATATCACCATAACATTATGGTATCCAGGGGAAGCCAGAGTTCCAAGGTAAAGTTCCAGAAGATGTAATGGAGGGGGCACTCGTTCAGTCCTGGTTACTGTCCGTGTGTTTCCCCGTCTGGTCTCACCAATAGGCGTTCTATTTTTTTTGGGCTAAAAGCACTACTGAGGATATGATATGTAACTGGCACTACTGGGGACATCTGTAACAGCACTACTTAGGACATAATACTGTATGTAACTGGCACTACTGAGGAAATCTGTAACAGCACTACTGAGGACATGATAAGTCCTCAGTAGTGCTGAGGATAAGTCCTCAGTAGTGCATGTAAGTGGCATTAAATATGTGCAAGAAAATGATTGCTTGGCATTTAAATTCAGTATCTGAAACTTTGTTTCATGTTTTGAAACCTTGTTTTATGCACAAATAAAATAAACTGTTATCAAAAATTCTTCTTCTTCCCGAGCATTTTGGATAAGGGATACTCAAACTGTATAATAGTAAAAAAAAAAATAATTTGAAGCAAACTTTTATGAAATGTAATAAATAATAAAAAAAAAAAAAAAAATATATATATATATATATACTAGGTGATTCATCGCGCCCTACGGGCGCTCTTCACACCGTCGTAAGGGGCTGCGCCCCCTTAATTTGTGAACGTTTGTATATGAGAAATATGGTTAGAATTGTATGAAAGATGCCCTGTATTGCAACTTAGGTGTCCGCGAATCGCGGGAGGGGGGTCGCGGAGGGTGCCGCGAATTGCAGGAGGGGGGGTCGCGGGGGGTGCCGCGAATTGCAGGAGGGGGGGTTGTGGGGGGGGGTGGATGCTGCGAATCGCGGGAGGGGAGGGATTGCAGAGAATTGCGGGAGGGGGGTCGCGGGGTGGGTTGCCGCAAATCGCGGGAGGGGGGTTACGGGGGCGGGGGTTGCGGCGAATCATGGTAGGGGGGGTCGCGGGGGGTGTGCCGTGAATCACGGGAGGGGGGGTCACGGGGTGGGGTGCCGAGAATCGCGGGGGGGTGTGTGTGTGCCGTGAATCGCGGGAGTGGGGGTTGAGGGGGGGGGGGGGTGTGACGCGAATCGCCACAAGAAAAAATCAACACAGAAAGGTCAACACATGTAAATGTTGACATAAGTGTGGCACTTCATTGGTGTCCATGTCGACACATGAGAATGAATATGAAAACATTCAAAAAATTAAAAAAAAAACTTCAAAAACTCATGTCAACCTTTTTCATTGTCGACCATAGCCATGTCAGTGTTTTCCATGTGCAATTTAATTCTGGAGCTGCCGCGAATCGCGGGGGGGGGGTGCCGCGAATTGCGGGAGGGGGGGTCGCGGGGGTGGGTGCCGCGAATCGCGGGAGGGGGGGTTACGGGGCGGGGGTTGCGGCGAATCATGGGAGGGGGGGTCGCGGGGGTGTGCCGTGAATCACGGGAGGGGGGGTCACGGGGTGGGGTGCCGAGAATCGCGGGGGAGGTGTGTGTGTGTGTGTGCCGTGAATCGCGGGAGTGGGGGTTGTGGGGGGGGGGGGGTGGGGGGGGTGTGACGCAAATCGCCACAAGAAAAAATCAACACAGAAAGGTCAACACATGTAAATGTTGACATAAGTGTGGCACTTCATTGGTGTCCATGTCGACACATGAGAATGAATATGAAAATATTCTAAAAATGACAAAAAAAACTTCAAAAACTCATGTCAACCTTTTTCATTGTCGACCATAGCCATGTCAGTGTTTTCCATGTGCAATTTAATTCTGGAGCTGCCGCGAATCACGGGGGGGTGCCGTGAATTGCGGGAGGGGGGGTCGCGGGGGTGGGTGCCGCGAATCGCGGGAGGGCGGGGTTCACAGGGGTTCCGGTGGGGGGTTGCCGCGAATTGCGGGAGGTGGGGGGTCACGGGGGGTGCCGCGAATCGCGGGAGGGGGGGTTGCGGGGGGGGTGTGACGCGAATCGCCACAAGAAAAAATCAACACAGAAAGGTCAACACATGTAAATGTTGACATAAGTGTGCCACTTCATTGGTGTCCATGTCGACACATGACAATGAATATGAAAAAATTAAAAAAATTAAAAATAAATCTTCAAAAACTCATGTCAACCTTTTTCATTGTCGACCATAGCCATGTCAGTGTTTTCCATGTGCAATTTAATTCTGGGGCTGCTGCGAATTGCGGGGGGGGGGTGCCGCGAATCGTGCAAGGGGGGGTCGCGGGGGGGGTTCTTTTTGCCGCGAATCGCGGGAGGGAGGTCGCGGGGGGGGGGTGTTTTTTCTGCGATTCGCGGGAGGGGGGGTCGCGGGGTGGTGGTTATGCCGCGAATTGCGGGAGGGGTTGCGGGGGGGGTTCTTTTTGCAGCGAATCGCGGGAGGGGGGGTCGCGGGGGTGTTTTTGCTGCGAATCGCGGTAGGGGGGGTAGCGGGGGAGCGGGTGTTTTTGCCGCGAATCGCGGGAGGGGGGGGGGGGCGCGCGGGGGGGGAGGTTTGCCGCAAATCGCGGGAGGGGGGCGCTCACCTGGTGGCTGTGGAGTAGTAGTGCTGGGCAACATGGGAAGGCAGTGGGTGTCTGGCACTGTCTGTGGGCTCACTGGGCTGGTTCTCTGTCACATACCTCCAGGAGGGACACAATGCTCTGTTTCTAGACTTCCCCTTAATGTATGATTGCCATCACCTGTTTTAAACAGGTTAATTTATCAGAAAGGTGTTCAGCACAGATGAAGGCAATCACACATTAAGAGGAAAGTCCAGGAACAGAGCGTTATAGACACAGACACCCACTTTGAGTGACAGATGTAGCCAAATATATAGGAGATATATATATATATATATATATATATATAATATATATCTTTTTTTTTTCATTTTCTAAACTAATTTAGACTAACTAAAAATGTTCTTAATTTGAATTAAAGCAATCTAATTTTTAATTTCATGACTGTTTCATTTACTTGTGAGGCAAGACCATAAGTACGTGTGTATTTAGATCTCTTTGCAGTGAGAATTTCCAACCTCTGCAGTTTAATATGATGGGAAATAAGAACTTGAGCGCCTGCCAAGAGACGTCCCTTGTTCTGTCACAGCATTGATTGGGCTGCCAAAACAAACACTGGATGTAGACACATAGTGGACCTTGATTTGGAGACTCATTTGAAGGACCATAATAAAACCTTGAACGGCATCCAAAATCTTGGATTCATGTGTGCGATAAATACCACAGTGGCAACCGGCTTTAGAACTGGAAGAGATTTCAGGTCATAATCAGTAGTTCATTTATATTAAGCATTAATATAGAAGATAGGACAGATTACAATCAGCATCCTTTTACTTTATCTGCTGCACTTCTGTATGATATTGTGGACCATCCTTAGGCAATATGCGGTAATATTTCCCAGCATGCTATTGTTATTGTTATACTCTACCGGCATTTGAAATACCCCCCCAAACTACACACACATACCGCACGCTTCTAAGTGTGCAACAATTTGTTCAGAGGTACGAATGCCTATGTGACAAACCAGTGGCGTAAGTTCGTTCCAGTTGCCCGGAGGCAAGATATATATTGGTGCCCCCCCCCCCCCCCCCTCAACACACACACATATACAATCAAACCTTATATAGAATATATATTTCTGTTCAGATAGATAGATAGATAGAGAACACATATATATTTCAGAACTCATCCACAGAATCAATATTGTTGGCTTTTAAATAACTGATTTAAACTTCCAGGGGGAGGAAAGGTGCCCCCTTGGGAGCAGGAGCCCGGCAGCAGACGACTCTATTGCCTCCCAGAGTTCTGCCTCTGGTGACAACTGTAAAGACGTTACTTCACTCTTCTGCCTTGCCCCATCTATAATCTATCCATTTATTTATTATTATTTATTTATTAACAGTGGTGTCTGGATATATTGACCAACATTGGGGGTTATTCTGCCCTGATCACACAGCTGCGATATCGCAGGGTGGGCGATTATCGATAGACTGAGAATGTCTACGGACCATAGAACGCATGCAGGAGGCCATCCTGCGATAAAATCCTGATACTTTTCTGATCGCTGCCCATGTGAAAGTTGATTTATAGGAAGCCGGGGTTTGGGATGGTAAGCAGACATTTTCTAGGAGTGACAGGGAAAATGAAAGCTTGCCCAGGCGTTCAAGGTGAATTCGTGTGACGTCCGCTTCGGACCAGATCCGACTGCTTCTATCTATCATGGGCTATGCACAGACCGCATACACTGGGGAAATGATTTGATGGTGAGTTGCGAATGAATTTGCATCTTATTGAGTGCTAATCAATTTCATATTATGCCACAGAAGTGCTTCTTACCTACATGGTCGTTGCTACGGATTTCATGCAAGATGCATGCACTTTCTCAGTCTGTGGTAGTTGTGCTGCACGGTGTTCTGCGCGGGTGGCAGTGGCTCCTCCGCGCTCGATGTCCAGCCAGGCCGGGGCAAAGATGGCCTGAGCTGGGCAGGCCTGCCAGGCCTGCTGGAGCTGGCCCCCAGCTGGGCAAAGTGACATTAGACCCAGTTGAAAACCAAATAATAAATGACAGTCTCCTTTTGACTGTCTGATTGTCCCTTTTAAACTGCTGCTGGCTGCCTTGCTCCCTGCAGCCTGGGGCTGGGCGAGTCGGCTGGGGCCTGGACACCACCCAGGTGCGGTGCAGGCAGCAGGAGATCTGATGAGTGTGTCAATAGGTGTGCGTGCGCACCCCTCCCTGAACCGGCACCACTGACCTGTCATAATCCGCGGCGCACCTGCGGCGTCAAATCACGCAGCGCTGCTGGAGCAGGAGGGGCGGGTCACATCATGATCCACACTGTCCCTCCTCCTCCCAGCGCATGCCGCGGTATTAAAGTATGTGTGAATCACCGACAGTGCTGGGGGGAGTGTCAGTGTCAATTGGCTTGCTGGCAGGGCTGCGGGCGGGAGAGCCGGCTGTGTGGGCTGCGGGCGGGCGTAAGCTGCTCTCATCGGGTCTGCGAGGACGTGCTGCAATCGTGTGGGGGGATGTCATTAGGAGGTGCCTGTGCACCCCTGGCACCCCCCGTGCGCACGCCTATGTGTCTGGGTGGCATATACCTGATCTCATGGCTCTGCAAATTAGTAGCTGAGTAACCCAGTCTGGAAGCTCTGTGAAACCTCACATCAGCTGAAATTATACTGTATGTATACTTCTATAGCGGTATATTTTTGTTGTAGCCTGTATTCACCTAAAGATGCCCCAATTCTCACTAGAGCCTCCTGGCAGATGGAGCACAATTTTCCACATACACAGTCAGCCTCAACTTTGCACACTAATCCATGTGCTTACCTATATAAACAACTACAGCCATGCAATGACATACCCTCCAACTGTACCGATTTAGCCGGTACAGTACCGTTTTTTAACGGTCTGTACCGGCTAAAAGAATGTGTACCGATTGTACCGGTTTTCAGGGTCAGATGGCTCCTCTTTGGCTTGACGGGCGTTTATGACCGAATGAAGCCTGGCGGTACATAGAAGATGTATTTGTGCCCATTAGAAACCAGTTGTTCGCCCGTTCCCAGGGGTGCATTGCGGGCTGCACTGTGTGCGTCGCGTCATGACGTCACACAGCAGCCGTGGACCCTCGCACTCGGGCTGTCAGCAAATATAAATGTAAAGCCTCCTGGAGATGCCGGCGCATGCGCTTGGCGCAGCATCTCCTGGGAGGTGAGGGGAGCGCTCAGCGGCCGGACAGTCAGAACACAGAGCCAAGTCCTTGCACAATGAATCCGGCAGCTTGGAGAAGCAGAAGACCCTGGCCAGAAGCACAGCGTGCAACCTCCTATCTGTGCCAGGTAGGAGCAGGTGGCGGCCAGTGGGATCATATAGAGACACAGTCTCTATTTGATGCCTGGGATCTTTTGCTGCTGGGGAGAAGGCACCCCCCTGCCGCCACACATATGCTGAGGGGGACACACAACTGCTGCCAATACAGTGCTCTGTCCTACCCCCTGTTATAGGCCTGCCACCAGGGACTAAGTAAAAACCGGACCCGGATAAGACACCGGAACGCCGGACCAGACATCAAACTCTGCATTCCGGAGCTTATAGTGTCTGGTCCGGATTGCTCACACCAGGGACATGGGGAAGGGGAGATTACAGCCTCCCCGTATGGTCTGGACCGTTCCAGTTTTTATTACACCCCCGGACTATGCGGTGAGGCTGTATTCTCCCCCCTCTCCTCTCCCAGGTGACAGGTGCGAGAGCAGCCTCATCAGATGGAGCACCCCCGGACAGGACACCCCCGGACCGGATATTACAAGCTCCGGAAAGCAGAGTTTGATGTCCAGTCCGGCATTCCGGTGTCTTATCCGATTCCGGATTTTACCCATACCCCTGCCACCAGCACAGCACCATTTCTCCCCCATTCCCCAATCACCGTTTTATGAGACTGAAACATTGGAGGGTATGCACTACTAAGCCACCATGTCACATGAGCTGCAGACGTTTGTCTGCAGCTCTTGTGACATGGTGGCTTAGTAGTGGGCTGCTGGCATATTAAATCAGTGTATTTAATACATTATTTAAAAAATAAGTGTATTAAATATATTGATTTAATATGCCAGCAGCCCATCAGCTTCATCAGGTGCTCGGCCAGGGGCAGGGTCATTGCCATATGCCCCCCCCCCCCCCCCCCCCCCCCCAGGCCACTATGTTATTTCACACTGTCTCGGGCCACAAGAATAATGTGGGGAAACTGCCCATTACACATTCAGAAAGGGGGTGTGACCACGCCCACTTTACCCATGGCCACGCCCCCTTCCTCAATTGTGTACCGATTTCTGCCTCTCAAATGTTGGAAGGTATGCAATGATAAGGGTGTGATACCATACAAGGGGGCACCTGTATGGGCAGTACAGATGGTGTAATGGTTAGCATTACTGACTTACAGCACTGAGGTCATGGGTTCGATTCCCACCATGTCTCTAACTGTGCGGAGTTTGTATATTCTCCTCTTATTTGGGTGGGTTTCCTCCCACAATCTAAAAATATACTGGTAGGCTAATTGGCTTCCAACAAAATGAATCCTAGAATGTCTGTGTGTATGTGGTAGGGAATATAGATCAGTGGTCAGGGAACTCGGTCCTCATTACCCCATACAGTGCATGTTTTGCTGGTAACCCAGCAGGTGCACAGGTGTACTAATTACTCACAGACACATTTTATAAGGTCCGCAGGTGGAGTTAATTATTTCACTTGTGATTCTGTGAGGAGATCTGCAAAACATGCACTGCGTGGGGTAATGAGGACCGAGTTCCCAGACCACTGATATAGATTGTAGGGGCTGATGTGAATGTTCAAATATTCTCTGTAAAGCGCTTTGGAATATGTTTGCGCTATATAAGAAACTTATAATAATAATAATAAATAAATAAATATATAAATGTACTGCTGTCCTTCATTGTGCAGCTTTAGATAAGATTCCCTTTATGTTTGAAGATTTGCAGTGTCCCTTGAATAGTGAGCAGTAGAACTCTAAAATTGTTCATATGACCAGTATGGAGTTGGTACTTTAAATCAGTGGTTCTTAACCTCAGTCCTTAAGTACACCCAACAGTTCATGTTTTCCAGGTTACTCGGTAGGTGCACAGGTGCACTCATTACTCACTGACACATTTTAAAAGATCCATAAGTGAAGCAAATTATTCCAACTACGATTCTGTGTGGAGACCTGGAAAATATGAACCTTTGGAGGTACTTGAGGTTGAGAACCACTGCTTTAAATAACGATAATAATCCTCCTATTGGTGGGGATAACATGCATGTGCACTGCACAGGTAGGTATTAGAGCTTGGGTGTCTTAGTGATGACTACCCGTCCATTTACTCTGTTGTTCACCACACATGACTAATCTGATCAATATGTTACTTTTCAGAAAGAAATACAAGCCATGAGCCAGTGCAGTCACCCCAATGTTGTAACGTATTATACCTCATTTGTGGTGAAGGAGGAGCTGTGGCTGGTTATGAAATTACTGAGTGGAGGTAATGTCAACATCATTTGTGTTACCAGTTATATGTCACATACAATTTACAGTAACAACTTATTTTCATTGCAAAATTTATATTTTTCTGTTGGCAACTTCATCGATCCCTGTATGCATGGGAATGTTTTCTAATGTCTTATGAATTACAATAGCCTCTGTTTTAGTCTTTGTATTCCCCTGTTCTGTCTACATGCTTATCTATTCTGCAGAATTTCATAATCCAGGAAGCGTTTTATTTCTTTAGACCTATTAATCAAATGCAGGATATTATGGCATTTACAATAATATATTGGTTTGTTTAAAGGAGGCTAAATCTTTTTTTTTCTTTAAGAATAATGTTGGTCAGTGGTTAATAAGGTGGTTTGAATCTATTTTGCTTTCATGATTCTGTTTTGTTATGGTTGGGAAAAAGATCACTTATGCTACCAGCTTCTGCATCACTATGGGGGTTAATCTAGTTCACTCCTTCTGGCAAATTCCTTCTCAGATGGACAAAACAGTGGCGTAGCTATAGCTCCGCAGCCCCCGCGGTGGCGGGGAGGAGCAGAGAACATGTGGGCGCCGGGGATCTGCAGGGCTATAGTTACCACTTACCCGCTGCTGTCTGGTGCCCTGCCGTCACGTTCCATATCTCCCGGGCCGGCTCCAGCTGCTATAATGGAAATGGACTCTTAGAAAATGGCTGCCCCCATACTGCAGACAGTTTTTCTGTCTGCAGTATGGGGGCAGCCATTTTCTAGGAGTCCGTTTTCATTATAGCAGCAGGAGCCGGCGCCGGGAGAGACGGGACCGTGACGGCCAGATGTGGCCGGGCAGGTACGGCGAGGGGAGGAGGGGGGGGCGAAAAATATGCGGCGGGGGGGGGGGGGGGGGCGACAATTAGGTAGTTACGCCACTGGGACAAAACCATGTGAACTGCAGGGGGGAAGATGTAAAATGTGCAGAGAGAATTAGATTTGGGTGAGTTATTTTGTTTCTGTGCAGGGCAGAGGCGTAGCGAGGGTGGCTCTGGCGGAGCACCAGCTCCGGGCGCCGGAAGATCAAATGGCGCCGGAGCCGTGCCTGCATCGCGTCCCAGCCCTGCAACGCCGGCCGTTCCCGCCTCCCCGCTCACCACTGTGTCGGCCGGGTGACAAGCAGGGCACCGCCAGCCCTACCTGCTCTGCCGCCCGCTCAGCATTTACCGCTGTGCCGGGACCCGGGTGACATGCAGGGCGCCACCAGCCCTGCACTTCCCTGTACCGCGAGTCAGTGAAGAAACCGCTGAGTTCCGTGGAAGACCTCACCCCGGCGTCTGCAGCAGAAGGACAGCCCTGGACAAAGTGCGCAGCCTGGAGCGGTGCTTGGCATCCCGGGCAGCGCTGAAGATCACAGCAGCTGTAGATCGAAGGGGGCAGATGCGCCACGACAGAGGGTAAGACTCCACATGCCCTTCTGCTGCACCACTCTGCCCTTGTAACCCCTTCCGCTGCAATACTCTGACACTTCAGGACACATTATATGGGCTGGGCTCCCCTCTTTATCCTCCTTGCCCCGCTGTCAGTTTAATAAAAGAACTCGGAGTTGGCAAACATAGGGGTTGGGCTCCCCTTCTTCTGCTGGCCTGTAATTAGGTGAATATGAGTGTATACCTGTCTGCCCTGCTGCTGCCAAGGGGGAAATGGGGGTAACAACCACAACCATAATGGGGTTATTACAGCAGTGATACCCCCACAAGTCTGTAAAAGGAGTATCTACTATGGGGGTATTACACATATAACCCTCTGGGCAAGGAGCATATGATCCCCAATGGCAACGAGCATGAATTTCCCATGGCAACGAGCATGAAACCCCTGCCATCGAGCATGTAACTCCTGGCAACAAGCATTTAGGTAAGCCACATTTGTGTGGCATAATATATAATAGGCATTACAGTGTGTGGCATAATGTGTAATGGGCATGATGGTGTGTGGTATAATATGTAATAAGCATTACGGTGTGGCATAAGGTGTAATTGGCATTAGAGTGTGTGGTATTGTGTGGTATTATATGTAATGTGCATAATGGTGTGTGGTATTATATATAATGGACATTACAGTGTGTGGCATAATGTGTAATGGGCATTACGGTGTTTGGTATAACATGTATTGGGCATTACGGCGTTTGGTATAACATGTAATGGGCATTACGGCGTGTGGTGTAATGTTAGGCCACACCCCCTTTTCACTGCGCAGGAGCCTCACCTACTACAAATTGGGGGGGGGGGGGGGCACAACATGCTGGTGCAGGGTAAATACTGACTGCTTTATTTTTACACTGCAATAAAGATCTCACTGAAGTAAAACCCCACCCAAATCTAATTCTCTCTGTACAAGTTACATCTGCCCCACCTGCAGTGCACATGGTTTTGTCCATCTAAGAAGGTATTTGCCTCTAAGAGTGAACCAGAATAAGGCCCATGAGTTGTGGGTAGCAAACACAAGTGGAATCCACTAGTAAAATCATATACTGTAGACCTTATATGACTCACATGCAGTATTCCAAACAACACTGTTCACATTCTGGGCCTAATTCCGGTTCAGAATTCAGGCTGTTCACTGATGTTAAGGTCTGCATAAGTGTGTGGGCGAAAATACGCCCGGGGGGGGGGGGGGCAAAAATATGCTGTTTAGCATATTAGCATATATTCAGGCCCTCTTTTCGGGAGCCTGTTCATTTGGTATCCGGTCAATTGGTCACAGCGTCTAGGTCAACAGTCAATTGCTCAACAGCATATGTTTGACATTGACAAGGTCGACACAAACAAAAGGTCAATGTAGAAATGGTCGACACAAGAAAAGGTCAACATGATTTATTTATTTTTTTCAGTATTTTTAAAAACTTTTTCATACTTTACAATGCGCTGGTTCTGGTTGATAGATCTACAGTGTCTTGACAAACAGTCAATAAGTCAACCCCAAAAGGTCGACAAGCAATATGTCAACAAGGCCAAAAAAAGAATGACATGAAAAAGGTAGACACATGAAAAGGTCGACATGAGTTCTTTCTATTTTTGGACTTTTCATACTTCGTACCACTTTTTATACTACATCCACCTATAGTACAATTGAGAAGGTAAAGGGTGCTGTGCATAGCGAGGCACCAGGCCCGGAGCATGGCAAGCAAGGGTACACGTTACACTAATTGGGGGTCCATGTCGGCAGGCGTCAACAAAAAAGTGAAGACATCAAGTCGACCTTTTTATGTGTACCTTTGTAATGTCAATATTTTGACCATGTCGACCTTTTGATGTCGACCTGTTGACTTTCTATCTAGACACTATATATTAGTCCACACCCACTATCCACATGAACTCAGATTGGGAATGGTAAAGTCTTCGGGCGGGATGTACTAAAGGGAAAATGCGGTAAAGCGGGGGTTTTACCGCATTTTCCTATGTACCATTACCCGTCCGCCCCGTCTCCGCCTATAGAAGCCTATGGGCTTCTTTCGCCGCCGTCCGCGCGACCCCCCTCCCGTCCTCCATCGATCTCCTCCTCCCCCAGCAGGTGTCACAGCCGGGAGGACATCCGGCTGCAGGGGGGAGGAGGAGACGCAGGAGGACATTGACAGCCGCCGGGATGTGACAGAGACCCCCGCACACCACATAACAGGTATCGCGGGGGTCTCCGTCACCGCAACCCGATGCTAGCCGCATATGTTAGTACATATGCGGTAGCATCGCGGCGGCTGGCAGGCGAAGGGCGGCGATGTATATTAATACATCCCGGAAGAAAAATAAGTAATATTCCCTACCACCTAGAATATACAGTATAAGGCGCTTTAAGAGATGAGTTGATGATGCCGAGCTGCTCACACCTGGGGGTGGTAAAGCCCCTATAGATAGCAGTAGCTGGAATAGGAAAAAAGGTGTGTGGTGGAGCGCTATCTGGTTTAACTTAATTTAAACCAGATAGCGCTCCACCACACACCTTTTTTCCTATTAATACATCCCGCCCTTCATGTGTTGACCCTTTATGTATCAAGCTTTTGTTTGTGTCAACCGTGTCGCTATGTTAACCCTAAATCCCATAACCGTTCATTTGCACAGGGCGTCCGGCATGTGTTGTGCATGCAGAAATGAATGCACTATTGGAAGCACTGGAATATCAAACTAAATTAAAAATGATTGTGCAACCAGTGCCCCTGCTAGGCAGCATGATCTGGATCCCACTGAATGATGGTGAATGGAGCTTCCAGTTCCCCTGCTAGAGTGGAATCTCATTTCCCTCCATTTACAAAAAAGCAGCAGCATGGGTGCCCATATCACAGTGGAACCACACAGTCTAATCAACATGGAGCTGAAATATATATTAAGGTGCAGTTGGTGTGCTAATTAGAGTATTTTCAAATTGAGTGATTATTGAACAACTGCACATGCATATGTACACATAGCGTGTGCGCAAGGGGAATTAGCGAATGAAAACGCGTATGGTTCATACACGTATGGTTCGGCGCTTGGGCATTTGGGGTTGGAAACCTGCCATTTTCTGGGATTGGTTGGAAAAACGCAGGTGTACCCAGGCGTCTTTTAGGGGAGCTGTCTGTGATGTCAGCAATGACCACTTCCAGCAGTTGCCCTAGTGTATGGCCAGCTTACAGTAACTCACATTTGCACAGATGACAAAAACTGTCCGATGGTTCAGGAACTGGATTTGCTAGTGGATAGCAATTAACAGTCCATTCCCAAACCTCTTACAATTTAGCAAGTGGAGTCTTCTCTTTTTGGGCAAGATGTATTAAGCTACAAAAATTGATAAACAACCAGCCAATCAGCTCCTTTCTGTCATTTTTCAAACCCAGTCTGTAACAAGGCAGGTAGGAGCTGATTGGCTGGTTGTTTATCACTCTCCATTTTATCACTTTTTGAAGCTTGCTACATCTGGCCCTGTGGGCAGCAGCTTCCTCCCAGTCCTCTGAAAATGCTCACATTTGCGGTCAAGTCTGAATAACTGTATGCCTACAATCTATTACAGCGATTCTCAAACTGTTGGTCCTGACCCCAAAGTGGGTCCCAAACTTCTTAGCATGGGGTCGCGACTCCATGTTGCTGACCATAAGTCTGATGACTTTTCTAATCTCAGTCAGTGATTTAAGGAATCTGGAAAATCTGATTTTTCTTTTGTCTGTTACTTTAGACTCCTCCCATCATTTTATGCCTCCAGAATGCGGCCATGTATGTCCTGTCTGATGACTACACATGTGATGTGATGACCTTCTGCAATAACTTGCTGGGGTCCCGTAATTATTTTTATTGTCTAATGGGGTCCCAGAGCAAAATAGCTTCAGGACCTCTGATATGTTATATTATAAAAACAAAATCAAATATAAATAAAATACAGACCTTCTTCTTGTAAAGTGTAAGATGTGCTTATTTTTAATTCAGTGGGAACATTTTCCTCTTTTTATCTAATAGTACAATAAATCCCATATTTATTAAAAAAAAACAGCTAAAAAGCTAATTTCAAAAGGTTGTTGTTATGAAACGACTTTAAACTGTGATAGTTGTGTTCTAATACTGTACATCTGTTATTTGAACTCCTAGTTATTTCTCTTCCAACTTCTATTTCTTGCACTTACATGTTAAGAACATGCACAGCGAACAACCTTAGCTTGTTTGTTAACTGCAAAAGTCTTGCTTCAATAATAACTTAGCTGGCCATACTTCAATAATAACTCAGCTGGCCATACATCTAAAGATTTATTGTCCAATCTGGCTGGTTGGAACAAAATTCTGATAATTTATAGTAGAAAATGACAGTTGACCATTTGCATCGAAATGCAGGAAAAACTGGATTTTTGTCCTACCTGTAAAATCCTTTTTTCTGCGTCCATGGTGGTCACTGGAAACAGTGGGGTGTGGGTGGAGCTTCGGCGACAGGGCACCAAGGAGTTAAGACTTCTCTGCGTGCAGCCCAGGCTCCTCCTCCCCATACCCCGCCCCCAGGCCTCAGTTTGTACCAAGCCTCTGGGAGAACAGGCTGGAGAGAAGAAGAAAGGAAAGAAAGGAAACAGAAAATGTCCGACCCTAGAAACAGCCAGGTGCATAAGAGTGGGCGTCCAGTGACCACCATGGACTTTACAGGGTTCAAGAATGGCAACATGCCAAATTTTATCATTCACATATTGTTCATATCGTGGTGAAAATTTACTAAGGTGGTAAAGATGGAGCCGCTCTCATCTGAGCATCTTGCATGCCGACCCGCGCCTTGACGGATACGCCTGCGTGTCCCATTCTTGACTATGGACGCACTTGCGTGTGAGACGCTCGTGTGTCCATGTCCACCGGCCCGCCATCCACCAGCAGCCACCAGATATGGAGGGAGAGTGCGGCTCCATCTGTAGTTCTATTTCACATGGGATTTTGCTATGGGCAACCAATCAGAATCTACTTATTTATTTAGCACCTTCTAGAAGATGAGAGATCGTACCTGATTACCTGACTAGTTGCTCATAGCAACACCCATCTGAAATAGAACTGAATGTTAGCAGTCATTCTCATTTCAACATTCTGAACGTTGACTTTATGACTGTATTCTCTCTTAATTCAGAAGGCATCTTGAAGGCTCACTGGTTACATACAGTAGTAGTTAAGGCCGGCTAAAGACGCGTGTCCATCAATTTCAACCTTGGCTAGTGTGTATGAACCATTCGCTACATCCCTTAGTATGCATTTTGTTTTCTGATTTACTTAAATAAAGAACCGACAGCAATAAGTTTGGCGTAATTAATAAAAAATAATTTTTATATACTGTATAAGGATTGATATTTACAGCTGCAGTTGACTAAGGTGTCTGTACATACACTTTCAAGACTTAACCACAATGTCTCCTCATCTAGACCTTTATTCAGATCTGATCGCAGTACAAATTTGTTTGGAAAATGGGCAAAACCATGTGCACTGCAGGTGGGGTAGATGTAACGTGCAGAGAGAGTTAGATTTGTGTGAGTTATTTTGTTTCTGTGCAGGGTAAATACCTGCTGCATTATTTTTACACTGCAATTTAGATTTCAGTTTCAACACACCCCACCCAAATTTAACTCTCTCTGCACATGTTACATCTGTCCCACCTGCAGTGCACATGGTTTTTTCCCATTTTCCAAACAAATTTGTACTGTGATCAGATCAGAATAAGGGCCCTAAGGTGGAATAATGGGGTAGGCCTGTCTAGAAACAACCAAATGGAGTCACTGTGCTTCTTAATTAAAATTAGGGATAAATAATGGCTGATTAAATCTGTCATACACCAGTTGTCCAGATTGCAACAATACAAATTTATTCTTACCAAAAAATGTTTATATATTATCACACATTTAACATATACACTGAAATATAACAAATACAAAACACAAGTGATCACCTGTAAGGAAAAATTAGATAAATGCAGAAAAAAATGAAAAGTAAAAGTTGAATTCAATTAACGTGATGAAGCATTAAAAATGCTGCATCATCAAACTAATTATGCAACATTTTTAATGCATCATCACATCAATTGAATTCAACTGTTTTTTTATTTTTCATTTTTGGACATTTTATACAGTTTTTTTGGTACTTGTTTCCTAGCACGGCGCCCCTCGGGGTTGATCACATGCCTTAAATTAAGGTACTTAAGGCATGCGATCGACGCGATGGACGCGATTTTCTGTCAATTACCAGCTTTAATTGCCGGTAAAGAGAAAATTGCGTTGATCGTGTCCATCGCAGGCCATTATAATGGCCCGCGATGCGACCAACGCGATCAACGCGATTTTCCCATAGAGAACAATGTTAAATGAGTTTTAAAGTTAAAATCGCGTTGATCGCGTCGGTCGCATGCCATTATAATGGCATGCGATGCGATCGAAGCGATCAACGCGATTTTACATAGGGAACAATGGGAAAAGGGCCAATATGGCCAATTTCTCATTGTATATGCCCCCTCATGGGTATTAAGTATGGTTAATGCCCCCCCCCCCCCATTGTTAACGCCACCCCACTATTGACTCCAACCCGAAGCGTGGCGAGCGCAGCGAGCCCGCGAGGGGCGGCGGTACGTGTCCTCCAACCTTTTCATACCCCCACTATCCACGTCGGCGTGGAGTTGATTTTATAAAGTGTGGCGAGCGCAGCGAGCCACCAAGCTCGAAGCGGGCTGGGCTCGCTGTGCTCGCCACACTTCGGGTTGGCGTCAATAGTGGGGTGGCGTTAACGTTCACCCATCAGGGGGGGGGGGTTACAATGAAAATGGTGGGTTTGGGGGCTTTTTTCATTTAAATCAATGTAAAATTGGGTCTCAGGGACCATTTTACATTGATTCCAATGTAAAAATCGTGTTGATCGCATCGCATGCGATTTGGTTGGCATGTGATGCGATCCACGCAATTTTTGCAGCCGTGATCAATACAATCAAAATCGCGGGCGCCGTGCAAGGAAACAAGTACCGTTTTTTTTTCTGCATTTTCTGTAACTCATTTTTCCTTACAGGTGGCCACTTATATTTCATTGTATGTGTTAAATGTGTGATAATATCAGGGCCAGTGCAAGGCACCGGAGCGCCCCAGGCGAGTCGGGGTGGGGGCGCCCCGGTGCTGGGGGGGGGGGAATGGGGTGGTGCCTGTGTAAAAAACTTGCGTCCCTGCTGAGTGCTGGTGCGTGCAGGGGTGTCCGTGCCGCCGGGGGAACCTGCGGCGCTGTTATTGTGTATAAGCTAGCCGCGGCCGGCGGGGTCCCTACAGTGAATAGAAAATAACTAGCGCTTCCCGCGCCACCGCGCGCATAGCGCTAGTTATTTTCTATTCACTGTAGGGACCCCGCCGGCCGCGGCCAGCTTATACACAATAACAGCGCCGCAGGTTCCCCCGGCGGCACGGACACCCTTGCACGCACCAGCACTGCAGGGACGCCGGGGACGCAGGTTTTTTACACAGGTACCACAGTTCGCTAACCCTCCATGCTGGGGGTGAGGGGCGAACTGCCGCCCTCCAAATGCCTAGAGCTGCCTAGTGGTGGCGCCGGCCCTGGATAATATATAAACATTTTTGGTAACAATAAATTTGTATTGTTACAATTTGGTCAACTGATGTATGACTATAGCTGTTTATACACGCTATGATTTTTCCCTGTTTTCGATTAGATTTTGCTTCTAGAAGCAAAGTTGAATCGAAACCTAATTTTTTTTAGCTGTCCAATGGTGACTGACACTGAAGCCTGCGGCTCAGTGACTGGCTGAGTATGCAGGCTGCAGGGAGAAGGAGGGTGGACCCTGAGGCATGCTGCAGACCGATAGGATAATTAATTCCCATGTCTGCTTTTAGCAAGAGATAAGATGAACAAAGGTAATTTCATTGGAAGATCACCCCTTAAGGGTTTTTATTTTTACCCTATTGTATAAAAACAGTGACAAACCTCAGTGTGTATTATAGTCAGCGGTTTACCTTTGTCTTCATGTAAAAAGAAAGGTTACATTGCTTGTACAGGAAGTTCTGGGGGGCAGGTAACTTTTTTGGCTTGGGGGAGCAAATTTTATAGTTATGCCACTGCCCATTACTCCCTCTACCAAGGGCAAAACCATCGACTATCAGTAAACCATTGGTGGTTGTTAACAATCTATGTTCAGTGGCTATTCCTAAGTACAAATTGAACCCTGTGTTCACATGAGAAAATTAAGAGGAACTTTGATTTATTTAGTAACACTTATATAGTGCTCATATATTACACAGCACTTTTAGGGCCCAATTCAGCTTGACTCGGTAAGCAGCGAAAACCGCTGTTTACCAAGCGATTGAACACCTCCAGGCGAGCTAATGTCCGCCCCCTGGTGCAGAGCCAATGTCCGCAGCAGCATGCAAATGTTTCGCTGAGGCCGTACATGCGAAAAATCCTTCAATGGTCACCGACCAAATTATTTTTCACAGGCTTGCAGATATACCGTGAGTCAGTCTGAGCTGACTTTTATCTGGCGCGGAGATGACTGACCAGGGGCTGGCTGCTGACGTCAGGTTTTGGCACACCTAAATTCACATGGGGATGCCCAGTGTTTTCTGGGCGCACCCACCATTTTTGTGGGCACGCCCAGGAAACGCTGGGCGTTCGCATGCTCCAGCCCCCTGTCCGCCCACTACACGCCCCCCTCTGTACGAACACCTCTGCGACTGTGATAGTTGCTGTAAGCATTCATACTGCAGCCCAACACTTGCGTAAATTCACCTACAGTATATGCAAGTGCAGAGCCACAACATCGCTCCCCAATGCGCTGGGGACCCAGTCAACGCTGGCCCTTATAGAGAATATTTAGTAATTCACATAAGTCCCTGCTGCAGTGAGATTACAATATGTACTCCCTATCACAGATACACACTTTAGCAGCCAGAGAAACCCCATACACACACATAGAGAACATACAACCCCACACAGATTGCATGTCGGTGAGGGAATTGATTTTCCAACATCAGTACTGTAAGGAATAAATAATGCTAAACATTTTACCACTGTGCGGATTGAAGCACGTTTCAAACAAACACAATACAAAGTGCACCTATGTCATTGGTTGCTATGCTTCCGATCCTATTGCATTATGCTAGATGCCTTTTAATAAAAGGCCCTGTTGTGTTTGACGTATGATTATTGACAAAGAGTGAGAAAATGCACTATTAGCTTGAGAGGCAGAAAGCAGAATCTGAAAACATTAGCGCTACTTGAAGCATTAAAGCTGGGTTTGGTTGTTAATTTAATAACTATGAGGGCACCAGCAGTATGAAAACTTGATAAAGTGTCAAAAGTAAACTGGTTTGAATACTTTATTTAGCCAAGAAAAATATTGAATTTATGAAGATGGATTAGTTCTATTTGAGGCTACACAAAGATCTGTTGTATTTAGGTCACTATTACAATATATATTGTGCTGGTGGTTTCCTCTACAGTACAGTATATAAAAGGACTTTGCTTACAATTGTTGAAGAAGTTTCCCTGGAAACCAGAGCACTTTCCCAGGTAGCTCTGTTTTCAGTCTCAGGTTTACTGCCTATGTCAGCTGCATGTTTCGAAATAGAACAGGTGATTCTTTCTTTGTTCTGAGCCAGAGATTGGGTATTACATTATTTGTTTATTCTGTGAGCTGTGCATCCGGGTCTCAGTTGTGATGAAGTGAAGGGGGTTTATTGACTGAGATGGAAGTACTATGGAAGATGGGATGTTGCTATGGGCAACCAATAAGAATCTACTGTACTTCTTATTTATTCAGCACCTTCATGAAGATAATAGATCTAATATGATTGGTTGCCCATAGCAACATCCCATCTTCAACAGAACCATACCCTCCAACATGACCCATTCCATTCGGTACAAAATGCTCTGTTTCTGGACTTCCCTGCCAGTGGCAGTTGCAGCTGTCAGGCTGCAGCACAGTCCAATATTCAAAAAGGGGAGCCACACCTAATGCGACTCCAAACATCACTGTCCTGGACTTACTGGCAGTTGATGTGAGCCCCCTCTTTGAATACTGGACTGTGCTAGAGTCCAAGCTCTGTAACTGCCACTTTCAGGGAAGTCCAGGAACAGAGCCTTTTGTACCTAATGGAATGGGTCATGTTGGAGGGTATGCAGAACTTCCATCGTGAAGAGAGCAGACTGAAACTGTTGGTATCCAAATGGTTGACATTGTTTAGGTCGACAGTCAGTCAATAGGTTGACACTATTTAACACTGGGGCAGATGTATTAAGCCTTAACAAGAGATAAATTCAAGTGTGATAAGGAGAGATAAACGTCCAGCCAATAAGCTCCTTACTGACTTTTTTCAAACACAGCCTGTAACATGGCAGTTAGCAGGTGATTGGCTGGACGTTTATCTCTCCTTATCACCCTTGGATTTATCTCTTGTTAAAGCTTAATACATCTGCCCCATTATTCTCTATTTTTTTTACTTTTTCAGTTTATTATCCATGTGGTCTCTGACTGGAAACGTTAAAGAGGCCCTAAGCATAACAAGCGAAGCTGTACACTTATATGGGGGACCATGTGCTCAGGTGTCAATATTGACACAAAAAAAGTGAAAAAACATGTCGACCTTTTCACGTTTCAACTTTTTGCGTGTCAACCTTTAGCGTGTGTTGCCATTTTTTCCAGTGTCAACCTTGTGCACCTTGACCTTTTGGGATTGACCTATTGACTATTGACCTGGACATTGTCTGTGCCCTGTTCCACAATCAAAACTGTTTGGATAAGAAAACAAAAAACCTTTTTAGGAGGAGTCACTTGGGGACAAGAATGCTGCAGATTGTTTAACTGTTCCTAAAAATAAAGTAAATATTCAGGGTTATTGTTCATTGTCATTATTCCGTTTTAGGTTCCATGTTGGATATTATAAAACACGTGGTCAACAGAGGGGAACATAAGAATGGAGTACTAGAAGAATCAATTATCGCAACTATACTTAAAGAAGTTTTGGAAGGGTTAGATTATCTGCACAGAAATGGACAGATTCATAGGTATGTTATAATTACTGTACATAAAGATGTAGCCGTTGAACCCCACTTGTAAGTGTAGCAATTGCTGTTAAAAGTAAAGGTCTGTTGGCTTTACATTTGCCGGGGATGTAGTCAATATCCGGTCAGTCACCAGTCCAATGGCTGTGTGTGTGTGTGTGTAGGGGTTTGTGGTTTGGCTGCGTAAAATGATGGTTAGGGTTAGGTTGCATCAGGGGATGGTTAGAATTAGGGTTCAGTTAAGGGTTAAAATACTCACCAGGATCTGTCAGGATTTTGAAAATCGGGGTGCTGCTGTTGGGTAGTCACTGCGAGGATATCAATACCATCCCTTCACTGGAACAGGGTTTTTTGAAAACTATATCTCCGGTTTAATACAGACATCATGTCACATGCATTACCTCATTGCAAATTGGGGTTTTATTATTACAACTAATACATACGTCCCTTAAGGTATTTTAAAAGTGATTGGTATTTTTATTCATATGCAGTGTTAAGTTAGTTTTTCTATTGCCACATTAAACATATATAACCATGTATTTTATAACATATATAACCATGATTTACTTATATTACCGCTTTCACACAGCAGCGGCCAATTACCAGCAATTATCTGGCTTTGAAGCACTGGGTTATTCTGCCGCTCGTAGTCAGACCCCCTTCACACAGGAGAGCAGATGTTAAGGTGGCTATACTTTACATCAGAAAGACATTGCACCAGTGGCATAACTAGAATGATGTGGGCCCCATAGCAAAAGTTTTTTAAGGGCCCCTATTTATCACCTAATACAGCACATGATACTTTAACAGGCAAAGTAGGCCCCTTTAAGCTCTGGGCCCCATAACAGCTGCACTCCCTGCACCTATGGTAGTTACGCCCTTGCATTGCACCCAATCATACAATCTTAATGGATTGTGACATGGATTGTATGCAGATTGTGTGCACATTGTGTGTACACAATCATACAATCACACAATCTCCTGGCCCCGGGAGATTGGAGGATTGGTCCTCTGATCTGACGTACTGCACGTCAGATCAGTTGGGATTGGGGGCAGATTGCATGTGCTTTTAAGCACATGCAATTTGTCTTTAGATGGCTCATACAACCAGAGTCATGTGACACTCCCTCCCTGACTAGCAGAGAAGAGAGGTGCAGCTTCCAGGCAGCCCGTGGCAGTGAAGATGCTGGGAGCCTCAGAAGTATCCTAGTGTCAGACGGGCGGGTGGCTGAAGAGAGCGGTGGACGTCCTTTTGCACAATTCTGTCACTACTCTGAAAACAGTTTTCAGAGGATTGCTGCATTCAGGCTATTTTCAGAGGATTGGTGCATTCAGGCTATTTAATAATGGCATAACACAGCAGATGTGAGCAGATTGGTAGTTACTGGCAACCTGTAAATTAAAAAAATAAATAAAAAAATGGATTTTTGGTGCTTCTATCCTTTTGATCCTAGTAGGTCAACCCCCTATTTAAATGAAGCTGCAATCATACAATCATGCAGAAGATGGATTGTATGATGGATTGTATGACAGATTGTGAGTGTGTCCAAAAACCACCAAGGACTGCCAGGGAGCTGAAGGGAAATTGAACACAAACATGATTGTAAGAGCGGTCTTTCTGATTTATGGCCACCTAGACCCGGAGATTTGCTCTATTATATGGGTAATAGAAAATCCTGTATGAAAGGCTCAACCCGGAACTTAAACTCTGGGTCTCTGGTCATTTGCAGGGTCGGAGACCCGGAGTTTAAGATCCGGATCATCCCTTTTACACAGAAAAAGGACAAGAGTTTTTTATGAAATTCCTGGGTGCAACTGCTTCACCCGGGAATTTCATTTTCTGTGTGAAATGGGTATTGGTGTCTTCAGATAAAGCAGCACTTATGAATACATTACAAATAGTTTATATATAGATATATATAACAAATGGCAGTTTTCTGCTGTATGTATAAGATCTTTACTGAAGAAGTAAAACTGTAGATAGGACTTTTAATCTCAATCAATGAAGACATGTTTGAAATGTATCTTAGGTTGATATTATTCAATTATGATTGACCTGTTATGATTCAAAGTAATACTATGATTCAGTTCAAAGCTTGAAGATATTTCCTGATTTAATTTCCTTTTTGAATTCCAAACATAAAAGTAAGCATTAGTAATACTGTGACTATTAGATTATAGGGCTAAGAGTCTATGATAATAAAATTACTTTTTAATATTTTATCTCAGGGACTTAAAGGCTGGAAATATACTTTTGGGAGAAGATGGATCGGTACAGATAGCAGGTAATTTATATCAGACAAATACAAATTAATTACCAATTTGCAGGTGCTTGTAGATTACTTCTGCTCTATAGTGGTTCTCATTTATGAAGTGGATATGAGCCATGCTGCAGTGTACATCTTCTTGCCTGTACTGAATGTCTTCTATGCACAATTTGTAATATAAAACAAAGCTTCAAACATATAAAAGTTCCACATGTAACAAAGACATTCTCACTTCTCCATCACTGATTTCATTCAGCCATAAAGGAACCTAAAGAGATACATTGTAGAGTGGTAGGTTGGACTTTTGATGCTTAGGGGAAATTAAATTGGCCTTGGTAATTTACAGCAGCAGGCTAATAGATCCCCAAGGCTATACAGTCAGCCCCGAAGTGGTGGCTGGGGCAGCTCTTAGTGGGGAGAATTTACCAGGATAATGAAAATTTACCTGTAAAATGACACCAGCAACATGTGCGTTAGACTTTGTGCTAGTAAATGAGACTTTGCTGCATGAGGGGGCTCCTCTCATCAGATACACCACACAGAGCTTACCTCCTCTTTACACATTAGTGTTTTGCTAGCATCAGCCCTTCCTCTGGTGTGCAGAAATGCATCTGAATGTACAAGGACTGAGACTCCCACTCTGAGCACTTCCAGACTCTGTTATACTTCTTGGTGCATCTATAAATGCCACCAAAAGTCGAAACTTGCACCAGCCCAATGGTAGGTGCCGATTTTCTATCTGGGAATGGTGTCCAGTGTGAGCGATTAAGCATCTGTGTATGCAACCACTTCAGCAACACGCCCACAGCAAGGGGTGTTGAGAGCTTTACCAGTCCACAGTACTGGGAGGGAGTGTGGACAGTTTGGAAGGTGTGGTTAGAAATAATAAAAAATAGCAAGTCATAGGTGGCTTTCCCCAGCCCAGGAACACATCAGTGTCCTGCCACTGGGCTCCTGCTCCTAAGGGGGCACCTCTCCTCCCCTGCAAGTTTGAATCAGTTAATTAAAAGCCATCAATATATTTTATGTGGCTGACTCCCCCTCCTAAAATCTTTTTTGCAAGTGCCACCCTGTATTGAAACCCATGACCTGTCTTACTGGAGACAGCCACCTTACCGATTAGGCTATTTGGGGCCACCAATATTTATTTTGCCTCCGGGCAACTTGGACAAACTTACACCACTGGTATATGCAGTGTGCTAGGCTGGGGAGAGGGGCTGCAGCTTCAGTCAGTACTCTCACTGCCTGTCACCTAAAACGCTGGGTGTTCCCATGGTAATGCGACTGTGACGCGACTGCTGCAGGGATCTGACATTACCGGATGTCAGCCTCATGTCCGGCTCCTGTGTAGTGTGCATGCAAATCTAAGTGACCTGAGAGTCATGCTCGTTCCACATCGTTCGATGGTCGGTGACCATCAAATGATGTGGGTGTTTCCACATAGGCTACGAATTGATGTTTATGTTAAATATCCATTCCCGGCATGCGACTGTGTGTGTGTGTGTGTGTGGGGGGGGGGGGGGGGTAACGACATTCGTCGGGCGGTGTCTGGGGGACTCCTAAGGTTGCAAACTAACAGCCTTTTGAGTCAATCAGAATAAGTTTCAATGAGCAACAACAAAAGCTTAATGTTTATAACCCATGAACTATATAAATATATGACTAATTCTAGATAATAATTAAAGTAAAAATATAATTCTGCTCTCTTTGTGTTGCAAAGAGAGAGTGATTCACATTTTTCATATGGGCTTGCACATACCTTTGTTACATGTCATATACTGTATGTTACCTTCAGCGGTTGCAGATAGTGAAGGTCACAGCCAAGAGCAGGAATCTAGCTAGACAGCTTACACTATTCAGAAAAATATTGCCTGGAGACTGTGTAACATACCCTTATCCCCATAGATAAAGCCAGCCGCTGCACATGCACAGGCCTGTGTGATTATATACAGTGTATATCTCACTGTCCAAGGGTGTACTTCCAGAGGCAATGGATGCACAAGCTTCCAGGCTCCAAGCAGTAAAGGGGCACCTGCATGAACAGCAGCACCTATGTGGTTCAAAGCAGGATTTGATTGTGACTGCTCCTCTTCCATCGCAGCTCTGTGGCACATCTGCTGTTGCTGCATACTGTTGTTAATCTATTCCTAGAGGCCTGCTAACACCTGCAATAGGGGACAGAATGGCACCTGCCTGGTACCACTGAACATGTGCCTGTCCCCTAAAATGCTGGGCGTAATGGTGCACAGGCTGCAAGCATTGGTGAATGCTGACAAACACACACACACATTCACACACCGTATTGGTTTTTCCTTTTTCTTAAGCGGGCACCAGTCTCCAACTTGTCTCCAGGCAACTGGGAAGAACCTGTCACAGTAAGCTTGTGCGGAAAGAGACACATCCCATTGAAGTAAATGTTTGATGCATTGCCTTTATCATTTCTGAGGCAGTGCACATATAGCGCCCCAAAGAATGAAAGAGATGCTCTGCTAAATAGAGAACACCCTTACAAATGTACAGTAAGCTAATGCGAATACTGTATCTTGTCCACCATCATTACATTTGTGCCAAACTTGCCTATTCTCCCTGATTGTCAGGGAGACTACCTAAATTAGTAACAGTCCCCCTGATTCCCCAAAGAGCCTAGCAATCCTGATTGCACCTTACCCCCATTTTGCAGCTAGTATATTCTTGGGAAACAGAATTAAATCAGAGATATATGAATTCAAATGGGATAATCATTGCCATTTTCCTGCATTGGTTATTAGGCACAACGATCATTATGGCTACATGCATTTTCATATAAGGTTTCTTGTGGCCAATTCTATGGAACACAATACACAAGCAAGCCCTGACACGGACCAAAGCCCTTTTACCAACAGTAGATCTTATAACTACATTTGGGGGTCATTTACACTAGGCTGTAAGTCCTGTCTATGACGAACCTCTCAGGTGTAGCAGTGCATGTCCACACTTCTAGGTGCCACAGTCACAATCTCTAGGCAATTATGATTTGATCATGGCCAGGGGCCCCGACAGTTCTGCCAGTCCCGTAAATTAAGGGGGCATGGCCATTGGGAGGGGGTGCGGCCACACCCCTGTAAAAAAAAAAAAAGTTATCAGAGGCAATGGTGTCCAGAACTGGCGGGGTGTGGGTGGGATTGCACAACGAGAGAGAGAGAGAGAGACCAGGCTGCTCCTGCCTCTCTCCCCAGCTCAGCATACAGCACTGAGCAGCGTGTGCTAGGCTGGGGAGAGAGGCTGCTGTAGCAGCAGCAGCTATCTCTCTCTCTCCCTGTGCCCAGCTCTTTGCAATGGGGAGGGGGGTAGCTGGTTCCCTGCCACTCCGTCTGACCAGGGCCTCGGTAATTAGTTCCCGCTCCCCCCTCACGGCGCCACTGATCATATAACCAGGAACGCTTCTGCAGCTAACCCGAAGGCACTATATTGGAAAGTTAAAAATAACACAGGTACCTCGTGACAAGTCTGATTTAATGCTATAAACAGACATTTTCTGTCATTGATCTTTATGTCATAACACTATTCTAATTTTCCAACCTGTTCTAATCCTGCAACTCCTGACAAGTAAACAGTGAATCTGAATGGAATGCTGAAGTCTCCTCTTACAGCAAGTGAACAAGGGACCCAGGCTGAGCATTTTCTGTGCCTGCCCCTTGACATGCTACAGTTATTTGTGTGGTGATATTTGTTTAGCTCCATCCCTATCTTGGTGCAATGGAATAGCAATACCTGTCCGGAACCTATTGGGGGAAATTTACTAAGCGAAATACGGCTAAAGAAATCGTATTTGCACTCGTATTGTATATGCCATCAATAGAATATGAATTGGTATCACTATTTTTTCACCTGATTTTTTAAAATCAGGACCGGCTCTGTGAGCCTGGGGCTGGTTACGGCCGTGGGGGGGACCCCACCCCACCCTGTTTTTTTTTTAAATGTATTTATTTAATTATTTTTAGCACTGCAGCCTGCACGGATCTGACTGATCCGTGCAGGCTGCCTATACGAATTCCTATTAGCGGCCGTATATACGGCTTCTAATACAAATCCATATGCCATCTGTAAATACAAAGCAGTCCTATTCGACTGCTTTGTAAATCACCCTCCGGAATATGAATTTGCATACAGCTATAACAGTCGTATACATTTGTATTCATTCGTATTAAGAATACGAATACAAAAAATCGTATTCGTATTCTTAGTAAATTTCCCCCATTGTGTTGCAAATACACAGTGGCATCTACTGGTGCGGACTGTCTCTTTCAGGAGGATCACTACCGACCTCTATTTTAAAATATATTATTTTAAATACAGCCAATACATTTCCTTCACTACATTTATGCACGCATACACTCCATTGTGTATAGTGATCTCTTACTCCATGTACACAGCATATATACCTAAATAACTACAGTACATAATGAAGTGAGCTGATGTAATAATTTGAATAGCAATTCATTATAAAATAGAGTGTTGTCAGGGCCGAAACTAGGATTTTTCGCCACCCGAGGCAAGACACTAATTTAGCGATACAATACACACACACACACACAATCTATAAAAGGAATATATAAAACAGCGCTGTTTTTCAAAAACAATTAGATCCTTCATATACAATATTTAATATAAAATAATACTAAAAAAAAATATTATAATTGTATACGTACACATCAATAAATATAAAATTTAAATATGAACATTATTCCTGGAATATGGTAAATAGATAAATGCACTTCCGATGAGTTTGTAGATGCTGGTGCATATATTGTTCCTATGGCAATTATTATGCTTGGTAGATTAAGAAAGAAAACAATACTTATATTGGTGGTTAGAAGTTACAGTCGGTTTCCCAGTCCCAGTAGGAAGAGACTTTTTTTACGAAGGTAAAATAGATTTGGTGCTATATTATGAGGAGTTTCTGGCTAGAATGGCCTTAGAATGGTTGGTATCTGTTGCTGGTGCCGAACTAGATACAAGGTGCAAATATAGCAGGCAGGCTCAACGCGTTTCAGTGTGATCCCACACCTTCTTCAGGAGCTGATTCAGTTCTGACATCAAATGATTTCTCTCCCCTTTGGCCATGTGTTTACGTACATCTCCTCGCATGGTACCAAGGGGATTCGGGGGTGGGGGCGGACAGGCATGTGGTGTTTCAGGCCTCGCTAAGCATCGAAGGACCACTGCTTAGTGATCCTTGCTGAATCAGGCCATATGTGCCCCAATACACACACACATACTGTGCCCCCATACATACTGTACAAACACATTTTGTCCTCTATATAAATAGCTGGACTCACCCACCCTCCCTCTTTGGTAGAGCTGACTTGTCAGGACCACTCAGCACCAATCTTCATAAACATAATCATCTTCACCGTTGCTCCTCTTACCACTGCTGCTCTTCTGTCCATGAGTGGGCTCTTTTAAACTGGGTCCTGTGTCTGGGGACTGCTGAAAAACTGTGCTGAAGTTCCCCTCCCAGTGATGCAGCTGCCTGTGCCTAGGAACTGCTCAAAACCTATCCTGAAGCTCCCCTGCCAGCGAGCCCCCTCCAATCTGGTACCCGGTTCATGTACCCCAACACCCCATTTGCAGCTCCGGTGTGATATAATAGATTGACAAAATGGTTGAACAATACAAAAGGTGGAAATGTGAAATGTTGATGGGTAGAGATCAACAGGTACTAAAGGTCGACAGGGTCAAAAGGTCCACATACCATTTGTCAACACATAAATGGTCTACATGTTTTTTGGGGCAAATCATGTATATCGCATGTTATCTGACCATCATCAGTACAAGCAAAGACCCTCATGGGTTTGCTTCACTTGCCAAGATACTATTCCCAATAAATGTCCACATGGATAGAAAATCAAGCAAATGTTGGGAAAATGTGGAAAAAAAAACAAAACCTGCGTCAACCATGTTTGTGTGAACAATTGTCACGTTGACCTCTGAATTTGGCAACTTTTTTACCATAATTAGTTGAGCTATTAACTGTCGACTAATATATTGTCAATCTATAATTTGGATATTCTGAGGCATAGGGTACCAAGTCCAGTAATTGTACAGTAAGGGAGAGGTTCAATCCCTGCTGATATTTTTGAAAGTCGGAAATGTCCTCAGTTTTTCGACGATCTAATTCACATTCGACCTATTCAATGTTTTTCTATTTTTTGCAACTTTTGGACTCATTTTGGATCGAAGCAGATGCTAATTCAACAATTTAGGGGCCATTCCCACCAATGCAGATTCCGCTTTTCAAAGAGACAAAGCTGCAGCTGCAAGGCCTGGTAGGAAACTGCTTCTGGACGGTATTGCCGACTATTGGAGATATCACCTAGGATTGAATACCCCTGTAAAAGTGAAAAAAAGACAAAAAATCTCAGTTCCCTGTGGGGGAGATGAATCAAAACTTAGGGAGAGAAAAAGTGGAGAGACATATAGGGGAAATTTACTAAGATGTGTATTCTATTTCACATGTGATGTTGCTATCGGCAACCAATCAGAATCTACTTCTTATTTATTTAGCACCCTCTAGAAGATAGTAGACAGGATCTGATTGGTTGCCCATAGCAACATCACATGTGAAGTAGAATTCACATCTTAGTAAATTTCCCCCATAGTGTCTTAATCAAATTTGCACGTAAACCCAATTTATGATATATGTAGGTGATGAAGGTCTTTTATAATCTTCAAAATGTGCACCTCCCCAAGGAATATGCTATCTTCACATTTGTGTTTCTAAACTTTCCTTATAGGGAATCGCAAGCTAAGATAACATTTGTGGGGAGGAAAGATTTTGCTCCAACTGTTGCACCACTAGACAAAAATTTTATTTAGTTTTGCTAGATGAGATTATATAAATGATGTACAATTTATGCTAGGCTGCCCTCGGGGATTGAGAATAGATACTTTGCGTATTTGCATCTATTCACCTGTTACTCTGGTATGCAGGAAATGCCAGTGATCAGGATGTTTTTTTCCTTTGTTCACCCTATATAGGAAATACATTCTTAAGAGCAGAATCCAACCAGAAAAATGACAATGTAATAGCATAGATGCCTACCCTCCTGCATTCTGCAGGAGACTCCCTCAAATAGCAGCAATCCCCCTCTCTCCCTCATTAGTCTACCAATTTCCCTCATTTCCCGTAGCCCACATTACACTGTTACATTTTTGGGGAAAAAAGGAATGAGAGACAGATACATTTACACTGAATCATCAGCACCATTTCCCAGCACTTTACCAAGTATAGTATCTCTTACTAACTGCTTTGGGTGTCATCTACATTTGGCCATAAGTCATTTTAAAAGATTCCTCTAAGATGTAGCAGTACACACCCCCCGCTTCTAGATGCCTTTTTTTCAATTTATTTTCACAATCTCTCCATATATGGAATTAGACACGCCCTTTGGGTGGAGCATGACACGCCCCCTCAATGGGTTGCTTTGCAAAATTCTACTACCGACTATAATCTCCCTGAAACTAGTTTTCAAATGTAAACAAGTATGTGTAATATACATTACCCAAATCATAAAGAGCAACATAAACGGAGAAAACAAACTATTTTTGGCAACAAACTTTAAAGCCGCATTTGTTGAAGGGATCTTTCCTAAACTTGCTATCAGGGCAACCTTTGTGGCATTTCCACCCATCATCGTGTGCATAACCAGAATTCTGTAAACAAAAAAAATAATAAAAAGGTGCAGATTGATTTTCTAGAGGTTATTTCCAAAATGAGGACGTGTTGCAAGCATCTCTGATTAATTCTAGATGGATAAATGGGCCCATTTTTGCAACTAATAAAACTGTGCGTGTCGCATTTTTGTGAATGACCTTTAATGTAACATGCAGAATTCGGAAACAGTTCTTGATTTGCTGAAACTTCAATGTTTGTGTAACGGTTTATGAACGACAATAAAGAAATCAGCTTCATTTTCCAATCATCTGATATTCTGTATGTTATTTTTTGGTACTTGTTTCCTAGCACGGCGCCAGCGATTTTAATTGTATCCATCGGGTCCAAATAAATTGCGTCGATCGCATTCCATGCAACCAAATCGCATGCGATGCGATCAACGCGATTTTTACATTAGAACCAATGTAAAATGGTCCCTGAGACCCGATTTTACATTGGGCCCAATGTTAAATGCCCCCCATACCCCAATTTGCATTGTATACCCACCCTGATGGGTCAAATGCCCCCCATTGTTAACGCCACCCCACGATGAACGCCAACCTGAAGCGTATTATGCCGCCCCTCGCGGGGCTCGCTGCGCTCGCCACGGTTCAGGCTCAGTGGCTCGCTGCGCTCGCCACACTATATAAAATCAACTCCACGCTGACGTGGATAGTGGGGGTATGAAAAGGTCGGAGGACGCGTACCGCCGCCCCTCGTGGGCTCGCTGCGCTCGCCACGCTTCGGGTTGGCGTTCATCGTGGGGTGGCGTTAACAATGGGGGGGCATTTGACATAGAAATTACCCATCAGGGTGGGTATACAGTAAAAAATCAGGTGCATTGGCCCATTTAACATTGTTCCCTATGTAAAATCGGGTCCATCGCATTGGTCGCATTGTATTCCATTATAATGGCATACAATGTACCCGATTTTACATAGGAATTTAACATTGAGTACAATGCATTCAATGTTAAATCGCGTCGGTCACGTCGATCGCATCGCATGCCATTATAATGGCATGCAATGGACCGGATTTTTTAATTGTCAGGGAAAAGGCTAAAAATAGCCAAAAATGGCGTCGGTCGCATCCATCGCATACCTTAACTTAAGGTATGCGATGACCCACAATGGGCGCCGTGCTAGGAAACAAGTACCTATTTTTTTAATTATTTAAGCCGATCCTGCAGCACAGGAGTATACGCAATATCATCGTCTATAAGAAAACCCCCCATAATGAGCCTGATTCAGACCTGTTCGGTAGGCTGCGTATTTTCGCAGCCTAGCGAACAGGTAAATGCCTGCCTAAATGCTGGACATTCCCATGGTCATCACCCAGTGACGTGGGTGCTGGGGGAGGGCAGCTGACATCACCCGATGTCTGCTGCCACCCTTTTCCCTCTAGGAATACACGCAAAGCTGAGAGTGTCTTAGTTTTGCGTGTACCTTCTACATCATGATGTGGGTGTTTCCCCATAGGCTGCGAATGGATATTTATGCTAAACATCCATTCACAGCCGTACAGGGGCATTCTTCCTGCGAAAGAGGGCGGCGGCATATGCAAACGGCGGGTGAAAAATGACACGCAGCATTGCGAATTTCTCAGTGCTGCATGTCAACCAGAATAACCCCCATACAGTATTATATAAACAAAGAAGGATGCTAGTACTGAATTCCCTGGACTTAATCTAGGACAGGCATGTCCAAACTATGGCCCTCCAACTGTTGTGAAACTACAAGTCCCTCCCAGCATGCCTTGTCACAGTTTTGCTATTAGGGAATGCTAAAACTATGGCAAGGCATGCTGGGATCATAGGCGAATCTAGGGGGTGGTCCGGGGGTGCACAGGACCACTGATTAGCCCACTTTGTAGCTGAGGTACGGGGCTTTCCAACGAGTCAGGCCCCGTGTCTCTAGCCCTCTGGGAACCGGAGATACTGCCAGGCAAATCTGGAACGTTTTCCCTATAGGATAACATGGGACTTGCTAATTCCGACCCCCACCCAGTTCAACGGCTGCCAGTTCCCCCTTCGGTTTATCTCAGTCAAACCCAAATCGCTGGGCCTTCAATCTGATACCAGGCTGGATCCATATGGGTTAATTGGTTCCAGGGATATTGAGGTTAAACCGTTTTTTTTTTTTTTTTTCATTTCTTAAATGTAATTTCATGACTGTTTATGTTCTTTAAGGGCAGATTTCTCTGGAACCAACTGTAAGTCAACTCAAAAGTTCTTCAATATGATACTGGTCCCATGTAAATGGGTCAGTTGGTTCCAAAGATATAGCTGGTTGGTTAAAGGGGGGTAGGGAGAGGGGAGTGGTTGTCTCTCCCCCTCACACCAGAAAATGCAGGGATTAGGCTGGTGTATAAGGGGTCAGCCTGGGAATGTCCCTGCATGATCCTGGGACCAAATTCCCGGGTAAATCCCTGCATTTTCTGTTGTGAAAGGGGTATTATTTCAAACAGCCGTGACCTGCAGTGCTCTGAATACAGCCGGGCAGCCCCCTGCTCTCTGCTCAGCTATCAATGACTGTCACCCCTGCAGCTTCCGCTCCAATTCTTCTCCCCGCTTTCACCTCAGTCCGCCCCCCTCTTTAATCATGTGGTGCCACGCGCCGGCGTGCTCCCCCGACGTCACGCACAACAACAGCGCGCACAATATTTCAAATTTCCACTCGGCTAGAGGAGACACCAGGAGGGGAGTGTGAGCGTGCTCTGCGCTGTGCTCTGCTCCTCTCCCCATAGAAGCAGCTGCACCGCTCTCCATCTCTCCCTGCAGCAACAGCAAAGGCTCATATAAAAATTTACAGTAAGTGGCACTTTTGGGGGCCTTGCTTAAGGGACACTACAAGTGGCGGTATGTGGGGGCATTATGCATAATGTGTGGCTTAATGTGTAAGGGGCATTACGGTGTGCAGCATCATGTGGAAGGGGCATTATGTGTGCAGCATCATGTGTAAGGGACATTATGTGTGCAGCATGATGTGTAATAGGTACTATGGTGTGCGGCATCATGTGTAATGGGTACTATGGTGCGCGGCATCATGTGTAATGGGTACTATGGTGTGCAGCATCATGTGTAATGGGTACTATGCTGTGCGGCATCATGTGTAATGGGTACTATGGTGTGCGGCATCATGTGTAATGGGTACTATGGTGTGCGGCATCATGTGTAATGGGTACTATGGTGCCATCAAGCAAGAACCCCCTAGCAATGAGCACGTAGGTAAGCAGCAGTTATGTGGCAAATATGTAATGGGCATTATGGTTTGTTAAATAGTATGTAATGGGCATCATGATGTGTGGCACAATGTGTAATGGGCATTATGGTGTGTGGCCTTATGTGTAATTGGCATTACGGCGTGTGGCTTCATGTGTAATGGGTATTACGGAGTTTGCTAAAATGTGTAATGGGCATTACTGTGTATGGTCTAAAGTGTAATGCCACACCCCTTTTTGTGATGCCTTCCCATGAGACCACGCCCCCTTTTTTGCCGCGCGACTACACCGCGCAAAGGTCCCCCTCCTATTATGTCTAGGTCTAGGACCACCCATTACCATAATTCTAGATTCGCCTATGGCTGGGATGTGTAGTTTCACAACAGCCGGAGGGCCACAGTTTGGACATGCCTGATCTAGGAGATCTGAAGAAATTCGATCCCTCAGGTAAATTCATTCTTTTGGAATGGGTCACTTCCGAATGCCAATGCTCAATAAGTAGAACATTTCCTTCTGAGGAGCCAGGCCTGTTATCGCATTCCTTACACTGATTCAGCCTGGTCGTAGTCATTCATCAGATTACACGCTACAGAAACAAGGTTTAGTTTTGCAGATTAAGATGCATTAAGGAATCTCAAGGAGTAGAAATGGCCACTTTAGTCAGCATTGCTGGTATACTGAGGGTTGTATGTCATGCAGAATGTATTTATTGCAGGTAATGGTTTGCTGATTATTACTGTAATTGGGACGTCTTTTACATCCTCCAGACAAAGAAAAAAGTGTTCAGAATGTTTGAATATGGCACATACATGGAATAATATGCCCCTATAACATGATATATTCGAGGCATAAAGAAGCAGTGTTGTAAGAAAAAATAAATAAATTGTTATTGTTGTTAAAAAGTCATAAAATTATAGTGTGTAGTAGTTTGACATCCCCCCCCCCCCCAGGTGATGTCAGCTGCCCATCCCCCGCATGTCCGCCACGGCCTCATTAGCCTTAGAACGCCCAGCGTTCTCATGGGAACGCCCCTGAAACACTGGTTGTTCCCATAAGCTAATGCAAATGCACGGAGGACCGAATGGATCTGAATAAGGTCCTTCCAGAGACCGGTATGGGGCAGACATCTGTGCATACAAGTGACAAATACAGGACCATTTGCCCAAAACATAATCTCTGCATCTTCACATTTCTGGCCATTTCATAAATGGCTGATCAAATTGAAATCAAATGTGTTCGCTCAATTTTACTTATTCAAACACAATTGAATAGAAAAATAGAGTACATCGAACTGTGTGAACACCCTATTACAAAGAACATATGTGAAATATTGTTAGATGTTTTATTAAATATTACAGGCCTATAATAGAGTATAGATATGATTCTCACCTTTTATATACATATAAGGTTTATGTTTTATATATGTTATTCAGTTCTATCACTGTCCCTTTAAATGTATTTTATTTAAAATGCTTTCAGCAGAACAGATTTTAATTTCAGCATAAGATGGAAAATTTTGAGGTGATTTTAAGAGTTGTTACCAAGAAGTTGTTACCAGAGGATGAGCCAACAAAGATATTGCACCTGTGACTTGAAGATAGCGTTTTGGAATGTTTTGAGAATCAGAAGGAGGAGGCAAAGTTACTGCTTGCTTATTGATGCTGCTTTCCCACTGCCAAGCCGTTTAAAGAACCAGTATTTTTAAATGGTATTTAAAACGGTATTAGCTTTCACATTGCAGTAGATTAACGTTTTAAATACCGTTTAAGTACCATTCACATCACAGTGAAACATTTAATTCCCTTGTGTCCCCTGCTACCTGTCCTGCCCCCCCTCCCCCCCGTACCTGCCAGCTGGTACCCTCGCTCACCCCCCACCCCTCCCGTACCCCCCTCCCCCCCTGGTACCTTGCTCCCCCCCCCCGCCTCCCCTGGTACCTGGCAGCAATCTATCCGGGCAGCGGGGCAGTGCAGTAGGCAGCGGCATGCCAGGGCTCCGAGTCGGCAGGTCCCCCACTGATGCAGGAGCATGATTCAGGAGGAGGCGCAAGCTGGTGCACAGACAGCGGGGGCACTGGGGATCCGACCGGGCAGGTCCATGCTCAGGAGGAGGAAGCGGAGGAAGATCCATTAGGAGATTTTCATCTCATCGGCCGGGGTCCCTGCCGCAAATGGGAAATAGCGGAGCCGCTCATTAAATATGCGCATATCCATTAGCGTAGCATAGCTCATTAGATATGCGCATATTTAATGAGAGGCTCAGCTATTTCCCATTCGCGGCAGGGACCCCCACCGATGAAATGACAACCTCCTAATGGACCTTCCTCCGCTTCCTCCTCCTGAGCACGGACCGGACCGCGCTGCCCGGATCCCCAGTGCCTCTGCTGTCTGTGCACCAGCTGCAGCCTCCTCCTGCATGATGCTTTCATGCATCAGTCTGAGACCTTCCAACTAGGAGCCCTGGAATGCCCGCTGCCTACCATGCTGCCCCGCTGCCCGGATGCAAGGTATCAGCTGCCAGGTACCAGGGAGGGAGGGAAGAGGGGGGGGGGGGGGGCAGGACAGGTACCAGGGGAGGGGGAAGTAGTGTGGGATTTTAAATACCGTTTAAGAGGCATTCCCACTGCCTAAAAAACGGTATTTAAACGTGTAAGACTCTGCTTTTTAAAACGGGTTGAAATACCGGTTCACTTTAACCGGTAAATCAACTCTGGCGCTTTCCCACTGCAGCCTTAAACAGTAAATAGTGGGGAAAAATGGCAATTTACCGTTTAAGAGCTGCAGTGGGAAAGGGGCATAACATTGATCCAATTATTTCTATTATAAACAAACTTTTGTTTTGATAGCTCATTAAAAAGTATCAATTTATTGCTTTAGCTTAAAACTTCAAAATAAATATTTCATGAGCACTGACGTGGATTGCATTCCACATTTTGGGTATAACTATGAGCACCTTAAGAATAAACTTCAGATCAGAAAGGTCTGCTGAGATACTGTGGGGGTTATTCTAGTTCACTCTTTCTGACAAATTCCTTCTTAGATGGACAAAGCCATGTGCACTGCAGGGGGGGGGGGGGCAGATGTAAAATGTGCAGAGAGAATTAGATTTGGGTGAGTTATTTTGTTTCTGTGCAGGGAAAATACTGACTGATTTATTTTTGCACTGCAATATAGATCTCACTTTGAAGTAAAACCCCACCCAAATCTAATTCTCCCTGCACAAGTAACATCTGCCCCACCTGCAGTGCACATGGTTTTGTCCATCTAAGAAGGAATTTGTCAGAAAGAGTGAACTAGAATAACCCCCTGTGTGCGTTATCTCTTCATTTCTGGACTCCAGCCGGCTGTCGATCATGGAACCTCTGACTGGAACGTAGTTATCAGACCCTGTGTCATCTCTCAGGGACCCTAACACCTACGATTAAGCGAGCATTAACGGCCACTTCATGTCAAGCCCTTTTATTTATTATACAGTTGAGCAGCTACAGAACAGGGCAGTGGCAGAACTTGAATGGTTGGACCAGGTGCAAAAATATAATTTGTGCTCCACAGTATAATGCACCTGCTGCACCAATAGTAGTTAATTGAACAGTTTTCTTTCTTAGCTCCCTAATGCATATGATAGAGCATATGCACCCTCAGAGATATCGCCATGCCCCCACCCCCAGGCATAGTCACAGAAAAAAAAAGCAAATTCATGTTAAGCTCCCTGATGGCGCTTACACTTACCAAGACTCACTGATGATCTGCCTAATTACTCCATCAAATGGCATAAATACAGTATATAGTCCTCATTGCTTTGCTGGGTACTTATGTATTATCTGGGCACCCGATTTTTTCATTGCTTGCAACTACTTAAGGCATGCGATGCGATTTTTCATTGTAAAGACCCGATTTTTAATTGTATAGTCAACCATGGGTGATTTCATACCCCCCACTATCCAACTACGCATGGAGTTGATTTTATATAGTGTGGCGAGCGCAGCGAGCCACCGAGCCTGAAGCGTGGTGAGCGGACGCGGATTACTTTACATGTATTCTGTGTCCCCTCGCGGGGCACACTGCGCTCGCCACGCTTCGGGCTCGGTGGCTCGCTGCACTCGCCACACTATATAAAATCAACTCCATGCGTAGTTGGATAGTGGGGGTATGAAATCACCCATGGGTGCTTATACAATAAAAAAATCGGGTCTTTACAATGAAAAATCGCATCGCATGAATTGTATGCCACTATATTGCATGCGATGCGATGAAAAAATCGGGCCCCCAGATATAACATAAGTACCCTTTGCTGTCACAAATTCGTGAGCTTCCCTTTAAACTGTTTGCAACTTCCACAAAACGTTGTGCCTGACGTCCCAAAATAATATTTGCTCAGCACTTTTGTGGTGGACCTCTATTTTCTGACTTGCAACAGAGCGATCACTAATAATTTTAGATTTTTGAATTTCTGTTCTGGATTCGAAAGTTCCTTAAGCTTATATATTTGTCTGCGTAGCAAACAGGGTTCATTCTGCATGTTTTATTTTCAATTCCGTTTTCTTTGATGGATTTGTAGGCAGCCTCAGCCATATACTGGTTTTGCCAGAAGTTACCCAAGAGGTGAAGTCAGCATGCTCGCTCTTTGCATGAACAGCCTTGTAGATAATTAATCCCAATGTCAATGCACATGATTATTTACCTATCCGTGCTAGTTGGATTACTGCACACCTGGAACATTTTATGAGTTGGAGGATATTACCTGACATTGGTACAAATATACACAGTAAAGATATCCTGTCACATCTGAGGTTTGTGGCTCTGATCAGTAAGAAACACTGAGGTTGGAGTAAAAGTAAACCGAAGAGGTTTAATGAAGTTTTCCACATGTACAGATACAGATACAGATGGAGCCACGTTTATTCAATCCCCCGGTGTGCCAGAGCGTTCCGTCTGGGTGCGCCGTTTGCTGAAATGGGGGAGATTGAACGCTCTGCCACGCCGGGAGGTTGAATAAGCGTGGCTCCATCTGTATGCACAGATAACGATGAATGGAAATCGAAGCCGTGTATAGAAATAAAAGTCTTAACAGTCACTGGAATAGATGAATAGCATCAGTCCCGATGGTGACCATCAATGGTGGATGTGCCAGAGTGGGATACTGATTGGAGCACCAGAGGAAGAAGATCACTATGTGTCTAGAAGCAAATGCAGCAGGGAGATGCTGATATCGATGCTGTCAATTAGTGGAGATAACACAGGAAGGAATACTGGAGATAGGATTCAGCTGGAACTGGATGGAGCCAGGCGGTGTAGATGGATAGTAACTTGCACTGATCACAGGAGCTCACTGAAATAGATGCATCTAGTCTGGATACAACAAAGTACTGGTGATTTGAGAGGGCTTTTCTGAAGAGCTTTATAGGACTCTGTGTACTCTTAATTGGTTGTTGTGGTTGCTAGGCCACAGTCTTCAACGGATAGGCTAAAAACTCACATGTGACTAGAATCAACTTGGCTGCGCCTATGTTTGAACCTGGTGGGAAAACTGTGTGGTGCAAACAGGCCTGTGGCCTGTGACAACAATGGAGATGCTGCTATAATGGAGGGGGTGCGAGAGACATCTGTCTGGGAGTGTGGAGCATGCTAAGCCACTGCTATGACAGCGGTGCCAGGTCTGATGAGTGCTCGCTGCACATAGAACGTGATAACGTTTAAACCCAGCACGCAGCTTCTGTCTGGAAAGACATCTGAGTGTTAAGAAATAGTGTTTAACTACCCAGATCGTGATACATCCATTGCAAGCCACCAGCTAATTTTAATGTTATTCAGTCTAGAGCTGGGTAGTCTTATGATAGATCATGTCTGATTGGTTGCCATTGGTTCATTATTTAAGACTCCATAAATGATAACTATAATGTCAGTGTACCATTGCGGCATAGCTTAGCCTCTTCTGAAAATAATATTTTTACTCCTCTTTTTGTATAGATTTAGACAAAATTGAAGTATAATCTATTTAGAAACATTATTTTAGCAGTTGGGTAATTTGTAAACTTTTTCAAACCTTTGAAATTATTTATTCATGTGGGTGTTTAATTGTTGTATGTTTTGTCCTCGTTTTATATGTGAGTATTTAATTGTTATGTTTTTTTGTTTCAGATTTTGGTGTTAGTTCATTTTTAGCCACAGGTGGCGATGTCACCAGAAATAAAGTCAGGAAAACATTTGTTGGCACTCCCTGCTGGATGGCTCCAGAAGTAATGGAACAGGTAAGAGAGGAGATTATCATGTTTTAACATGTTAATGTGCTATGTTTTTACAAAAAAAGGTACTTGTGTATTATAGCGGCGCCCCCGATTTCCATCGCGCGATGTTTTAATCGCGTCGCATCGCATGCCATGCACCCGATGACATGCGATGCGACGCGATTTTTGGCCCCTATACGATGAAAGATTGTATAAGCACCCTAAAGGGTGCTTTTAAGCACCGTAATGGGTGCTTACAATGTTAAATGCACCCCCACGCCACCCCCCACTATAAACGTGAACCCGAAGCGTGGCGAGCGCAGCGAGCCCGCGAGGGGCGGCGGTACGCGTCCTCCGACATTTTCATACCCCCACTATCCACGTCAGCGTGGAGTTGAGAATAGAAAGTGTGGCGAGCGCAGCGAGCCACCGAGCCCGAAGCGTGGCGAGCGCAGCGAGCCCCGCAACGGGACGTGGATACCTTCACAGGTATCGGAGTCCCCTCGCGGGCTTCACAGGTATCCCATTAGCACCCATTAGGGTGCTTATACAATGTTTAATTGCATCGCATTGTATGGCATTGTATGCCATATACAATGTCATACAATTTTAAAATTGTATAGCATTGTACAATATCGCGCGATATCGCGTCGCATCGCATACCATCGTATGCGTTATGGTATGCGATGCGATGGGCGCCGCCAAAATACACAAGTACCCAAAAAAATAAAATAAAAAGGTAAAAATTATGTTTATACAGTATATATTGTTTAACTACCGGGTAAAACCTGGCAGAGGACATGCTTCCCAAGAGCTTAAAATGGGTGTGCAAACTAATGTTTGCATTATGCAGACTTGAAAAAAATCCAGTTTGTTTGGATATAGTCTTTTCTGGTTTTCCTAACAGATTGCTAATGCCCAGTATCTGGAGAAACCGGATTAATGTATTTACAAAGCTGTTTTACTGCAAGAAAAAAAAATATATAGGGACATTTTTTTAAAGCGGCAATCATTTACATAGCAAAATCAACCTGGTTTTGCAGTGTAAATGATTTCCGCTTTAAAAAATGGGAAAAGTCTTCCAAAATCTCTCAATTTCTGATTCTCACACCCTATTACATTTGGCCCATAGTGTATTTTCTGTTTTGATTTCCGTGAAACAGGACAGGGAGCATGGTCATTCCCACTGTGATGTAGACAGAACCAAATTATAATTTGGGCACGTCCACTGTCCTGATTTTTGAAAAGGAAATGTTGGGAGGTATGGAAAACCTAGTGACATCACTGATACTACTGAGATGCTGTTAGGGAATTGATAAATTGCTGTCTTTAGTTTAACCTATAAAATGGCCACCTACATTGTGTGCAGATGACTGCAATTGAAGAGTAAAACCAAAAGTGTACATGATTTTAGTAGAGGTGCAAAAATAACAAATAGACAGGTGCTTATACTCTAACATCATTTTATAGGCCTAGTGTTGTTTATAATCGGTATTAAGTATATGTCATTAACCAGTGGTTTGATTTTTTTCCTATATCCAGGTTAGAGGCTATGACTTCAAAGCTGATATATGGAGTTTTGGAATTACTGCTATCGAACTAGCTACGGGTTCAGCTCCCTACCACAAATATCCTCCAATGAAGGTATGTTTATCTGGTGGCTCACCCAACAAAGGCAGGCCATTCTTTTAGACCTACAGTAACCAATTACTGTGAATGCAGCCTATTAATTCACAAGTAGCCAGTCAAGCCATAACATGCATCAGGGGGCTATGTGGTTGTAATCACAGCAGGATAACAGCTTTACTGATGACAGTATAGAAATGCTTTACTTAGCACTTTAACAGTGGGGCCAGGAGTATGGTGCTAACAACAATCCTTGTCATAATAGTGTACTCAACCTGTGTCATGGATTCACTCTGTTCATTCTCAGTGGTGTACAATGAATTCATTTTTATCTATGTGTATGTTCCATCCAGTTTTGTTTCTGTACAGTATTTGTTGCTATTTGTAAAAGACTCATTTTTTTACCCTGGATTTTTGCCCCAAACTGGCCCTGCCATAAAGGACTCTGTGGGGACAGTGGGCCTCTTCTCAGTGTCAGACACTAGTAGGGTAGCAAAATGCTGTGGACCTACTGTAAATTGGTCACATTATCATGTTTGTAGCTACCTGCAACTCCTTCCTCTTCATGTTCCCAGCTCAGATATGGTTGGAGTGCTGAAAATGATAAAAATAGCAGTAATAAAGGGTAAAGCAATGACTGATGTCTGCAGCTACAATGGCTCGAGTGTGTAGCTACAGAAGCATCCTTACTTAATGGTTGTCCGAATATCAGAAGCCAGATGTAATGGCGTCCCAGTTCAGCGACCGCGCAGGATGCTGGCCGAACTCTGAAATAAAATAAAAAAATGTCAGAATTTGTCCGGCTTCCCACGCGGCCACTGAACTCTGACATTATTAGATACAAGTTGTGTGCTGTATATTTCTTTACATTTTGTGAGCCTGATTCAGGTCCTGATGCGGTGTGGCTTCAGGCACAATGTACCAATGTTCGGTACATTGATCATCTAACGGAACCATTCTGTGCATGTTCAGTACTGGCCCTATATTATTGGACTAGGTACAGCTGCAGATGCCAGTTGATTGACAGTTTGCCATCGTTTGGGGGTTTGGCCCGGTGATGGACTCCGTGTCCCAAACTGTGGCGTGTCATCTGTTTTGTGGTGGTGACGAGCCCAGGGTCTCCATCTTCCGATAGAAATTTCCAGGACTCCCCACAGGAGCTGCGGCATCTCACAGACACCACCTACTGCATTACCATATGTTAGCTTTGCTTCCAAGTAAGCAGCAGAGTTGCTACAGATGTAGCCAGTTCCATTGTTGCCACAAAGCCCATTCAGTTGCACACATGTAATAATGCAGCACAATGAATTGATCAGTGTAATCTAGCAGTGTCATTTTGTCACTTCCAGTTGTTTTATTTATAAAACAAGATGACATTTTCAGCAAGAGAGAAGCTCTCCGTGGCACACAGGGGCAGATTTATTAAGCTTGGAGAAGAGATAAACTGGAGATAAAGCGGAGAAAAGGTAAAAGGAGATAAAGCCCCAGCCAATCAGCTGTGTTTGAAAAAGACAGTTGGGAGTTGATTGGTTGGTGCTTTATCTCCTTTTACCTTTTCTCTGCTTTATCTCCAGTTTATCTCTTCTCCAAGCTTAATAAATCTGCCCCACAGTCTTATGGGACTTCAGGCCCGATTCAGACCTGCTTGCTAGGCTGCGAGAGTTTGAAGCCCATCGAGCAGGTAAATGCCGCCCCTATGAACGCATGCCCCCACACTCCCCCGCCCCTGTGCACTGCTGTGTACACACAGGGGGAAGATCATTCACCATCAAATTAATTTACCCCTGCTCGCAGCACTGACTATGCCAGGACTCACTAGGTGCTGCAAAGGCTGTGGGGAGGCCTGGGACCACCTGCGCCACACCCCCATACACCTACAGGGTGTCAATCACCCTGTGAGCAGTGAGCGAAGGCTAACCTTCGCTTGCCGCCTACGGTTGGATAGTTTGCTCATGCTCACTGCGTACCGCACGCTCGCGCTGTTGTCCAATAATGGCTCAGGCTGCATATTTGCATCCCAACGAACAGGTATGAATCAGGCCCTTGAAGCTAAGAGAGACTATGTATAAAACGTAGAGGAGAATTATTTTCTGCGTAACCGTATATTAAGTGGGAATTCAAAAACATTTGTCATGTTAATCATAGCATGGGTATAAAAACGATGCTGTATTCTCTAGGTTTTAATGCTGACCTTGCAAAATGATCCTCCGACTTTAGAAACTGGAATAGAAGATAAGGAGATGATGAGGAAATATGGGAAATCATTTAGGAAACTAATCTCGCTCTGTCTCCAAAAAGATCCATCAAAGAGGTAAGAAGCGAATCTTATCCCAAAGACTATGTTGTTTTGTCTGTCTGCTGGATGGAAATGACACTGACCACATTCATCTCTGCACACCATCGGACATATGAGATTAGGATAATGAAAGAAAAAAAGTACATTTATTTGCAATACCAGACTAAAAATATTCACCGCCTGGGGTATTTTCCATCCACAAAGACGTTTTTTCCTGTGGATTTCACTTTGCAGTCAATTAAATATTTAATGACTGTAAAATAGCACACAGGATATTGTTACAGTGATTATATCCAGCGTAGCTGGTGCTCCATTATAATGTATAATGTCTTGGCTTGGTAAATGTGAAAATCTTTTATTTCAGCTCTTCTCTCTGGTGATCCAGGTACACGTCTCTTTATGAATTTTTTCACAACGCTTAGTCCATCACACTTAACATATAATTTTCTATAAAGTCTCTGGAATAACTTTGACAGTTTTGGTCATTAAGGTTTTTTTGTTTGTGTGTGTGTCTAAAAATTTTATGATATGGGTTAGGTTTTGGGGGACAGATAGATTAAGTTTAGGCAGCATGGAAGGGGTATGTGATTAAGGTTAGACTGTGAGGGGTGGGGGGGGGGGGGGGGGGGGGGCTGGGGTTAGGCTGTGGGTAAGGTTTTGAGGTAGGGTAAAATACTTACCAGGAATCGTCGGGATTCTGTTATCAAGATACTGACTACCAGGATTTTGTACCAACATCTGCCAGACAATAGCAATCATTTTTTTTTTTTTTTTTTACTGCTACTACTATTATTATTGTCATCATCATCATCATCATCATCATCATTCTTGGTATTAGTGTATATATAGCAGCTAAAGTTGAGTACAAAAAGGGGAGTGATTAGGTCACACAGTAGCGCTGGTTCTACCGGGGGGATCAGATGCCTAGGTTGATTGAGTCAAGCTGACGCCACTCAGGCAGAGAGAATGTGTACCTCCGTGTGTAGAAATAAAAAGTGGTATGTGGTGATGATTACTTTCACCACCAGGTGGCGCTCCACTCAATATACAGATTATAGTGAGTCAATCAATTAAATAAATCCTTCTTTTAATAAAAAAATATCACAATAAAATGCGCATTACATATATAATCACACTCAAATAAGACACACAAGACAAACATATAATATAAAAGACAATATTTCAACAAATAAAAGAAGGATTTATTTTATTGATTGACTCACTATAATCTGTATATTGAGTAAAGTTGCATACACATGGTGCGACTTTGGCTTAAGATTTTGACTATATAGCCAAAATTGTAAGGAAAGTTAGCCAGAATCACACAGTGTTTACCCTGCTTAAATTTCGATACGTGGCCTGGCAAGGTCAGCATCGCAAGCAAAAAGACTGTGCAGGGAAGGCAGTTTTGACTGTCACATGCAAGTTCATGGAGCCAAAATCGCCTCCATGGCACCTAGTGTATGCCCCTTTACTGCAGCAGGACCGGGATGCGGACACATCTGTATATCACAATAACTAAATGAAGAATGAATCACGTTGAGTGATCTTCAGTAAATAAATACATCATCATACAGTATGTTCATTTCTAATCTTCATACTGTATAGTAAATGGTAGCACTATAGATAACATTTGATACATGCAAAAGCACATAAATGACTATATGTATTGTATTTGAATGCATATCCCTAGACCACTGACAATGGAAGCAGTCATTTGGTGGGCAGCATCAATATTCATAAGAATACAACCAACATATTTTAGTGAATTGAAAAGCTGAATATTGGATGCAGTGGGCAAAATGTAATACTGTAAGATTTTTCAGAATGCAATAAACTTTGCATATAGTCTTCTGGTGAATAGTAATGTTAATTTTGTTTGTAAATATAATACTCTTGATGCATATGAAAATATAGTGTACTATAGTCCTACAGAAGTACACATCTGCTGGGATATGGTCATTGGGTCACCAGCAAGTTGTTAGACATTCATTAGGTCGACACCAGTAGGTCAACATGCATTTAGGTCGACATGTGTCTAAGTAGACATGCAGGAAGGTCTATATGGGTTAGGTTGGCAGGATCATTAGGTCGACAGGGTCATTAGGTTGACATGGGTTAGGTCGACAGTCAAAAAGTCAACATGGGGTTTTTCACTGTTTTTTTGAGCCGGCATGTGTCGACAGGCGGTAATTCATGCCAATCCACTAGGGCGTGGTGGGAGAATAAAATAGTGTGCCAAGCGTAGTGAGGGGACGTGGTGCACTTTAACCTGTGTCGACATTCGGGTCAGTAAACAGTGAAAACCTCCATGTCAACCTTTTGACTGTCGACTTAACCCATGTCGACCAAATGACCCCGTCAACCTAATGACCCTGTCAAACTAACCCATGTCAACCTTCCTGCATGTCGACATAGGCACACTTATCCACATATTGTAGCAAATACTATCCAGAGATCTAGATACAAATGTTTGGACCCCATAGTAGAACACAGTGTGGCCCTGTGCCCCCTATGTTTTAAGGCAAAGCAAATGCGCTATGCCAAATTAATTCCCAGTTACTAATTGCAATCATCATCATCAACAACATTTTATTCATAGTGCTGCTAGCTGCAGTCTCTCTCAGCCTCTTTATTTGCCAAGTGTTTTTCCAGTTTGTATTCAGTGCATAAATACAAAAGCATTGACAAGTGTTATGGATATTTTAGAAAATTACAGATAATCACAAATACAATTCCTTTGTACACTTAAGGTGTAATTATTTTTTATAGCTGTGCTTTTTAGACACATATTAAGCCTTGTTATATATCTGCTAAACTGAGCAATTTGGTAGCTTTGGTGTCAAGCGTTCATTAATTGTAATTTCTTATATAGTAATTGTCATGAAAGTAATAGCTAGCAATTCATGAACCAATTATTGTCGTTTTAATGAGAACTGCACTGAAAACAGAAGCGGGTCATGTAGTGAAAACATTTTAGTTGCAAACAATTTCTTGTAATGTTAGAAAATATTGTCGGTAATACAATACATTTATATTGTGAATAATATAGTTGTATGATTCCCTTGTGTTAGAAGCTGATGTAAGTAGCAGCCAGTGTAGGGAAGTTTGTAAGTGGGGAGGGGGCGGGACATCTGCTGCTGAGTGACGCAAGAGAGTTATAAAGACCTTATGCGGGCATACACACGGGGCAATTTTTACCTTCTGTATAGATCGCTTAGAAATGAAGCACACATCACCTTGTGTGTATGCCCCATAGCGATGTGTGGTCCGGCGCATTGTCAACGCCACCTCGGATCTTTAGCACATGCAGTTCAGATCTACTGTAGTCAGATTGCATAAAGAACAATGAGTTAGCACAGATCACCCATATGCTCCCTTACACACGGTTCAATGTGGTCTATTTCTCTAATTGATTTTGCTTATATATGCAAAATAGAATCCAATTTGAATGGACAGCGAACGGTTTTCAGCCGCAATAGATACCAATTTGACCCCGATGCGCGGCCCCGTGGCATCAAAATCAAATAGAAAAATAGACTGTGCAGGCAAAACTATATAGTACAGATGTGTATAATCCAAATCGAAAGTGTTTTACTTGCCAAGCAAAATCACACCATGTAAACACCCCCATACACACATGCTATGGATGATCTAGCCCCCGGGAAGCTAAAGGGGAATTGCCTATCCTACATCACTGACAATCTAGGTGAGGCAGAAATTTCCCCCTGTGTATAGGGCTTAATGGGGATATTCAATCCCAGGTCACGCCTGTCGGGCTGGCCTTACAGCCGTGACCCTGTCCCGTTCTCGACCGACTCAACAAAGAAAAGGGGGCGTGGCTGCGAGACATGGCCGTGGATCGTCGAGCGTCGATGAAAAGGGGGCGTGGCTGCGAGACATGGCCGTGGATCGTGAAGCGGCGGCCGGGAACTCGACAATCCACAGCCATTCTTAGCAGAACGGGCCGACTGCTTCTAAATTCAGGTCGGGAAAGACAGCATTGAATAGGGCCACGCCGCTATTTCCCCTGTCGGGAATGGTGGCGGGAGATTGAATACCCCCCTAAGTGTGATTGGTTTTAGTAATTTACTGAGTAACTGTATGTGCGTATGTTTTAACTGAGCACTTGCAGCAAGGTGTTACAAATGATCCGTTAGCTGGTAAAATGCTAATTAAAATATTCTGCTCTATACTCTATAATACACTGTGCACCTCTCCAGCAAAGTCCTGTCTCCTTCACCCCACCATTACCATGTAAAGTGCAGTGTCCTTTGCCACTCTAATGTCAGTTTACTGTATATGTATATACTTATTTTATTTTTATATATAAAAGGTCAGCGTAAGCCCTGTAGTAATATTGGCACAGCTCCACTGTTAAATGTGTTCTATCGGTTATTCCTGTCTGTCCACTAATATTATTCTGTTTTTTATTTTAGGCCAACGGCAGCTGAACTTTTAAAATGTAAATTTTTTCAAAAAGCAAAGGTAGGTACCTCATGATTTTTTTTCTGATTGAAACCGTTTGAATTGTTTTACTGTTTTTGTAAATTATGTCGATACATTTACCAATATTCGACAGGATCTTTGCGATTACTCATAGATTTGTGTAAAACAACACCTTTTTAACCCTAGTGTATGTTTATTTCACAGAATCGGGAGTATCTAATGGAAAAACTCCTTACCAGCTCACCAAATATTTCTCTTAAAGGAAAAAAGGTAAGATCCTATGTATCGTCGGCATTACAGTTCTTGTGGAACCACATGTCTGCCGTCTAGCTGGGCATCATGTGATGGTTCTGTGAGGGCTGGTATTCCGTAGGATATCAGTCTATTAACCCCTTCCCGACATTTGACGTACATTTACGTCATGGTCGGGATGTACTTCCTGACACATGGCATAAATGTACGTCATGTTTTTAAACTGTCACCGCGTCTATAGACGCGGTGACAGAGGGACGATGTCTGCTGTCCCTGACAGCAGACATCTTCCCTCATTGCCCAGGGGGGGCACCGATGCCCCCCCCTCAGCGATCGCTGCGATTGGCTGTTCAAACGTGAACAGCCAAAAGCAGCGTTTACTGTGTTAGGTGTATAATTTTGACTCTGCTGCCCCCTAGTGTCCAACAAAATTAAAAGCAGGTTGAAATAATGATGTAATAATAAAGTATACATATGGTCTATGTTAGTTATTAACTATTTTGAGTGGTATGATTATTTGTCTCACAAGCAGAAAATTTAACATTTTGCAAATTGCAAAATGTTCAATTTTTTTACGACATTTTGGTATTTTTCACACAAAAAAACAGACTGTATCGACCAAAATTTACCACTAACTTAAAGTACAATGTGTCACGAGAAAACAATCTCAAAATCACTGGGATAAGTAAAAGCAATAAAAAGTTATCCCCACATAAAGTGATACATGTCAGATTTGAAAAAAAGGCCTCTGTCAGGAAGGCAAAAACAGGCTGCGTCGGTAAGGGGTTAAAACAAAAGATAAACATTCAACAACAACATATATTTGAAAAGAAATAAAGATCCATTGAAGTAACACTATTGCTATGGAATAATTTAAGCTACTGATCTTTCTCTTGTCTGCTTTGTATCATTAGACTACTTGTGGAATAATCCTTTGTAAATACAGAACTGTTCTTCTACCTACAATTTTCCACACTCTCTGCATGCAAACCAAAATGTAGGCTCACCCATAACAGTGCGCTTAAAATAATGTGGGGAGAGAGAGAGAGAGAGAGAGAGAGATAGGTGGTGCCAATCGCACAAGACTCGGAGAAGTCAGACGTGAGGACCCCCAAATGCTTACTGTATATCTAAATAAACCTTCCTATATTGGGGTTGTGCTACCACTAGACAAAAATTTACATGAAGAGAGGATATACTGTATGTATCAATTTGGTTTTATATTTCACAGTTTTAAATCATCCTAATAAAAGTAACTCTTAAAATAATGTGTACATATAAAACAAAACTGTATTCTATACCTGATTTATACCAGCCTCCCAAATGATATTATAGTATTATACCCTATCTAATAACTATACCCTATCTTATAACCAAGGGTAGGAGAAAGGTGTCTTCGCACAAGGCCCTAAGGGAGGCAGCTACCCCACAGCCCCCTCATGTGACTTCCAGGGTACCTGGTACCTCACCATGCTGCCATTGCCCAGCACACTAGCTGTCGTAATGTGCTGTGACCCTGCTGCCCGGGGAGCTGCCTGCCCGGGGAGTGCTCTACTTCCCAGAGAAGGGGGAGGGGCCAGGACTGCTGCCCTGCTATGTTACTGAAAACACCCACTTTATAACTCACACAGGGCCTAATTCAGCATCTTTCGTTCCCCGGCGTATTTGCAGCTCTGCGCATGCCTATAGGTGAATATATACGCATGTGTGGGGCCGCAGTATGAAAGCCTTCATTGACTGTCACAGTCGCCAAGGCATTTGTACAGAGGGGGTGGGTAGTGAGCGGACAGGGGGTTTACACACAGGACGATAAAAGTCAGCACAGACTGACTTATATCTGTAAGCCTGCATAAAGGGAGGGGGGGGGGGGTTTGCTTGCGGGAGGAGGGGGGGGGCAGTTAAGCGCTCGGTAAGCAGTGATTTTAGCTGCTTACCAAGTCAACGTGAATTAGGCCCACAATTGTGTGTGCCTAAATCTGTTGTGCTTAACCCCTTCCCGACATTGCCTTTTAAGGTAATTTTTTTTTTTTTTTCCTCCTTGTGTTCAAATAAGCGTAACTTTTTTAATTTTCCGGCTATATAGACACATGAGGGCTTTTTTTTTGCGGGACAAGTTGTACTTTCTAATGGTACCATTTACTATACCGTATAATATTCTGGGGAATCAGGAAATAATTCAATGTGGGGTAAAAAAAAAAAAAAACGCAATTCCACAATTTTGCGCTGGTTACGGTTTTTTTGGAGTTCATAGTTCGTTTAAAATGATGGGTTATCTTTATTCTATGGGTCGTTACGATTCCGGTGATACCAAACTTATATAGTTTTTGTTACATTTTACCACTAAAAAAAAAAATAGAAAATGTTACGGTTTTTCGAATTTGCGTCGCGTCGCCATGTTCTGCGGCTTATAACTTTTTTATTTTTCCACCTACGGACCTGGGTGAGGGCTCATTTTTTGCGGGCTGAAGTGTACTTTTTAATTAATACCATTATGGGATATGGGCGACTTTCTGATCTCTTTTAGCTATTTTTTTTTGGGTAGGCGATGCGACCAAAAAGCGTAGTTTTGGCGTTGGGGATTATTTTCCGTTTACGCCTTTAACCGTGCGGGATAACTAATGTTATATTTTAATAGATCGGACTTTTAGGAACGCGGCGATACCAAATATGTTTATTTTTTTTATTATTTATTTATTTTTATTTGGGAAATGGGGAAAGGGGGGTGATTTGAACTTTTAATATTTTATTATTTTTTTTTTTATTTTTAAACTTTTTTTTTTTTTTTTTTTACTTTTACTACAAGGCCCCCTAGTGTACTTGACCACTAGGGGGCGCGATCGCCTGTACTAGGTTCAGCCATAGAGCTCTATGGCTGAACGTAGTGATTTTTTTCACTTCCTATTACATCCTGCCTGAGGCAGGATGTAATAGGTATGAATACACGGACAGCACAGGGGTCTACATTAGACCCCTGGCTACCATGGCAACCGATCGGCACCCTCCGATCGCGCTGCGGGGGGCCCCGATCGGCGCCGGAGGGGGGCGCCCCCCCTCCGATCAGCTATTTAAGCACTGCGGGCGCTTTGCCCGCGGTGCTTAAAGGGTTAAACGGCCGCGATCGGCGAACTCGCCGCTCGTGGCCGTGAGAGCAGGGACATGGCTGTAATATACAGCCATTACCTGCTCTCTATCAAGCCAGCTCACTCCGTGAGCTGGCTTGATTCACCCCCAACCGACATATGACGTAAATGTACGTCATATGTCGGGAAGGGGTTAATATGACACATAAAAAAGACTGGATGGCGCTTACGGGATCAACTGTTTTATGATATCAATTCAACATAGTAAATAGAATGTGTGGCAATATCTGTCCCACGCTGAAGTTACCATCACTATAAATATTATGTCTGCCATGTTGAAGCCTGCGGTATTCCATGTTACTACAGACATCATCATTAAAGCTATTGAAAGTTATTAAAAGTGGTTTTCAAAATTAAAAAGAAAAAAACAATTAAAAATGCATTTTACATATATATTTTATTATGGTCCAAATCAATTAAAGGCTCACGGGTTTATGTGCAGTGCTAAGCATTGGAGAAAGTTAAGGAGGAGAGAGAAAGTACCAGCAAATCAGATACATACTGCTACAGTATGTTACAGGCTGTGTTTTAAAAATGACACTTAACACCTGATTGGTTTCGAAATTTCTCACCACTTTTTCGCATTCCAAGGCTTAGTACGTAGACCCTTAGTCACACAGATATAGAAATGTCTTATAACAAATTAAGCAGCACAGTCTACTGGTGTACCCCAGCTGGTTGCGACTCATGGTATGTACACACTGGCCAATCAATTCGATATCGGCATCTGTTGTGACCCTGCGGGGTGCCGGCATCGGCTGGCAGGGAGGGAGGGACAGCGCAGGGAGGGAGCTGGGGGCCGTGTTGCATTGAGCAGCATGGCCCTCATTCTGAAACAGTAGAACGAGAGCCATGCTGTACAGTGTATTTCTACTTGCGATTCCGATGCCACAGGGCCACGCATTGGGACCGAATCGCGATCGCATGTGGTAAAATACAGTGCGATTTGCACTAAATTGCTATCGATTTTGACGATATAGTCAAATTCTATAGCCCATTATCAGGATAGTGGAAACGTAAAACACCTGCAGTATATTCCAGCAAACCCCCGATCCCCTGACAGTCGGGGAAAGGAGATATTAAACATGGGTAAAAATCCGGATTCTCTCTCATTGGTGTATGGGTCCCTAAAGTCTTCAAAATTGACTCCACACTCAAAAGCTTTGAAGAGGCATTTTATTTATTGCCTCTACAGTATTAGTGATTTAAAAATAAAATAATTTTTGGGTTGTTAAGTCAAAGAAATTAAATTACTGGCTCATTTGTAATTGGTACCTTGGCAGAGTGATGAGTATATACAGATATTAATCTATCAAGCTTAATATCCATTTCTCTTTAGCTGTAGAGAAAAAAAAATCAACTGGTTTTCAATCCACACTGTGTTTTTGATGTAGGTTAATGCTTTCCATTGCCCAGAGCCATGTGTATCCCTTCAAAAGTCATTATCGTCATTGTTACCGAAGTGTTTATTGGCGTGATATGTAATATGTAGATCTATTTCTCTGTATCCATAAGAACCCGGGCATCTTTCTCTGACAATGCTGCTGATTGTGCCATTTGTTCTGCTGAAGTGCCTACTGTTGATGTAATTCGTATAATAAAAGTCCTGTATTATTGGATCCTCTGAAAGAATGAGATTGCTTGATGGTGACATCTGTGTAATTTGCCTAAATGGGTGATGAGTCACAGGCTCATTCATCTTAAATTGGACCTGTCTCAGTGAACTGACTTTGAAATAGAAAGTTAAAAAACCTATATTCATTATTTATTGGCTAATCTCATATTTTTAAAATATTTGAAGTGCATCTGTATTCTGTTGTTGGTTGAACCAATATAATTTAAGCTCGATACACACTGAGATGATGTCCCCCTGATTTGTAGTTTCTGCTTAATCCTAATGACCTTGTAGGCACACGGTGTATTCCCTATTTGCGTGTGCACGCTGTTGCTAGCAATGTTGCCTGGGCTGCTGCATGGCCAACTGGGTGATAACAATAGTGGCTTAGTATATGTAACTGAAGGACTTAATACAGTCTTCAGCTTTCCCGTGATGCGTGCACATGGGCATATGCATCATGGCTTGCTGTAAGGTGCGCCAGGTGGGAAATAGTCACACCCAGTAAACACCCATAGGAATGAATGGCTTGCAATGCAACCTGTATTGGCTGGGTTCACATCACCTAGTGTGTATCCAGCTGTAGAATCAAAGGTATCAATGTACTGTCAACCTGGTAGAATGCACATTATTGGCCAAATGTAATAGCCTCTGTGTTTGTTGGGATGATGGCCAAACTCTGATGTTTTTTTAAAGGTGCCCAAATTTGCAACGCATTGTTTTGCCTTCTTAATGACTTCCCCATTTAAACCACAGACCACAGAGGCTGTTATATTTGGCTGCATGTCTCAGTGATGTCACAAATATATTTTGAATTGATAAGCTACATCGTAAAAAGTTTTGAGTATGTATAAGCATGTCATAAACAAGTTGGGGGTCTTGACGGCCAGAAACCCAACACATGTAAATATTTTGACCCTAACCTTCCACTCCCACAGCCTAACTCCAACCTTCCCCTCCCACACTCTAACTGTAACCCTCCTCTTCTGCAGCCTAACTCTAACACCCCCCCCCCCAACGCTTCATCTACTTTAAAAAAGGGGTAATTTGATCAAAATTAGGACATCACATTTTTGTGATGAACAATCAAAGCACCATGCGCACATTAGGTGTGGCGTACTTACAGTATGTGTGGCGTACACATGTACCACAACAAGGGGGGAGAAGGGTACCTTGTTTTCATGTTACAGAGCATCTTAACTTCCACAGTCTCTAACACTAGTGCTGGTGAAGGAGATCTGTGCTTGGTGTTACAGTATGTCATTCAGTAGCTTATGTATGTAAGTAGCACTTTGGTGTTTGAGGCGTTTATACTTGCAACAACAAATGGAGGATATAATAGCGGAAAAGGGTTTATGAAAGTGAGAATATTTGATGCTATTCTGAGATGAATGTCTACTCAATTGCTTCATACTAATATCCAGTAGATACATCTCTGCATTGATTTTGCCACTCATTTATATGGATGTCATCTCAGTGATATTCAGGAAAACCAATAACAATATTTGCTAAATTGTATTCCTACTGTAGGTCAAATTAGAGTATGATGGCTGAACATAGAATTAAAATCTTTTCATATGATATTGGATTGAAATAATGGGACTCGTGACATAATAGGTTCCCCTTTAGCATACACGTTCCCCTTTGTCATTATCATCTAGCCTCTGTAAAATGGCACAGTTAGCACTGCTTCACATGCTCCTATACCAAGGGCAACATCTGTGCGCTCTCACTGGGGCCAGATGTACTAACCTTGGAAAGTGATAAAGCACCAGCCAATCAGCGGCTAAGTGACATGACATTTGAAAAATGTCAGGAACTGATTGGTTGGTCATTTATAACTCTCCGTTTTATCACTTTCCAGGGCATAGGGCCTAATTCAGCCCTGATCGCAGGGCGCATTTTGAGGGTGATACAGGTTGGTATTCAAAGCACATTTGGTTTGCTAATGGACAAAACCATGTTTCCCTGCAGGTGAGGCGGATGTAAACATGTGCAGAGAGAGTTAGATTTGGGTGAGTTATTTTGTTTCTGTGCAGGGTACATACTGGCTGCATTATGTTTACACTGCAATATAGATATCTATTTGAAGTACACACCCCACCCAAATGTAACTCTCTCTGCACATGATACATATGCCCCACATGCAGTGCACATGGTTGTGTCCATTAGCAAACCAAATGTTCTTTGAAAACCAACCAGAGTCACCCCCTTTGTTTGCAAATGGACAAAACTCCAGTAGTGCTGATATAAAACGGGCAGGGAGAGTTAGATTTGGGTAAGATAAGTTCAAACTGAAATCTAGATTGCAGTGTAAAAATAAAGCAGCAAGTATTTACCCTGCACAGAAACAAAATAACTCACTAAATCTAACTCCCCATGCACGTGTAAGATTTGCCTCACCTTCAATGCAGCATGGTTTTGCCCATTTGCTAACAAAATGTGCTCTGTAAATAGGTCTGAATTAGTCCCTTAGTACATCTCACCCAGAATGTCTCAGTGTGTAAGCTCCTTCAGCCAGCAGTATGTTCTCGGGAGTGGTGACTTAACTTGGACATTTTTATATGTTTTCTCTTTCATAATACAGCTATTCAAAATATATAATTGTGGCTCAGTGTTTTAAGGTCCTGAGGGAATTGTGACAGTACTGTGAGATCCCGCATCATAAATATGCTATTTACGCTAAGTAAGGCCATTCATAATGTTCCCAAAATATTCTCTATAAATACTTATATATTAATGTTATGTGTGCCCTGTAATTTCTGATGTATATTACATACAGTGTGCTCTCTGTTCTGCATCTCTGTGCTGTGGAATGCTGTGTACTGGAGTCTGTGGGTTTTCCGTGCTGGTCAGAGCAGTCTTAACCAGTCAGTGATGAATAGTAAAGCACTAGCAACCTTTGATCTGCATGTGACTACTAACAATCACAAGAGCGCTGCATCAATTGCGCAGCTAAAATTGGAAAACTGATATGCAGGCTATTACTTATCAACGTCATGGAGCATGAGAACAGCTTATAAAAGAAAGTCAACAGAGACTTGGAATATATTGCGTCAGTCTTTCCATGGGGGTCTTTCTGAGAATGGCAGGTTTTGGGGTGCAGGGCCTGATTAAAGGTTCCAGGTGCCCTAGGCTAATGTACTGTAGCAATAAAAAAATAAAAATAAATTAGATGGAATCCGGACTCCCTATTATGGTATATGCAATTTCCAATTTGTATCAATTCAAAATGTTCAGTCAGGATCCTTTTTAATATTTTCGCTGATCATCCAAGATATTGACCTAAAAAACAGAAGAAAAGATGGTTCATGGTGTAGATTTCGATACTGTAATGGTAATTATATAGGAGGAAAAAAAGGGGGTATTGTAGACCTCCAAACCCTTTTTTGGCCTCACTTAGGCAAAGTTTAATCACATAGAATGGGGTCACACAGCAGATAATCTGTTCCCTCCTCTGATATTCTTTAGATGGAGCCCCCTCATTTTTGCAATATCTCAGCCTAAACAGAGTATACTGCAGTGGAGGGGCAGGTCTTGGATTGACCAAAAAGGGTTTTGAGCTGGTTCAAGGCGAGTGGGTTTTCAAATTATTCCAGTGTCCATTGGAGGAAGTGAATTAAATGTGTTTTATTGAATCTAACAATTTTTTTAAAGATGTAGCTACACCTTTGAAAATGATTTTTGATACAATGAAATGCGTAAGGAGGTTTTCAATTCACTTCACCCAATGGACACTGGAAGAATTTGAAAACCCACCTGCCTTGAACCAGCTCAAAACCCTTTTTGGTCAAGCCAAGACCTGTCCCTCCACTGCAGCATATTGGGACATGGACAATAACACCAACTGTCTGGGACATAGATATCCGCAACATCGTGAGGTACTTTCCACAGCAGAATTACAAAATACCCTCCAGCAGTATCCCAATCCTGACATGGACAAGTTAAGCCCCTTTCACATTGCAGTTTTAACACGGCATATTGCCGATTTTTAACTGCTTTAAAACGGTACCAGCTGCAATATGAAAGCTCCACAATCAATTTACCGGTTACAAAATACTGGTATTTTGAAACGTGTTAAAAGCAGGATCCTACATGTTTCTGAGCCGTTTTCCCTGCAGTCTGAACAGCTCAGAAACGGTATTTGCTACAAATGATAACCACAAATTATCCCCGACCCACAAGCAGGAAAAAAACATTTAAAATGACATTGTATGGCTTTCTATGGGTGAAACAGGTTGAATCTGAAGGTACAACATGCAATATGAAAGGGGTTTAACTGGCTTTTGACCCATTTGAAAAAAACGTTTACAAAAACGAGTTAAAAGCAGGTTTTTGCAATGTGAAACCAGCTTAAGGTGACCAATCCCATCCATTGGACATTTGGGGCCAATACTTAAGGACTGTGCAAATTAGGAATAAGTATTATTCAGTACAGTGTCTATTTTTGTGAACATTTTAACTAATTGTTTTATTAATGTGCACTTATTTTATGACATTCTCTTAATTAAATATGGTTAACTAATATCCAATTGATCTACTACAGTTTTAGTGCTCCACCATACACTTTGGGGTTTCTTTTATTTGTACTGTTGGAGCCGATCGTCCACAAGTGTGAGCAGCTTGACAAACCATCCTTACAGGTGCCCGATTTACCTCAGTAACCCCCTTTTCTACAAATCACAGAAGTATATTGGCACCTTAATCCTTTAAGTGCCAATTTAATTTGTCAAAAAAATTGTGAAAATTGCCAAGCAAACATTTTTATTCATCATAATGACCTTTAATGTTACCTTACATAGGAAATATAATATTTTTTTTGACAACATTTTATATTTGAATTTATATAACAAATAAGACGCTGGCAATTTTTGTGGATATTTTGAACATCTCCGACAGATATGTTGGCACTGAAAGGGTTAAGAATCCTCACATGAGTACTCTGTATTGGTAGGGCATCCTGACTTCCCCTTTCAATCAGTCAGTGACTTCCTGCTGCCTTCATTTGCCTTCTGATATCACAACACTTCCACTGTCACATTCACCCCATTCTTATTATGTCTTCAAATTTGTTTATAGCTCTCCAAGTTTCTGCCATGTCATACAGAGCAGTGACACAAAATTGATAAAAATAGTAGCAAAATGACAGATTAACAAGCTTACTGACAGTATAATAATATAATATATTACAATATAAATAAGTATAAGCAAATGCATATACATAAATTCATAGATACATAGCAGAAAGGATGAGATGAAGGAGGGAGGGTCCTGTTAATGAGAGATTACATTTTAAGGTGGAGAGGAAGGAGTGTTAGGGAGTTATGAAGTCGGTAAGATAGAAAGGATGGATAGAGCTCAAGAGAGGGGATGCAGTTAAAATCCCGGCGGTCGGGATCCCGGCATTCAGAATCCCGACGCCGGAATCCCGACCGCCGAAATCCCGACACATTCTCCCTCCGTGGGTGTCCACGACACCCCTGGAGGGAGAACAAATTAGTGTGCCGAGCGTAGCGAGGCACCGGGCCCGCTGCGTGGCGAGCGCAGCGAGCCCGCAAGGGGGGGCGATCCACATCCCCCCCTTGTCGGGATTTTGGCTGTCGGGATTCTGAACGCCGGGATCCCGACCGCCGGGATTCAGTACTGAATCCCAAGAGAGTGATGATAGGAATGAGTGAATAGGGGAATTTTGAGGAAGAGTCTGAAGTTGCGGAGGTTGGTAGAAATTCTAATGGAGAAAGGGAAAAATTTTCACAGATTAGGAGTAGCATAGGAGAAGTACAGTATTGGCGACAGTAGTGAGAAGTGGTGAACAAATAGGTGAGAAGGCAATCATTTGCTGACAATAGTAGTCATAAGGGAGTGTGGTTGGAGAAGTGGTTGGAGAAGAAAGGGGAATTTTTTGGTGAGGGTAAGGTACATTTTGAATAGTATAGGAAAATTGGAGAGATTGCCAAGCAGAGGATGCAAAAGCAGTGCATTGTGAAAGAAAGCAATGCCTGGCATCAGTATTACATATTGAAGAGGAGAAATATGGGTCAGAAGACTAGATAAAAGATAGCGGTAGTCCTGGCAAGAGGTGGAGAGGGAGTGGACCACTGAGAGTGATGATGTTCAGGAAATGGAAACTGAAATGTGTAAGGCTAAGTGGACATGGAAGGGAAGAGATGGTGCTATTGACCACTAGGAGGTAGAGTTGCTGAGAATCGGACTCTTCAAAAGACAAAAATGTAGCATAATCTTAGACATAAGCATTAAGGGCCAGATGCATTAAGCTTCACAAAGTGATAAAATGGAGAGTGATAAACAGCCAGCCAATCAGCTCCTACCTGTCATATTACAGACTGGGTTTGAAAAATGTCAGGTAGGAGCTGATTGGCTGGCTGTTTATCACTCTCCATTTTATCACTTTGTGAAGCTTGATACATCTGGCCCATAGATAGATAAAAAAAAATAGTGGATAGTTTGAGGTAAAACACACAGTAGAAGATCAGAGAAAGACAAGGTAAATGTGGGCTTCATCAGAATCAAGGTGTTAATGCAGACCAGAGAAGCTGATAAAATTACCAAGTGAGGATGTGTAGAGTGAAAAAATAAGTTGGCTCAGAACAGAGCCATGAGGGCATCTACAGGAAGTGGAAAGTGAGGTAGGAGGTGAATGTTAAGATTGAAAACAATTGGTTGGACAGGAGGAGAACCACTAGGGGACCATGAGATCTCAAATAAGTGAACACAGCAGATAAAGGGTGGTTTATGAGGTCAGAGTCTGTAGAGAGGCCAAAACAGAATGTGTGTGGATCGTAAGGTCTACAACAACTAGGTCGACAAGCATTGGGTCGACACCACTAGGTCGACAGGCAGCAAGGTCGACATGGGTCTAGGTCAAAATGGGTCAAGGTCGACATGGGTCTAGGTCGACACAAGCATTAGGTTGACATGGGCAAGGTCGACAGTCAAAAGGTCCACATGGGACTTTTCACTGTTTTCTGTTTCACTGGTGTAAAGCACACCGACACTGGGCTGTGGAGCAGTGGAAATGTGTCCTGCAGAGTGAGGAATCATGCTTCTCTGTATGGCTGTCAGATGGGCAACCCCATCGAGAACCTTTGGGATGAACTGGACAGAGAATGCAAGCCAGGCTTTCTTGTCTAACATCAGTGGCTGACCTAAAAAATGCTGTACAGAATGAATGGGCAAAAACGACAATAGAAACACCCCAATATCTTCCAAGAAGAGTGGAATCTGTTATATCTGCAAAAAGGGGACCAACTCCATATTAAAGTATTGTGCGTTTGAATACAATGTCATTACAGTCCCTGATGGTGTAAAGGTCAGGCGCCTGAATACTCTTGTCCGTATAATGTATTTAGCCTCCTGCCACTTACACGTATAGGGCCTAATTCAACATTGCTCAGAAAGGGGCAGAATTAGGCCCCAGTCCGATGGTGTGGTGGTCTGTGCATGCACATGTGTGTATTTGTGCATGTGCAGACTCCCTGTGCAAACACCTTAGTCGAGAATCACACTCGCCGAGGTGTTCGCACAGGTAGGGGAGGGGGACGGACATCGGCATGGAGCAAAGGAACGACCCGCATTTTATGGGAGTCCCCTTGAAAACACAGGGCATTCCCCTGGGAACGAGGGGGGGCGATGCCTGCATGGGGGCCAGGCGGCTGACATCACATGATGTTATCAGCCGCCAACCCCATCTTCGGACAATGTCTAGACTGACTTTCATTTGTAAACGAGGGAAAGATCATTTGATGGTGTACACATCCATTCACATGCTACCGAGGAGATTTGCGGGGGAGGGGCGGTTGGCGGTTGTGCTTTCTAAGCAGCGAACGACTGCTGCTTAGCAAGTGGACGTGAATCAGGCCCATAGTTTCAGTACTTTGATAACATATTTCACATATAGAATTTTGTACCTCTCCTATGTAAAAATCACTCCAAGGTGAAAACTTCTCAAATCTATATCTAAACAGCGGGATTCTGGCCTATTTTTTTTAAGGATGTTTTGAATCCAGTACAAGTACATGCCCAAAAAAAGAAAACATGAAGGTTTTGCAGCCACCGCAATGCTCATTACTGTACCAACTTTTCACTGTTACAAAAATACTGTTTACAGATATGCCCTCATATATTATTTGATTGACCCCTGTAACTCCCTTTAAAGGTGGCATGAATACAAGTTGTTATTAGTCAAGTTTTATAACAACAAAAAAAGGGAATACCCTGGTACATAACTCTTGAAGCAAAAAATGACAGATGTATGCAGGAAATACAAATATTTGTGTTGAATGTATTGGTGAACCTTAAAGCTAAATAAAAAATAAACTATGCGCTTTATTATATTAAAAAATAATAATATGTTGTAAGCTTTATACAGGAAACACAAATATTTGTGTTCAATAACTGCTCAGATTAGAACAAGAAGTAAAACATTTCTAAATAGAAAAAATATAAATGCAATTTGACCAGCAGAGGGAGTTCCAGGATTTCTTATAAATTGGCTGAGCCAACACTGATCCAGTTTTATTTTAAAACAAGAAAGGTAAGAAGAATATAATTTTCCTACGTACAGTTTAGTGAATACCAAGCTATTTTCATGTTTATTAATGAATTAATTACAGGGCTATAATACGCTATATACTGTAGCACAATTGAGTATAAGGTCATTAAATGAGAAGTGCAGCATACTGAATGTGTATGTTATATTCATCACTTCTTCCTGTTTACAGGTTGGGTGCTACTGGGATGTGAATCTAGAACTGTGATATACTGCATTTGTGCAGAAGATGGAATGGAATGTGTAAGCACAACACAGCAAAGTTGTAAACTTACAGAATACTGGGGCAGATGTATTAAGCCTTGTGAAGAGATAAAGTGGAAGATGATAACGCACCAGCCAATCAACTTCTAGCTGTTATTTTTCAAACATAGCTCATTGGCTTCTGCTTTATTACCTTCTACTTTATGTCCACTTTATCAATCAGCAGCACTTTTGGGGCAGGGCCTGATTTGCATCATTTTAGCCCCGCACTCTCCCTGAAAAGTCATCAATCATGGTATTTAAATGCTGATGCCGGGGAGATGTGGAGGGGTAGGGGGGTGGTCCAGCGCAATGCGGAAGGGTAGGCAACCCATAGTAACATAACCCTCCCCTAAAACGATCGGCACGAATAGCGTTTTTCTGGACACTCCCAGCGTTTTCCTAGGCACGCCTGAGTTTTTATTAGCACTCCCACTACACAGTCTGGTTTCTGCCCCCAGACGGCTACTCGCTGTCAGTCATGCTGTAAACTGCCAGTAATCAGAGAAAGTAGCAGGATTTCATTGCCGCATGGCCTTGTGCTGGCGTACTACGGGTTGTACACATGCGCAGTTGATTAATAATCAGCTGCTGTTGGAATTCAGGGCTGTGCAATCGTCTAATGTGTACGCACCTTAACAGTTGACAATTGTGGACAATTGTTTGAGATATTTCCTATTGCAAAGCCTAAAATTGTTGACATTACTGATAAGACCAACAAAAAATGCAAACAAACAGATAACAGGTGGCTGGTGAGGTACTGTACTCAGGGCCGGTGCAAGGCACCAGAGCGCCCCAGGCAAGTCGGGGTAGGGGCGCCCCGGTGTCTGCCGCCCGGGTACCTGTCCTGCGGCGCTGTAAAGCTGGCAGCAGCGGAAGCGGGGGAGTCCCTGCAGTCAATAAGAAATAACGAGAGCTATCCGCCGGGCTATGCGGAAGCGCTTCTGTTTTGGAAACACTGGCCGCACGGCGCACGCTGATTGGCTGAATCTCAGCCAATCAGCGTGCGGCCAGTGTTTCCAAAACAGAAGCGTTTCCGCATAGCCCGGCGGATAGCGCTCGTTATTTCTTATTGACTGCAGGGACCCCCCGCTGCCGTCGCCGCCAGCTTTTACGCACATATACGCCGCAGGACCGGTACCCGGGCGGCAAGGGGGGGGGGGGGGGGCGAAATACCGCCCTCCAGTGGCCGGCGCCCTAGGCAAACGCCTAGATTTGCCTAGTGGTGGCGCCGGCCCTGACTGTACTGTATGTACTATAGCAAAGGTTCCCAAACCCTACCAGGTTTTAAGGATATCCATGGCTAAGCCCAGATGATTCAGTCAAATTGACTGAGGTACTAAATTAAGTCACCTTTGCTCAAGTAGGATATCCTTAAAAATTGAACTGTACTGGCCTAGTTTGGTCACCTCTGTACTATAGTATAACAAGGAAACCAAAATAGACAAACTGGTTACTCACTGTATTCTAAGGGTTGAAATGGATTGCTGCATAAATCTAGAAATATAGCAAAATACAATTGTCAGCAAGTGAATGTATTAATAATGCAGGCACCTTTTTTTTTTCTTGGCAGGAATATTGGCTTCTTAAGACAAATTACTTGTCCTTACTTTATTCTAATGCAGGAATGGCCAAATCTGTCCTCAGGATCTACCAACAGTTCATGTATTTTAGGCCAACTGTGGATCTATAGTAGGAATGAATGTAGCATGTTTGAAAATGTGAGAGTCAGTAATGACCACAGCTGTGCACCAGCTAGGAGATGTGGAAAACGTGGACTGCTGGTAGATCCTAAGGACCACCTATGAAGTAATGGCTTGTTGTATTGGGTCACTGGAAAACAAGGGATTATAACTGAGCAATTCTTTATTTACTTAGCAATAGCCAAGTTGTAATAACCCTAGTTTAGGCACATATTAAGTGTAGAATAATATTACATTTTTTGTCCTCTTCAACCCCTTTCAACATTCCTTTTGATCAGGTGTGGGCAATAAATGGCCCTCTAACTGTTGATGAACTATACATCCCAGCATGCCTTGCTTTAGTTTCTATATTGGGCCATGCTGAAACTGATGAAAGACATGCTGGGATGTGTAGTTCATCAACAGCTGGATGGCCGCTTATTGCTCACCCCTGCTCTTGATACTACTTCCCATTATTGATAAGCATGCTAAGCATATCCTTTTAGGTATGAATTTGGTAGGTCATTTTGAAAACTTCTGCCAAAAGATAATAGAACATAGTTGTCCTAATTGGGATGTAGTCAAAATGTCAAAATATACAATCTCTCTCTCTCTCTCTCTGGGTAAATCTCTCTCTCTCTCTCTCTCTCTCTCTCTCTCTCTCTCTCTCTCTCTCTCTCTCTCTCTCTCTCTCTCTCTCTCTCTGGGTAAATATATAGTATAGCACCTTGAATGCATAACTGACAATAAAGACCAGAGCTGGTCCTAGGTTTAGGGCATTTGGAATGTCTAGAGGCATTTCAAGCCTAGGACTGGCTCTTTACCATACTTTGCAGCACCCACACACACCTGTTCCCCTGTACTTCATGCCCCTGGCACCTTACGTCCCTCCAGTACCCGGCCCTCCACTGTATTCCCCCAACACTTGCACACACCTGCTTCGCTGTCCCACATACATCAAAGAGGTGGAGGAGTATGGGCGCTGCAAGCAGCAGTACTCCTGGCTGGGCACTGCTCCTTTCCCTGTTCTGCATCTGACTCCATCCTAGCTAACTTGCAGCACTCGAACCTTCCTCTGGTCCCCCAGATGTGGAGCAAACACTGATAGCGGTGGCGAGCGGCTACCAGGAAGGGACAATGTGGCTGCTGCTTGAGCTTCGGCATGACTAAAAGACAAAAGTGACCACCTGGGTATGGGATGTATGTGTGTGTGTGTGTATGGGGGGGAGGGGGTTATGGAGTGTGTATGTAGGGGACAGTGGAAATAGGGTTTGTGTTGGGGTTAGAGGATTACTGGTTTTATGTGGGACGAACAGGGGGAATAGGGTGTGTATGGGAGTAGAGGATTATATGCTTTAAGTGGGTGGACTAGTGTGTGTGGGTGGTAAGGTAGAGGGTTATGGAGTGTATGTGGGGGGACAAGAATGCAGTATGTGTTGGGGGTAAAGCGATATGGGAAGTATTTGAGGGACTATGGTTTGTGGTGGAATAGAGGGTTATGCAGGGACTAGGGTGTGTTGGGGGTAGAAAGCTTTGGGGTCTATGTGAGGGTACAAGAAGTGCAGGAAGTGTTGAAGTAGAGGAGTATGGGGTAATGTAGGGGTAAAGGTATATGTAGTGTACCTGGGAGGACAGAGGGAGTAGGTTTTGTGGGGGAGGTATAGGGGTGTGGATATAGGGGTTAGCTATGGGGAGATAGTTGGTATATGTCTGCTGTGGAGGATTATGGGGAGAGAGTGTGTATTTGTAGAGGGGGTGTGGAGTGGATAAGGGGTATGGAGTGGATTAAATGGGGTTATGCGATAGTCTACTGGGTCAGAGGCAGAACTAGCAGCAGTGCAGCTGTGGCATTGCTTCGGAGCCTGCCGCAATGAAGGTGGTGGGATTATCTTCTAGGGAGCGCCAATAAAACATTTGTCTTCTGCATCAAATTTGTTACGGCCAGCTCTGATAAAGGCAATAAACTGCTATAGATAAGCCAAGTCAGCCAGTGATTTCATTGCCGCATGGCCTTGTGCAGGCGTACTACGGGCTGTACACAAGTCAGCCAGTGCACTCATTGCCACAGAACCATTCGAGATGCTCATATCCGTTGTTTTCTAAAATGATGAACACATTTTTAACCCCTTACCGCCGCAACCTGTTTTTGCCTTCCTGACAGAGCCCTTTTTTTCAAATCTGACAAGTATCACTTAAGTGGGGATAACTTTTTTTTTGCTTTTACTTATCCCAGTGATTTTGAGATTGTTTTCTCGTGACACATTGTACTTCAAGTTAGTGGTAAATTTTGGTCGATACAGTCTGTGTTTTTTTTGTGAAAAATACCAAAATGTCGTAAAAAAATTGAGACAAATAATCATACCACTCAAAATAGTTAATAACTAACATAGACCATATGTATACTTTATGTTTCCATCATTATTTCAACCTCCTTTTAATTTTTTTGGACACTAGGAGGCTTAAAATATGAATAGCAAATTCTCAAATTTTCAAGAAAATTTCAAACACTGATTTTTTTAGGGACCAGTTCAGTTCTGATGTGACCCTGCACCCCTCACAGTATTCAAAACAGCATTTTGGAAGTTTGTTAACCCTTTAGGTGTTTCACAGGAATTAAAACAAAGTGTAGGTGAAATTTCTAAATTTAATTTTTTTTGCAGATTTTCAATTTTAATACATTTTTGTAAGGAACACAGTAGATTTTACTAGAGAATGTGACTAAAAATTGATTCCCCCAATTCTTTTGTTTTCATAAGTATCCTATATGTGGCCCTAGTGTGCACGTTGACCAAACCACAGGCTTCATAATAGAAGGAGCACCTACTTGATTTTGGAGCCTCCTTTTTATGAGATTATTTTTTAGGCACCATGTAGGTTTCTAGGCACCATAAGATGCTAAAAGTTAGGAACCCCCCCACAAGTGACCCCATTTTGCAAACTACACCCCTCAGGGAATTCATCTAGGGGTATAGTGTACATTTCAAACCCCCAGGGGTTTCACCAATTTTGGTACAACTGGGCTGTGAAAATGAAAAATTACATTTTTTACACAAAAATGCAGTTCTGGCTCAAAATTTTTCATTTTCACAAGGAATGAAGGAGACAAAGCACCCCAAAATCTGTGCCCCAATTTCTCCCGAGTACGGCAATGCCTCATATGTGACCAAAAAATACCATTTGGGTGCATGGCAGGACTCAGAAGGGAAGGAGTGATATTTGGATTTTGCAGCACAGATTCTGGTGGAATGAATGGTGGGTGCTATGTCGCATTAGCAAGACCCCCGAAGCACCAATACAGTGGAACCACCCCACAAGTGACCCCATTTTGCAAACTACACCCCTCAGGGAATTCATCTAGGGGTATAGTGTACATTTCAAACCCCCAGGGGTTTCACCAATTTTGGTACAACTGGGCTGTGAAAATAAAAAATTAATTTTTTTACACAAAAATGCAGTTCTGGCTCAAAATTTTTCATTTTCACAAGGAATGAAGGAGACAAAGCACCCCAAAATCTGTGCCCAATTTCTCCCGAGTACGGCAATGCCTCATATGTGACCAAAAAATACCATTTGGGTGCATGGCAGGACTCAGAAGGGAAGGAGTGATATTTGGATTTTGCAGCACAGATTCTGGTGGAATGAATGGTGGGTGCTATGTCGCATTAGCAAGACCCCCGAAGCACCAATACAGTGGAACCCCCCCACAAGTGACCCCATTTTGCAAACTACACCCCTCAGGGAATTCATCTAGGGGTATAGTGTACATTTCAAACCCCCAGGGGTTTCACCAATTTTGGTACAACTGGGCTGTGAAAATGAAAAATTACATTTTTTACACAAAAATGCAGTTCTGGCTCAAAAATTTTCATTTTCACAAGGAATGAAGGAGACAAAGCACCCCAAAATCTGTGCCCCAATTTCTCCCGAGTACGGCAATGCCTCATATGTGACCAAAAAATACCATTTGGGTGCATGGCAGGACTCAGAAGGGAAGGAGTGATATTTGGATTTTGCAGCACACATTCTGGTGGAATGAATGGTGGGTGCTATGTCGCATTAGCAAGCCCCCCGAAGCACCAATACAGTGGAACCCCCCCACAAGTGACCCCATTTTGCAAACTACACCCCTCAGGGAATTCATCTAGGGGTATAGTGTACATTTCAAACCCCCAGGGGTTTCACCAATTGTGGTACAACTGGGCTGTGAAAATGAAAAATTAAATTTTTTTACACAAAAATGCAGTTCTGGCTCAAAATTTTTCATTTTCACAAGGAATGAAGGAGACAAAGCACCCCAAAATCTGTGCCCCAATTTCTTCCGAGTACGGCAATGCCTCATATGTGACCAAAAAATACCATTTGGGTGCATGGCAGGACTCAGAAGGGAAGGAGTGATATTTGGATTTTGCCGCACAGATTCTGGTGGAATGAATGGTGGGTGCTATGTCGCATTAGCAAGACCTCCGAAGCACCAATACAGTGGAACCCCCCCCACAAGTGACCCCATTTTGCAAACTACACCCCTCAGGGAATTCATCTAGGGGTATAGTGTACATTTCAAACCCCCAGGGGTTTCACCAATTTTGGTACAACTGGGCTGTGAAAATGAAAAATTACATTTTTTAACACAAAACTGCAGTTCTGGCTCAAAATTTTTCATTGTCACAAGGAATGAAGGAGACAAAGCACCCCAAAATCTGTGCCCCAATTTCTCCCGAGTACGGCAATGCCTCATATGTGACCAAAAAATGGCAGGACTCATAAGGGAAGGAGTGATATTTGGATTTTGCAGCACAGATTCTGGTGGAATGAATGGTGGGTGCTATGTCGCATTAGCAAGACCCCCAAAGCACCAATACAGTGGAACCCCCCCACAAGTGACCCCATTTTGCAAACTACACCCCTCAGGGAATTCATCTAGGGGTATAGTGTACATTTCAAACCCCCAGGGGTTTCACCAATTTTGGTACAACTGGGCTGTGAAAATGAAAAATTACATTTTTTACACAAAAATGCAGTTCTGGCTCAAAATTTTTCATTTTCACAAGGAATGAAGGAGACAAAGCACCCCAAAATCTGTGCCCCAATTTCTCCCGAGTACGGCAATGCCTCATATGTGACCAAAAAATACCATTTGGGTGCATGGCAGGACTCAGAAGGGAAGGAGTGATATTTGGATTTTGCAGCACAGATTCTGGTGGAATGAATGGTGGGTGCTATGTTGCATTAGCAAGACCCCCGAAGCACCAATACAGTGGAACCCCCCCACAAGTGACCCCATTTTGCAAACTACACCCCTCAGGGAATTCATCTAGGGGTATAGTGTACATTTCAAACCCCCAGGGGTTTCACCAATTTTGGTACAACTGGGCTGTGAAAATAAAAAATTACATTTTTTACACAAAAATGCAGTTCTGGCTCAAAATTTTTCATTTTCACAAGGAATGAAGGAGACAAAGCACCCCAAAATCTGTGCCCAATTTCTCCCGAGTACGGCAATGCCTCATATGTGACCAAAAAATACCATTTGGGTGCATGGCAGGACTCAGAAGGGAAGGAGTGATATTAGGATTTTGCAGCACAGATTCTGGTGGAATGAATGGTGGGTGCTATGTCGCATTAGCAAGACCCTCGAAGCACCAATACAGTGGAACCCCCCCACAAGTGACCCCATTTTGCAAACTACACCCCTCAGGGAATTCATCTAGGGGTATAGTGTACATTTCAAACCCCCAGGGGTTTCACCAATTTTGGTACAACTGGGCTGTGAAAATGAAAAATTACATTTTTTACACAAAAATGCAGTTCTGGCTCAAAAATTTTCATTTTCACAAGGAATGAAGGAGACAAAGCACCCCAAAATCTGTGCCCCAATTTCTCCCGAGTACGGCAATGCCTCATATGTGACCAAAAAATACCATTTGGGTGCATGGCAGGACTCAGAAGGGAAGGAGTGATATTTGGATTTTGCAGCACACATTCTGGTGGAATGAATGGTGGGTGCTATGTCGCATTAGCAAGACCCCCGAAGCACCAATACAGTGGAACCCCCCCACAAGTGACCCCATTTTGCAAACTACACCCCTCAGGGAATTCATCTAGGGGTATAGTGTACATTTCAAACCCCCAGGGGTTTCACCAATTGTGGTACAACTGGGCTGTGAAAATGAAAAATTAAATTTTTTTACACAAAAATGCAGTTCTGGCTCAAAATTTTTCATTTTCACAAGGAATGAAGGAGACAAAGCACCCCAAAATCTGTGCCCCAATTTCTTCCGAGTACGGCAATGCCTCATATGTGACCAAAAAATACCATTTGGGTGCATGGCAGGACTCAGAAGGGAAGGAGTGATATTTGGATTTTGCCGCACAGATTCTGGTGGAATGAATGGTGGGTGCTATGTCGCATTAGCAAGACCTCCGAAGCACCAATACAGTGGAACCCCCCCACAAGTGACCCCATTTTGCAAACTACACCCCTCAGGGAATTCATCTAGGGGTATAGTGTACATTTCAAACCCCCAGGGGTTTCACCAATTTTGGTACAACTGGGCTGTGAAAATGAAAAATTACATTTTTTAACACAAAACTGCAGTTCTGGCTCAAAATTTTTCATTGTCACAAGGAATGAAGGAGACAAAGCACCCCAAAATCTGTGCCCCAATTTCTCCCGAGTACGGCAATGCCTCATATGTGACCAAAAAATTGCAGGACTCATAAGGGAAGGAGTGATATTTGGATTTTGCAGCACAGATTCTGGTGGAATGAATGGTGGGTGCTATGTCGCATTAGCAAGACCCCCAAAGCACCAATACAGTGGAACCCCCCCACAAGTGACCCCATTTTGCAAACTACACCCCTCAGGGAATTCATCTAGGGGTATAGTGTACATTTCAAACCCCCAGGGGTTTCACCAATTTTGGTACAACTGGGCTGTGAAAATGAAAAATTACATTTTTTACACAAAAATGCAGTTCTGGCTCAAAATTTTTCATTTTCACAAGGAATGAAGGAGACAAAGCATCCCAAAATCTGTGCCCCAATTTCTACCGAGTACGGCAATGCCTCATATGTGACCAAAAAATACCATTTGGGTGCATGGCAGGACTCAGAAGGGAAGGAGTGATATTTGGATTTTGCAGCACACATTCTGGTGGAATGAATGGTGGGTGCTATGTTGCATTAGCAAGACCCCCGAAGCACGGTGAAATGATGAACCTAATAATCCATAGATGTGTGGTATATTTTAAAGCACTCCTTCATACATAGGCCGGGTTTGTCGGGGCAAGTTTCACAGTGGAAAATAGTTTGCTTTCGTATTCCCTTTTTATAGCAAACTTTGCACCTTTTTTGTGTCCTGCCCTTTTTTCCAGTGGAGGGGATTTCGTTAGGAAAATGCTGCCCTGATACAATACGGGGGCCAGTACTAGAAGTACTGGGGCCAGTACTAGAAGTACTGGGGCCCTCTGCCTGCTGGTTCCCAAATATTAGGCCCTTTATGACTTCCTCTTGAAAGTGCATAAATGTCCCCGTCTGGCTGGTAGAACGGAATAGTACGTAAGCGTTATACAGTGCCATCTGGATGATATACACGGCCAGCTTCTTATACCATATTTTTGTTTTCCGCAGGGCACTGTACGGCTTCAGTACCTGATCTGAAAGATCCACTCCGCCCATGTACTTATGTAATCTAGGATACAAATAGGTTTTGAGGTGTGGGTACTGGTACCTCGTACAGGGACGGAGGTGGTACTGTCTCCCTCTTGTCTTTATATTTGACCAACAACATATTTTCGGTGCATATTCCCCTGCTTTCACCCTTTCTCAGTAATTGGGCAACGTGCGTTTTTGGGAGGCCTCTTTGGTTCTTGCGCACAGTACCGCAAGCTGCTGTACCTCTTGAACCAAGGGCCTTAAACAGGGGGATGCTGGTGTAAAAGTTATCCACATAGAGGTGATAACCCTTATCCAGGAAGGGGTGCACTAAATCCCAGACAATCTTTCCACTAACACCTACGAGGGAGGGGGGGCATTCTGGCGGTTCAATTCTTGTGTCCTTCCCTTCATATACCCTAAACCTGTGGGTGTACCCTGAGGTACTTTCGCACAGCTTATACATTTTTATGCCATACCTTGCCCTCTTATTGGGAAGGTACTGGCGGAATTTAACCCTTTCTTTAAAATGTATAAGTGACTCGTCTACACAAATGAATTTTTGGGGGATGTACATCTCAGCAAATTTGGCGCTGAAATGATCAATGACCGGCCTGACTTTGAATAGCCGGTCAAAGGTGGGATCATCTCTGGGTGGGCACTGTGCATTATCGTTGTAATGCAAAAATTTAAGGATCGTCTCAAAACGAGTCCGGGTCATGGCCATACGATGAAGTGGGGTGCTGTACAGAACATCTGTACTCCAATATTGCCTAATTTCTGGCTTTTTAACTATGCCCATATGTAACACCAGACCCCAAAACGTCATCATCTCTACTGCATCTACAGGGGTCCACCTAGAAAATGATGACGTGGGGTTTTGGGCAATAAACTGCTGGGCATATAAATTACTTTGGTCCACCATTAAATTTATAAAATCATCAGAGAAAAAGACTTTGAAAAAGTCAATTTCTTTGAGGCCTGTACTATCAAATTGGATTCCTGGGTTGGCCAAAAACTCAGGAACCTGGGGCTCAAAATTGTCTGGTGGTGGGGTCCATACGAGATCAATCATTGGGGGGGGGGTCTCAGCTGCTCTACGGGGGCGTCTTTGAGGGGGTCCCTCATCACTAGAGGAGGAAGAGGAGCTTAAGACAAATGCCAATTCATCGCTTACTTCACTGGCTGTGTCAGTGTCAGAGGCAAGAAGGGCATATGCCTCCTCCGCTGAAAACAGTCTTTGTGATGATTGGGACATTTTTATTATTTTTAAGTGTAGTGTTTCAACACGTGTATAGTGTAGGGGGGGGTACAAACTTTATTTCAACACGGGGGGTATGTAGTGTGTATGTAGTGCTTTAACACGTGTAAGTTAAAAGAAAAAAAAAACTCCTGCGCCAAAAATTGAGCACAGATGTTGGTCAGTAACGTCCGTCACTGATCAGCGCTCAGCGGGCACAGGACACCCACAAAAGCACCGTGGGTGTAAAAAAAATAAAAAAAAAAGACTCCACAGCACCCTCCAAAAAAAAAAATAAAAAAAAAACTTCTGATGAGTCAAAGACAACAGGAATTTGACCCCCCCAAAAAAAATTAGATCAAAAATGCTGATCAGTGATGTACGTCACTGATCAGCGCTCAGCGGGCACAGGACACCCACAAAAGCACCGTGGGTGTAAAATTTAAAAAAAAAAAAAGACTCCACAGCACCGTCCAAAAAAAAAAAAATGCTGATGAGTCAAAGGCAACAGTAATTTGATCAAAAAAATAAAAATAGATCAACCCTGTGCCAAAAATGCTGATCAGTGATGTACGTCACTGATCAGCGCTCTGCGGCCACAGGACACCCACAAAATCACAGTTGGTGTAAAAAAAAAAAAAAAAACCCACAACACCCCCCCAAAAAAACAAAACTGCTGATCAGTGATGCAACTGATTAGCAGTGAGGGGCAGCAGGCACACAACTGTGGGTGCAACCTGACAGGTCATATATAAAAAAAAAAAACCCTGCACCCCAAAAAAGGTGCTGATCAGTTTGTTTATACTGATCAGCACAAAAGGGGGGCAGCAGGGGGCAGCAGATACAAAATTATATCACACAATTTCTGACACAATGACGCTGCTGCAGCAGCAGCAACACAAGCACCAGGAAGTCACAGGAGCTGGCACGGATGCCACCAACGCTGATCAGGTAAGTATAGGGCACAGATGGGCACGGAGACCGCTCTACACGCTGTTCCTGACCAGAATGGCGGCTGCAGGGCTGTCTCCGTTACCTCATTTGAGGTGTAATGGCTGCGATTGGTCCGTCGGACCAATCACAGCCTTTCGGGGCAGGTGGGGTGAGGTGGGGTGACCACCAGCGTCACCCTTACACCCGGTGGTGATTGGTGCTGTACTTAACAGCACCAATCACCACCGATCCCTGTGTCACCGGCGAACGTTATTCGCCGGTACACAAAAAACGCTGTAATTGGCTGTTCACATTGAACAGCCAATCACAGCGATCGCCAACGGCGGGCGGCATCGCTGCCCCCCCTGGGCAATGAGGGAAGATGTCTGCTGTCAGGGACAGCAGACATCGTCCCTCTGTCACCGCGTCTATAGACGCGGTGACAGTTTGAACTCATGACGTACATTTATGCCATGTGTCGGGAAGTACATCCCGACCATGACGTAAATGTACGTCAAATGTCGGGAAGGGTCATAATTTTATTTCTTAATGTTTAGCCATTTATGTTGTGTAAATGGTTACTTGCTTGTCGTTTGTTTCTCATACATTTTATATCACATAATTCTAATAAATTGATTGATTTTCTCAATATCTTTTTTACAATGATTTTACATTTTCAGAATCTTTATCTATCCTGCTAGTAGCGTGGCAGAATTCAATAAATCAGAAGCCATATTTAATCACTTCATAAATGTGTTTATCTAAGAATTAATTATTTCTGGAAATAAATAAACTTGATCACTGTTATTTTTTTATTATCATTCCCAGTTACTTTACCACACACATATTAAGCAGCACTTTACATCTGTCCCTGCTGTAATAGAGCTCACAATTCATGTTCCCTATGGACACACTATGACTGCAGCTATGGGGGCATGGCCATTGCATGCCCCAGGTGCTGAATGTGATACCCATACGTGCACGAGAAGAACCAATTTCTTGCTTTGCCCCGGGTGACAAAAATCTTAATTTCAAGCCCTTAACTCACATATGCATCACACATCCCAACTTTTACTGCCCCATGTGTTAGGGGGTTGGCATGGCATTCTACAACATTGGACCCACTATTATGCAATTCAGTAATGACATGAAATCCCCAGACAGTTGGCAAGCACAATATACAGGTGGAGCTGAGCTCATTCATTTGGCCAGTGCACCATAGCTTCTGTCTCGGCATGTCGCTCACAAGACGAGGATGCACGAGCATCTCACACACTCTTACGTCCCATTCTCTGCAAACCGCGCACCGAGATGGAAATCTATGGCACACCGGCTGAATGAATGAGCGCGGCTCCACCTGTACATTGGGGTTACTTTTATGGCTGAAAGTCATCAGCCTATGTACCAGTATTTATTTGGTGTGTGTGGTTGCCTGAATATTACCGTATTCAATATAAAACACTTCTACTCACATACAAAGCCATTAACCATACTGCACCAGCATATATCTCTTTACTTATCACAAAATATCTCCCATCTCGACCACTCCGCTTTGCACAAGATCTGCGTCTCTCTTCTGCACGGATCACTAGCTCCAATTCACTGTTACAGGACTTTCATTGGGCTGCTCCCACCCTATGGAATGCCCTTTCACGCACAATAAGACTCTCCACTAGCCTCCAAACTTTGAAGTCTTCCCTGAAAACTCAGGGAAGCCTATCATATTTAAGTTCTACACGCACAACCCTCTGAGGCACTTATGTATTATATAACTTCCCTTCTGGACTTGTAACTTGGTGGGACTGCTATGTTATTACTGATGCCTGTCCTTGTGTTTCCCTCCTATGTCCCTATAGATTGTAAGCTTGCAGCAGGGCCCTTCTACCTCCAAGTCTGTCTGTTTTTACCCAGTTTGTTTTATCACTGTCTACTATTGTAAAGCGCAACGGAATCTGCTGCGCTATATAAGAAACTGTTAATAAATAAATAAATATACTCGACAATCTAAAATGGACTTCTGATATATTGCAGATCAGGTTGTGTTTGTTGATTACACTTTTATCTTTGCAAATCAAAGAGTGAACCTTTGTTATTTGCAAACCTGCTCATGACCTCATTGGTTCGTTCACTAGCTGTAAAATTCACATCATGCCGAGCTCGAACTTGTGTCCAACTCCATAGTTTGACATTACACACTGGGCCTAATTCATGTTTGTACACAAATGGCAATTTCTACGCTAAGGAGCTGCTAATGTTAGCTGGGGTAGTTGCCACCCTGTGGAGCTATAACAAACTCATTCACAATTGTTTATACATTCACAGCATATACAAACAAGGGGTCCATGGCTACACAGGCTGGACACAGCAGTATTTAGTATGCATGTTTTAGTATGTACCATGTCGCATATGACAGCAGATACACCCTTGGTACTTGTGTAGTTTCACGGCGGCAGCTTACGCTACGTTTGAAACTACGCTATTAGCGTAGCCCAATGGCTGCCTTACTTGTGTATTTTCACGGCGGCAGCCTAAGCTACGTTATCAGTGTAGGCTGCCGCTGTGAAAGTACACAAGCAACTACCATACTGTTGACACGCAGTAGCGTCTCAGATGTTGGCGTGGAGTTGATTTTATATAGTGTGGCAAGCTCAGCGAGCCCCGCAAGGGGACATGGATTACCTTACATGCTCGTCTCTGGATTTTTTCTAATTCAATGATGTCCTTTTTATAGTGCGGGGCCCAGAATTGTACAGAAGGCTTCTGTGATTATTTGTGATTGGCTGGCTGTTTATCACTCTCCATTTTATAACTTTTGATGCTTAGTGCATCTGGCCCTAGAACTGCTAGTTCAGGATCAGCTAGAGGTTGTCTAAGCCTGTGGTAGACCCTAAAGGAGTAATAAACCAAACTGTTGGTATACTGTATCAGCACAGGCACAGTTAATATGTTAGATACATAAATATCTACCTTGTTGAGCCTGCTGAAGATTAATTTCCACCTGGGTAGCTTTTGTGTGCTATGTGGTATAATGGTCTGATGCCGGGATGCGGTTAATTTCCCGGCGGTCGGGATCCCGGCGGTCGGAATCCCGACACTGGAATCCCGACCGCCGAAATCCCGAAACTTTCTCCCTCCGTGGGTGTCCACGACACCCATAGAGGGAGAATATAATAGCGTGCCGAGCGTAGCGAGGCACCGGGCCCGCTGCGTGGCGAGCGCAGCGAGCCCGCAAGGGGGGGCGATCCATGTCCCCCCCTTGTCGGGATTTCGGCGGTCGGGATTCCAGTGTCGGGATTCCGACCGCCGGGATCCCGACCGCCGGGATATCATATCGGATCCCTGATGCCAATAGCTAGAGAACAAAGACTGCAAGAGATCACAAGGTCTCCTCTTAATAACCATTTATACCTACTGTAGTCATGTTGAAAAAGTAACCTCAGTATAATTGTCCCTCTGTGTCTCTGTGTGTATGTGTAGGATCATTACTCTTATCTTGTTCAGATAGTTGGGAATATGAAATATGACATGTGTCTGTATCCATTGTATTGAATTATTCTAGTCTGGAAACAGTTTTGATATAATTTTGATATTATCTACTGTATAGTAATAATACTTAAGTTCTGCGTGAACGCCCTCTATTTATACTGTATACTGCTATGCTTTTAGACTCTGGTTGATATGTAATTAGCATAGTTAGTATGGTATCTCAATTAATTCAGCTCAAATAAGCTTTCTGCTCTTTTTTTCACATTAAACACACGAACCCTGCAAGTGGGAGAGAACGAGAATAAATAGATGCTAGAATGAGATATTGCAAACATAAAGCAGAAATTCCATTAAAAAAAAAAATGTTTTCCATTTTTGTTTTCTTTCTTGTGTTACACATTCATCACCGCGGCAGGCTGTAAGAACTTTATTGACACTTAACATTTCTCTTTAGTTTATTTCTGCAGACCAATATTTATTGCCGCAAGTGGGCACACTTACCACAGTGCCCAGAATGCTAAAAGGGGGTCATCAGGGTTTGGCCATCAAGAGGGGTGACCTGAATCAAGCAGCTGGGGTGGCTGGGACACTGCCATTACAGTCAGGTAGCCTGAGGGACAGGACTGATACTTGGTTCTATACTTCCCTGTTATAGCCCAACCATCCATAGTCTAGATCAGTGGTTCCCAAACTCGGCCATCAAAGGCCAATACTAACTGTTACATTTTAAAAGGTGAGCAAGAAGAGAATGGACTGTTGTTTAGGGGACGCACTAGAGCAAAAAATAATCACATAGAATTTAGCTTTTAATAGGTCATATTTTAAAAATTCCCATTATATGACATGATGGGAAGCCGCAGTCAATTTTAAAGAGGTTAAAATCACACATACAAACATATACACACACAGATGGTGTTTTTAGTGACAAAGAATTGAGGAAAAAGTGATCCTAAAAAGATCTTAAGCTGAAAAATGTCAATTTTCTTAATTGAGCAGATCTTCAATGTATGGAGAAAAAATGTTTTTATTGTGTAAATACCTCTGATAATAAAAGTTCTTGTACTTTTTGTACTCAAAGTGTGTTTATTATTGCTAATACTCTTATTTATCCCTGCTAATACACTGGGGGACCACGGGCACTTTTATGTACAAGGCCCGGGAATAGATGTATGATTATCCCCTGTGTTATGCCTGATTACCACCAGATACAATACAGTCACCTGGGTTTGGAACCAGGTGATCTTAGTAAATTTTGGTACAGTTATCGTAATTGTCCGGTAAGTATTTTATAAATATAATGAAGATAGTTCCAGCTGTATATCAGTTTAAATGCTTGGTCAGCAAAGATACTATCTATTATTTATAGAGAGAGCATAACATTGGATTGTTTCCTGATCAATATATTGTATACAGGAACAATTGGGTGTATAAGTGGAGTACTGAATGCTATGTTCAGGTATTAACAATTGAATACAGTCACCAAAACTGGGGACCGGGTGGTCTTACTAATTCTAGCAATGTTGCCTCTATTGTTGCCACCTCTCAATTGTTTATGTGAGCAGATCTAGGGAAACCTTGCATAGTACTGGTTTAGATATTTTACAGGCAAGGGTGCCCTCTGCTGTTCATATCTGGAACATAGCATAAGAATCTTATATTCAGCGTAACACACATAAGACAAATCTAAATGACTGAGTACATTTGAAGATTATTTCTGCTAATTGACATTTCAGTTTAGATCTAACCAACACATGTTTCACCGCATTTAAGCAGATTTCTCAAGGCCACCAGGATGTCCTTTGCAGGAGATATTTATTGATATCAGGCCACCAATCAGATGTGTTATTTTTGGTCATATGACATAACATTGATGTCAGACTCTTGTGTTCCCTTGATTGATATCTCTAGCAGCCTATCTTTGGTCTGCGTTTGTATTTTGGGGATGGTCCAATTTCTCTAAAGCATCGTTGATTGCTTAGGGTATATGTCACTCATTTGTGGCCCACCATCCCATAATGCAGGGCGGCGCGTCACGTGATCGGCAAGTCCTATCCATAATCCTCTCTGTTCGATCACGTGATCGGCGCCGTCCTCCCAGACGTCATTGCGGCACGTCATGTGACCGGCGCCCTCATCCCTGTAATGCGTCACGTGACCGGCGCATTATCATTAGCTAGCGCCGTGTCATATCCTTGCGCCCATGTATGTCAAGGCTTGATCACATGATTGGTCACCTGACCTCTCGTCTGTTTGTGTCAGATGGTGTTGATACACCAATCATTGGCTTCCTTTTGCTCAACCCGGAAGTCCAGAGTATATCCACCCCAGCCCTGTATTGAGCATACCGAATAATTTCATAATTTAGATGTCATCAAAATACTCTTTAATTTATTGTGCTCGGGTTTTCCTTTCAGGTGTATTTTATTTATGTGTTGTGAGTAACGTCTGTCATTTATTGTGGACTATTTTTCAATAAAAAGTTTTTAATTGTGTATGATAATTATTCGTTATCCATACCTCTATTATAAGTATATTTAGATATCTATCCCAGCCCTGTATTGAGCATATCGAATAATTAAATAAGTTAGATATCATCAAATTACTCTTTTATTTATTATGCTCAGGTTTTTCTTTTCGAGTGTATTTTATTTATGTATTGTACACAGCGTCTGTCATTTATTGTGGACTGCTATTCAATAAAAAGCTTCTAGTTGTATATAATTGTTATTCGTTATCCATATCTCTATTAGTATCAGCACAGGCACAGTTAATATGCACATTTCATATAATATAAAAACTCATTTAAATTAATTTTGAAACGGCCCAGTGAGACTTGAATATTTAAGATAATATTCTATCAAGATAATAATTAATCCCATTTCACAACCCTTCCCAACAATAAGATTGATCCAAATAGAATGGGTCAATATATAGCGTATAATGTATTTTTTTTAATGCAATGAATATGTTGCCAAATCTCATGAAAATACATGTGGTAAGAAGTTACTATATGGATAATAGAGATATGGATAACGAATAACAATTATATACAACTAGAAGCTTTTTATTGAATAGCAGTCCACAATAAATGACAGACGCTGTGTACAATACATAAATAAAATACACTCGAAAAGAAAAACCTGAGCATAATAAATAAAAGAGTAATTTGATGATATCTAACTTATTTAATTATTCGGTATGCTCAATACAGGGCTGGGATAGATATACTTATAATAGAGGTATGGATAACGAATAATTATCATACACAATTAAAAACTTTTTATTGAAAAATAGTCCACAATAAATGACAGACGTTACTCACAACACATAAATAAAATACACCTGAAAGGAAAACCCGAGAGAGGATTATGGATAGGACTTGCCGATCACGTGACGCGCCGCCCTGCATTATGGGATGGTGGGCCACAAATGAGTGACATATACCCTAAGCAATCAACGATGCTTTAGAGAAATTGGACCATCCCCAAAATACAAACGCAGACCAAAGATAGGCTGCTAGAGATATCAATCAAGGGAACACAAGGGTCTGACATCAATGTAATGTCATATGACCAAAAATAACACATCTGATTGGTGGCCTGATATCAATAAATATCTCCTGCAAAGGACATCCTGGTTGGCCTTGAGAAAGCTGCTTAAATGCGGTAAAACATGTGTTGGTTAGATCTAAACTGAAATGTCAATTAGCAGAAATAATCTTCAAATGTACTCAGTCATTTAGATTTGTCTTATGTGTGTTACGCTGAATATAAGATTCTTATGCTATGTTCCAGATATGAACAGCAGAGGGCACCCTTGCCTGTAAAATATCTAAACCAGTACTATGCAAGGTTTCCCTAGATCTGCTCACATAAACAATTGAGAGGTGGCAACAATAGAGGCAACATTGCCAGAATTAGTAAGACCACCCGGTCCCCAGTTTTGGTGACTGTATTCAATTGTTAATACCTGAACATAGCATTCAGTACTCCACTAATATACCCAATTGTTCCTGTATACAATATATTGATCAGGAAACAATCCAATGTTATGCTCTCTCTATAAATAATAGATAGTATCTTTGCTGACCAAGCATTTAAACTGATATACAGCTGGAACTATCTTCATTATATTTATAAAATACTTACCGGACAATTACGATAACTGTACCAAAATTTACTAAGATCACCTGGTTCCAAACCCAGGTGACTGTATTGTATCTGGTGGTAATCAGGCATAACACAGGGGATAATCATACATCTATTCCCGGGCCTTGTACATAAAAGTGCCCGTGGTCCCCCAGTGTATTAGCAGGGATAAATAAGAGTATTAGCAATAATAAACACACTTTGAGTACAAAAAGTACAAGAACTTTTATTGTCAGAGGTATTTACACAATAAAAACATTTTTTCTCCATACATTTAAGATCTGCTCAATTAAGAAAATTGACATTTTTCAGCTTAAGATCTTTTTAGGATCACTTTTTCCTCAATTCTTTGTCACTAAAAACACCATCTGTGTGTGTATATGTTTGTACGTGTGATTTTAACCTCTTTAAAATTCACTGCGGCTTCCCATCATGTCATATAATGGGAATTTTTAAAATATGACCAATTAAAAGCTAAATTTTATGTGATTATTTTTTGCTCTAGTGCGTCCCCTAAACAACAGTCCTTTCTCTTCTTGCTCATCGCTTAAACTATTACTGTTTGGGAACTGAACCCCCGCAAACCGATTAAATACAACGTGGGGATTTGATCTGTAGATCATATACATCCAAATTGTTTATAGAGTGCAGACATACCCCCAGCTCCATAAAGGAGCAAACCTGTCTTTACATTTTAAAAGGTCCAGAGTTGGAGCTAATTTATTTCACTTTCTGTGTGGAGATCGGGAAAACGTGAACTGTTGGGGTACTTGAGAAAAGAGGTAGGAAACCACTGGTCTAAATCAGTGGTTCCCAAACTCAGGGGCAGATTTATTAAGCTTGGTGAAGTGATAAAGTTGCTGGTACTTTATCACCGGTTAATCAGCTCCTACCTGTCATTTTTCAAACCAAGCCTTTAACTACACAGTTGAGAGCTGATTGGGCGGTGATAAAAAACAGCCACAATATCACTTCACCAAGCTTAATAAATCTGCCCTTCAGTCCTCAAGTGCCAATAACAGTTCATGTTTTCCAGATCACCCAGTGTATCACCAACTTTCACATTTTAAAAATTCAAAGGTTACCTGGAAAACATAAACTGTTATTTGCCCTTGAGGACTGAAGGGTAGAAGTATGAAGCCGTAATAAGGGAGGATAAGTGAGCCAGTGGAGAAGTTGCTCATGTCAACCAATCAGCCACTCTGTATAACTGTATACTTCTCTTTAGAGTGGCCAATCCCAGGACCGGTGGGATCCCTGGATTTGGCCCCCAAAATGCCGGGATTTCAATCCCGGGATTGGAGTTTCCAATCCCCAGATTTCAGGGATTAGACTGTGCATGCGCAGTCTAATGCCGGGCAGCATTTCAGCACTCGCTCAGACACTGCCCAGCTTCTCCCATGCAACACTGCGCAGTGTGACAAAGGCAGAGGTCACGCTGCGCAGAGCACAGCAGCACAGCCCACCTCAGCTGCCCACCCAGCCTTCCCGGCTCCCGGCCACCCCGCCATATGAGCCTGCCTACCGACCCGGCAACCCAGCATCCTCAGACCCGCCCACTCAGCAACCTGGCTCCCGGCTGCACCTGGCTCCCGGACACCCAATCAACCCGGCCGCCCACTTAGCAACCTGGCTCTGCAAATGTACGTAAATATGCGGATGGCCAGGGTGTTTTTTATTACTAGGGAATCCCGAATCCCGGGATTGAAAAAATACCCCGGGATTGGCATCTGTACTTCTTTGCCTTATCACTGCTTCATACATCTGCCCCCCCAGTTGTGGAACCACTGTTCTAGACACATATTTGTATGATTTCTGTCTAAGGGGCTGAGCTACTGGGTCTAGTATGTTAATCACTGTCCAGAGTCTTTAGTCCTCTGGCTGCAGGGACACTGTTCAAGGTGCCGTAGGACAGTGACAGTGTCTCTACTAGGGCCCTGCACCTAGGAAGATGGCAGCTTATCGCACACCCCTAGTTGCAGTCCTGACAGGGGAATAGCAGAGCAAGAGAGACACTGCGCATGCATACCCCTTGCTGCTCCTACTTGTAACTATGGAAGTAAGCCCAGTTTTCAGTGCCTGATTATTGGAGAAACCCAGTTGCTGTCAGGATGTGCCTGATAATCCTTGCCATGTTCCTTAAATGAACTCTCTGGGTATTGAAGCCTTGTCATATGAGCCCTTGCCTATACCTCGCCAGTCTTAAAAACACCACATTTTCTGAATCCCTGTTTTCTTTAGTTTTACCTGTAGAGTTCCACACCAGTAAATGTTTCAGGAAATCTCCCAACAAGTTATATTGGTGGTTCTTGATTACAATAGTTGAGGAGTAATGCAACCTGATGGTATGTATATCACCACTCAGTGTATCACCGCTGACATAAAAGTACTGCATTTTCTGAAAGATATAAAAACTACTCTACGATGCCCTTCATTTCCATGTTCTATTATACTTTAGAAGCAGCAGAACCGATAGCCTGATACATTTAGTTGTTCGTTTAGTAGAAGGCATTAAAACATAAGTTAATCGGAACCATAGTTGATCAGCTGCTGTTGATCCAAACTTTTAATACCCTTTTACAAAATTAAAATTCCCTAATCGTCTTTACAGAGAATTTCTGACAATTCTTTCATGACAACGAAAAAGATTATTTATTACTAAAAACATACAAGAATATTCTATCACATTAAAATCCACAATGAAACCTCCCTCCCCTCATCTCAGCATCCACATCTTCCATCTCTCCCATCCACAGCCTGTTCAAATATCACAAATATTTTGCATTTATATTGCACCTTAAATCTAAAGTGTGTCAGAGTGATGGATCTTCCCCTTTCCCTTTTGAAATTTAAATGCATCTAACTCAACAAGGAAATATTCCTGACAGTACATAAGTACAGAGCTCTCTGCTTTAATACAAAGTTGATTAACTGGCCCACCTGTATGAGTTTTAGTGTAGATGAATATACGTGTATAGAGAGTGGGGGGATTTAGAACACATATCCTATTAACACTATACAGTAAACAAGTGATTAATTGTTTCATTATCTTGTGAGCGCCTATAACTGATGAAGTAATTAACTTCATACATTTTATCATGGCACTTGGTTACATTAATATTTGCATACATCATTGTGAGAAAACAAAGTTAAATATGCCACTGACTGCTACACAGATGCATGCTATCATGTTCATATTCATGAGATCCTCACGAGTGTGCTCTATTTTACAGGATGTAAGTAAAGTTATTTCTTATTGGCTGCGGGAAATAATAGTATGATTGCAGATGTGTAGTGGCAAAGCTTTGACATAGACAAGCAATATAATAACCAATATGCACTTGCCTTGTAAAAGTTGTATAAACCAAGAGTTGTTCACCCACAGAGGGAGCTGCAGCTCACATTTTGTTAGCTGCTTTGCTTATTGGATCACTTTTTACTAACAGCAAAACTTAAGGTGCCCATACACGGGGCATGGGTGCCGTGCGATGCGATGCGCACTCCTGTGGGCATCCCATTGTACAGCACATAAAGGAGCAGATGTATTAAGCCTTAACAAGAGATAAATGCTAGGGTCATAAGGAGAGATAAACGTCCAGCCAATCACATCCTAACTGCCATGTTACAGGCTGTGTTTGAAATAAGTCAGTAAGGAGCTGATTGGCTGGACGTTTATCTCTCCTTATCACACTTGAATTTATCTCTTGTTAAGGCTTAATACATCTGCCCCAAAGTTTGTGCATCCTGTGCTTTTTGAACTAACTTCAGATTGCATCGCATCACATGCAAATCACATGCGATTTGATCGCACGCGATGCGTTCTAGTTCAAAACGCACAGAAATATTGTGGGCTCCTTTAATCTACACAATTGACATTGTGCAACTGGGTCCTCGGTGTCACCTACTGTAGTTATAGGAAACAGCAATGATAACAAAGCAACACTGGGCTAAAATCTTGGATCACCACATCAACATAGTTACATAGTAGTAAAGGGTGAATAAAGACTTGTGTCTATCAAGTTCAACCTTGGTTTTAGCGAGTATGTTCTATTAGCTTATTCCTTGTTAAATGTAGTGTATTCTGATATCTTTAAAGACAGATTATGATTATTGTTTGAACCCCTGGATGTTTTTAACCAATAGATGTTTTTCCAACCTTATTTTAAACGTATTTATTTTGTCTGCCGACACCACCTCACCAGGAAGAGAATTCCATAGTTTGGCTGCCCTGACCGTAAAAATATTTTTCCTTCTAAGGGAACGAAATCTTCTTTCCTCTAATCTAAATTTGTGCCCACATGTTCTGTCCTTACAGTTCCTTACTGTTCTTTTATGGTTGTACTAGAGCATAGGAAACACTTCAGTAATGAGACCAGTACCTGTTATCACCTGCTCTGCTATTTGTGTTGTTGAGATTCCCATGTTTTGATTTTTTTTTCATGTACTTTAGTTTTAGTATGCTTTCTTTTAAGCACGGTGCTAACTTAGGTTCAAGCACCAATTTGAAAAAGTCTTCTCCATATTATTTTATGATTTATTTGCACTGTTGTTCCACAGAATGCAAAAGTACTGTACATCTAAACTACAGTACTATTAACACAGTGGTCATTGGACTCTGTGTTTTTTAATTAGAATGTTTTTAAATGGCACTTCAATAAAACTAGAAGTAACATTAGATCAGTGCAGGCACTAAAAACGTATCAAGTGGGGATGTACACCCTGCGCTTTACTAACAATATTCAAATAATATACATACACATAGGTTGAGATAAAAATAGAAGTAACTTTTATTATACCAGGTTTAACAATATAAAAAAGGATCAGTTTAAATGGCAATGTATATGTTAAAAATACACTATATATGCTCAATAAAAAATATTGATATTAAAAATAATTCTACTGACTGCTATTACCGGTATACACACACAAAAGGACAGGGGGTCACAGGACAAACGTATATAGTCCTGGTGCACTGGCCAATTGGGTGTAAAATAGTAGTTTTGTTCAAAGTCTTGTACGCTTGTTAAAGCGGTTTGGAGAAAATACCTGTTCCCAGGGTACAAGGGGAATTAAAATGAAGGGAATGACGCCACGATCCAGCAACCAATGATTGCTTAATAAAGATCTAAGCACGCCCACGTAAGGGCAGAAATCATAATAAGACTACATAAGATTGCCTGACGCCCATACTGGGGCGTTTAGGAAAGAACCAATTGGAGGACTAGAAAAACGTACTTAAACCCCAGCCTGCAGGGGCACCAACCACACACACCATCCTGAAGAAGCCTGTTTGGCGAAACTAGTCGATGCATGTGGAGATCCCGCCTATGCCGATTGCGCAACACGGCATTGACGGGTAAGTCTGCCGGCAGACCCCTTGTACCCTGGGAACAGGTATTTTCTCCAAACCGCTTTAACAAGCGTACAAGACTTTGAACAAAACTACTATTTTACACCCAATTGGCCAGTGCACCAGGACTATATATGTTTGTCCTGTGACCCCCTGTCCTTTTGTGTGTGTATACCGGTAATAGCAGTCAGTAGAATTATTTTTAATATCAATATTTTTTATTGAGCATATATAGTGTATTTTTAACATATACATTGCCATTTAAACTGATCCTTTTTTATATTGTTAAACCTGGTATAATAAAGGTTACTTCTATTTTTATCTCAACCTATGTGTATGTATATTATTTGAATATTGTTAGTAAAGCGCAGGGTGTACATCCCCATTTGCCTACTCCATACTACTTTGGGTATTTGTAGTGTACCCACACACCCAGCAGCTAACTCACAATTTCATTGGTTTGTGGCGCAGTCATCTCACCCCTCCTACCTTTACTAAAAACGTATCACCATTTGTAGCTCAAAGCAGTGTTCATTCTCTTTTGCGCTGTTTGCCATTAATGCCTTCAGCAGTCATGAGGGAAATTTTAATAAGACAAGGGCAGAACTGTTCTAGGTGAGGAAGGTTCTACCCTATCGAGGCTCCTGTCTCTCTTCTGAGATTATCCAAGAGCTAGCCTGTGTGTAGTGAAACCCAAATAGACCCTCCAGAGAGGTGCAATGTAATTGCCGGGCGCATCACCTCTATTTTGTCATAAGGAATGATTTAATCATATTCTGCTACTTTTGGGGCTGTGGATGAGGGTATGGGCATCCTGTTATGTACCCCATGCTGCTATTAATTAGCTTTGCCCTTGGCTTGTAAGAGTGTGTCTGCTCTCAAAACATTGTGAAAAGGCATCCTACAAAATTTTGGAACCACCACGACCCTTTACTTAATGGCTAAAGCTGTATGGGGGTGCCAAATGTGCTCTCATCTGTTTAGAACATGGTGAAGAATGATTCATCTGACCGTATCACTGTCACCCAATACAGTATTTGGAAGTCAGGTAAATTGCTGGTGCTCTTTACACCACTGAGCTTACAGCATTGCAGTGCTAGATGTGATGGTCAGTGTAAAGGTACCCACACACTAAAATGATTTTTTTGCAGATCGGCCGATATCGGTCGGATGTGCGCTCCCGCAGATCTTTTGCTAAATCTTCTGGAACGCACTTGGAATCTTAAGAGAAATCTTTGGTAAAGATGTGCGCTTGGCTGAAATCTTTTGTCCAGGACAGACAAAAGATTTCAAGGCTATGCGCACATCTTAAGATTGGAAATCGGCCAGTCTGCAAAAAAATCGTTCTAGTGTGTGGGCACCTTTACGCCGATTGGCCGATTTTTGACCGATTAGCCGTAAAATCGGCCGATTTTTAGCGATAATATTGATCGGATGAACGCTCCCGCAGATCTTTTGCTAGACCTTCTGATCCATGCTGCATGAAAGATCAGAAGACTTAGCAAAGGATCCATAGGACCACATAAGAGAAATCTTTAATGAAGATGTGCATTTGCTTGAAATCTTTTGTTCAGGACAGACAAAAGGTTTCAAGGCAAAATGTATGTGCACATCTTAAGATCGCAGATCTTTCTAGTGTGTGGGCACCTAAAGATCAGTAGATTTAGCAAAAGATCCACGGGAGCGCGCATCCGATCGAGATCGGCCGATTTGCACCCGATTTTGCGGTAAAAATTGGCCAATCGGTCGGAAATCATCTCATCGGCAAAAAATTTGTTCTAGTGTGTGGCCACTTTAAGATTTAGTGCACTCAGAATTAGTGCACTTGCTGATGACGTATTCCCCCTAGATAACCATAGACACCATTGGCCAGTTCTTTATCTCCATCCACTGAACCTCTCTTTAATGCTTACTAAATAGACTCCTAAATGTGACCGAAGTAAATGATCCTATATAAACTTTTATCTTGTTATCTGTGTGCCTTTAACAATTATAGTTCTCCATAGGGAGCACATTCTACATTTTCAAATGTTTCAGCTACTGATTGTCTGCTAATTATATAATCCCTGAGGTTAAATGTGGTTTCCAAGGACTTTATATTGTTCTTTAATTTGCATAGAATTTTCTCACATTTTAAGTGGCCCTTTATCAACTTAATTGATCTCGAGTCTACTTTTTCCTATGTGTATGCCATTATTTTTGAATTAATAAATCTATAATCATACTTTAGAAATGTGGAGTTTTATCAAGGAGCAATTTAATTGCCTTGCCATTTTCACATTTATTTCTACTTTACTATTAAATCACTTACTTTGACAATGCTCATACTACAGGACATGCTTAACTGAGCAATATAGTAAGATCTTATGGCAATAACTTGATTGAGGCACAAATATGCAGTATATTAAATGTGACTTGTTGTTTATCATGGACTCCGAATTGGCTGAAAGCAACCACTAGCAATGGAGAGTCAAAAGCATTTAATTTACATCTACGTTTGTGACTGAAGAGGCAGAACTGGTTTGTAACAGGGTGTTCTCATACAGTATAACCATTTTCCTGCTAACTTTGCGTTTACTGGCTTGAGATACTGTTACCTTATGTCTTGAAAAAGGAGTGATGAACATTGACATGATGTATTGTATACATATTGTATATGTAAAGTTGTTGGATTTGTCCACATTTGGACATTTCTCTAATTATCGGGATTGTGTCAGCCCCACCCAGCTCAGTTCCATGGGTGGTTTTTAGACAGCAATTCACTGGAAATGACTTGTTTGGACCCCGTATACACACAAAATCCCTATGTACTGTAGATTCAGCAACGCTTATAATAATGCCTCCCTGCACTTACGAGGGGGAGATGGAGAGTGTAGAAAGGGTGTTTTTATCCAAACGCATCTTATGCTGTAAACATACAATAGCAATGGTGCAGATGCGCATGTCAGGAGGTGTGTGACTTGGAAGGGCTCCTCCTCCAGATGTTCTCAGCTGTAGCATCCTGAAATAGAGGTCCTACATACTGTTTACAGCAGGGGCCAGGAAACGTTTTTACCTTTTACCCTAAGATATATTTAGATACACCGACGTTACCCCCTTGATTTGAAAGGAAGGAAATAATATAATTGTAATACACACTGTACCCCCAGAAATTGATGATATATCCTGCTAGTACGGTACACAGTTGTGAATATGTCACATCTTCCGTGAGGAGTGTGTGGCAGGAGGGGGCGCAATTGACAAGGGCCGCTTCACCAGTGCAAACTGCTGCTTAAAACCTGATTTTAGTGAAAACAGGAGCCTTAAACATACAAATACAACAAATACAAAACCAATATTGACTGGAAGGTAGTATTTCATTTATTGTACCACTTCATTTAAAATAACACTGAATAAAAATAAAGCAATATATAAAATGACATGCGAAAAAATATAATTCGGCACAGCTAAATCATCCCACTGTCCGTTTCTATGTACACCTGGATTGGTAGGAATATCTCAGGTTAGTATAGTTACCATCCGCCTCGCATGGACTTTGAGCCCTATATCCATGAGAGGCGGATGGTAACTATACTAACCTGAGATATTCCTACCAATCCAGGTGTACATAGGAAATTATTTCGCTGTGCCGAATTATTATTTTTCTTCATTTATTCATAATTTTTGCGTGTCATTTTATATATATTGCTTTATTTTTATTCAGTGTTATTTTGAATGAAGTGGTACAATAAATAAAATACTACCTTCCGCTAGTACGGAAAACACAGCCTGGCAGCAATTGATGATGATGACTACCATGTATAGCTGTGTGTGGTACAAAACATGGTAATCATCATCGTCATCATCAATGGCTGCCAGGCTGTGTGTGGTCCTATAGCCATTGATGTCGTCCAGGCAACTATTAGTGTCAGTATTTCAAGATGATACATTGACAGTATGCATTTTTTTTCCCAATAGACTAGAGATGGGTATACCTTGACAGGAGCCTATCACCAGGCGACGAAACTCGGCACCGCAGTGGCAGTACAGATTTCATGCTGCCGAGATGGTGCAGCAACTAGTTGACTCTACTAAAGAAGCGGGAGGATTTGTAGGCGGGGAATCACGTAGGGAAGTGTATTATACACAAGGGCCTGATGCACTGCACTGTGACAGATCCTTGTACACTACTGTACTGTAACACACACAGCCGGGCATGCATATAGAATCTATATACCGTATTTTTCGCACCATAAGACGCACTTTTTCTCCCAAAAAAAGTGGGGGAGAAAGTGTGTGCGTCTTATGGAGCGAATGCTGAAAAAAAACCCAGCAAAAAACTCCTGGATGCTGGTGCTGCTGCACCAGCATCTCAGGAGCTGCAGCAGAGCCCGCTCCCCTGGTACTTGTCAGTAGCTTAGAGAGGTCCAGGCAGCGGGGATCATGCACTGTGCTGTGGGGTCCGTTCAGCGAATGGGATATCATCGGCGGGGTCCCTGCAGCAGATGGGAACTAGTACTAGCTCCCATCTGCTGCAGGGACCCCGCCGATGATATCCCATTCGCCGAACGGACCCCACAGCACAGTGCATGATCCCTGCTGACCGGACCTCTGTGAGTTGCGTTGTCGCCCCCATCCGCCAGATCTTGAGCCCACTGCCTTCTTGACTTCCGCCCGGACTTGTGCACTGTCAATCTTCTACGCTGGTGTTTCTGCCAAGTGACCGCAATCTACAACAGACGGACACGCTGTGGCAGACAGCCGCCCCCCAACACAGCACTGTATACCGGCTTGCTGGTGATTACAGTGGGAACGTTACCCCATCGCTCTGGTGCACCGGAGGATCCATTTGCTAGGATCTTATGGGTGAGATCATACACTTCAGCTCCCACTATACCTGCCGGCTCTAAGCCCATTGCTACTCTGACTGTTTCATGCCTACTTCTGAATGACTTTTTTACTAACATCTTGCTTGACAATACAGCTGTTTTTACTGACTCAAACACAGATCATCTGCACAAGTCTCCCAGCTGGGACGCCAGCATACTCCTTTTTGGTCAGGCTCCAATGGGCTCTCCCTTGCCATTTAACCCTTACAATGCTCAATGACTAATGTTTATTATTTACAATTTATTTATGTTATTGATTTATCTTTAACAATTGTCTATATTTTAAAATGATAAAATTATTTATATGACATAAATGTGCAAAACCAGTGGGCATACAAGTCACAGCACACTGCATGATCCCCGCTGCCCGGACCTCTGAGCTGCTGACAAGTGCCAGGGGAGGGGGGGAGCTGGCATTACACTATTTGGTTCAGAATATTTTTTTCCCTGTTTTCCTCCTCTAAAACTAGGTGCGTCTTATGGTCAGGTGCGTCTTATAGAGCGAAAAATACGGTAGATTCTATATGCATGCAATTCTATATAGAATCTATGTATAGATTCTATATGCAATGAAATGAAGTTCATGTGGGTATTGGATGATTGCGCTGCTGAGATACAGTTGGGCATTCATATAGCTTCATATGCATGCCCGGCTGTGTCTCGGCAGCGTGACCACCCATTACCCCCAGGAATTTCATTTTGACCCCATTTGGGGTAATTTACCCCTGTTCCCTGACCACTGGTTTACAGCAATGTTTCCATAGGATGTCTCTAGATTTTGCTCCAGAACTGGTCACCAAAGTACCATGAAACATAGGTTCCCAACAAATGTCCAATCTATGGCTTGGACTGTACACCCTCTGCAGTCTCTAAGTTTGGTATCCAAATTGTTTCCTGAACTACTCATGTTTTTTAGGATTTCCTACTATTGGAAAAGGTGTGATTAAATTTGCTGGCCTAGTTAAGTAGATCACTGGTGCAAACTTTTAGAATAACCAGTAAAATACTAGTATACTTGGGGAACAGAGAGAAAATTTACTAAAACTTGCAGCCAATCAAAATTCTACCTATCATTATATTTAGTATATTCTACAGAATTATAGATACATTCTAATTGGTTGTACTTACTATGGGCAAGAACTCCACTTTTCCATTTCAGAAGATTGTAAATCTTTTTCCAGGATTACAGTATGTCATTCTTCTCTCTTCTCAATGTCACATTACCGAATCCATTTCAAATTTTGCTTTTATAAACAATTCCAAGAACAGAATCATAGTGTTTTGAGCTAGTTCAACCACTTCAGACACCAATTTGTTAGTAATTACTGTCTTTAAAAATATATTATCCTTTTTCCATTTTAAATGATCCCTCATGATAAAGGCAGTCTACTAACCTCACATCACATCATCTGTAAATGAATTGTTAATGTTACAATGCATACGGTAAGCCTGAAATATTGACTTAACAGAAACGGCTTACTTAGCAGTTTACAGTCAGTTAATTGTTTAAATGGAATAGTACTCTAAGGCAAATTCTACCACTAGAAAGTTTAATTAAAACTGGCTGGGGAATGTTCTGTGGAAACTCATTAAGTACTGTACTCATCTAAAGCTCAGCTATGACTTTTCTATGTATCCATTACCGGCAAAAATAGCATCAATAGGAAAAATTCTTAATAGACTAGATCATTTAAAACATCTTATAACTGCAATCTGCAGATGAAAGAATTTTGGAAAGCCACATTATGTATTAGGAGCAGAAGCATTGCAAAACAAAGGTGTTTGAAGTGTAGGTAAAACGACCTCTCTTCAGGGCAGCTTACATAAATTCCAATAATGAGTGTTAAAGATATGTTGTAGCATAGCACACTATGGGCCTGAATCAGCGATAGCAGGAGAGAGGAAGAGAGACCAGCAGACACTGCTGCTTCCCTTGGCTCCGACGCATCCCAGGCCGCCCTAGCATGTCCATCCACCCGCCCATCCTGCCAATAGCTGGCTCTATGTAGAGTCAATTGAATCAGTGGGGGGGATTTGTCTTCTCTGCCATGGCCGCATCTGCGCTGCGGCTGACTCGCCTCCAGTGCTCAGCCAGAGGACAGCGGTAGACAGCAGCATGTCAGTGCGTTGACACCCACACAGACCCCGCTGCCGCTTGCTCCCCCAAGCGGCAGCTGGGGCTGCCTTACAGTAGTTACGCCCCTGGATGTTCTATGGAACTGAGCAAGTTTTGGAAGTCAGCACATGAGCTGCGTTCACATTGTGCATGCGCCAGGGTGCCACTGCATACTTGCACACAATAAGGCGGCCACCGCAAAGTGACTGACAAAAAGTGACCATTTGTAGGCGTTAGCGGGGACTGGTTGTTAAAATGCAGGCGTGTCGTGACCATTTTAGGGGCATGTATCTGACATCAGCTTCGAGCCCTAGGGTTCAAGAACATGGCGCCTGCATTGCTATGCTGCTGTCTGTGTAGCCATAGACCCTACTCAAGCAGTCGATGTTTCCCGTTCTTGCATATAGGTGGCATATGCATACACAATAGTGAATGAGTTGCAGTTGCTTTGATGGGTGTCTATTTTCATGTTAGGGCAGCAGCTTCACTTGCTGATATCAGCAGCTACATTGCAGAGAAAAATGCATTGGCTGCATTATTGTCCATCTCTGAATCTGACCTAATGTACTGCAATTTACACAGTGCTTTAAGGACATTCGAATAGATTTAACCGAACATTGGGGTAGATGTATGAGGCAGTGAATAGGGAGGAAAAGTGAGCAAGAGGAGAAATGGCCCATGGCAACCAATCAGCACTGAAATACTGTAACTATGGGCCACTTCTCCTCTGGCTCACTTCTCCCTTATCACTGCTGGGGTGGGGTTATTGTCTTCTGTCTGTACAGAGAATGGTGCTATGATCATGTGCACCAATCAGGTCTTCCTGAGAAGTTTACTGTTCTGTGCCTACATATCGTTGGATGCAGAAATTAAGATAATCATCACATTTTGTAAGGTCCCACAAGAATATGTAGCACCAGCAAGTCAGTATAACATATCATACAAAAACAAATTGGACATAACAACTGCAGCCAGGTGCATAAAGGGACGTAGCTAATCATTTGATGGTCATATAGCAACATTTATGAGGGCTCAATGTACCGCTCAATGGCAATAACAGCTCAGCTAGGAACATGAGACAGACAAGGAAAACAGACCCCCATAAGATGCGGGCCCCATAGCAGCTGCAGGTATGGTATTTATGCCCTTCAGTGCATATAAAGTTGATGGACAAGTTGCAGACATGAAGGGACATGTACTACAATTAGAGATGTACAGATCTAGATTTACCCAGATCTCAAAACAGGATCTTATTGGCTATATGCTGTCACATGTTTTTGCTCCAGAACATGTGACAGCTGGAAAGCCAATAAGATCATGTTTTGAGATCCGGGTAAATCTGGATCTGCAGATCTCTAACTAAAATTGTTTATAACACCATCTATATCCCATTCCTGCTGCACCAAATATCAATACTAAACAGTTTGCGTTTATTGCAGCATTTAGTAGAAATCTCTACAAGAGAGTATGTGGAAATCCACCCCTTCAGTGATAGGAACAGCAATGCATAGCACAGATGGCAATATTACTTTGCACAAGCGATGTAGGCACTGCCTGCATGACATGACATCTTGGTGTAATAGAAGCAGTTCATGTCATGTGTCAGAGGATCAGGGCATGCTTCCTTCACACTGCACATGACAGACAACAGTAATTGGTTGATGATGATGATGATGATGATGATGATGATGATGATGTTAAAATCTTCAAGGGAGTGATGGAAAGTATAAATGTCAATTATTTTTTGCAAACACTAGTTCTGGTGATTTTTAATACTGCCATAGCTATGGTGGTCGCTGATAGGAGCTGTTTACATTACAGTTATCAGACACAGAGACCCTTGGTTATTTTTAGAATGCTGCAGATTGAAAGACTACAGTAAATGCATGTCCTTTTTCTCTATAATGTTTTCTGCACATACAGTATCCCTGATCAGGGCTGCCATCAGGAATTAATTAATTTCCTGTCCGCTCCCCCCTCTTCACTTGACTTACTGTAATCCGGCTCCTGCTCCCCATCTCCTCTTTCTCTGAGCTGCAGCCGTGGAGGTCACGGAGCGCAGGCTTCTTCAACTCCGGATACCGGCGGGCAATTAAAATGCAGCACCGGCTGGTGATCCAATCAGAGCTCTGATTGGCTGCCAGTATGCAAGCTCTGATTGGCTCAAAAGTTGGTGCAGCATTTTAATTGGCTGCTGGCGTCCTGGGTTGAATAAGCATGCGTTCCAGGACCCACTTTGTTCAGCGCACTGAGCACAGAGCAGCAGAGGCATTTGGGGGGGGGGGGGGGTGTTCTGTGGGCAAAATGAGTTTCCCGGGCTCTTCCAGTGCCCAACGTCTGGGACAGCTGTACCCACAGCACCCACCTATTGGTGGCCCTGTCCCTGATAACACATGTACTCCAGAGCGACCTGCTTTTAGGAGCGTACACATCCAGTGGTTAAGACCTTGGATATTCCCACTTGTGCATATGTTATCTTTACTAATTATGACTGCTATTGGAATTATACAACTATGCAAAATATCAAACAGATCAAACATTCTAAAGAGGACCGGCGGAGAAGTTGTCCAAAACAACCAATCAGCTTCCCTCTACTTGGCCTCTAATCTCTACCTACCGTACCTTTGGAAGGTATAATAAATCTTCTCTCCCGGTTTATTGTAACTGGTAAGAGTTTTGGGTTTTTGCATCCTGGACTGTGAGGAGGTTTAGCTAGTTTAGTAACTAAAAAACACACACATATCCACACAATTAACAAACAATACAAGCATTAAAAATGGCCTTTATATACTGCATGATACTAGAATTAAAGGCCCATACACACTGGGCGACTTTGAGCTGAAAATCGATCAAAACAGCAAGTTTGAGCGGCTTTCAGCTCAAAGCAGCCCAGTGTGTATGACCCGGCGATGAGCGCTGCTGCGCGCTTCCGCATAATCGCTGGGAAAGCCTCTCATCTGGTATTACCAGCAGATGAGTGGCTTTTAGGACCATTTTGCATAGCGCTGCGCTATCCAAAGCCTTCTTCCCCCCTCCGTCAGTGCCGGGCAGGAGGAAAGCTGCTTAGTGTGTATGCACTGAATGGCTTTCCCCACAGCGATGAATGCGACATAATCGCCCAGTGTGTGTGGACCTAAAGACTTGATTTTTAATTTCCAGCTCGTGTTAGGATTCTCATTCATAGTGCAAATAAAAAATTCTGTTCATTTTGAAGATTTTGCAAATGATTAAGTGGACTGTTAAAGAAATATGTTTTTTTTATGCATTAAATTCTTTTGTGAGTTATTACATTAGTGAAATTTAATGACCACTTACTGATCCTTTTTAAGGGAGCAACAGTCCATAATAGTTACAGCCACTTAGCATGTGACATCTACATTTCATGCTAGATTAAACCCTTGAGTATTTCAAGACAGATGGGTCTATTTACTAATTTATTGGTTTTCAACCATCAGTGCTCAGAGTTGCAGTTTCTCTGGAAAATTTTTGAGCACTTCACAATTATGTGACACAATATTTACAGAGCAAAAACACTGACTACAGTGTATATGAATAAGGCAGGGTCTAAAACTGGCATTGGTCTTTGTGTTAAAACTACTTTAAGCTTAAGTTCTTTAAGTTTATTTTCAACAAAGATAGATTTTTTTTTTCCTCCCATGAATTCTGGAAAAATGTTGCTTTTATGTGGCAGCAATACTGTTCTCATCCCAACTAGTGTAGTATGAGTCCCATATAGCAGTGGTTCCCAAACTGTGTGCCGTGGCACCCTGGGGTGCCTTGTGACACTTGCAGGGGTGCCTTGGATTGGTGGTTCAGGACCAATTCAAATTTTTTATGATGCAAAACCAGTGCTTGTCACTGCCAATCCTAACATATGTGGACAAATAGAAGTGAATCTGGTCCCTCAAAACATAACTGACCCTAAAGATGACATTTAACTAATTTTACTTATACTTACAATAAGAAAGTTTGGTACTTATGTAGTATCTGGGCGCCCAATTTTGTAATTGTATGCCTTACCTTAAGGCATACAATCAGATGCGATTTGACGCGATTTTCGGCAAAATCGCATCGAATCGCATGCGATATTGCCACTTGGATAGTGGGGAAATGAACAGGACCTTGTTAACATTGAATCCTATGGAAAATTGCATCGAATCGCATCGCATGCAGTATCGTATGCAATTTCGATGCGATTCGATGCGATTTTCCGACCCGATCTTAAAATCAGGCGCCCAGATACTACATAAGTACCGAAAGTTTTTGCCTAGGGGTGCCGTAAAAGAAATTCAGATTAATTAGTGCACCATAATTCCAAAAAGTTTGGGATCCCCTGCCGTACAGGGATTTTTGCAGTGTCAAATAACTTTTTCCCCTGCCAGAAATATGGGTGCCGGATGACTCACAGACAGTCAGGATTCCGACAGTCATTTCTCTGACAGCAGAATCGTGACTCTGTAGAGTGCAGAAAGCCTGCAAGGGGCTTAAATGCGCACAGCCCCGTCGGGCTCCTGACAGTCAGTAAGTTATACCATACCCAGAAATCTAATCGCTGCTTTTCCTCAATTGAAAGTCATGAGAAAGGGGGTTACAAACAGTGATGTCTTTATAATACAGGCGGTGGCTGAACTGAGCCACCACTTTCTCCACTCAGTACTTCTGGCTATATTAGAAGTTAAGGTGGCACTGTTTGGATTCTCTGAGGTTGTGACCACCAGGAGAAGAAGGCATTATGTACAGTACTGTACAGTATTCGGATCATCTATTATGTAGGCTACTTTGACCTAATAGATGCTTTTTGACAAACGGAACAAAGGAAAGGACCAATAGCGGCTACAGTGGTGGCGCTACAGCGCAGTCCAGTTGATGTTTCCTAGGGCCCTGTGAGGTTCAATCTAATGCACTTTGGAGAGTGAGTGGAATGAATGATCAAGTTACTGGCTTGGAACTCCCACAAATCTGCCAGTTAGGTGGAATGGCGATGGAAACTTTCAATTTAATGTTTAGATAAAACTAAAGGGTACTTATGTATTATCTGGGCTCCCATGTTAAATACACCCCATTTCTTCATACCCCTACTATCCAACTACGCATGGAGTTGATTTTATATAGTGTGGCGAGCGCAGCGAGCCACCGTGCCCGAAGCGTGGCGAGCGCAGCGAGCCCCGCGAGGGGACGCGGCCTTATAAGAAAAACGGGAGCCCAGATATTACATAAGTACCAACTAAAGTAACGGCTGGCATACAGTTCTTTGAAACAATATTTTAAATTTTCTTACAACAACGGAAAGAGCACCTACTGTATATGAAAGTCTTCTTGATTTTATACGATATCACCAAGCATTTCCGCAATGCAATATTACTAGACGCTTACCCCACAGGGGAGGTGATAAAGGGCACAGTAGTACAGGTAAGCTGCAAGTAAGGCAAAATGTGCTTTCATACTGCTAGCAGAAATATATCAATATATTTAAAAATGAGAAATTAAGATGTCTCCTGAGTGTCTTGTTATTGTCCGACGTTATCCTATATAATTAAAGGCTAACACTGCTCCTCACCTGTATAGAGTGATGGTCTGGGAACTAGAGTATGAATGAGGGTCAAACAACCAGTAACTGAGAGAAAGCCATAAATCTTTATATTGACGATAAAGAAGAGGGAAATGTGAACATGCATACTCATTCATACCTTGCTTTTTGGAGATGTAGTAGCAAGGTACTGTACAGATAAAAAGTCATTGGGGGCTTCATGATGGGATTAACATACATTTTCATAGTTATTAAGATGTTCATCCATCAAGTTCAACCTGTGTGATAATAGATTGCTAAAAATTAGATTTTTATATTATAAATTAGGGTATAAAGTTGCTTTATTGTCAATGATTTTACTCTCATCACACTTCTAAACCAGTGTGTCTGCCAGCACTGCCTTTTCAGACAATGAGTTCCAAACCTTAACTGCCCACACCGTAAAGAACCCTTTCCTTTGGAGCGTACAAAATCAACTATCCTCTAGTCTTATGGGATGCCCGCATATCCTGTTCCCAGACCTCAAGCTGAAAAGAGCGCTTTCATTGCATTACCCACATTGTGTTCACTTTGAATTTGGTGGTTCATATGATACCTTTATGTTGTCCATTGAGCTAGGGAGTTTGATGCTGCAGATTATAATATACATGCAGAGTCGATTTTTCCTTTGGTGAGAATCTCCTAGGAGTCTTTCAGGTCTTGGGGGAGATTCTCTAAACTAAAAATGCGGTAAAAAAACCCGTTATTTGGTGTTTTTACTGCATTTTGGAATGCTGTAAGTATCCCCCGCCGGGTTACCGCGACGGGGGGCATCGCCAGAAAAATCTGGCGATGCCCCATAGAAGACTATGGGCTTCTAACGTGACCCACCACCGCCCGCCCCGTACCATCCCCCGCCGCCCCGCATATGTTAGAGCTTATGTGATAATTATGTATGTGATGAGCGGCGAAGGGGGGCGGAGCTGGGCTGCGGATGTTTAAACATCCCGCCCCTTATCCTTATCTAGGTGTCTCACAGACTTTCCGGCAGCATAGTAATGGTGGCTTACAGATGCTGTGATGTTGTTTTTGTTTTTATTCAAACACAAGATACTGCAAACCTACTAGATACACTGCTTATGTAACTATCCTACCTTCATAGCCATATCTTACTAGAGACCAGTGTCAGCTCCAAAAGGAGAGCCACACCCACTGTCAGTGAGGCAGTTTGTAATTGCAGTTGGTGGCAGTTGCTAGGCCACCCCTTTTTGAATTTTGATTTGTGTTGTACCCCTCCTCTGGAGCCTCCCCTACTAGAAACACCATTATTTTAAATAATCAGTGCAATAATTTGAATATTTGCAAAAATTCTTGAATGGCTGATTTTGAGAAATTTGAAACTATTTTATCCATGTTTGAGCCTGCTCAATTATGTTAAAGTAGGTGTTCAAATGCATTTTGAGCTTTTTCTTTTTTTTAATCATCCGTGAATGTTAAGCCCTGTACACATATTAGCTAGTATCGCGCTGTGACCATATCGCCTTGGTGTTTAGTGTATACATGGGGATAAGTCGCTATGAGCAAGCTCCCAAATCAGCCCTTAATGGCCGCTGGTCGCAGGAGCATGCTCCTTCGATTATGGCTAAAAATAGCTTGTCATTGATAAAAAACGGTGCACGCTGCTATATGGTCGCTGAGCGATATATCGCTGAGCGATAATAAGCCAAAATCGCACACCTTTCAAGAGTAAACTGAAAAAAAAGTTAAGATTGTATGTAGTTATTTTAAAATATTATATAATTAATGTTTAGAAATATTTAAAGACCAAGTTTAAAGTAAGCGGCAACCCTTGTGTGCTAACGGCAAACTGGGAAAGCTAAACGATAGGGTTTGGCCTATATGATACTGATATATGGATATAACAGAAAAATAAGTACAGTAACTAGTAACTATATAGTTTGCTAGGAACACTGGCGTTATTTTATACTGTATATATTAACCATCTCAAAATACTGTAGACTTCTGAATTAAAAGCAGGAGATCCTGACGATGGGTGATTGCAACAGCATTGGAACCTCATTAATGGCACCCTAAATTACATACATTTTGATCCGAATTCGCCCCTAAAATGCACGGGTTGGGATCGTTCAGTCTACAGCAACTAGGTCGACAAGCATTAGGTCGACACTACTAGGTCGTCAGGCAGCAAGGTCGACATGGGTCTAGGTCGACATGGGTTTAGGTCGACAGGACATTAGGTCAACACCAGCATTAGGTCGAAATGGGCAAGGTTGACAGTCAAAAGGTCAACATGGGGTTTTTCCACTTAAGAGCTGCTGCATGTGCTGCATACTGTATGTACATGTGAAATTGTATACATTTCCAGCATTTCCCGTAATTGAATCAACACCCAAGTGTTAGATTTATTGCTATGACTTACATGAATATGTGTTCCTAAATGCAGTTTTCTTAAATAAAACTTGGTGCTCTGAACCACTTTTCTATTTCTTCTTATAAGTACACGCTTATAGAATTTAGGTGAAAAAATGTGCTAATATATTGATAACGTTATTAAAAAAAAAAAAAAAAAAACTCCATACACTTTTTAGAACAGGCAGATAAATAGAGTGCTCCCATTGCCAGACAAGTACATTTATTTTTTGGAGTGAGCTGAAACCTTGAAACATTTGTTTCATACTCCTGTTCAACAATGCACATCACGTCCAAAGCAGCAGAGCCATTTGAATAATATGGTCTATAAAAGTGAATTGTAAACTGAACAGCCAGGTTGTGTAATGATTACCATTGTGTTCTCCAAGCCACTTGCGACGCTCGCAGTATGTTTTAGAGAAGTCTGATGCTGTTTTGTTTTGCTCAAGTAGGCTGAGCAGAATGCTGGAAATACAAGCTTGGTGCCAGGTTCTGACAAAGAGCAAGATGTCAGCAGAAGGGTACTTGACTTTTATGACTTAGGATTTAGTTTTCGGTTTCTTCTAAGTTTGCTTTTTAGGCTTGTGTCGGTACTGTTTTTGTTGGTCAGGTATAGAACATTTTCATTTGCTGTGTTATCATTATTATTTTATTGAGAATTAGTATGTTCTTATGTTGTAATCAAGGCTATATTATGCAATAAAGCTTAAAGAACATCTGCTGTAACCTTAGCAACCAATTGAGTATTAGCTGTCATTAGTCTGGATACACTTGACTGATAACAGCTGATATCTGTTTGTTATAGGTCAAAGCACATCATTGCTCTTAGCATCATGGTATTAAATGCGATTTAGTGAAACATCTTTAGTTTGTAGTGATGAATTTGTGTGGTATAGGCAAGTTAAAGTATATCTTTAAAATATGCATGTATATATATAAAATACATTGATATTAAAAAAACGGTTTCCTCCAGATTTAAAAACAAATTAATCAATGTTGGGGCAGACAGCATTGAAGGCGGATTTCGACAAAACAGATCCGACTTTAAAACAAGACAGATCTTTTTTTTTTTTTGGAAACTGCTGTGGATTGTCGAATTCACGACCGTTTCTCGACAATCCACAGCTGTTTTCACCAACGCGCACCCTTTTTTACACTCGGCAGGGGGGACATTGAATTCCGCCTGGCGTGAAAATTGTTGAGGTGGGCTAAGTGCCAGATTCCGACTGACAAAACATTCCGACAGTCGGAATCCAAAATTGAATACCCCCCTTTATCTCATTTTCTTTTGGAAGCATCTTTTAAGTGCTTTGAATTGAAGCTGCAGGTATTACACTTTGCATTATTATTAATAATAATAGTAATAATAATAATAATTAAATCACTAATTATTTTATTTTAAACAGCTGTTTCTTCACATGCATATATTAAAGAATTTAAAATCGTTATTTTTTTTTCCCCATCAGTTTTCATTTGATTTAATTAGTGCTTAGACCAGAAATGCAGGTTAAAGAGTGCTTGGTGATCTCATAAATTGAAGTCTAGCATTTTTGCAGGCTCAGCTAATATATATGAAGATAGAGGTTATCACGGCACTAAGATTCGGTGACATCACTTGGGCAGCTTATTCGTAAGAACACAGTGATTTTGCTCTTAGTGAATACATACCCTCCAACATGACCCATTCCATTAGGTACAAAATGCTCTGTTCCTGGACTTCCCTGCCAGTGACAGTTACAGATGTGAGCCTACAGCACAGTCCAATATTCAAAGAGGGGGGGTCACATCAACTCTCAGTGATGTTTGGGATGGCAGCTGGTGTGGCTCCCCTTTTTGAATATTGGACTGTGCTGCAGGCTCACATCTGTAACTGCCACTGGCAGGGAAGTCCAGGAACAGAGCATTTTGTACCTAATGGAATGGGTCATGTTGGAGGGTATGTGAATATGGCTCCACATGTACTGAAACTGTTTATTAATATGTTAAAGCGATATCTAATTGGAATGCAATGCAGGCTAATTCAGTACATCATAGGAATACATTATTATTTTTCACAAACAGTCAGTGTAAATAGGTTTCCACATATGCAACATTGATAAATGCTTTAAGAGCACTCAAGTACAAAGTGCCTAAATTACAGTAAATGTATTTTCATAAATATTGGTTCAGCCCTTAAAATGTTTAGGTGACAGGTGTAAATCAAGAATGCACTTTCTTATGTGGTAATAAATACAATGAAACCCTTTCTGTCTAGGTTAGAAGAGTACCTGGCTCAAGTGGTCACCTACATAAAACAGAAGATGGCGACTGGGAATGGAGTGACGATGAGCTAGACGAGAATTCAAAAGATTCATTTTCCAAAGAAAAGGTCTTGTGTTTTATACCTATGGCAGTTAAATACTGTATGAAGCCCATATTTTATCATTTGTATCCTTAGATGTGAACCAGTGTTTCAACTGTCTTTTTTTCTTTTGTTTAGTCAAGAAGAATCAATGAGGACAGTGACAACACAGAGGTAAGGATGTGTCTTCAGCACCAATTAAGCTACTGCCTTATGTACAGTACAGTACCTTTAATGACTTTTACTGTTTTAATAAATAGTTAATGAATAGTACAGTATATGTAAGATTTCTTAATTACCATACAAAATTAAAAACTTTGCTTATAAGGTATCTTTTTTTAAATTTACAATATATACAAGGCGATTCAAAAACTGTGCAGGAATCGGGAAAACTGAATACTCCAGTAAGGTTCAGTTCTCCCCATTTCCTGCACAGTTTTCGAAACAAAAGGGTGTACTGCAACTATAGATATATATATATATATATATATATATATATATATATAGATAGATAGATAGATAGATAGATAGATAGATAGATATATCTATCTATATATATACTACAGCGATAAATGAATAAGTCTGTCGCGCATCCAACTGCCAATAAAAAAACCTTCCAATAGGTTCCTCAAAAACCTTCACCAACACCACATAAAACAAAATAATGGAAAGAAACTTATCAAGCGCTTGGAGTCTTGAACATGTAAGGATTCCTCCTGTTCAATAGGCATATTAAATAAGAAATAATTGCATATAATGGTGAAGTACGTATTTCACAAGAATATCATTTAATAAAAATGGCATTTAAAACATCATTAAAATATCTTCACATCATTTTTATTTTTTTTCTCTAGTTTAAGTTGTAGTTATGTTTGATTTGTGGAAAAAATAATACAAATTAGTCAATTTAAAAAAAAAATATATCTTCACATCACAGTAAAAATCAGCACTGTTTATAAAGTGCATAAAGTATTCTAAACTATGCAGAGATAGGATTACTGGATTCAATAGGAACTGACATGCGAGCAGTTCCAAGTGAGCTCAAAAGACAGTCCCCCACTGGCACTTCCGCTGGGCACTCTGTGCTTCCAAACCACGGCTCCACGGTCTCCTTTCTGATTCATATACAGTCCAGGTGGACGCTCACTTATCCCCATAGCCTACTATCAATAGCGTAATGAGACGCACATCTATGCAAATGCTATAGGCAGGCTAGATGAGGGAAACAAGTTCGAGGAAACAAGTACAAAAAAAAATTAATCAGGATAACAGTGAAACAAAACATACCTCTTAAATAGTGAACACAGCAATACAAGGTGGGACAGGCAGAGGCAGGTAAAGACACACCCACTTCCGGTGTGTCTTTACCTGCCTCTGCCTGTCCCAGATTGTACGCTCCACTGGGGCAGGGACTGATGTGAATGTTCAAATGTTCTCTGTAAAGCGCTGCGGAATATGTGTGTACTATATTAGAAACTGTTAATAAATAATATCACAACAAGCAGTCCGAGTTCAGCACACACCTCAGACGAGCTTGGACGCTATTGAATCCTGCCACAAGAGTTAAACGGACATCCACATGAAATTCAGTTTGTAAATAATGGTTCATGGTTCCACCCCTTTCCCCCTCACTTTAACTCCTGTAAATACCTCTATTGTATATCAAGAGTTTGTGTGTTTTTGTTATTCAGCCAAGGACAGGCATTACATTGAACACCTCTCCCTTTTATTATAAGGCACATAACAAGAGACACCAAAAATAGTTACCTTAAGCGATTTAATATACTCAGTTTGAGTGTATACATACATAAATAGGAGGACTTTATTTCCCAACACGAATCACTTCACTTGCAAAATTCTTGAATAATAAACAGATGGCATCAAAATTACAACAGATAAGTTAATTGTGTACATATTATATTTCTGAGCACCACCATTGCAGCCTCTAGATAATTGCTCCTAGTGTGAAGATTAATAAGACCTATCCACAGAGGCACATTATATCTTATATAAACAACATTAAAAGCAGTGATAATTAATTATAATATAAAATTATTTATTATTGTTTTTCTTTAAGTATCCCTATATTGTGAAAAAGGTTTCAATGTGTATATGAATAAAATATAATGTTTTAAATAAAACTGGTGGCCTCCTGTGGAAAATACAGTAAGTATTCACAGTGATTCACAGCACCGAACATACTTTATGGCACACATTAGAACAATACAGGGAAGGTACATAGACCTTAACATAATATTAACTGAAAAACTGAAACAGAACACAGGTACAAACTCGGACCACAAGTCACAGAACACAATACAGCTGAGATGTAGGTAAAACAAAGGTAGGTACTAGTAGCAGGTCATTGTTAGAGATTGATTACAGTTGAGAACACATACATTTACAGAATACATTTAAGAACTTTGGAATTTGGAAATACATGGATTAAGAGTCTAGTGCAGGAATTCAGTAGTGCTGTTGAAGGAAATATAACTCAGGTTTGTATATTCTGACGACTGCGCTATGATAAGTTTTGCATCTTTTGATGACTGGGGTGGTATAATAAAGTTTGTATATTCTGATGTCTGGGGTATAATTCTATATATATTTGATAGCTTCTGATGGCTGAGGCAAAATAAGGTTTCTATCTTCTGATGGCTGGGATATAATAAGGTTTGTATCTTCTGGTAGCTGGGTTATAATTAGGTTTGTATCTTCAGGTGGCTGGGATGTAATAAGGTTTGTATCTTCTGATGGCTGGGATGTAATAAGGTTTGGATCTTCTGATGGCTGAGGCATAATAAGGTTTCTCTCTTCTGATTACTGGGGTATACTAAGGTTTGTATCTTCTGATGGCTGGGTATAATAAGGTTTCTCTCTTCTGATGGCTGGGGTATACTAAGGTTTGTATCTTCTGATGGCTGGGTTATAATAAGGTTTGTATCTTCTGATGGCTGGGGTATAATAAGGTTTCTATCTTCTGGTGGCTGGGATATAATAAGGTTTGTATCTTCTGGTGACTGGGTCATAATAAGGTTTGTATCTTCTGATGGATGGGGTATAATAAGGTTTGTATCTTCTGATGGCTGGGGTATAATAAGGTTTGTATCTTCTGATGACTGGGTATACTAAGGTTTGTATCTTCTGATGGCTGGGTTATAATAAGGTTTGTATCTTCTGATGGCTGGGGTATAATAAGGTTTGTATCTTCTGGTGACTGGGTTATAATAAGGTTTGTATCTTCTGATGGATGGGGTATAATAAGGTTTGTATCTTCTGATGGCTGGGGTATAATAAGGTTTCTATCTTCTGATGGCTGGGTATAATAAGGTTTCTCTCTTCTGATGGCTGGAGTATAATAAGGTTTGTATCTTCTGATGACTGGGTATACTAAGGTTTGTATCTTCTGATGGCTGGGTTATAATAAGGTTTGTATCTTCTGATGGCTGGGGTATAATAAGGTTTCTCTCTTCTGATTACTGGGGTATACTAAGGTTTGTATCTTCTGATGGCTGGGTATAATAAGGTTTCTCTCTTCTGATGGCTGGGGTATAATAAGGTTTGTACCTTCTGATGACTGGGTATACTAAGGTTTGTATCTTCTGATGGCTGGGTTATAATAAGGTTTGTATCTTCTGATGGCTGGGGTATAATAAGTTTTGTATCTTCTGGTGACTGGGTTATAATAAGGTTTGTATCTTCTGATGGATGGGGTATAATAAGGTTTGTATCTTCTGATGGCTGGGGTATAATAAGGTTTCTATCTTCTGATGGCTGGGGTATAATAAGGTTTCTATTTTCTGATGGCTGGGATATAATAAGGTTTGTATCTTCTGATGGCTGGGGTATAATAAAGTGTGTATCTTCTGATGGCTGGGGTATACTAAGGTTTGTATCTTCTGATGGCTGGGATATAATAAGGTTTCTATCTTCTGATGGCTGGGATATAATAAGGTTTGTATCTTCTGATGGCTGGGGTATAATAAAGTGTGTATCTTCTGATGGCTTTGATATAATAAGGTTTGTATCTTCTGATGGCTGGGGTATAATAAGGTTTGTATCTTCTGATGGCTGGGGTATAATAAAGTTTGTATCTTCTGATGGCTGGGGTATAATAAAGTTTGTATCTTCTGATGGCTGGGGTATACTAAGATTTGTATCTTCTGATGGATGGGGTATAATAAAGTTTGTATCTTCTGATGGCTGGGGTATACTGTTTGTATCTTCTGATGACTGGGCTATAATAAGGTTTGTATCTTCTGATGGCTGGGGTATAATAAAGTTTGTATCTTCTGATGGCTGGGGTATACTGTTTGTATCTTCTGATGGCTGGGGTATACTAAGGTTTGTATCTTCTGATGGATGGGGTATAATAAAGTTTGTATCTTCTGATGGTTGGGGTATAATAAACTTTGTATCTTCTGATGACTGGGGTATACTAAGGTTTGTATCTTCTGATGGATGGGGTATAATAAGGTTTCTATCTTCTAATGACTGGGAAAGTAAAGCAAATCCCTGATAAACTGCTTATCTTATCGGGGCTACTAGGACATCCCGAGTCAGACTATGACCTGTGATCAGCGATCACTGGGTAATAGAATATCGCCCTTAGCCATATCATTTAAAGCAGCCATTTTTAAAGCCAAAACAAAATAAATTGCTTTAAATCTCACTGCTAAATCGCACAAATCTCTGCATTTGCCACAGATTATTACCTTCTCGCAGACTGTCACATTTGTCCATTGTCCTTTTAACACAAGACTGATTTTGTTGGAAGCAGATATTCAGTGCTTATGCCCATAGATGTTTTTAGTCATCATGTTTTGTTATATTGAACATGACTTGTTATTGATTTTGGTAACAATGCAGAAATGCTGAAGCATGGAATATTTCTATTTTATGAGCCTGTTAATAATTCAGAGCTACTGTAAAATTCTGGGTTTACTGTAAAACGCTGCCACAAATGTGCACAATGCAAATTTTACAGAATTAATATTTTGACCTTCCTGCAAATGGGTTTTCCAGTTGTTATATTAGAGGTCTTTTCCATACAACACAAAGGTCATACATAAAGCTTCCCAGACGCAAAGATAAATTATAGAATCTGTTTAGTTGCTATGGACAACATCACCACTTTTTATTTTTATAAGCTTTAGTAAATGTATTCCCTTACAGCTTAAAGGTAAAGTCAGTAACAAAAGTTGTCTGAAAATATACCACCAACAGACAATATTTTAGCAAAAAAAAAATCCCCCCAGCCCCCCGCCCGCCAAACGATCACCCAGCTGTCATATTAGGCGGCAACTCCAAGAGACGGTCTGTGCGGCAGCTTCCTCCTGCCTGAGAGAGACAGGCTGCCGCTGACTGCAGGTAGGGGGATGTAGAGTGCAGCTCCTCTCAGGCCGGGCTCCTCCATGTGGCCAGGACTGTCCCAGATGCTGAGGGAAGGATGAGAGGAGAGACTGGGGGAGGGGGGGTTGTGTGTATATGCTGTGTATATGCTGTGTGTGTTTGTATGCTTGCTTATGTGTGTTTTTGTGTGTAAATGTTATATGTATGCTGTTTCTATCTGTGAGTACATGCTGTGTTTATCTATGTGTATATGTGTGTGCATGTATGCTTTATGTGTGTGTGTGTGTGTGTGTCTGTCTGTCTGTACAGATGGAGCAGCTCACATTGGAGCTGCTCCTGGTGATTCTGTCACCATTTGACAGGTCCCGCTACCTGCCGTCAGCGGATGGAAGGGCACACGCACACAAGCCGCTGCTCCCCCATCGCCGCCTGCAGCCCCCACTAACCTGCCCGTCTCCCTGAAGCAGAGACGTGCAGGGAATCCGCTCCCCATTGCCGAGATGACAGGGACATGTGAGACGCGAGCGTATCTCCATCACATGGAGCGCCTCTCCACCAGCCGGCGCCAGCTCAGGGATCTGGTGATTCTCTGAGCTGGCTGTGAGGCGCTTCATCTGTACATGCTGAGTGCATGCTATGTGTGTGAATGTATGCTATGTGTGTGTACTCTCTGGGTATATGTATGCTGGTGTGTCCATGCTGTATGTGTGTATGTATGTTTATTTGTAGAAGAATGTGTGTGTATATAAATATGTAACACGACATACGTATATGTACGGAACACACCCCCCCCCCCCATGAGAATCCTGTGCTTGGCATGTGAGCACTTAAACATAGAATTTCATTGCAGATAAGAATCACTTGACCCATCTAGTCTGTCCTAAACACATGTACTGTACATGCTAACACTAACATATGAAGAGGAAAATTTACTAAAGCTTCTAGAAAATTCTAATTCCATCTATTCCACTGCAGTTTTTCCACTGAAAGGGAACATTGAATACCCCCCATAGTGTACATTCTTTATGTTGTTCAAACAATACAACCAAGAGCTCTGTTTTTTGCTCCTAATGTCCATATAGTGTGTCCTCATCTTGGTAATGCCGCCACAGGTGTCAGAAATACTGTAGTTCTACTCCACTAGTTCATGTGGTTGCAAGATTAGCGCTAAGAGGAGAAAGTTATTATTTTTTTCTCAAATTTCATTTTAATACTCTAATATTTGAATGTGTTATAATAACATTTAAATGTACCTTTAAAGTAATTTTGTTAAACAAGAACAGGCTGTTAACAATTTTCTTTAAAGCCAAGCTTGTCATTCTGTAGAGAGTATATTAGTAAGTGACATTAAAACTTTTAATTACTGATGAAAACTAAAAAGTGCATGATTATGCATTAGAAAGGATTTGTATTGCCAGATAAATTACAGATACTGAATCCTGCTGGTGTTAAAATTACAGACTCAATTACTATTAAAGCAACCGTCATGTTGAATAGATGTAAAAGGGACATGGAAATTGAGAAATCAAAGTATGAAATGGCTCTGTTGCTTTACCGGAATATTAAAAGTGATCAGTTATTTAAAAAGCCATTTACACGCCCGTAATCAGCAGCCTAAGACGCAGCAGCATTGATGCAAAATATTATATTAAACATTTTTTTGAGTTTTTATAGAGAATTACAATTACATTTCTTCACATAAATTTTATTCTCTAGTCTTCAATGAACGCATTTAACTTAATTGTTTTTATGTGCAATTTTGGGATATTGTAGACACCTGCAGCTGCGGCTCATTAGTAAATATGGTTATAATTATCATCATTAGAAAAAAACATAAAAAATGCACACGCCATTGATAAGATCCGCAAAAGTGATATATCAGCCTTATGCTGGGTGAATCCCGGCACCACCAATATTGTTAACTATATCAGGGGTGCTGCTGGGCAAACTGTATAGTGCATACACACTGACTGATATCGTTAACAATATAATTTCAGCGGGACCCTAAATGCATCGTTGACTACATAGTCAACATTGAACTGCATGTACAGATGATGAGGATGGGGGTCATTAATGATGCGTGGGAGCATGCATCGTTAATGATATTGAGCATACACACGGGCTGTTGTTTGTGATATATTGTTAACGATGTCAGTATTGTGTATATCGTTAGAGTGTATTCAGCATTAGATGTGCATTTTAAAAGAAAATTAGAGCTGAATTAGAGCTAAAATTATGATCACTAGAGACAGGATTATATGCAACAAAAAAAGCTTGAAATATGCATGCAAATATGCATGAAAAATACTTAAAATATGCATGAAAAGTGTTAAAATATGCTACATTAAATAATAAAAAAAGTAATTTTTTTACTTATTTATTTAAAAATCAGCATACAATTAGTTGCAAATAAACCTCAAAAATAGGCCCACAGCGTCTGCAGATGTCTAGTGCTATACACCGGATTTTTTTTCTTCCTGGCTGCTACAGCAGACTGCAGCGTCTAAAGCTCTTCTTGCATCAACTACACGGACCCTCATCTCCAGCGCCGATGGATCAAATGTCAGCATAGCGTTTGAGGGCAGCGCAGTGGAAGGCTTCCTCCCTGCGCCGCATACTCACTGTGAGCATTTCCTCTGCGTTGCGTGATGTCACAACCCTTCTGCCCGCCTCCTCTGCTGCAGAAGTCTGTCTCTTGGTGTAAAGGCCCAGGCCAGGGGCAGGCAAAGGTTCAGGAGCTTCGTAATGGCATCTGCCCCGACTGACTTTTATCAACATGGATTGGCAGCCTAGAGCAGTGTCAGACATAGCGTACATCCAAGGTTCCCCACACTGCGCACATATTGCCCCAACCTGCACACTCTACCACTACCTGGCCAACAGCAGCAGGGCAAAGCAGTGCTGTGACTCACGGGTGGAAAGGGGGCAGGGCCTAAAATATGCACCATCACTAGGTTTTAGGTAAAATATGCAATAACCAGTGAGAATGGGCAAAATATGCAAATGCATATGCAAATATGCAAATGCATATAATCCTGTCTCTAAATATGACTCTTATAATAAGGCAATGATGAGTGCGGCTACATCTGTATTTTGAACAACTGTCAATGGCAGAAATACTGATTAAACTATGAAGAAATCATCATATACTGTATAAATGTTATAAAAGTATGTACTATTTCAGCTACCGAATGATGTGGCATCTGGATGATAGGTTGACAATGTCTAGATCGACAATCAATAGATCAACACCAGATTATTGACATGGTTAGCACAAGCAAAATGTTGATGTGACAATGGTCGATGGTTGGTAGGGCCAACATGCAACTTTTTGGATTTTTCTTTTCAATTTAATTTATTCTGTACCATCCACGTGGACTCTAACTGAAAATGATAATGCAAATTAAACCTTGCACAGAGCATGACGAGTGAAGTGAGCCATGGGAAGGAATGCGCTACATTAATTTAGGGTCCATCAAATCTACACATTGACACCCAAAAAAATGAAAGGTATATGTCGACCTTTTCATGTGTTTACCTTTTCAGTGTTGATCTTTTGTTTGTGTTGAACTTGTGTCTGTCAACCTTTTGGGGTCGACCTAAAATAACACACCTAAAGGACATTTATGGCATTCGTTATACTAAGATTTTTTTATTTTTAATTAAATAGGTACTCTTTACTTAGTTGGGCGCCCACGATCTCCATCGCGGGCGTCGTGGGTAAAGAAATCGCGGTGATCGCGGGCATCGCGGCCAGTACATTAACGGCCGCGACGCGATGCCCGCGATCACCGCGATTTCCCATAGGGTTCAATGTTAAATTTAGTGCTGCCCGCGATTTTACATTCAATGCTTCAATGGCCGCGATTTGGCCATAGGAATCAATGTTAAATGGGCTACAGAGCCCAAATAGGCACAATTAAAACTTAAATGTCCCCCCAAATTTGTTACGCCACCCCACGATCCACGCCAACCCGAAGCGTGGCGAGCGCAGCGAGCCCGCGAGGGGCGGCGGTACGCGTCCTCCGACCTTTTCATACCCCCACTATCCACGTCGGCGTAGAGTTGAGAATAGAATAGTGTGGCGAGCGCAGCGAGCCACCGAGCCCGAAGCGTGGCGAGCGCAGCGAGCCCCGCGAGGGGACGCGGATACCTGTGAAGCCCGCGTAGGGCCACGTTTACCTGTGAAGGTATCCGCGTCCCCTCGCGGGGCTCGCTGCGCTCGCCACGCTTCGGGCTCGGTGGCTCGCTGCGCTCGCTACACTATTCTATTCTCAACTCCACGCCGAAGTGGATAGTGGGGGTATGAAAAGGTCGGAGGACGCGTACCGCCGCCCCTCGCGGGCTCGCTGCGCTCGCCACGCTTCGGGTTGGCGTGGATCGTGGGGTGGCGTAACAAATTTGGGGGGACATTTAAGTTTTAATTGTGCCTATTTGGGCTCTGTAGCCCATTTAACATTGATTCCTATGGCCAAATCGCGGCCATTGAAGCATTGAATGTAAAATCGCGGGCAGCACTAAATTTAACATTGAACCCTATGGGAAATCGGGGTGATCGCGGGCATCGCGTCGCGGCCGTTAATGTACTGGCCGCGATGCCCGCGATCACCGCGATTTCTTTACCCACGACGCCCGCGATGGAGATCGTGGGCGCCCAACTAAGTAAAGAGTACCTATTTAATTAAAAATAAAAAAATCTTAGTATAACGAATGCCATAAATGTCCTTTAGGTGTGTTATTTTAGGTCGACCCCAAAAGGTTGACAGACACAAGTTCAACACAAACAAAAGATCAACACTGAAAAGGTAAACACATGAAAAGGTCGACATATACCTTTCATTTTTTTGGGTGTCAATGTGTAGATTTGATGGACCCTAAATTAATGTAGCGCATTCCTTCCCATGGCTCACTTCACTCGTCATGCTCTGTGCAAGGTTTAATTTGCATTATCATTTTCAGTTAGAGTCCACGTGGATGGTACAGAATAAATTAAATTGAAAAAAAAAATCCAAAAAGTTGCATGTTGGCCCTACCAACCATCGACCATTGTCACATCAACATTTTGCTTGTGCTAACCATGTCAATAATCTGGTGTTGATCTATTGATTGTCGATCTAGACATTGTCAACCTATCATCCAGATGCCACATCATTCGGTAGCTGAAATAGTACATACTTTTATAACATTTATACAGTATATGATGATTTCTTCATAGTTTAATCAGTATTTCTGCCATTGACAGTTGTTCAAAATACAGATGTAGCCGCACTCATCATTGCCTTATTATAAGAGTCATATTGGGCGATGGGCGCCCAACTAAGTAAAGAGTACCATTAAATACATGGAAAGTCTAAAGTTTCACAATGTCCGCTTCCGCTGTCACATGTGATCGATATTCTCTTATTTTTTCCTCCCAGACTTCCACAGATAGCAATATGCAAGCACGAGTGCAGAATCTGACTCTACAAGATACTCAGGTAAGCAACCAAATAAGTTCTTTCATTCAAATAAGAAACAACCAAGAGCTCTGTTTTTAAGAAATACAAATAAGATGCAATCCAAACCAATGAAATTGCAGCAGGCGGTGCATTGGCGCTGCATTCCAGAATCGCACTCTGGGATCAAGTTTGCAACCAGCTTACTCAGACTGGCCATCACAGGCTTTGGAGGCCAAAGAAACGGCGTCTCGCGGCTCAATCCACTCCTTGATAAAGAGGTGGGAAATACCCCCATTTCTAGCAATGCCCTTCCCCAAAAGCATCTACCTGTCTATCAGACAAAGCTTTCACTATACTGCGCCACGATCGCAGAACCATTCTGCACCTGTGATCAGTATCACACATTTTTGGCAAAAAGAGAGGCCGATGCTTATGGAGTAGCATGAGACCTGTCCGCTCACTTTCATTGGGCACCTCCTGCTGCATAGTGTATTGAGTGAAGATGTATGAGGACAGACATTTTTTTTATAGAACTGCAAGGAATTTTATAGGATATGACCTGAAATGGCGCACTGCTGCCTGTGAACTGTACTTTCCCCGGTTATCACCAAATAACCCTTCAAATACCAAACACACACACAAGTGGGGATTTCCAAATCTGGGGCGCAATACTCAGATGAAATGAGTCAGAATGTCTGTATCTTCATATATCTTCAAAATCTTCAAAAGTGTTCTCAATGGCATATAGAAAAATTAAAGAAAAAAATCAGTGATTAAATATTCCTATCCCAGTTCAAAGAGAAAACATATGGAGGAAAAATATGGATGGGCGTACCCCCACTCACAGCAAGTAGGGCAATGTACACGCACGTAGCTGTTTCTTTTTCCTCTCTCCTATTGGATTCTTCTCCTCTGGGTGAATTTTATTTGTCTCCGTAGGTGGGAGTAAGAGAAGAATGATCAATGTGTAGATCTGTTATATATAGTGCACTCTAGAACACCTCGTGAGTTTGGATAAGGAAGAAAGTGTTGGTCGTACCTTACTCACCAAGAAATGAAGCAAGGTACACGTATAAAAGTTGCTTTACATATGACTATTCACACGAAGTTCAGTAATAAATATGCGTACCACACTCACGTGAAAGGATGTTTAGTAAATGCCCTTAGCGTGTTCTTTTCCTTTCAGGATTATGCTTCACTGTGATACCATATTTTTCTCCATTGAAGTGGTATATATTAAAGTGAAATAATAAATAAATATATATCGTGTTAATGGATTTATATTTTAAGTAATCGTATACCCCTAAAAAAGAAGAAGAAGGTATATATAGAAAGTGACTGTGTCTCTAATTTTAATGATTAAAGTGGATGGAGGTACTAGTATCGTACCGTGACTCACACTCTGTTGTGTAGAAGAACACCCAGAAAGGTATCTTTATAGGAGATAGATCTACTCTACCACGTGTTGTGCGTGCTTATAAAAATCACATATATACCAAAGATATTCTCTGAAGACAAGGTATATGCGTACCCAACTTACAATGATGTAAGTATTTCACCACATATAGCGGTCAAGACAAGACATGTCTTGAAAAAGGTGTTCTAAACACCGAAACACGTCGACAAGTACTGTGGAGAGTGAGCAGCCATCACCTTTTCCTTCCGGATGTACATTGGACACATTGTATGTATTTTTAAGAAAATCTTTTTAGACTTTTTTTAGAAAGACTTATGCTGCTTTCCCACTGCTGAAACGGGTCATTACCCGTTTTTTTTTAAACGGGTTTTTAAATGGCAAGAGCCATAAAGACCCTTTCCCACTGCAGCTTTTAAATGGTAAATTACCGGCTACGGTAAACGGTAAATTACCGGTAAGTCGGCTCCTGATTGGCCAGAAATCATTCTGAGCAGAGACGCAGAGGAAGAAGGATCTCTGCGTCTCTAGTATACAGCGGAGCGGAGCGGGTACCAGCAGCCGGGAGCAGCGCGTCTTGAAGTGAAGATGCCGGAGTGGACGCCAGAGGACAGGTGAGTAGGATTTCTTTCCCCAGGTACCCCTTTGGATTACTACGGATCCAGGACCCCGGACTCTTCAGCCCTGGAGCCCCGGACCCGGACCAGCCCCGGAACCAAGGCCCCGGAACCAAGCCACCGGACCGGACCCTGGGACCTACCTACGGGATCAAGATAGGTAAGTATCAGTGTGTTTGTGTAATGTTACATACATTACACAAACACAAACTTTTATTTCTATAATGTGTCAGTGTGTATTTATTTATCTATTTTTTTACTGTGGAAATACAAGACCCAGCGGGCCCTTTAATGCCCCGCAGGCTGGGACTTGTGGTTCTCCAAGTCCCAGCTTGCGGGGGAGGCTTGGTGGGACTCATAGTTCCACAGTTTAAAACAACAGGTTTTTCATCTATTATTTTACACAATGATCAGCCCGGTGGCCACCGCACAGGGCCACGGGGGACAGCACCAGGCTTCAGCCTGGTCAGGTAAGTCCTGGAGGGGGGGGACCCCTTCCCCACTCCCCCAGGACCCCTGGCTAGGCTGACTGGTCGGTAGGGTTAATGCTTTGGCCGCGGGACCTTATATAATAAGTGCCCCCCGGCTGTGGCATTACCCTGCTGGCTGGTTGTGCCTGGGGGTGGTTCTTAAAATACGGGGACCCCTACTCATTTTGCCCCCCGTATTTTGGGAACCAGCCGCGGCCCGTGAGCCTGGGGCTGGTTTTAAAAAATCAGCGAAGCCCTATTTGTCTGGTTTCCTGATTTTTTTAATGCCAGCCCCGGCTCTTTCAGCCTGGTGCTGGTTACGGCAGTGGGGGGGACCCCACGCCGATTTTTTTTTTAACTAAATACCGTTTCAGAGGCATTCCCACTGCCTCAAAAACGGTATTTAACCGTGTAGGACTCTGCTTTTAAAACGGGTTGAAATACCGGTTATCTTTAACCGGTATTTCAACTCTGGCACTTTCCCACTGCAGCCTTAAACGGTAAATTGCGCTGAAAAATCGTCAATTTACCGTTTTAGACCTGCAGTGGGAAAGGGGCATTATTTTGTTGTTTGTTTTTTGGTCTTTTAATTGTGGATATCTTTGGATATATTTTGGATGTTATGGGATCCTTCCATTGTTGGGATGGAGGATGTTTTACCTGGTCGACATATTTTGGAGGAAAACAATTCCACAACAGATCACCATCTGAAGGCAAAGAAACCGCTATATGTGGTGAAATACTTAATTCATTGTAAATTGGGTACGCATATACCTTGTCTTCAGAGAATATCTTTGGTATATATGTGATTTTTATAAGCACGCACAACACGTGGTGGAGTAGATCTATCTCCTATAAAGATACCTTTCTGGGTGTTCTTCTACACAACAGAGTGTGAGTCACGGTACGATACTAGTACCTCCATCCACTTTAATCATTAAAATTAGAGGCACAGTCACTTTCTATATATACCTTCTCTTTTAGGGGTATATGATTACTTAAAATATAAATCCATTAACACGATATTTTTTTTTTTTATTATTTCACTTTAATATATACCACTTCAATGGAGAAAAATATGGTATCACAGTGAAGCATAATCCTGAAAGGAAAAGAACACGCTAAGGGCATATACTAAACATCCTTTCACGTGAGTGTGGTACGCACATTTATTACTGAACTTCGTGTGAATAGTCATATGTAAAGAAACCTTTATACGTGTACCTTGCTTCATTTCTTGGTGATTAAGGTTTGACCAACACTTTCTTCCTTATCCAAATTCACAGGGTGTTCTAGAGTGCACTATATATAACAGATCTACACATTGATCATTCTTCTCTTACTCCCACCTACGGAGACAAATAAAAATCACCCAGAGGAGAAGAATCCAATAGGAGAGAGACAAAAGAAACCGCTACGTGCTTGTACATTGCCTTACTTACCGTGAGTGGGGGTACGCCCATCCATATTTTTCCTCCATATGTTTTCTCTTTGAACTGGGATAGGAATATTTTTCTTTAATTTTTCTATATGCCATTGAGAACACTTTTGAAGATTTTGAAGATATATGAAGATACAGACATTCTGACTCATTCCATCTGAGTATTGCGCCCCAGATTTGGAAATCCCCACTTGTGTGTGTATTTATTTAATATACAATGCGATTCTTTTAAAAAATGTCATTTGATTGGTTAGAGATTTGAGAGTACTTAGAGTCCCCAGAATCCTCACTACTTTTAAATAATTTTACATTTCTGCCACATGCATTTCTGCATTGGATTCTTCAGTAAAATCACCAGCTGAATAAGTACAAAAAATTTAAACTTCCACCTTTAAATGATACATTACCATTAAAAATCCTGAAAAACTGTCCAAAGTTCTTGGTCCTTAAATTTGGTTCAGTAAATAAAACTGTAAAAAATATATTGGGCACACATTGGTGGCTCCTACTTTATTGAAGTAGGGGGGCTGCCACTACCCCTGTGCCCAGAGTGGAGGCAGCCAAGATCGCGTCCTTGCACCTGTGCGCTGGGAACAGGCTCCACTGTGCACATTTACAAAATACAGGCTTCTATGGACTGCATAGGCTGCAGCCCATAGAAGCTGGCTAGGGCTGGCAGGTAGTGGAAGCAAGATCTCTCCTTATCAGTCCTATGACTGACAGTTAGAACTTCCACTCTGAAGTCACTGCCAGTCACAATGAATCCAATGCAGTCACAGACTGCACCTGGCTAAATGAAACTGAGCTGAGGTTGCCCAGGACCTATAGGTAAAATACTCTTCTGGCTACACACCAATGTGAAATCACAACTAAATTTTAATAACTACAATCCCTTAGTATACAATTTATACATACATCACATCACATTGTGATGGTATATTTGATTAAATAAGATGGTTGTACTGTATGCCGCACAGTTATGTGTTAATCTATAATACACAAAAGGGCTGATGCATATTCGTACAAGCACATGTTTCATATCTTGCACGAATTCTCACTGCACGTGCTCAGAAGGTGCACAAGTGCAAAAGTGGATATGGAGAACCACAAGCGTTTAGTACAAATCATGCTTTACTTCCTGTCTCTCTCATTCAGGAGAGACAGAAAGAAGCGAAGAAGCGCATACAGTATACACATGATCAGAGGCATATCCTTTGTACCAGCATGGATAAGTACTCACTAAAGATGATGATGACTACTGATACATTAGGCACATATGTTGCTGGTGCAGAGGCTTGTGCACCTTAATATGTTAATGGCTATGAATACAATTGCAATACCATATTTTTACATGCACTTTTCTTATATGTCATTGGCAACCACTTTACTATCAACTTCAAAGCATCAATTTTGTTAGTACAGATCATAATTGCCTACTTTTGAAAAAGCATTTCAAGGAGATTGTGAAGGTGACAACTAGAAGCTTGGATGTGTACTGTGTATCATAAAATGGCTTACGTCCAAAGATGAGACCCAAAGCAGTTAATAAGATCTGCTGTACTTGTTAAAGAAAGACCCTGATACTTATCAAGGATTGTTCATGTATTGTGTTTTACAAGTGGTTCCATATAAGTAGCCACCATAATCCTTATTTAAAATGCATATAACGGTAGAGATCATTGGGGCAGATGTATTAAGCCCAGGGCCGGATTTGTGCCTAGGCCCGTGAGGCACCGGCCTCAGGGCGGCACTAATTAAGGGCGGCAGGCAGGCTGACATTCTGTTAAATGGCACAGCGGGTGGGCAGTGGCGAGTGACGAGCGCCGCCGTCGCAAATTATCCTATGTCGGCGGCAGCGCCGCTCATCACCCGCCACTGCCCACCACTCTGCCATGCATTACATCACCGCTTAGTGGCTGGATCCGACGGTCCCCCTGCGCGTCCGAAAATGGCTCATTGCTGCCGGCTCCCGCCCATTGGCTACTCCACACACACAGTCTATTGGCTGCTGTGTATCCAGCAGCTGAGCTGATTGGCGCGCAGATCCTTCCTGCGCTCAGTCAGTCACAGTGTGTGAGCCGGAGAGAGACTGATGGAGACACTGTGCTAATCACTGTACTAATAAGTGCCTCCCTCCGGGTCCTCCGTACAGTGAGCAGTCCAGAGTGCTTAAAAAAATATGAAGGTGGGCTACAGTTAAATTTTTATGAAATATATAAATAACAAAATATATATACATTTATGATTACATTAAAACAGGGTTGCCGACCCTCCCGGAATTACCGGGAGGATACCGAAAATCTGGTCCTCCTCCCGGCCCCCCGGAAAGGTGGGCAACCCTCCCGGATTCTGGGGGACCCCCACGCCACCCCCCGATTGCGGCGTCTTCCCCATACCTTTGGATTGAAATCCATCAATCCGCGGGTCTCAGAGGAGGGGGCGGAGCTAAAATCGTGTCATTTTAGCCCCGCGCCCTCCACGTAGATCTGTGAATTGGGGTTTTTACCATCCTGGGGGCGGGGCTTAATGATGTATAGCTCAAGCCCCGCCCCCCGAACTGCAGCTGGAAGTCTCCTCTCCGACAGAAAAAGTCAGCAACCCTGCATTAAAATAGGGGGGGGGGGGGCAAAAAATGTTGTGCCTAGGGGCGGCCTGGCCCCTAAATTCGCCCCTGATTAAGCCTTATAAGGAGATAAAGTGGAAGATGATAATGCACGAGCCAATCAACTGCTAAATGTCATTTTTTAAACATAGCTGATTGGCTGTGCGTTATCACCTTCTACTATACGTATCTCCTCTTTATCTCTTCACCAGGCTTAATACATCTACGCCAATGTGCTTTATTATAACCAATGCTGGGAATGCCACTGATGATTCCATTTGACTGTATACAGTATATAGGTGCGTACACACGTACAGATTTTTCTGTCTGATCTATCTGGTGGGAACAAAAACCTTGAAATGTATGGGAGCAAATGACAATCAAAAAATTGTCCCCAAACGCTTGAAAACAGACAGTGATCAGTCAGACAAATAGTTTAAATCATTCTAAAATAACAAATTTATCAAAGCATTTATTTTTTATTGTCATTTGCTCCCATACATTTCTAGGTTTTTGTTCCCACCAGATAGATCAGACAGAAAAATCTGTACGTGCGTACGTACCTTATCTCTTATACTTTTTTGTTTTTACCAAAAATGTAACATCTGCACAATGTGGGTAAAGTGAAATCTGGGAGATTCCTAGACTATTCAGGGAGCTAGGGAGATTGTTACTATTTCAGGGAGTCTCCTGCAGAATGCAGGCGGGTAGGCAACTATGGTACGGATAATAAATATAATATAGAAAGTGGGATAAATCATATAAAAATAAATTACTGGGTACTGTATATATGATTGAGCTAATTAAATATAATATATATAATATATTAAATACTATTATCGTTTTGCTAAGTGGTCTCATAACTGTGATCTGTTCTCTACACAGCTCAGATATTTTTTCTTTTTGTATTTGTTCTAGGCACAAACCAATGAAAGCCATGAAAACAGACTTACATCTGCTATTAATCTTGTTCTAAGGCTAAGGTAGGAGACTTTCTTTTTTTCCTTCTAGAATATGTGGACTTTTTTAGAGTTAGGCGTGTAGCCAGCAAACAGATCATTTAGCACTTTTTTAAACCCTTGTTTCACTCCACTAGATTTAGCAACAATTAAACCCTGCAGCTAATTACCACGCTAGTCTGATTCATTTAGCAGGGATTTACCTGAGTCTGCAAAATTACACAATTGTGGGTTCCTGCTTGAGGAAAACCCAATGCTTCAGGAGTTTATGTGGTATCAGTGAATTTCCATGCAGTAATCTCTGATTTTAAGTGAAGAAAAAAGCTGTTTAATTGAGTACCCTTTCCCTGCGCCACATGTTAATTACCTGAATTAGCCTGAATATGCCCCCTTTTTCACAAAAGTCCTGGGTCTGACCCGGTATTTGGAACACAGTTACAAGCTGGGTCAGACCCAGGACTTTACAACTTTTTCACAGTGGGGCCAAAGTGTCTATTAGCCGGCGCTAGGAGATGATGTCATCTACAAGCTCCGGGAACACAGGCAGATTGGGACTCACAGCGTGGACTCTGTCCTATTAAGCCACAACCCCTAAGAAAAGTCTTCCATGTCAGACTGAAGGATAGCCCAGCACTCTGGAAGCTGTGGGGTAGCCTCCAGCTTCTGGTATGCACCTTTACCTGGCTGCATAGCAGGGTAGGCAGCAGCACTAAAAGCGTGTGCCATGCTCCTCAACCTTCCAATTTCTTGTGGGATACTGCAGTTTTGGAAATATGGGTTCTCAGCATATTGTACATGGAGCCTTGGTTGGATGAACCGGGTAACCCCATTACACTACCCCGTAACTCAGGTCTTTTATTTTAACTCAGGTCTTACCTGTATCCAACTTTAGTCGCTACCCGTTTTGTATTCCAGGTAACTGGGGTTTTTTTTGGACTCTTTTTCCACTAATTCGCGTTAATGGCTATGGAAAAGGGGTATAAGACTGAGGGTTCTGCCCAGTTTTTGTGTACCAAATACAAATAAAAATAAGCAGTATTTTGCCTCCTTACAAAAACAACAAGAAAAAAGTTTTGCAGTATGGTAAGTAGGGGCTCCCTGTGGCTGGTTTTACTCTTAACTATACTGTACATGGTGTTATGTGGCTCTACATAAAGACAGATGTCACACAGATGTTTTAGAATGTTTTGAGTTACTTTATGAGTCATTTTGTATTTCACTTTATTACTGCACTAACCATGCAACATTCTAAAATGCCTAGAACATCAGAATCTTTGGTATTATGTCCCACCCCAGTTACATGGGGGGAATGAATGTAAACTGTATAAACTGTTTAAATCTTTGTGCTGTGTGCGGTAGCTGATCTTCCTAATGGTGAACCGGCTTCTGACAGTTCAGTACTCTCTGATGGAAACTGAATTACACGGACTCAGACACTCAGGGTGAAAGCCATGCATGTAGACAGCAGTGTTCATGTGTCCACTCTACTTCACTTATGCCGGTTTTTCTCCCAGCTGGATGAAATCTTATCCAATTTGACTGGATTGGATTATAATCTGGCACGATAGGAGCCCACGCGGAAAATAGCTTGTAATAAAAAAGCTAGTACACAAAAAAGCACACAAAAGAACCGTACAAATATACAGTACCGTGAATAGTTTGTGTCAAGATTTAAAAGTGATACCTATTGAACAGTCCACATCAATTTGGTTCTAATCACTTAATTTTTATATTTTTGATTAATTTAAGTGTTCCTATCTTTAGTTTACTGTTAGGTACAGTGTCCCTTGGCTTTAAATAGATTTTCTCAAAATCTACAAATGCCTGCTTAACCCTTTAAGTGCCAACATCTCTGTGAGAGGTGAAGTATATCTGCAAAAAATGCCAGTGTCACTAACATTTGTTATAGAAATTCAAATAGAAAGTGTTGTGTAAAAAATTATTGGTACTTGTGTAGTTTGACGGCGCCGTGCGTCTGAGTCCCCTTGCAGGGCTCGCTTCGCTCGCCCGCGCTGCGGGGTCGGTGGCTCGCTACGCTCGCCACGCTATCTAAAATCAACTCCATGCACACATGGATAGTGGGGGTATGAACTATCCATGTTGGCATGGGGTTAAGTTAGTTTATTTTAGATAGTTGTGGCGAGCGGAGAAGCCGGAAGTAGCATGCTGGCGCCGTGAAACGACACAAGTACCAAATTATTATATTTCCTACATAATACTGACATTACAGGTCATTATGATGAATTAAAATGTTTGTTTTCCAATTTTCACACCTATTTTGACAAATTCACTTGGCACTCAAAGGGTTAATTATGAATAAAAAAAAATAACATTATTCGGTACTTATGTAGTATCTGGACGCCCGATTTTTTGATTGTATGCCTTAAGTTAAGGCATACAATCTGATGCGATGCGATATCGCATCGCATACGACCATATCGCATGCGATGCGATGACCCGATTTTTCCATAGGATTCAATGTTAAAATGGACTGAGTCCATTTTAACATGGAATTCAATGGGAAAAAGGGGTCCTTTTCATACCCCTACTATCCAAGTGGGAATGGAGTTGGATATAAACCTGTGGCGAGCGTAGCGAGCCACCGAGCCCGAAGCGTGGCGAGCGTAGCGAGCCCCGCGAGGGGACACAGAATACCGTCCCCTCGCGGGGCTCGCTTCGCTCGCCACGCTTCGGGCTCGGTGGCTCGCTGCGCTCGCCACAGGTTTATATCCAACTCTATGCCCACTTGGATAGTAGGGGTATGAAAAGGACCCCTTTTTCCCATTGAATTCTATGTTAAAATGGACTCAGACCATTTTAACATTGAATCCTATGGAAAAATCGGGTCCATCGCATCGCATCGCATCTGATTTGGTCGCATGCGATGCGATGCGATGTGCCAGATCTGACCCGATTTCTAAATCGGGCGCCCAGATATTACATAAGTACCCATTATTCTATATAATAGTTGTAAATGGTCTGTAATGTCTCCTCAGTGTGCAAGCTATTGTAGCCTATGCATGCTTCCCAATAGCTCCCTGGGATAATTCTGTGCAACAAACATTTATGATAAAGACCACTGAAGTATTTTGTTCATCATTTTGTTGATTATGATTTAAAGGCCCATACACACTGGGTGACTTTGAGCTGATAAGCGCTCAAAACAGCAAGTTTGAGCGGCTTTCAGCTTAAAGCCGCTCAGTGTGTATGGCCCGGCGATGAGTGGTGAGCGCTTCATCGCTGGGAGAGCCGCTCATCTGCGCTATGCCGGACGCACCCCACTGACGGCGCCGGGCATGGGAAAGCCACTCAGTGTGTATGCACTGAGCGGCTTTTCCCCCAGCGATGATAGCAATCAGCGCTGTCCATACACGCTGGGCATAATCGTCCAGTGTGTATGTACCTTTATTCTTTTTCTGGCACAGGGCACCAAATAGTTTAGTTATGGCTCTGCTGCTCCTCCTACTGGCTACCATAACAATGGTTCCTGGTAGGGGCAGCAGAGCTTAAATAGACTTTTTAATGCCCTCTGCAAACTACTTTTAAAATGCTGAACATTTGGAAATACTGTGGGTCAGATGTACTAAGTTTAAATAGAGATAAAATGGAGAGTGATAACCACCAGCCAATCAGCTCCTAAATGCCATGTCAGACTGTGTTTGAAAAATGTCAGGTAGGAGCTGATTGGCTCTCCATTTTATCACTTTTGAAGCTTAGTGCATCTGGCCCTGTATCATATAAAAATAGTGTGTCACCATTGAAATTGCTGTCATTTCTCTATTACAAGTTATAGCTGACTAGTTAATTATATTTTTTTAAGTGATATAATGATAAATAAATATACTGACAAAATAACTTTTGGGGTATTTGTGTGAAGACGTCGTTGCAAGAACAAATGGCACCAACTCTGTCCAACTCTATTTCGCTTGTTTGTAATCTAAAGAAACTGTGCAATACATGTATTTTTTAACCTTATTGAATATCTTGGTGTGACTAGGATTAATACTCTCCAGTGACTTATTGTCAGGATTAATTGCCGTCATACGTGAATGTGGCTGTAGGCTTACTGAATACTTCATTATGGGTTTTTCTCTTTTTGTGGGATCACAGTAAAGAGATTTCTAATGAGTTTCTTTCACACTCCAGCAGTCAGTCCCTGACAGAAATAAAGCATGGCTGTTTTACAAGATGCATGTTTAGAACATTTTTCACTGGGAGATTTGATCAGCGACTACTGGGAAATGACAAACAGCTTTTAAAAGAACATTGTGGCTGTCTTATATGAGCTGAGCTTTAGAACGATGTCCTCATCAGCGCAAATACAAAGGCGAACTGTGGGGACTTATCGGGATCGTTATGGAGTGTGGAGGGCATTTCATCTCAGTTCAGTGGTTCTAGCCAATAGACTCCGGTGCATATGATCAGTTGTGACTTTACAGTGATCTTGAGAACTGCAGTCAAAGTTATGGTACTGTAGTTTTCTGCTTAATGTGCTGTGATGGCATTGTATACAGCTTAGAAAAATCCTTTTCTTAAAAAACCTAAATTACATTTGGATTTCAAAAATACAAGCTCTGAAAAAAAAAAAACTAATTGTGGGCCAGGTGTATCTATCTTTAAAAGTGATAAAATGCAGAGTGCTAAAGTACTACTACTAACTGCCATGTTACAGACTGTGTTTGAAAAAATGACAGTTAGGGGCTTCCCACGGTGTGTAATTGTGTTACATCTCAGTATTTATCAAAGCATGACGAGAAATAAAGTGGAGAGATATAAGGCGTTAATCGGTCTTCAACTGTTTTTTTTACAGCCTGTTTTTCGAATACAACAGCTGATTGGTTAGTATTTTATCACTCTCCACATAATGGGGGGAAATTACTAAATTGGGAGTTCTACTTCACATGGGATTTTGCTATGGGCGACCAATCAGATACTATCGATTGTCTTCTAGAACAGTGGTGGCCAACCAGTCTGAGGCAAAGAGCCAAAAAATATCAACATGAAATACACATGAAAAACTAGATCCACATAAATGAACACACTTGATCGCTGCAGTTTCCCCCCCCCCCCCCACCACCACCACCACCACTACCACGCAATTCTCGCCCACAACCACATCCACCATGTGGACACCTTGAACTCCAACACTGTCATGCAATGTGATGTCATGGAGCACATGGAGCAGAGCAGAGGCAGGCTGTCAGTGCCAGAGCCGTATCACAACCAAGAAAGAGCTGCATGTGGCTCAAGATTCACGGATGTGTTAAATAAATAAGAAGTAGATTCTGATTGGTTGTCCATAGCAACATCCCATGCATCTTCCCCTATGTCACGCCATGCTTTAATAAATATCACCTTCCTAGTAATAAATAAAATGGTTGCATTATCCTTTTTGTACATTATATCATGTAATAAAATGTTATTCAATAGATAACAGATTCTCAAACTCGGTCCTCAGGACCCACCCCCCAAATGTCACTATAAAGACCCTCTATCCTCAAAACCACCGCCCCCACCCCTGCCGCCACCAATCCTCCCCATCCTCCCTGCCTTGTCCTGTCACTTATGGCCGGTGGTGCTGACAGGGCAGCAGCAGGACGTCTCGAGTCGGCGGGCAGCTGGGAGCGGAGCAGCAAAGCGTACGTGAGGCCAGGCGTCCGGGTTTGTGCCATTGTGCTCTGCCGACAGGCATGGCAGTGGCCGGACTGCGCAGCGTGACATGATGTCAGGGGTCACAATGCACAGCCTGTGCGCCGCCATGCCTATCAGAAGCACAGTACACTGGGCCTTATTTTGGTTCATTCTTTCTGACAAAATCCTTCTTAGATGGGCAAAACCATGTTCACTGCAGGTGGGGCAGATGTAACATGTGCAGAGAGAATTAGATTTGGGTGGGGTTTTACTTCAAAGTGAGATCTATATTGCAGTGTAAAAATAAAGCAGTCAGTATTTTCCCTGCACAGAAACAAAATTACTCACCCAAATCTAATTCTCTCTGCACATGTTACATCTGCCCCCCCCCCCCCCCCCCTGCAGTGCACATGGTTTTGTCCATCTAAGAAGGATTTTGTCAGAAAGAATGAACCAAAATAAGGCCCACTGTCTCAAACAGTGGCGGTACTAACGTATATGCTCAGCGCTGCCGGGCTTTAGAAAAACATTGGCACAGGGGTACTAATCCCGGAATCTAGGGATTGGAAGCTTCAATCCTGGGATTGAAATCCCGCTGATTTTAGGCCAAAATCCCAGGATCCCGCTGATCCCGGGATTGGCCTCCCTAGTACTGTTAATGTGTGTTGGATTGTCACAGGCCCAGTGTTACCTAGTGATGGTGCTCTTGCTCAGACAATTCTCTCTACAGTGGCACTTTTTGTTCTTCAAGAGATTGCCATCTGCCAATAGTTTGGATGCTTTCTAAATCTTAGCTGAAAGGCAGGGCAGTGACATTATTTAATGAGAAGTGGCCCATGGCAACCAATCACCTGCTCTGTATAATTTTATATTATGCAAATTATAGATGTTACTTCAGTGCTGATTGGTTGACATGGGCCACTTCTCCTCTTGCTCACTTCTCCTCCATTATCACCGCTTCATATATTTACCCCTCAGAGCTGAAGGATAAAGACGCTGTGTCAGGCTCTCTGACGGACATAGCATTTTTTCCTCATCTATTGTTATATAATGCTTTTCAAATGTTATATGAGTGTCATGGCTACTGGATATCAGTGCTCTCTACTCCCTTATCTGAGAAAAAGATTTTTCTGAGGGAATGAGAAATCCTTCAGCCTTGATGGCCAATTTACCTCAGATTCTGAGGTACAACCTTGATCTAATCTTTCAGGCTTTTGTTGATATTGTGGTAAACATGTTGATATAAAAACAAATAAAAACATGCAAATAAAACAGATATCTCTCAGGGATGCCTGCTAAGGCAAATCTGTTTGTAACATTCCCTGTAACTTTCCGTAGCAGGCAAATATATTCTGTGTATACTGCCCATTGCTGGCATTGTACCACAGCCCGGTGCTGGTATCAACTGTAGACCCGGAATCTGATTAAACGGTGGTCTCATGGTAAACCCTTTGCTGGTCCTTCATATATAAAATTCTCCCAAATCCCTCATCTGATAGTAGATGGGGAGTCTGAGGAAGGAATTGGGGCGTCTGTGTCTTCAGTCACAGATTTATTGCTTATTTTAACCTCTGACTAAAAGGCTCACACATACTTAAAGAACACATGCAGGCTTGTCAGTGTGCCGTCGTTGTCATCATCCATCTCAGGTGTCATTAGTCGGAAACAGATGAATAATAATCCCTCAATCTGAGGTAAAAATTGATTCTGATTATGTGCAACATGTTTAGTGATGTGTGCACACGGTGAGATTCCCTTGCTATTCGACTTAAGATTTGAGTGCTATGCAATCTTTGTTAACTCTGCACTATTTACATACAATGCATACAATCTGCATTAGATCTGCACTATATAGTCATTGCTGCCCTGTCAATCTGGGTTTCGATTTGTTTTGTCACGGGAGCGCGCATCGGGATTGCAAGGTAAAAAACCTGTGCGATCTGCATACGATTTTGACTATATAGTCAAAATCTAATGCCAAATCTCACCGTGTGTACACAGCATAAGACTAATGTTCTCATTAAATAAAAAAACCCAGGGATGCCAGTTTAGTCACAGGCACAAAGGTCACTAATATTGCCTGTAGTAGGCCAAAATAATTCAAAGCCTATTTTCTGAATACGAAGTAATGTGGCTGCTGGCCAGTCTTACGAACATTTTCCCTTCCTCATAAATCACACACTTCTGAATAGTATGCAGTTACTGGGTAGACAATGTCTAGGTCAAAATGGTCGACCTAGTAGTGGGGCTCAAGTAAAGCCCCTCACACTGACCTTTACATGAGCATTCTGTTGTGTGTGCAATTCAAACTGTACTTGCCTACCCTCCAGGAATTGCCGGAAGTCTCCCAAAAATTGGGCGGCCCTCCAAGGTTTGCTAGTATCCCGCATGCTCCCTAGAGCCACCACTTACCCCTTTGCCGCTATGGCAAATGCCAGAATATGGGGCTTATCGGGAAGGGGCGGAGCTAAAATAACACAAACGGTGTAATTTTCTGTCATTTTAGCTCCCTCCCTTCTCCACAGACCCACAAAACACAGGGTTTGAATGTCATTGGGTGGATCTTGGTGATCCCACCTTGTCCCAGCTCTCCCGAGGTCTCTCTGCGTCTCCTCTACGGGCTTTTGCCGGAGAACAGATATCAAAAGTAGTCATGTATGGTACTATTTCCAAAAACAGCATTCAGGCCTACACTTATAAAAATAGTTTTATATCCAGGCATTTAATAGGGCTGCCTGAAATGCTAACTCTTGTCTCCAAGATATTGATGCAGCTATTAATGCATTATTGGGTAATAAACTGCTGATTTCATAAATAAGACTGAGAAAATGCAATTACAATTACAGTCATAGCTGGTCCGCTCAGTTATATGTCCTTGACTAGGCAGAAAAGGATGCTCCCTGGCTAAATTTCTCACTGCCTTCTAAAATCTATCAGCAACGCTACTTTTTTGTGGGTCAAGCATTTAACTATTTAAAAAATTCTAGAGTAACAAAATAGCTCATAGAACAGGCTTAACAGAACTAATAGCTAAGTCTGGGCTATTCTAGTCACACATGCAGGGGCGTAGCAAGAGCGGAGCCGGTGGAGCAAGAGCTCTGGGCGCTGGAAGATAACAGGGCACCGGAGCCGTGCCTGCACCGCCCGCTCCCGGCTCCCCACTGTGTCGGAGAGACGTGCTGCTATTTTCGATTCACGTCTTCCACTGGACCGCTAGCAAATAGGCCCTTGCGGTCCAGCAGCCAATCAACCCCCTTGGCAACGAGCAACTTCAGTCCCCTTTGGCAACAAGCAATTTCAGTCCCCTTGGCAACGAGCAACTTTAGTCCCCCTTGGCAACGAGCAATTTCAGTCCCCCTTGGCAACGAGCAATTTCAGTCCCCCTTGGCAACGAGCAATTTCAGTCCCCCTTGGCAACGAGCATGAAGCCCCTGGCATCGAGCATGTAGGTAATTGGCACTTATGTGCAATGGGCATTACGGTGTGTTATACAGTGTGCAATGGGCATTACGGTGTGTTACATAGTATGTAATGGGCATTACGGTGTGTTATATAGTATGTAATGGGCATTACGGTGTGTTATACAGTATGTAATGGGCATTACGGTGTGTTATATAGTATGTAATGGGCATTACGGTGTGTTATACAGTATGTAATGGGCATTATGGTTTGTTATATAGCATGCAATGGGCTTCATGTGTGATCTTATGTGTAATTGGCATTACCGCATGTGGCTTTATGTGTAATGGGCATTACGGTTTGTTATATAGTATGTAATGCGCATTACGGTTTGTTATATAGTATGTAATGGGCATCATGTTTGGCCTTATGTGTAATTGGCATTCCGGCATGTGGCTTTATGTGTAATTGGTATTCCAAAATTTGCTAAAATGTGCAATGGGCATTACGGTGTATGGTATAATGTTGGGCCTCGACCACTTTTCACTGCGCAGAAGCCAACTACATTTTGGGGGGGGGGGGGGGGGGGGGAGTATGCAACCCGTTCACACTGCAAAACAACCCAGTGTTAAAAGGCAATTTTCCGGGTCGACATGCTGGACCTGGGAATTTGCCTGCAGTCAGAACGGGGTATAAGTGATTGCTGGTTTAAAAAAAATGTGAAAACTGCCCATTCTTTTGTTCTGGAGTTTTCAAATCTCCTGCCTGGCGCTTCCTCGCTCTGCAGATACTGTAGGTGTGTGCCAGCGGTGCGGCACTGCTGGCACACACCTATGGATCGTATCTGATACAATACATTGCAAGAGCTAAAAAGCACCCGCTGATGGCTGCACATACTGTAAGATTTATGTCATGTGCATCGGATGACATACACATGCAATTTGTGTTGATTTTACCCGGTTTCTTGTCCCAATGTGCCGGAATCGGGTGAATCAGGCACCAATTGGCATAATGTATGGGAGCTTTAATGTAGTTGCATGGGACCAGTGAGCTCACTCACACAAGGCATCTCCCGCAGTGTGCTATATTGAGGCAAGGTACTGTATCTGAGGACACATCTGCAATGCATCATCTGACATGTAATAGCCTCCAAGTTGCAGGAGATCTGCATTTTGTGCGATTCTACCCATTTTATTAAACTGGCAAGCTAAGGTTGGTTAGTAGTATGCCTTGTGTTTGTTTAAAACTAATTCCTGTGTATTTAGTTCTATAACAGAAACTCCGGTGCACAGAGATAAGCAGAGGCAAGACAATACAATTCCATAGTAATTATAGTTACTATAATATCACTTATTGGGTAGTGTTTTGAAGAAGTACAAACTGGAGATGTAATACCATGTAAATGATCATTGTTTTACACTTACACACACACACACACACACACACACACACACACACACACACACACACACATATAAACATTGCACAATTGTTACAACTTTTATTGAAACAATAAAAATACATTCTTGCATCTGGCTTCCATATTGAGGTTTAAGAGACAGATAACTGTTCTAGAGCGCACAACTATACAGCATTATGTATTCTGTATCCTCATCAGGAGATTGGCTTCCATGTCTGAACCTGAAAATCTATTAAACAAATTGCTAAATGAGTGACAGAAAAGGTGATATGCATATCTGAGAATTGAAAGACCTTTAGCTTTATTGGAATTGCAAGTAGGAGTTCACCTTCATAGCTCCTATTTGCTGAATAAAGAAATAAAGTTTTGTCCTTGCACCCATTGATGTTGTTACCAGCGTACACAAAATACAGTCACTGTGTTACCGAACAATCTTTTGATCTTTTTAAAGCTACACTTTTTCCTAATGTATGTAAAACATGTAATACAGAACAGCCAAATCAAATTATCCCTTTAAGTGCCAATGTTGCTATGAGAGGTGTGCAAAATATCCTCTAAAAATGCCAGGGTCGAATATGAATTCAGTGATCTGAAGTCGACTCACCTGCTGCTCCCTGCTGGGAGGATGAATTGTACTTGGGCTTGCAGGTACTTTCTTCTTCCTGCTCTGCTCTCCTGCTTCTGCTGCCCAGTACCACCCTCTAGTGGCCGGCGCCCTAGGCAAATGCCTAAGGCTGCCTAGTGGTGGCGCCGGTTTAATGCAGAATTGGGGGTATATTGCGCTCTACCTGCTAGGTGTGCGTGGTGCTGCTTATCCTAGGGGTTGTCCAGAACCCCTTAAATACAGATAGATTGGATAGATGGATAGCGCACTCTATGTGTGGTGTGTATGGTGAATCAGTTGGAGTGAAGTGAGGGAAGGTAAGGGGGGGGGGGTTTGGGAGGGGGGGTGGGGGATGGGAGATGGGAAAACGGGGGGTAGGAAATGAGTGGTGGGGAGGTACAGGGTGGGTGGTATGGTTTCTAAATGACAGTCAGGAGGATAGAAGGTAAATAATAAGATGTTTATTTATAACAAAATGACAATATGAGCGGGTAATCCGCTGGGATTGGTGTCGACACAGTCAAAGGAGCAGTGTCGGTAAATGTCCATGCACACCTAACTGTCCCTATAGGAGCATATGGTATAAGGGAACCTGTTGGCATCCCAATCCCTCCAAGGGCTCCTATAGGGACAGTTAGGTGTGCATGGACATTTACCGACACTGCTCCTTTGACTGTGTCGACACCAATCCCAGCGGATTACCCGCTCATATTGTCATTTTGTTATAAATAAACATCTTATTATTTACCTTCTATCCTCCTGACTGTCATTTAGAAACCATACCACCCACCCTGTACCTCCCCACCACTCATTTCCTACCCTCCGTTTTCCCATCTCCCATCCCCCACCCCCCCTCCCAAACCCCCCCCCCCCTTACCTTCCCTCACTTCACTCCAACTGATTCACCATACACACCACACATAGAGTGCGCTATCCATCTATCCAATCTAGTGGTGGCGCCGGCCCTGGTGATATGATATAAGCTGGTTCACTTCATGTGCAACCAGATCTTTCTGTCTGGGAATAGGCATTTCTGTATAATAATATATTCCTTTGTAATTCCACCATTTTTTGTAAGGGGGGGGGGGGTGTTCATTTTCTTTTTTACAATGTCAATTTCCATGTTTTACTTTTAATTGTTTTTATAAGCCATATTAACTCTACAATGATATACTATTGCTGCCTGGGAAGGAAGGCCTAATTTAAATACTAATTAGAATCCAGTTAAGTTACTATGGGGGGGAATTTACTAAGATGTGTATTCTACTTCACATGTGATGTTGCTATAAGCAACCAATCAGAATCTACTTCTTATTTATTTAGCACCCTCTAGAAGATAGTAGACAGGATCTGATTGGTTGCCCATAGCAACATCACATGTGAAGTAGAATACACATCTTAGTAAATTCCCCCCTATAACTAATACGACTTTGGCTTGTGGAATGCAGAAAATAGATACAGTACATAAACCTATGCACAGATATGCCTTGGTTGATATTGACCCACTGCCCTACCATGCAACCACTTAATTCCAAAAAGATGAAAAGCTAAAAAGTGCCATTTTGGAAATAATAATAACAACAACAAAAACTTTATTTACAAAGCACTTTTCTCCAAAACGGCTCAAGGTGCTTTTCAACTCCCAGCTCCCTAGGTAGTCGCCTGACGCTTATTTGTTGATCAGGTGCTATTAAAATGATATGTCTTCCAATAGGATTTCACTGATAAAAATCAGCATAGCATTGATATACTGTAATACAAACTGCATATCTGAATGCCAAATAAATGACTGAATGCAGATATGATGGGGGAAATTTACTAAAGGAAATTTGTAAAAAAAAATAGGTGTATTTGTATCCAGAAATACTAAGGGGGACATTTACCAAAATGGATTCGTAGAAAAAAGGTGTATTCGTAGGGAGAAATACACCTTTTTTTTACGAATTTGTATTTTCGGGATTTACAATCCCAAAAATACAACAATTTGTAGTCCTAAAGATGGGACATTCGTATTTGTAGTTACAAATACGAATGTCCTACACCATCGATAGGATACGACAGAAATCACCATTCAAAAGAATGGTGGTTTCTGATTTACTAAGCAGCCGTACTGATAATACGGCTGCTAAGTGGTGTAAAACACCCACGCAAATACGACAGGAAAATAGAACACCATTTTCCTGTTCTATTTGCGTTTTAGCCTGCACGGATCAGTCAGATCCGTACAGGCTGCAGTGAAAAAAATAAAAAAATAAAAATATAAAAAAAAAAAACGGCGTGGGGTCCCCCCCACAGCTGTAACCAGCACCAGGCTGAAGGAGCCGGGGCCGGTAATTAAAAATCAGGGAACCCGACAAATAGGGGTTCCCCGATTTTTAACAACCAGCCCCAGGCTCCAGGTCCGGGGCTGGTTCCCAAAATACGGGGGACAAAATGACTAGGGGTCCCCCGTATTTTAAGAACCAGTCCCAGGCACAACCAGCCAGCAGGGTAATGTCACAGCCGGGGGACACTTATGATATAAGTTCCCGCGGCCAAAACATTAACCCTACCGACCAGTCAGCCTGGCCAGGGGCCCTGGGGGAGTGGGGACCCCCCCAATGAAGGGGTCCCCCCCCTCCAGGACTTACCTGACCAGGCTGAAGCCTGGTACTGTCCTCGATGCCCCTGGGCGGTGGGCATCGAGCTGATAGTGGTGTAAAAAAATAGATTAAACTATTTTTTTTTACTGTGGCACTACAAGTGCCAGCAAGCCTCCCCAGCAAGCTGGGACTTGGAGAACCACAAGTCCCAGCCTGCTGGGCATTAAAGGGCCCGCTGGCACTTGTAGTTCCACAGTTAAAAAAATAGTGCACAAAACACACTGACACACTTTTAAAATAATGCGGCATTCGGGAGGCGGAGCCGCACAATGTACACAGAGTACCGTGCGTCTCCCTGTCCGGCTGGATTCGGGTGTCGGTTTGTTTTTTTGCCTGGACTACATCGCGCTGGGACAGGTGAGTATGGTTTCCTTCCACAGCTTCCCAAATGGATTTCGTCGGATCCGGACGGCGACAGCGACGGTCGACATGGAGCCAGAAGACGACACAGGACCAGAAGACAACGACACAGGACCAGGGCAACCTATGGAAAGAAGATAGGTAAGTATTAGTATGTGTGGGCTTTGTATGTATTCAAGTTTTATTTTAAAAGTGTGTCAGTGTGTTTTGTGCACTATTTTTTTAACTGTGGAACTACAAGTGCCAGCGGGCCCTTTAATGCCCAGCAGGCTGGGACTTGTAGTTCTCCAAGTCCCAGCTTGCTGGGGAGGCTTGCTGGCACTTGTAGTGCCACAGTAAAAAACAATAGTTTAATCTATTTTTTTACACCACTATCAGCTCGATGCCCACCGCCCAGGGGCATCGAGGACAGTACCAGGCTTCAGCCTGGTCAGGTAAGTCCTGGAGGGGGGGGACCCCTTCATTGGGGGGGTCCCCACTCCCCCAGGGCCCCTGGCCAGGCTGACTGGTCGGTAGGGTTAATGTTTTGGCCGCGGGAACTTATATCATAAGTGTCCCCCGGCTGTGACATTACCCTGCTGGCTGGTTGTGCCTGGGACTGGTTCTTAAAATACGGGGGACCCCTAGTCATTTTGTCCCCCGTATTTTGGGAACCAGCCCCGGACCTGGAGCCTGGGGCTGGTTGTTAAAAATCGGGGAACCCCTATTTGTCGGGTTCCCTGATTTTTAATTACCGGCCCCGGCTCCTTCAGCCTGGTGCTGGTTTCGGCTGTGGGGGGGACCCCACGCCGTTTTTTTTTTTATTTGTTTAATTTTTCTATTTTTTTTTACACTCTGCAGCCTGCACGGATCTGACTGATCCGTGCAGACTGATAGAAATAATTCGTATTAGCAGCCGTATATACGGCCGCTAATACGGATGGTTACACCATTGGAGGGTTACAAAGCAGTCGTATCTGACTGCTTTGTAATTTCCCCTCCGGAACACGACTTTGCATACGACTAAAACAGTCGTATGCAACCGTAGGGGAAATACCAATACGAAAAACTAGGTTTTTCATATTGGTAAATTTCCCCCTTACTATCCCGAAAATACGGCAATTCGTATTGATGTGCTATCAATACGAATACGAATTGCCGTATTTCCGGGATAGTAAATGTCAAAAATAAGTGTATTTCTGGATACAAATACACTTATTTTTTTTTACAAATTTCCTTTAGTAAATTTCCCCCGATATAACTGGTGCAATGATAAATACCTGTGGAAGAAAGATTCTTCCACAACACTTTTGGAAACATACAGTACTGTAGTATTAGTAGTGTTTATTGGATATTTGTTTACTCTCTCCTGGATTGGCTGTGAGGCTCCTAAAACTATGGTGACTCTCCTGGCCCCCAGGAAGACTAGGCAAGTCTCCCAACATCTCTGCACTACCCAAACTGCGCGTAAAGTAGGCAATCCAGACCTCCAGACAAGCCCCCGACAGGATTGTGATTCGGCCACCGTGCCACTTCCTCACCTCTACCATGCCCCCTGGGACACAACAGCCCTCGCACTGCCCACCCTACCTGACTGAACCGCCATAACTGCTCTCTCCCGGAGAGAGGAAGTTGACAAGTATGGTATATTGTAGATTGTTTTGTTTGGATTTGTTTTTAAAAAAAAAAACAACATAGACAAACTATCATGTCTAGGAAAGATCTGCAGATGGCTGAATTATATCAATTGAGAAAATGCCTGGTGATTAAGAAATGAAATAAACAAATGAGCGTAGCTTGTAGGTGGTTTGAAAATGTATTCATTTTAATTACATTCTGAAGTATGTAAAGCAATTAGTTTAGGAAAGGTGGCTGCTTACCAGTACTTGGGAAATATAATTTGCATCCAGCAATATTTAATAGGATACAAATTACCCTTTATTTAACGCAGCTCTTTTTACCTTTAAAACAAATAACTGGATAAAATGTAAATCGATGTTGTTTTATACAATCTATAAAAATGTGACATGACTTGTAAAATTGTATAATTAGCTAAAGACAACTTAGAAAACATGGGACTGATGAGTTATTACAGCGCCACTTTGCTCTGCCAGTGTTCAGAAATCAGGCCACTTGTATATGAACCTATGCAAATTTGGGTGATTCTGGACTTTACGAAGAGATGTGAGGGGCATTCTAACGGGCCTGAGTACAGTATGGGCATCATGTGTAATCTCAAAACCATATACACTAGCTAATAGTCACTTATACCTCAATGAAAGTAATGAAACCCATGTTATTTCCATGGTCAAGGGCAAGTACAGATGCCCAAAATGATGGCCACCAGTACTAGAGCATACCCCCAACTGTACCTTTTTGGCAGTTACAGTACCGTTTTTTTTATGACCTGTACCCTTTTATGGGTCGCCAACTGCCCATTTTAAGTATAGGAAAGGGGATATGACCACGCCCCCTTTTACCAGTGACCACGCCCCCTTTCAGGATTGGTACCGGTTTTTGCTCTTCAGATGTTGGAGGGTATGCTAACAATGGATGCTTTTCTTCATTGTTTGTGAACAGTATATAAAGTTTTGATTGTGAATCGATGGTTTCAGTAAATGCCATATGTTAGATGTAGCATTACTGTATAGCCTTCCCTTTTACAATAACATTTAACCTTCTCACAGCCCTCATCTATTTACAGTACATCTCTGACTTTGGGCTAAATGTAGCTATGTGAAATATATTTAGTCATCTAAAAAAATCGCATCAAATCGCACACGTCAAATGTGTCATTTTTGGCTGAAAATGTTGGGCTTTTGGACCAGTCCTGGTTCCAAATTTTTTTTACAAATTGTGAACCAGCACCATGCTCCAACAGCCAAGGGGCACTTTTTATACAAGGTTTAAATTCACGTTATACCCTATGAAGAGTTAACGCATGCAAGCAATTGAATAGGGACGTAGATGCTGCAATAGGATACCCCCCTAAGGGTCTAAGTATAGAATAGGGCAGTGGTTCCCAAACTTTTTTGAATCACGGCACCCTAGAGCATCAAAATGTTGTCAAGGCACCTCAAGGCCAAATGCTTCTTATTGAGAAATTCAGAAAAAAAAATATTAATATTAAAAGTACATTGTGTTTATATGTCACAGTTATGTGGTAAGGGACAGGATTTGCTCCTGCTTGTCCACATATATTATGATTGGCAGCCACCAGCGCTAGTTTTTTCTGTTACATTGACCATTAATAATATGAATTGATCCTGGACCACCAACCCAAGGCACCCCTGCATGTGTCCTGAGGCACCCCAGGGAGCCTAGGCACACAGTTTGGGAACCACTGGAATATAGAGTCTTTGCTATTGTGATGAGTGTTCTCCTTTATCATCCAATAAACCAACCAGCCATATTTATTTTAAAGTTATAATTTTAGTTTTTTCTTGGCAGTCCATGATTAAAAGATGAAATAAATATGCAGAGTCGATATACTATCTCTCTATACGTTATTTATGCATGGCCCCATATGTTAAATGTGGATTTCGAGGGTTCACGAACAGCATCCCCTTCTTAATATGCCATGGCTCTTAAAATCCTTTCCTTAAATGTTAAGGGTTTAAACACACCTACTAAACGAACAAAACTCTTCATTACCCTTAAGCAATCCAAGAGTGACATCGTTTTTTTGCAGGAGACCCATTTTAAGAAAGCTCTCCACCCAGAGTTAAAATCAAAATATTATCCTCTTACTTTTCATGCCTGTGATTCCAAACAAAAGAAAAGGGGCGTCTCCATCCTGTTAGCCTCCCATCTTACATTTGATGTTATCGATTCTCAAGTAGATAAAGAAGGTAGATGGCTTATCTTAGTGGGGAAAATTAACCAAACCCTATGTACATTGGTAAATGTGTACGCTCCTAACCAGAACCAAAAATTTTTTTTAGAAGATTGGACTCTCTCCTTTCCAAACACCGTAAAGGAGAACGAATAGTAGCAGGTGACTTTAATGAGGTCTTAGACCCCTCAATAGACAGGTCTCCCCCCACTTTACCCTCTCCACCTAGACCCACATCGCCGGCCTCTGTAGCTTTAGCCTCCTTGCTGAAAAATCACTTACTATTCGACTCCTATAGGTTACTAGATCCTTTGACCAGAGACTACACATTTTATTCTAATGTCCATAATTCCTAGTCCAGGATTGATATGGTTCTGCTCAGCCGGGGTCTGTCCTATCAACTTAACTCTGTAAATATAGGGCCTATGGTGTGGACTGATCATTGCCCAATCACATTGGAACTAAAATCCCTTGCCTCTCGCCCACCTCCTGCCACCTGGAGATTGAACGACTCCCTCCTGCACTCACTAGAATTCTCAGACCTAATTAAAACCTGCCTTACAGACTACTTTCTTCTTAACGATCTACCTGAGACGTCTCCCACCACATTATGGGAAGCCCATAAGGCTGTCCTACGCGGTCATTTGATTAGTTATGCCTCCAGACTTATAAAGACACAGGAATCTCGCTTCCTCTTATTATCAGTAAAACTTCAACAACTTAAACGCCAACATAAATTAACCCCTACACAAGCCAACCTAGAACTTTTGCAGAAAGCTAAATCAGACACAGCTATTTTTCTCTCCGAACGCACTGCAAACACTCTGAAAAAGCTTAATCAGACTTTCTATGAAAAAGGGGTCAAATCAGACAAATTACTTGCAAATAGGCTTCGTTCTAAACTATCTCAAAACAATATCCTGGCCGTTAACACCAAATCAGGGGGGTCTCTTATGACCCCGATACTATAAATAAGGAATTCCAGGATTTCTACTCTTCACTATATAATCTAAAAAAGGGGGTTGGGGGAGCGAGCCTCCCCGAGGCTCTGATCTCTGACTTCCTACAGCGCGCCAATCTGCCTAAACTGTCGTCTCAGGTCTCTGATGACTTAAACAAAGATATATCAGAAGAGGAAATCACTGCAGTCCTGAAAGGGTTAAGACCTCCAAAGCCCCCAGCCCTGACGGGTTCACTGCTGCGTACAATAAAAAATTTGCCACTATATTGACACTGCATCTTAGACGTCTATATAACGCAGTATTACATGGAACCCCCTTTCCCAGTACCATGTTAGAAGCCAAAGTAATTGTAATCCACAAGGCGGGAAAAGACCCTCAAAATTGTGCTAGCTACAGGCCAATATCACTACTCAACCTGGACATAAAACTCTATGCGAAAATCCTAGCCAATAGACTCGACGATGTTCTCGCTGGTCTGATCCATTATGATCAAGTCGGTTTCATACCAGGACGCCAGGCCAGGGACAACACCAGAAGAACAATCGATCTCATACAAATCCTTAACAATAGACATACACCATCCATCATTCTATCTCTAGACGCCGAAAAGGCATTTGATCGTATCTCATGGCCTTTTTTATTTCACACACTTCAGGCATTCGGTCTCACAGCAGAATTCCTAACAGGCGTATCAGCCCTGTATTCATCCCCCATTGCTAGAGTTATGACCAATGGAATTATGTCCACCCCTTTCCCACTGACCAATGGGACCCGTCAGGGATGCCCCCTGTCGCCATTAATATTCGCGATGGTCATAGAACCCCTGGCAGCTCTAGTTAGAGCTTCAGATAAAATTCATGGCGTCCCTGTGGGCCCCCATAATTATAAAATTTCCTTGTTTGCTGACGACGTTCTACTAACCCTTACTGACCCGCAATTATCCCTCCCAACCCTATTTGATATTATAGCGGAGTATGGAAGAATCTCAGGCTACAAAATCAATTATTCTAAATGCAAAGCTATGCTATTGCACGCTCCTGATAACCTGAGACACACTCTACACTCCTCTTACAATCTTACATGGCAAGAGAATAAGATTAAATACCTGTGAATTTCTATTACTTCAAACTATAAATCTCTGTATTCCGAGAACTTCCCACAGCTCTTTCAAAAACTTAAACTGGACTTAGTTAAATGGAAATCCCATATCATCTCCTGGCTGGGCAGAATCATAGCAATAAAAATGACACTTATGCCCCAGCTCCTTTACCTCTTTCAAACCCTGCCCATTAACGTTCCGGATATAGCCCTTAGGGACATTCAAACTTCCAGCAAAAAATTTATATGGAAAGACAAACCTCCGAGACTAGCATTTTATACTTAAACGCCCGCGCTCGGGCGGTGGCAGAGGCCTCCCCGATGTTAAATTTTACTTTCTAGCATCTCACCTGAGTCAAATAGCTGCCTCTTTTGCACCACAGGGCCATACATCATGGTTAGACCTGGAGACTTCCTACTTAAGGATTAACTCCTTAGCCTCCTTATGGGGCCTGCCCAATCCAACGCGAAGGTCCCGGGGGAACTCTCTCCCATCTCTCAGCTTCCACCTCTCTCTCTGGACTAAATCCCTAGGGAAATATAAACTGTCCTCACCTCGCTCACCCCTTACCCCTTTATGGGACAATCCCAACTTCCCTCCAGGAATTTCACCCCTTCGATTCCAGCAGTGGAGATCGGCTGGAGTGTATAAGGTCTGCGACCTTAGATCTGGCAATTCTTGGGCTTCCCTAGATGAAATTAAAAATAAGTTTCATTCTCTATCCCCTCCCCTTTTCGAATTTTTCCAGATACGCCACTTTCTGCTTTCACTCCCTCAAGCAGAGGTTAACCGAGAGCTTACCCCTTTTGAAAAACTATGTAAGGATAACCCATCAAAGCGGGGCATGATTTCTTCTATGCTAGTGGAAACCTCCTCTGCCCCTTCCCCCCGCCATGAGCGGGAATGGGAGACAGACCTGGGCCCCCCCCCCGGACGACTCATGCTGGGAGGAGATCAAAGAAAATATTGCAAAAAGCTTCATCTCTACCAGGCTTAAGGAGACCTCCTACAAGCTATATTGTAGATAGTATTAATCCCCGACAGGTTATCTAAGATGTTTCCCTCTTTCTCCCCTGTTTGCTGGCGAGGATGTGGGCAGCGTGGAACCCTGCTCCATATCTGGTGGAACTGCCCCCAGATTACCCCATTCTGGCAAAAAGTTATGGACATACTGAAGTCCCTATCTGGGATATTATTGCCACTAGACCCGTGGTCGTTCCTACTATCTCGCCCCTTCCCTAACCTAGATCTATCTATGAATAAACTCTTATCCCATGTACTAACAGCAGCTAAATCGCTAATTGCCAAAAACTGGAAGTCTCCCGCAGCCCCAACCATCTCCGCTTTAAATATTTATATGTGGTTCGTCGCAAGTATGGAAAAGATCACGTACTACATACACGACCACCCCCGCAAATTTGACTTAATATGGGGGACCACACCCCACCCTCACATTCACTCAGCAGTTAACCCCTCTCCTTTTGGAAATCTCTAGCTATGTGTCTACCCCTCAATGCCTTGCATAACAACAATACAAATGTTTACTGCATTAATAATTTCTGTATTCCTTCTCATTGGTAAACGCTCTGCTCAATCTCAACCCCCCCCCCCCTCCCCCAGCCCTCCCCCCCTCCCCCAGCCCTCCCCCCCCCCCGTTCAACCCCAATGTTTGCTTCTTTTTTGTTTTTCTCTTATGTTACACATTTGATTGTAAAATATGTGTAGAAATGCATTTGTCTCTTTTATATTGATGCCGTCTGTTGATGTTACTGTTTATTCTACATTGCGCTCTCCTTGAAATAAATAAAGAGTTAAAAAAAAAAGATGAAATAAATAGCAAACATTGATCTCTATTGATAACATTATAGAAATCTGTAAAAAAAATGAGACCCATGTTGAATTTTGTGAATTCCAGGACACTTTTATAGGGTAGTAATTACAAAACTTCATTTCAAAACAGTGAATGCTCCATCATATTCAACTGAATTTAGCCTGTAGTGATTTGTGTGTTTTGTTTGACTCTAAAAACAGAATTTCTATATAAAAGAATATAAATCAATGTGAACCCCACAGAAACGGTAATTGTTTTCATCATTTTGTTCCATTTTGTTGCCATAATGCTCAGTGAGGGAAAGACATTTAGTACTCCCTGCCTAGGGAAGATCCAGCAGACATCCACAGGACTCTCCGAACATTTGCAGCCTCCGTATGGCTACCACTTCTGTCTGCCCTTGAAAGCACAAAGCAGAGAAATAAAGATAATTGCAAGAAACCAGTAAAAGCAAAATGAAAAGGCACAGTGTCACTTGCTTATTAACAGAGCCTTTATAAGGGCATGTTTCCTTGCTTCAGTATGTGTAGTTAATATGTACAAAGGCAGTAACAGTGTCCCTCCCGCAGGTCACAGTATCCTCTGGGCAGGGAGGTAGTTTGGGGAGCCAGAGATCTCCATTGCTCTGCTTCTGCAAAGCAGAAGGTGATCTGAGAATAGATGTGCTGGCATGCAGCCAAAATTGTAAAAAAAAAATGGGGGTCGACGTGCTAGGCCACTCCCCCTTAGCCAGAGACCACACCTACTGGATCGGAAGCCCACCCCCTGCTCAGGATGCCCGCACTGTCGGCAGGACACATTCTGAATTTCAAACTGAAATTAGGGGAGGTATGTTATCAATTTAAGCTTTAATAGGCTAGAACTTAAAGAACGTCACAGTTCTGTCAAAGGGAGGAGAGACACTCTGGGCTAGCACCACTCTCTCACTGTGCATTCTTGGGTTTGTCCCTCTCCCTTACACACACTTACTGACAAATGGCATGCATATACAATATATGCAGCGGCAAATTCAGGATTTCTACAGGGGGGTTTCCAAATGCAGTTTGTAATTTCCTGTGCAAAGGGGGAGTCTGAGGGAGTGGAAAAAGAACCAAGTAAAGACTATGGACATTAATGTAAACATTGGACTTTTATACACTGCATACTATATGGAATACATTATTAATATCTAACACTATACAGTAGATGGTATATAGTAAAGGAGGTATTAAACATTTAAATAATATAAAAAAGTGGTCAGGAAAAGGTTAAACATACCACAGTAATTAAATCTACAAACATAATAGAACCAGATTCTCCCACCTCATGGTAAGGCTCCTGTCCTTTATTTTACTGCTTGAGAACTCAGACCCGCACACACAGCAAACTTAGTAGAAGAAGCTGCTACCACTGGGTATGTGCAGCTCTGCTCTGTCCCTTACACTGCATGATGTGGCAGCAGCTCTAGTAATCATATTATATATACCATTACTATTGTCATAATTGTAGACACTTGCTTCTGCAGCTCCTGCTTTCAGGTAACGGGGGGAGGACCAGGGCCCACACCGGGCCTCTCCATCAGACCTTGGCAAATAGTACCCCCTCTTTTTCCTCTTAGCACTCATGGTTGATGTCTCGAGCAGTGAAAAGAGTGGAGATGTGGACCAGTGAAGTTGTTCATAGCAATCAGTCATCTTTGCTATAGCATTTATCAAGTGCATTCTATGAATAGATAAGTATAAGCTGATTAATTGCTCTGGGCAAGTTCTCCACTGGTCCACTTCTCTTTTTTCACTGCTTCATACATCAGTCCCTCAGATGTTGTGAGAGCAAGTTCAAGCCATTAAAGAGACTAGACAGGGTTCACGCTGTTGGCAAGAAGACATCAAACACAAATTATAGGTGCCACACATTTTAGTGAGATATCAGGAAATAAAGCACTCAATAAAAGCAGTGGAGCATGGGTACTGCAGGTACCTGCTGCAGGCCCATCCAGCCCCTGTTCACCAGTAAATAGATAATTAACTCATACCTGCCGACTTTTTAAAACTCTTCTTAAAAAGCCTGAAGAGGAGTGAAGGGGGGGGGGGGGGCGGGACGAGTCTACATTTCGGGGGCAGGGCAAGGCTGACATCTCCAAGCTCCACCCCCCACAACAGGCAGCAGCATTAATTTGTGGGTCTGTGGATGGGGGAGGGGCTAAAATTATGTATTTTGTGTCATTTAAGCCCTGCCCCCTCCCTGTGGACCAGTGAAATTCAGAATTTTATACCGCAGGGAAGGGGGGAGCAGGGTTGGTGATAATGCGGGAGACTTTCCCACCTTCCTGGGGGCCGGGAGGGTGACCCGATTTGCGGGACCCTCCCGGCCATTCCAGGAGGGTAGGCAAGTATGATTTAACTTGTATTGCCCTGGTTGGTGCACGGTGGGTGGCGGGGCCGCATGTTTTGGAGTTTTGCATTTAACATTTGTGAGTGATGATGGATTTACACAAAAGTATCCCAGTGTACAGTGCCCTAAACAAAACATTGAAGGAAATTCAGAAACTGCAGTGCCCCCACCATAATTACATACCAGAATATGTGTTGCTTGTGTTTATCACACTTTAACATTTACTCATGATCTTTCTTTCTTACTTAGTATGTGAAATTGATTTTTTATTCTTCTAAGTAGAACTGTATTTTAACCTTCAGGCTTTTCAGGTGCATTTTATCAATGTCTAATTGTGTGCTGCAATTCTGAGTCAGACACTGTTTCATATTACCATATAGATGAAGTCATTGAAAGCAAGATTCACATGCAGCAAACACTTAACAATCAATAAAGACCATCTAGTGCAGAATATTATCAGGAAATTAATTATGTCATCATTTTATGTCATTCGTTGTTAATAACAAACAGGCCTCGAAGGATGTGTGTATTTATGATCCACTTTATAGTTCTTAGTGTATTCTCTTATTTATTTATTATGTATTAGCAGTTTCTTATATAGCGCACACAGATTTCGCAGTGCTTTACAGAGAATATTTTGAACATTCACATCAGTCCCTGCCCCAGTGGAGCTTCCAATCTACATTCCCTACTACACATATACACACACACACAGACATTCTAGGGTTACTTTTTGTTGGGAGCCAATTAGCCTACCAGTATATATTTTTGGATTGTGGGAGGAAACCGGAGTACCCGGAGGAAACCCACGCAAGTAAGGGGAGAATATACAAACTCTGCACAGTTAGAGCCATGGTGGGAATCGAACCCCTGACCTCAGCACTGTGAGGCAGTAATGCTAACCATTACACCATCCGTACTGCCTTCTTACTATCCTTACTGGATTTTGGAGTATACCGTAAGTGTAATTCAATCAAAAGGGAATTGAGTATTGATAAATAACATATAAATCCTCTGCAAATGCTGTCATAATGTATGTTGTGCTTGTGAGGGCAAGTATGAGATTTAGTCTAGGTCAGGCATGGGAAACCTTTGGCCCTCCAGCTGAACTACACATCCCAGCATACCCTGCTTCAATTTTGCTATTTAGCCATGCTAAACCTGTTGCAGGGCATGCTGGGATGTGTAGTTTAACAGCTGGAGGGCCAAAGGTTCCTCATCCCTGGTCTAGGTTTAGGCCCGTTCCTCCCAATATTTGCAAAACAGAACACTTGGAACATGTTGGTGGCATAGCATGCTGCATAATGCCCCTTCTGAACCAACGTTTCATCATTCAACGCTCAGTTGAATTGCTGTACGCATTAAAGGCAGCTATCTCCGCTCTGAGCAACACCATTGTAGTGAACTTATTATAATTATTAATAATTATTAATTAATATTCCCCAACTACAGGAATATTGGGGCCAACATCCAGACGGTATACAGTCACTAGGTCACTAAGTCGACAGGCCTTAGGTTGAAACCTTAAAAAAAGGTTGACATGGCTTTAGGTTGACTGTGTCATTAGGTTGACACAAGCATTAGGTCGACATGGGCAAGGTCAACAGTCAAAATGTCAACATAACTTATGAAATACTATACCGTCAGGTGGTATTTGATGCCCTACCGTCCACTAGGGTGTGGAGGGAGAACAGTGTCCGAAGCATGGTGAGCACAGCGGTGCACCAATACGTTGTCCCTGTCGAACCTTGCCCAAGTCGACCTAATGCTTGTATCAACCTAATGACCCTGTTGACCTTTTGAGGGTGTTGACCTTCAGTGGCCGACCTAATGAATGTCGACCTTTTCTTTGGTCGAACCAATGATCCCAACCCCATCCAGACTGTAGGATGCAGGTCAGTTCTTGGCACAGTTGGAAGGTATGCATTCACAGTATTGCATATAGTTGCATGCTAATGTATGGGCACCTCTAGTCTCATTGAATGTTTCACAGAACCTGTAAATGAAATACAGTAGCATAACTTCTGCAGGCTCAAAACTACAGCAAGGCCTACCCTAATTCTGCACAATTTAACCCCTTGAGTGGTATGCCCGGAAATTTTACTGTGCTGCCACAGCGAGCTGTCCCAGAAATTTTCCGGGCATATCACTAATATCGAATAGGTGTGCGCCAGTGGTGTCCAGGTGTGCACCATTGGCGCAGCACCTCTAGAGCCCCCCCACACACCCTTCCAGTCCCCCCGTCACCTTCACTCCGGCGATCGGTACGCCGGAGCTCCGTTGACCTGTCCACCAGCCAGCCAGCCGTCACTCATTTTACAGTGACGTCGGTGGCAGGCTCGGGTATGGTCGGTGCGGCTCGGGGGGACTCGGGAGCGCTCAGGCACCCGAGTCCTCCCGAGCCGCCGCGAACATCCCCAGCCTGCCGCCGACGTCACTGCTAAATGTGACAGGCGGCTTAGGCAGGGGGGACAGCGGCAGCGCTGCAGGGAAGCTCTGGGCTCTGAGGTGAGGGGGGCTCACAACTTTATGTGGTGGGTTTTGCTGGGGCAGGACAAACCTGCCCTGATAGGTTTGTCCTGCCCCAGCAAAACCCACCACTCAAGGGGTTAATAAAGAAGTATTATATTCGGTAAGCGCAGTCAGTCAGAAGTAGCTAGTTAACGCAGTCAGTCAGAAGTAGCGTAGTGTTCCCTCGGCTGCGTAGCGTAGTTAGCGTAGTCAGCATCCCTGTCAGAAGTAGCGTAGTGTTTCCGCGGCCAGCGTAGTCAGCGTCCCTGTCAGATTCAGCGTAGTTTTCCCCACTATCCATGGCAGTCTGAAGCATGGCGAGCGCAGTGTGCCCCGCGTGGGGACGCTTTACACCCCCGACCTGCTCATACCCCCACTATCCACATCAGCGTGGAGTTGATTTTAGAAAGTGTGGCGAGCACAGCAAGCCACCGAGCCCGAAGCGTGGCAAGCGCAGCGCTTCGGGCTCACGCTTCGGGCTTGCTGCACTCGCCAAACTTTATAAAATCAATTCCACACCGATGTGGATAGTGGGGGTATGAACAGGTCAGGGGGACGCATATCGCATTTCCTCCCGGGGCTCGCTACGCTCGACACGTTTCTGGCTGATGTGTATAGTGGGGGTTTGAAAAGGAGGCATTTACCAGTATGTTACATGGAGCACTGACAAATGCCTCCTTTATTGTCCATAAAATGCACTTGCGCCCGCATACCACCTTTGTACACGAAACGCACGTGCTACCGAACCCCCTAACCCCGTCTCCCTGAAGCGGACATGGGCAGGGTTGCCGTTCCCTGCCGCAATAATTATTGAGACGCAGGTGCATCTGAGACAGCTGAAGCTCCTCTCCGCCAGCGCAGGGGATCTGGCGGTTACCAGCGCTGTGTGAGAGGCGCTCACTAGGCTTGCCACGGAAGATGGGGACAGAGCCATGGATGCAGGGGACAGAGCCGGGCTGCCGCGGAGTCACTACGCTAGGCAGCCATTGGGCTGCCGCGGAGTCTACGCTAAGTACGCTAGGCAGCCGTTGGGCTACCACGGAGTAACTACGCTAAGTACACTAGGAAGTCGTTGGGCTACGCTGACAGCGTAGCTTAGCCTACGCTGAAAACGTAGCGTAGTCAGGCGCTGTGCTATTACACAAGTACCTTATATTCAAGTACTAATAAATCAATGGGAAGTGGGCCCAAACATTGGCACTTACCACATTCACTCTGCACAATTAGTGTTAATGTATTCTCACTTAGAGGTCCCATAAGACATGGGGCCTAATTCAGACCTCTTAGCAAAGCTGCAATTTTTGCAGATGGACAAATCCATGTGCACTGCAGGTGGGGCAGACGTAACATGTGCAGAGAGAGTTAGATTTGGGTTAGTTATTTTGTTTCTGTGCAGGGTAAATACTACTTTATTCTTACACTGCAATTTAGATTTCAGTTGGAACACACCCTACCCAAATCTAACTCTCTCTACACATGTTACATCTGCCCCACCTGCAGTGCACATGGATTTGTCCATCTGCAAAAATTGCAGCTTTGCTAACAGGCCTGAATAAGGCCCCATGTCTTATGGGACCTCTAGGTGAATGTGGTATGTGCCAATGTTTGGGCCTACTTCCCATTGATCCTTTAATACTTTAATTATTAAATTGTGTGTTCCAACTGAGATCTATATTGCAGTGCAGCATGGTTTTGTCCATCTGCAAAAATTGCAGCCTTGCAAACAGGTCTGAATCAGGGATTTGACTTAAGTTTATTTTTACTGTTGCCAATATATAAAGTTATTCTGAAATAGAATGGAGGCATACACTAGTCTTTAAACACTGTCTGATGTATCCCTGGTCTGCTGACTTTTGGAGTTTGTTTGATAAATTTAGCAGGTAACAAACTTGATATATTATACAGTATTTAGCCTCTTAAGGGTATGCCACAGAGGAGCATGGCTACTGTTTCATTGCGATTGGCTGCCTCTGCAACCTTTCAGAAATGTTAGAATGAATAGATGCAATACAGAAGAAGGTTGTAACCCACAGTGGCCAGTTACTGTAGGTATGTGTCTTCCTGTTGTAAGTGTTCAAATAATAACAGAAAATCATTGGTTGCTTTGGGATAAACATTCTTTTTCCTGTCCACCAGTTTTATAAATGTCCCCCTCTAGTCTTATACTAACACAACTCTTGATGATAACCAACAAAGCCCTAAGTGCCAGGCATTCTGTTCCAGAACAATAAAATGTATTCCTGGAAACAGTAATCAGTAGTAAATCTCTCTACGATATTTAGTATTCAGTGCATATAGCGATGTGGTAGGCAGATTGGATTCTCGTAGGGATTCCGTTTTATTATCATCTCTCCATGCATTATACTTTCTTCATTAAACCTCACTGTTAAATCTCACATCAATAAATTCCGCATTTGTTTATGCTTCAAATCGAAAATAAAGTTGTTAAGAGATTAAGATGTTGGCATGAAAAGTTTAATCCAATATTGAAATGATTGCTGTGGCTTTTTTTTTTTTGTGGGATAATTAATTACGAAATAGTACATGCACATAATTATGTTTGTACTAATTATAACGGCGCTGAGTTGACTTTAAAGAAATAAAAGAATTACTTGAAAATATGAGGTATAGAAAAACTTGTCAGTAGGTATTTAATATTGTTCAATATTATTCATTAAAGAACTGCGTGTGGCTTAAGATGGAATCTTGGCAGATAGACTGCAGTTTAATTTGCCATATTGTGTGGGGGTCCTAAAATTCCCGTTAGATGCCAAAATACTGTAGCAGCAATCAGACAGGGGTAGATTTATGGCTCAAGTACAGCTTTTTTGTATGGGTAGTTGCAGTTTTGCTGGCTGTCCAAAATGTAATGCTGTGGCGGATGTAGGGAATGCTATTTACTTGACATGAGTTGTTGTCCCTTCCCTTTTGCTTGATACACATTTCCATAAAGGAGACTCTATACCCATTTTGCTGTTGCTTGGGTAATTGTTGCTCATTGTTGACAGAAAGAAGACACCTAAAGCTTCCAGCATCCACTCATCCACTCATGGATGGCCTTGTTAAAGTAACAAGTGATGGACGTTTTATATATATATATATATATATATATATATATATATATATATATATATATATATGGTAGGTGGTGGTACTAGCGCTGCCAAAACTCCCTGATAGATTCCCAGTCGTTTGTGAAGTAGTTTAGGAATAGTTCTATAGAGTTCTTTTCTACAAAAGCGTCTGCACTTCTCCCTTGTTCTAGGGCGGCTGCTCCTCCTCCAAATGGTTCTAGTTCCGATTGAACCCTTTAAATTATCTGAAAAAGAGAGTGAATAGGGCGCCTCCTAGTGCAATATGTCGGTATGTTTTTTGTGAAGTAACCCTCCACCAAAGAGAGAAACAGCACCCCCAAAAATTTAAGGAGTACCGTGAATAGTGGTATCCAACCACTGTTTTTGTAGCCTGTTATGTTATCCTTCTGTGAGCGGGAAATGTTCACACAGGTCCTTTATTCTTCACGTCTCATTTAACATATATATGAAAAACAAGAATATGCAGGAGGCAGGAAATAGTGTAATACTGTTTAAAAGTTTAATTAAATTGACATAATGACAAAATAGTTGCGCGTACAATGTTAAAAATCATAAATGCTTATCTGGTGTATGCTCCAAGTTGCATATATGAGCACAGTCACCGGTCAGTCGTCAGAGTTCCCTCAACGCGTTTCATCCGTGCCTTCTGGTTGGCTGGACTTCCTCAGGAGTATACCCTGACCTGTTCCCTAACCTCTATTTATACTAGTGCTGGTAATTACCATGTTTGGGGCGGTTTCCCGCCCAAAAATGTAGGACTTCCGGTTTCAGTGTCACTTCCGGTCCGTGACCCGCAAAACGGCGTCACTTCCGGTCTGTGAGCCGCAAATTGCGTCACTTCCGGTTTCTGCTGTGAACCGCACATAGCTTCCAGTTCCGGGTTCCATGACCCGCATATGATAGTGGATTTGACTGAGCCCACCCTTTCCAACAAAGGGGGCGGTTATCTAATCTGCATATTTCTTCTCCAAAACCGCAGTATGTATTTTCTATTAGATCCAGGTCCTTTACGCTTAAAGAGATACAATGTTTTTCTTTCTTTAAAGGACATTATCACGGGTCCACCTCCGTGAGGGTTTGAATGGTCACAATGCCAGCCCTCATGTTGTTTTTCCGCGACGTTGTCCTTTATTTTGATTCTTTTAGTACGGTATATAAAAGGAAAAAATGGTGATGAAAAAAGTGGTAAAAAAGAGAGATCTCTTGTTTGATGTTTCCCAGAGAAAAAATTGTGCAAATGTGCCGTCATTGTGCAAAATATGCCATCATATTAGATAACAATATATATACACATATATATATAAAAATTCTTAAAAATACTAGATAAAAGACAATAAAAGACTTAAAAAAATTTACCAATTAAAAATTACCAATTAAACCGATCCAGACTTTATAAAAAGGGGGCTATCTCATAATTGTCATTCAAACCATTCGGAGTGAGGGTCCCTATTTCATTGATCCAGTACATTTCTCTCCTTGAGAGGAGATTCTCCCTGTCTCCTCCTCTGGGTCCCAGGGTTACATGTTCCAGTACTTTAAATTTTAATCCATCTACATCTCCGTTATGATAGCGGTTAAAATGTCTGGGTATGGTGTGTGTTTCAACTTTATTTTTGATCCCCCTCACATGCTCCTGGATTCTTATTTTCAGGTTTCGCTTGGTTTTGCCTATATACTTGAGGCCACACCCGCACTCCAACATGTAGATCACCCAGGTGGTATTGCAATTGACCAAGCTTTTCAATTTATAACTTTTAGTCTGGTTAAAATTTGTAAAATTTCTAAAATCTGTATGTGCAAAACGGCATATGTTACATTTATTGCACTTATAGAACCCTTTGGCCTGATCCCATGGGGTGGTCGTCTTTGTTGTTTTCTTTGGTAAAAGTGTACTCGGTGCTAGGGAGTCTTTTAGGTTTTTTGCTTTCCTGAAGGTCAGGACTGGTTTTGTTGTTAGGATTTTATTCAAAACTGGATCTGTCTGTAAGATCTCTGAAGTTAAGTCCTTCCTTTTGTTTACTCCTCTCCCGGGAGAGGAGTAAACAAAAGGAAGGACTCAACTTCGTAACCAAGTATAACACCCAAGAGAAGGAGATAAGGAAGATTTTAACAAAACACTGGGAGATCTTACAGACAGATCCAGTTTTGACCACCCCATGGGATCAGGCCAAAGGATTCTATAAGTGCAATAAATGTAACATATGCCGTTTTGCACATACAGATTTTAGAAATTTTACAAATTTTAACCAGACTAAAAGTTATAAATTGAAAAGCTTGGTCAATTGCAATACCACCTGGATGATCTACATGTTGGAGTGTGGGTGTGGCCTCAAGTATATAGGCAAAACCAAGCGAAACCTGAAAATAAGAATCCAGGAGCATGTGAGGGGGATCAAAAATAAAGTTGAAACACACACCATACCCAGACATTTTAACCGCTATCATAACGGAGATGTAGATGGATTAAAATTTAAAGTACTGGAACATGTAACCCTGGGACCCAGAGGAGGAGACAAGGAGAATCTCCTCTCAAGGAGAGAAATGTACTGGATCCATGAAATAGGGACCCTCACTCCGAATGGTTTGAATGACAATTATGAGATAGCCCCCTTTTTATAAAGTCTGGATCGGTTTAATTGGTAATTTTTAATTGGTAAATTTTTTTAAGTCTTTTATTGTCTTTTATCTAGTATTTTTAAGAATTTTTTATATATATGTGTATATATATTGTTATCTAATATGATGGCATATTTTGCACAATGACGGCACATTTGCACAATTTTTTCTCTGGGAAACATCAAACAAGAGATCTCTCTTTTTTACCACTTTTTTCACCACCATTTTTTCCTTTTATATACCGTACTAAAAGAATCAAAATAAAGGACAATGTCGCGGAAAAACAACATGAGGGCTGGCATTGTGACCATCCAAACCCTCACGGAGGTGGACCCGTGATAATGTCCTTTAAAGAAAGAAAAACATTGTATCTCTTTAAGCGTAAAGGACCTGGATCTAATAGAAAATACATACTGCGGTTTTGGAGAAGAAATATGCAGATTAGATAACCGCCCCCTTTGTTGGAAAGGGTGGGCTCAGTCAAATCCACTATCATATGCGGGTCATGGAACCCGGAAGCTATGTGCGGTTCACAGCAGAAACCGGAAGTGACGCAATTTGCGGCTCACAGACCGGAAGTGACGCCGTTTTACGGGTCACGGACCGGAAGTGACGCTGAAACCGGAAGTCCTACATTTTTTGGCGGGAAACCGCCCCAAACATGGTAATTACCAGCACTAGTATAAATAGAGGTTAGGGAATAGGTCAGGGTATACTCCTGAGGAAGTCCAGCCAACCAGAAGACACAGATGAAACGCGTTGAGGGAACTCTGACGACTGACCGGTGACTGTGCTCATATATGCAACTTGGAGCATACACCAGATAAGCTTTTATGATTTTTAACATTGTACGCGCAACTATTTTGTCATTATGTCAATTTAATTAAACTTTTAAACAGTATTACACTATTTCCTGCCTCCTGCATATTCTTGTTTTTCATGTATATGTTAAATGAGACGTGAAGAATAAAGGACCTGTGTGAACATTTCCCGCCCACAGAAGGATAACATAACAGGCTAAAAATACAGTGGTTGGATACCACTATTCACGGTACTCCTTAAATTTTTGGGGGTGCTGTTTCTCTCTTTGGTGGAGGGTTACTTCACAAAAAACATACCGACATATTGCACTAGGAGGCGCCCTTCTCACTCTCTTTTTCATATATATATATATATATATATATATATATATATATATATATATATATATATATATATATATATATATATAAAGAATTGGAGAGGTACTTTGTAATTATTATGTCATTTGTTTCTCATGATCTAAACCTACTATAGATTTGTGAACAGTCCATCTGGGGACTTGTTGACTCAGTGAATTGAGACTATTATTTCTTGTTCATGTTGCAGCCCCGCACAGTTTTCTGTAACATACTACAGTACATGGGTGCAGATGTATTAAGCCTGGTGAAGTGATAAAGTCAGTCAGCTTCTAACTGTCATGTTTCACCTTTTACCTGATTCAGTATAATTTTGTTAACAAATTTTTTTTATGGAAAAAAAAAAAAAAATACAGTCCAAAAATTGTACTGTGCTATGTTTCTAATTACTACAAAGCTAATGATGCAAAATACAACGGTAGACAGGAGGACGGACAGACCATATACATATACTGTGTGTGTATATATACTATATATATATATATATATATATATATATACATACATATATATACTGTATATATATATATATATATATATATGTTGTGTCTGATTGTGTCTCTCCGAAACACTGCCATCTGTTGGCAGCGAATGAAACTACATCTGTTTCTCTCTCACACATGCACAAACACAGAGACAATCACAAGGTAGCAGACTAGCTTTCGAAGTATTTACTTTGAGCGGGCTTACTATATATGTGTGTGTGTATGTGACAATAGCTGATGATATAGCAGATTCGGTGGGTTAGAGGAGCATCTGCTGCTGTGTATATATATATGTGTGTGTGTGTGTGTGTGTGTATGTGTGTGTGTGTGTCAGAGACGGATTTAGATCTCACAGGGGGCCAGGGCCGGTGCTAGGGTGTCCGGCGCCCTCCTGCAAACCATACATTTTGCGCCCTTTCACATTGCCATTGCAACAAGCTGCAGCCCGATTGTGGGAGCGTATGCAACATGCGATCCTATGGAGGATCTCGGGTGCATGTACATGTATGCATACACCATCTCAGTGCTGTTTCCGCAAAATGTTACAGGCACTAAAGGTGCCCATACACGCTGCTGGAATCTCATACGTTATGGGCTAGATGGCATCACACGGCATGCATGCAATGTGTGTGCGATGCGATCTGAAAGCAGTACAAAAAGTATGTGCAGCATTACACCCCTCGTGTGACTGAGGGGGAAAGGAGGGGAGAGTAGAAGGAGATGGAAGAAGAGGGGAGGAGATAGAGGGGAGGACTGGTATTGGCACTGGCACAGCACACTGAGAAAAGGGAAGGAAGGGGAGGTGGCACTGCTGCCTGTTCATCATTTGCTTGACAGCTGACAGGCGCAGGGAGCAATGGGTAGGGGGCGGATCCGGACAGGACATGTCATCCAGGCATTCAGAGACAGCGCTACATGCCTCAGTGCAAGTGTCCGTGAGGAAGAGGGAGCAGGTCTCAGGAGGAGGACAGTGTGTGTGTGGTGCAGGGAGCTGCTCAGCCTCTCCATACTGCCGCCCGCGGTGCAGGGAGCAGCTCTTTATTCTGCTGCCCGCCTGCTATCAGACAGGCGCTGCGGGCAGTGTGCAGGAGGCAGTGACAGTGAGGGCTGAGGCAGCTTTAGCAGAGCAGGGAGGGAGACAGCGCCTTTTCAGCATGGCGCCTCCCTGCTTTGCAGGAGCTGCTGAGTGGGTAGCGCCGGCCCTGCAGGGGGCCCTAAGCAAGATACCAGTTTGGGTCCCCTTTTTCAAACCATCCATAGCACTATACAGTGTTTGTATTCCTTAATCATTCTCCTTACATTATTTGTTGTTCGCAGCAATGCACTGTCCTATTCCCAGATATAGTCCCAATCTATAAATGCTTTTGCTCAGCAAATAAACCTGCTTACATGAGAATCTTACATGCTGCAAGTGTTCTCTCCGATATCTCAATGACCTTGAGTAGATGTCTTTGCTGTATGACTATTTAGAATGTAGGGGTAGCTGTGCATATTAATCCATTTGGGAGTAAAGGTTTATTGTGTGTTCTAATAAAATATAAATACCAGGATGGATGATCAGATACAAAACACTATGTGGGTTGTGGAGGTGGGTGGCTGTTGAGCACTGTTCATTTTACTTTTAATATGGATGCTTCCAACAATCAAATCCTATGAATTGCAGAATAGAGCAGCATCGCTCTTGGAAAGTTCTGTATGCCTCAAACCCTTTTAACTTATTCGCTTTGAAGTTTAACAAGTACGGAATGATCTTGGTGCTTTATTTTCTTGGGATGCGATACACAATACAGTATGTCACTTTTTAGGACAGAGTGGCTTTTAAGTAAGCGCTGGCATTGGTCCTATGATCTCTACACTATTATTTCCACATCCCTACTGCCTTTATTAGCCTTTCCACTACAGCAGTATATATTACATTTTTATTTCACAGAAGACACTAGTGGTGTCTTGATCTTGGAGATTAGAATGCGAGAAGCCATCATCTGGGCATTTCTATGCATGTAAAATATGCCATTAATTCATTTTCTAATCCTAAACATTCGCAGCCTCAATTACCAACTTTTTAAAGTAATTGGTTTGCTTTATCATTTTGTTAGTGCTGTTAATTATTGTCTTTTGTTGAAGCAATTTTAAATTGGAATGGATACGTGGCATGTCAGGTCAAAAAGTATGAATAATTCCACACTAACGTCAATCACCTTCCTATCACATAAACAGGCAGAAATGCTGGCAGCTAGAGGCTAAATCAGGGGTGGGCAACAGGCGGGCCACATGCGGCCCGCAAACAGCTCCTGACTGGCCCACCACTCGGTGCTGCTGTATGTGTGTCTGATGGTGGCTGTGTGTGCGCGCGGCATAATCCTGTGCAGCTGACGCTCAGCCTGTGCGTAACAGGTGCCAAGTGCGGACCAGCGCATGCGCAAAAGGCCGCAGGACTACGTTGCGCGCACACACAACCGCCATCTCACACACATACAGCAGCCCCCCGCATTTCACTACAGCCGCAGCACCGCTGCCGAGGATGGGTAAGTTGTCTTGACTGCATGGGGCTGCAATCAGCACCATTTTTCAAGGCTGCTGCCATGGTGTTTGGAATATCTAAAGATGGGCAGGTGTGTGGCATTACTAATAGGGCAGGTGTGTGGAATAACTGAGGAGAAGCTGGTGTGTGGAAATGTGAGGGGCATATGTGGCATTACTAATGGGGGCAGGTGTGTGGAATTACTAAGGGGGAATTACTAATTTAAGGGGCAAGTATAAGGGGCCTACTATTGTGTTGTATGATGTGTAAAAGGGATATATTGTGTGCTACAATACATTCAAGAACACACCCCCTTTTGAGTGACCACACCCCATATTCGTATGGCCCTCGAATATCTGCTGGAAGTATTAAGTGGCCCCCCAGCTGAAATAAATTGCCCACCCCTGAACTAAATACTTCTTTAGGATAGTGATATATTGGATTGTTTATCTTGCTCATACATCTTTGTATTCTGATGTTTCAAATGCTGCTGATTGTATATCAATTATATGTCAACAATTGTAATTATTTAGTGGTTTTACATATCCATTTAGTTATTTAACTAAAAAAGATATAAGGCAATTCCAACAAAAAGTGGACATGGGTCATGAAAAAAAAAAGTTGGGATATTCAAAATATGAATATCCCAGTGCATCAGTCATAGTCAATAGTGTTTTAAAAAAATTGGTCGGTAACAGTGTGTCACATGACATGCTGCCATTTTCAGTAATGGTTACAGACACTGATTGTGATTGATTGTGACCACTGATTATCTATTGCTGTTTTCTGAAAACAGGGGTAAGATACTTGGATTATTGTAGTGTATATAACACAAGTTGAGGACGTGTACTGTAAGAAACTACAGTATATGTTGATAATCAGTATTTCATGTGGTTTTAGGTTAGTCAAAGAGTTACATGTGGCACATATTAATTGTTACATCCGTTACGGTTTTTGGTATATTTTCCATATTTTGGCTAAAAAGATGAGTAAATGCATGATATTTACCAGATCTCTAATGGTTTATGAGAGGATTAAAAATTATTTTGACATTTGTTCACAACTTATTACCTTTGGCAATTTTTTGTTAAGTTACATACTTAATGTAATGGACGTAACATGGTTTATGTTACATGTGTTACATTAACATCTTATGCCTGTTAGCTGTTATTACAAGTTAGCTTGCTTATCCCAGATGGACAATATGCAAGAGAGAAATACAAAGAAGGAAGCTATTACACCCGCAGAAGGAATGAGAAAATACAAAGCCAGACTGAACACGAAAAGGCTGCAGAAATAAAGAAAATAATGCGGAAGACCAGACTCGTGCCAGAAGGCGAGCAGAAGCAGTCAAAACCAGAACCAGAATGACAGAAATGTGAAACGCAAATGAGAAGGCATTAATTGACAAGAGTCCCTCAAAATCACTTATGTCACCACAATCCTTCCATTATTAGCTGCCTAACAAAAACAGTAAAAGCCTCACAAACAGTTCATGTGATGGACACCCTGCAGGTGTCATAGCTTCCTTCTTTGTATTTCTCTCTTGCATATTAAAACCACATGAAATACTGATTATCAACATATAATTTCTGACAGTACATGTCCTCAACTTGTGTTATATACTACAATAATCCAAGTTTCTTACCCTTGTTTTCAGAAAACCACAATAGATAATCAGTGGTCACAATCAGTGTCTGCCTGATAACCATTACTGAAAGAAGACAAAATGGCAGCATGTCATGTGACACACTGTTACCGACCGATTTAAAAAAAAATTACTATAGACTAGAACTATAGCCTATGGGGGGTATGCAATCCAGGATCACGGCTCTCGAGATCCCTCCTGACAGCCGTGATCCTGGTCTGTTTTCTGTTTGCCCGACAGCAAATCGGTAGACGGGATTCAATGTCCGATTTGCGAAAGGGGGCGTGGGCGCAAAAATGGCCGTGATGTCGATCTACGTTCGGAATTGCGACAATCCATGGCCGATATCGGCAGAACATGCCCGACAGCTTTTAAAGTAAGGCTGATTCTGCCATGAATCCTCTTCAATGCTGTCAGTAAAGACAGCATTGAATAGGGCCCCTCCGCTAATTCCCCTGTCAGAAATAGCGGCAGATGATTGCATACCCCCCTATGACCGATGGACTGGGAAATTAATACTTTGAATAGCCCCAATTTTTTTTTCATGAACCATGTCCACTTTTTTTGCGGGACTGTCACTGATATAAATGAGAATGGAGAGTTCTGTGTTCGAGTGATGCATCCAGCATGTGTGTGGTTATGGCCAAAACAAGGTGATGAGATATAGTACCCATCTGAAAACATTGTTAGAAAGGTAAATGACCCTGTACCAGTAAATGCAAGGGGCCTATTTTCATTTTCTGATTAATGTATTTGATGGTTACATCCGTGACGATTTTCTGGTTACATCCGTTATACATACATTCCTTTAAATATTGTCAAGGTAATAAGAAAAAATTTCCTGAAAATTTTACTAAAACAATCTGTGTGGTGTATGCTTTATTGTTAAAAGCATGGAATAAATATTTGTTGGAGTTTCAGAGAAATCAGACATGTATTTTATTTCAGAAATTACCATGTCCTATCCTGGTTACATCCGTTACATTTAAACAATTAATTGATTTATAGCAGACAACAATGGTGAGGCATGTTCACACTTCATATTTTTATTCACCAGTGGTAGATACAATTGTGCTAAAATTTGCTTCTTTGTGTGCATTTTAAATTTGTAGCAATCTAGATGTTTACCACAAATATTGTATCTAAGATTTACATCCGTTAAGTTGGAATTGACAGATAATATATATCTTGTACATTTTCATACTACTAGAAGTAATAGTAATACTACTACTAGTGCTAGTTTTAATGGAGAATCCAATGGTAGCATCTAAATATGCAGGATTGTTGTATATGAAAATGCACAAACTAGGTTTTCCAAACCCTCTGGATGCCCTCCTCGCACTATAAGATGCCACACAGCCAGCGGTGTAGCTAGGTGCCATGGCGCCCGGAGCAAGGACATATTTCGCACCCCCCCCGGTAATGAATTGGGGGCGTGGCTAACATGTGTTGGCATAATTACATTTGAAAAGAAAAAACGTAAAAAATAAGACACTTTATAAGACACTGTAACGGAATCTGCTGCGCTATATAAGACGCTGTAACGGAATCTGCTGCGCTATATAAGTCACTGTAACGGAATCTGCTGCGCTATATAAGAAACTGTAACGGAATCTGCTGCGCTATATAAGATGCTGTAACGGAATCTGCTGCGCTATATAAGATGCTGTAACGGAATCTGCTGCGCTATATAAGACGCTGTAACGGAATCTGCTGCGCTATATAAGACACTGTAACGGAATCTGCTGCGCTATATAAGACGCTGTAACGGAATCTGCTGCGCTATATAAGACGCTGTAACGGAATCTGCTGCGCTATATAAGACGCTGTAACGGAATCTGCTGCGCTATATAAGACGCTGTAACGGAATCTGCTGCGCTATATAAGACGCTGTAACGGAATCTGCTGCGCTATATAAGACGCTGTAACGGAATCTGCTGCGCTATATAAGACGCTGTAACGGAATCTGCTGCGCTATATAAGACGCTTTAACGGAATCTGCTGCGCTATATAAGACGCTGTAACTGAATCTGCTGTGCTATATAAGACGCTGTAACGGAATCTGCTGCGCTATATAAGACGCTGTAACGGAATCTGCTGCGCTATATAAGACGCTGTAACGGAATCTGCTGCGCTATATAAGACGCTGTAACGGAATCTGCTGCGCTATATAAGACGCTGTAACGGAATCTGCTGCGCTATATAAGACGCTGTAACGGAATCTGCTGCGCTATATAAGACGCTGTAACGGAATCTGCTGCGCTATATAAGACGCTGTAACGGAATCTGCTGCGCTATATAAGACGCTGTGACGGAATCTGCTGTGCTATATAAGACGCTGTGACGGAATCCGCTGTGCTATATAAGACGCTGTAACGGAATCTGTCAGGGATAGAGAGTAGGGGGTGAGATGATTTAAAAGGCAAGAGAGAGAAGGGTCAGGTACAAAGAGAGAGGGTAGGTCATGCGGAAAGAGGGGGGTTACGCGCGAGAGAGAGAGGGGGGGTCAGGCAGGAGCGAGGGATGGGGTGAGGGCGGTTAGGCAGAGAGAGAGAGAGGGGGATTAGGCAGAGAGAGAGAGAGGGGTCAGGAAAAGAGATGGGTGACAGTGGGGTCAGGCAGAGAGGGATTGGGTGGGAGGGGGGTTAGCAGAGAGTGGGGGTCAGGCAAAGAGTGAAGGGTGACAGTGGGGTCTGGCAGAAAGGGAGGGGACATGTAAAGAGATATGGGTGACAGTGGGGCCTGGCAGAGAGGGATTGGGTGACAGTGGGGTCAGGCAGAGAGCGAGGAGGGTCAGAAAAAGAGAAGGGTGACAGTGGGGTCAGGCAGAGGGAGAGGGGGGGTCAGGCAAAGAGAGATGGATGACAGTGGGGCTGGCAGAGGGGGATTGGGTGGGAGGGGAGAGAGAGAGGAAGGTATTTACCTTCCATGTCCTTGGGTTGGAGATTCTCCTGACGGTGGTGCATATAATCCCCAGGGCCTCAATCAGTCCTGCTCACTGCTTGATCTGGGCTGCAGCCTGGACGTTTTCCGTAGGTGGTGGGTAGAGAGCGTAGGTGGGATGCTTCTCCCCAGGGGCCCTCAATGGCTGCTGGTAATGGTAGGCGGGGGCCGGGGCTGACACCTGGCCGCTGACACCCCGCACTCCTGGGGCTGACACCTGGCCGCTGGACCTGTGCGCTCAGGGCTGCCGGGGAAGCTTGTATGCTGTGCACAGGGACGGAGTCCCCCCCCCCCCCCCGTCCCTGAGTATCACTGGCTGCAGAGTCCCCTGCCGTATCTCGTGGCTCCTTGCCCGACTCCCGGCTCAGGGACCGCCGGGCGAGCAGAGCAGGAGACAGGGGCAGGGCAGCCACCGCGCACGCTGCCCGCCGTTATCATTTTACTATGATCCTCCTTATGCAAGGATCATTTGCGGAGGGGGGGGCGGGCCGGCGGCGCCATTCAACCAATCGGCGCCTGGAGCATGAGCTCCGGTGGCTCCGCCCTCCCTACGCCTCTGCACACAGCATCTATTCTGTGATCATCTCATTTAAATATACACTCAAATATCATTCAGACAATATGCAGAAATGCAGGGCTGCCATCAAGGGGGGATTGCCATGCCTGACACACATGGGGCCCAGGTGTCATTGGTGTGGATTGGCACCACCAGCTGCAATCAGGAAGGTGTTCCTGAAGGACCATACTTTGTATACACCAGCCCCTACGCTCAGGCTTAGACTGCTGGATATCTCTTTTGTACCTACAGTTAAAGAGAAGGGGACTTTCCTTATTTTATCCAATGGCATGTGACTGTGGATGCCATGGTAAACTGCAAAACATTAATATCAGGCTGAAGAGAAAATAGTAATGGAAAATAAGGCAACATCTTCTAGTAAAATGGAGGGATTTATGCTAAAACACAGGTTAATTGGCTTGCAACAGTTTTTACGCTAGAAGTACAGAACAAACAGATCAAACTCACAAAGAAAATGGAATTTACCCCCTCTAGCAACTATTTTTATCCAATGAGCTGTATAATTATCAGAATGAGCATATTATCAGTGCTGTGACAATTAACAGAAATCTTCACTGATGCAAAAGCACAGTATGGTGCATAGAAATTGTAGTCTAATAAAATGAACCATGTTCCTCCTTCACAAATAAAAAACAAATATATTATTGTGTCATTCAAATTACTTGAAATAATACATAATACATTTCTTTTGTCAGTGATGAAGTTACAAAATGTTTATCTCCCAAGCCCCCTATAGTAATACAGTGTACTGTACATAAATCAGATTTAAATTGTAGACAATAGTGATTCTAGCCTTCAATAAAATTGTGAAGTCTCTGTTTTTTTTTTTTTTTTTTTTTGCCAATCATGTACACTTCAAAACAAGGCTTTATTTATTTTGCCATGTAAATGATTGCATCCTTAAAAAAAAGCGGAAAAAACTCTCAAAATCTGTCATTTTCGGATTCGCACGCCCTCTTATTTTCACCCCTGTGTCTCTTAAATAACTTACTGTCATTTTTTTGAAATAGTAGTATAATAGGTGGACACCATGCTATAGTTTTTACTAATTTGAAAGATGGAGCCAATTCAGCAATAGCTAAGATGTAATGTGAAAAAAGGGCCTGCAAGTACTTTTTTTGCATTTTTTTTGTTCCCCTGTGAAATTAATTATTAATTATTTTGGAATTATTTTGTACATTTGAAGTAACTTGCTTGTCTAGGCCACTTTACTTAACAGAATAAACTTAGTGTTCTTTTTTTAACGGCTGCCTTTTTAAACAATAACAAGAATGTGTTTTACGTATGTGGTAACGTAGCTGCAGTCACGTTTAAAACACATAACTCATTTATAAAGAAAAAGACCTGTGCCACCTGGGTATCACCTGTCTACTGCCTTGTTGTCTAGCCCAGCAATTGGAACACCGGCTGCTGATGCTCATTCTGCATACAGCACAGCGTGGCCCCTGAGTCCCTTCATCAGCGGCACAGACATGATGTGCAGCCGCCCTGCGCTGTATGCAGAGTGAGCATCTGCAACTGTTGTTCCAACTGCCGGGCCAGAAACCACGACAAGTGATACCCAGGTGGGGTACTTGTGGAGTATCAACTGGCATTTTTGAGACTGTACCACCCCCACTATCAACGCGAACCCGAAGCGTGGCGAGCCCGCGAGGGGCAGGGGTACGCGTCCTACGACCTTTGCATACCCCCACTATCCACGTTGGCGAGGAGTTGAGAATAGAAAGTGTGGCGAGCGCAGCGAGCCACCGAGCCCGAAGCGTGGCGAGCACAGCGAGCCCCGCAACTGGACGCGGATACCTTCACAGGTATACGCGTCCCCTCACGGGCTTCACAGGTGTCCGCGTCCGCTCGCCACGCTTTGGGCTAGGTGGCTCGCTGCGCTCGCCACACTTTCTATTCTCAACTCCACGCCGACGTGGATAGAGGGGTATGAAAAGGTCGTAGGACGCGTACCGCCGCCCCTCGCCACGCTTCGGGTTCGCGTTGATAGTGGGGGTGGTACAGCCTCAAAAATGCCAGTTGGGGGCCATTGAGCATGTTTTTTTTTTTTTTTTTTGAAAGGTTTTTATTGATTTTCATGAATTATGAAAATGATAAATACATCGATATACATTTATAGATGAATGTTGTACAGATTAGCATAAACATAGCCGGATCTAATACAGCAGTAAGTATGGTCTCTATCTATACTCGGCTTATCATTGCATATTAACGTTACTTCTAACAATTTAACATTAAATCCCGTGTGGGCGGCTTAAAGTCAGGATATTCTGATATGAGTACTATACTTTTCTTTAAATTTTCTACGTTTTATCCTTATACAAGATAGAGATAAGAAGAGGCTACTTAGCATCAGAGGCATATATAGGAGTATGCATCGATGATGAAATGACAAACAGATAGAAGTAGACTAGACAAGACAAGACAAGACAGGAGAAGGGAGGAAGATATTCGGGGGGGGAGGGGGGGCAGAGGAGGAGTGGAGGAGCGTTTAATAGGTTTTGTTAAGTCAAATTTAAGTATTAGAGATATTGTGCTTCAGATCCGGATGCTTCCTGAGGTGGGGGAATTTATTCAGTTAGATGTGTCATGACTTGGGCTTTTTGGGTCGGGTCCAGGGATTCTATGTATGGTCTCCATTTGTTAAAGAAGGATATTTTATGCTCGTATAAGCCGAGCATTAAAGTTCTTTTATCAAACAGGAGGATTTGAAATAATTTGCTTCTTAGTTCGCTCAATGTTGGGGATGTGGTTGCAATCCAGTGGGTGAGTATGATTTTTTTCGCTAATGTGAGGATTATGATTATGAGCGGGATATGTTTCGATGCTGGTGGGGGTAATTCCCAATTTTGGAAGTTTAGACAGAGACATGCTAACTTGTCTGGTTGTAAGTTGAGATTCAGGAGGGAGTTTATGAAGTGAAGAGTCTTGCGCCAGAATTTTAGAATTTTTGTACAGGCCCACATGCAGTGCAGAAATTTTGCATTGCTCATTCTGCATTTATAACATTCGCCTGTGGCCTCTAGGGCCATATGCTTGCTTTGAGCTGGGGCTATGTAAAGGCGATGAATAGTTTTAAAGTGGACCTCTTGCAGGTAAGAGGATTGCAGTATTTGTAAAGACTTTTGGTAGTTAGAGAACAGTATCTCAGGTGAGGTCACGTCTGCAACATCTTTTTCCCATGATAGGCTGAGTGTTACCTGGGATTTATTTGGGAGCTTGTCAAGCAGGATGTCATATATGAGAGAAGTTTTAAATCTGGAGTGGTGTAATGTCATAAAGGTCTGCTCTAGGGGGTCTGGTTGTTTGGGGGATAGTATGTTTTTGTTTATTGAGTTAACATAATGGCGAGTTTGTAAGTACATATAGAATTGTTTTTTTCGTAGGTTATATTTGTCTTGTAATGTCTGAAAAGTGAGGAAGATTCCCCCTGGGTCGAAGAGTTTGGTGGCAATATCTAGTCCTTTCTGCTGCCATTCTTTGTATTGTGTGTTAGTCAGGGAGGGGGGGAAGTTGGGGTTTCCCCATATTGGGACAAAAGGAGAGATATGTGGGTCTCTTTGGAGTTTTCTGTTGATCAAGGTCCATGCATTATACGTGCTTTTAAAAAGAATGTGATTTTGGATGTGATGGGGGATTTTTGACAGAGGAGAGTGGAGTAGTGCACTAGGGGAGAAGGGATGGAAGATATTTTCATCTAGACTAGGATCTGTATACGTGTCGTTGTTGTAGAGCCAGTCTGTTATGTATCTGAATTGAATGGAGTGAGAGTAGTACAGGAAATTGGGGATTTTAAGCCCTCCTTGATGTTTAGGGCGCATTAATCTGGCTAGGGACATTCTGGGTTTTTTCCCTGCCCACAAGAATTTAGACATTATTTTCTCTAGAGTGCGTAGATCTGTGTTAGGGATAATGCAAGGAATCAACTGTAATTGGTAGAATATTTTAGGGAATATGATGCTTTTAAGGGTAGCTGCTCTACCCAATAGAGAGATTGGTAGTTTTGTCCATACTTCAAGTTGTGAGGTGATTTTATGGATTAGTGGTGTAAGGTTTGCTTTATACATGGTAAATGGGGTCTTGGTTATATTAATACCTAGATATTTTATGCTGTCAGGTTGTATTTTGAATTGGGAAATGGTGGGGTGCATGGTCATATTTGTCGGTAGGGGCGTCAGGGGTAGAATTTCAGTTTTGTCTATATTTATTTTGTATCCTGATATGGGGCCGGAAGAGTTGATTAGAGTCATTATGGCAGGGATGGAAGTAAGAGGGTCGGATACGAATAGCAGTAAGTCGTCTGCGAAAAGTGCTAGTTTTAGCTCCTCGTTTCGGATGTTAATCCCTTTGTACGCTTGAGAGGATCTAAGTGCAATGGTGAGAGGTTCAATGGCTATTGCAAATAATAAAGGAGACAGGGGGCAGCCCTGTCTCGTGCCTCTCTGTATCTCAAAGGGGGGGGGGATAGGTAGCCGTTGCAAGCTATTTGGGACGTAGGGTTGTTGTACAGGGTTTGAAGGAAATGGATGAATTGTTGGGGTATGCCAAAGTTTGACATGGTGTGAAAGAGATGTGTCCATCCCACCATGTCAAACGCTTTTTCAGCGTCGACTGCTAGTATTAGTTTGGGGGTGGAGTCTGAGGTATGCGAGGTCGTATGTTGTGTTACTGCTAATACTTTCCTCACATTTCTGACTGAGTGGCGGCCTGATATGAACCCGGTTTGGTCCCGGTGTATAATGTGAGGGAGGATAGGGTTCAACCTGTCAGCTAGTATTTTTGTTAGCAACTTGTAGTCGCAATTAAGTAAGGAAATCGGGCGATAGGAGCCTGGAAGAGAGAGGTCTCTCCCTGATTTGGGGATCAATTTGATGGTTGCTGAATTAAAGTATTGGGGTATGGTTTTGTTCGCTAATATTGAGTTGAAAACTGAAGTGAGGATGGGGGCTAGTCTGTCTGGGTACATTTTGTAGAAGTCTCCTGAAAACCCATCTGGACCCGGAGCTTTTGCAGCTTTCAAGGCCTTGATTGCTTTTGTTACTTCAGTGACCGTTATAGGGTTTGTTAGTTTATGTGCTAGTTCATTAGGGAGTTGTGGGTAGTTTAATTTATCCCATAAGTTTGATTTCTGTGGATCAGATGTAGTGTCATCTGTGGAGTTTGGAGAGGGGGGGGGGAGGAGTGTGGGCTGAGTAGATGTTTTTGTAGAAGTCTGACATGACTTGGGAGATCTGGGCGTTAGAGGAAGTAAGTTCTCCATTTGGGGTTTTTAGATGATGCACTACCATAGGGGTGCGGGTGGAGTTTAATATTGTGGAGAGCAATTTGCCTGTTTTATTCCCTAATTTATGATATTTATAGTTGGCTATAAATTGGCTCTTATCTGACATGGATTGTAATATGTCCTCCATTGAGGATTTAGCCTGCAGGTATTTAGATTTGTTTGTGTGGGTCGGGGTTTTGAGATATGTGGAATAAGAGTCCTCTAGTGTTTTCTGAGCTGTTTTATATGATTGAGTTAACTTTTTTTTTTGTTCTTTCTCATATTTCATAATTGTCCCCCGCATAACTACTTTAGCTGTCATCCAAAAGAGAGTGGGGTTGGTTGCTAGATAATTTTCATGGGTGGTATGAAATTCTTCCCAGGCTGCTGTCAATTGTTCGCGAAAGGGGGGGGAGGTAGCGAGGTGGGAGGGGAATTTCCAGGATCGGTATGGGGAGGCTTCTTTAGATAACTGTAGAGAAACATGTATTAATGCATGGTCTGAGATGATGATAGGATGGATTTTTGCTGTAGTAATTTGGGGTATCAGATTGGTGGAGATAAATATATAATCAATACGTGAGAAGGTGTGGTGAGCTGCCGAAAGGCATGTATATTCTCTTTGGGTTGGGTGTTGTTCTCTCCATATGTCTGTGAGCTGTAGGGACTTTGCGAGGAAAGGAATATTGATCTTAGGGGTGCTTCTGGTTTTGGTGTGTATGTTAGAGCGGTCTAGGGTGGGGTGGGCTGTAAGGTTGAAGTCCCCACATAGGATTAGGGGGGTGGCAGCGTATGGGGTGAGTAAACTAATTATTTTCTTAAAGAATAGTTTTGAGTATGTGTTAGGTGCATAAATAGAGCATATGACATACTGCTTGTCTTTTATTTTGGCTTCTATGATGAGATATCTGCCCTCAGGGTCGGGTTGTGCCGACGTGACCTCTATCGGAAGGGATCTAGAGGCCAGTATCACTATGCCTCTTGATTTTGAATTGTATGGAGCCGAGGCCAGGACCCTCCACTTCAGCATCTGGAGTTTTAAAATTTCTGGGGGGAGTAAGTGTGTCTCCTGTAAGCACGCTATGTCTAGTGTGTGTTTTTGGAGATACATCAGTACCTTACGGCGTTTAGCTGGTGAGTGTAGACCACCGACATTTATAGTGCCAATTTTGATTTCAGTCATGAGAGTCCGGGTGCATGGGTAAGTGGGGCATCCGGTTGAGACGACTCTCCATCTTCTTCCCTTCCTTTGGGGTAACCTGTAGATACAATGGGAGGGTACGAGAAAAGGGGATCACATATAAACGAGACATGGGAGGAGAAAGACATATAAAACAGGATAGTGCGATCCACGCACTGAGAGAGCGTTCCAAGGAACGGACATTCCGCTGAAAACAGTAAAACTTGGTTAACATAAGTTTGAACCATATAACAAGGTTCCAGATATTAATGCAAATACGGGCCATGAGGGGTTCGGCTTTGGGCGTATTCCCTTTTTTTCTTTTTTTTTTTTTTTGATCAGAGACAAGGAGGACATCCCTTAGAATAATCGGGTGTGATGCTCAGTGGTGAGAGCGAGTAATGGGGGGGGGTAGGGGTGGGGGGGGGATGGAGGGGAGGGGGTTATGGGGGTAGGGGAAGGTTGGGGGGAAGGAGGAGGGGGGTAAGGGGGATATGAAGGTTTTTAACAGGGAATTAGTGTCTCAGGACTGGAAGTGGCAACTTTCAAACGGGTTTCTTCTGTTGCAACGTCTCTGCAGTGAGGTGTCAGTTTATGATAAAGAACTCAAAGTTGCTTGTAGGTCAGTTGTCTGTGATGTCCTCAGGCCTTAGGGAAAGTTTTTCTCTTAGGAATCCCCTGGCGTCTTCTGGGTCTGAGAAGTCATAGTGGGTGTCTGCAAGGAAGATCCTTAGGCGGGCGGGGTACATCAATGCGAATTTAAGCTTCTGTTCTACTAGTTGGGTGCAGATGGGGGAAAACGCTTTTCTCTGTTTAGATAGTTCGACGGAAAAGTCTTGAAATAAGCGTAGGCGTATCCCTTCCCACATTAGATTCTGGGCTTTACGAGATGCTCTCCAAAACGCTACTTTATGGAGGTAATTTAGACACCTGAAGAGAACCGGCCTTGGTCTGGGGTCATTGTGTTTAGGGATGAAGCCAAGTCGGTGGACTCTTTCGACTACTAGGTCCTTACATTCTGCTGAGATGCCTAGTAATTCGGGTAGTTTCTTGGTGACAAAGTCCGAGAGCGCAGGGCCTTTGATTTCTTCTGACAGGCCGACTACTCTGATATTATTTCTACGTGAACGGTTTTCCATCTCGTCCACTTTGTTCCATAGCTGGAAATTGTCCTTTTGAAGTCTGATGATGTCTTTTTGCATAATATGCATATCATGGGATATGGCCCCTATCGTGTTTTCATTTGTGGAGACTCTGGTGGTTAGCTGTTGAAGTTGTTGGGATATTTCTTGTACTGCGTTGGACAAGAGGGGGGCCATGGTGTTTTTTATGGCATCGACAATGTCTCTGTAGGTTACTGGTGAGTCGAGATCCCTGCGGATCTGTGGGGTGTCTGAGTCGCCTGCAGTGGCCGCTGACTTCTTGGAGGCGGGGGAGAGGGGGGTGATATCATCCTCTTCCTCTGGCCGCATGGTGTGTTCAACTCTGCGCTTCTCGTTTCTTGCCGGATTATGTTTGGACTGTTTCCCCGTGGGGAGAGACTGATCCATCAGTGAGGGGTAGTTAGGGAGCAGTCCCTATGAGTGCAGTGGCTTGTTGTTTCGTCTAGTTTTAGGCTTCTCTTTTGGGCCGGCTTTAATGGATTCCGGGGTTGCTTGGAGTTATCGCTGGGATGGAGGGAGGAGGATAGCTTTCTCGCTATGTGAGACTCTGGTGGGTTTGCTTTATGGGGAGGAGTAGTGTGGTGTTGATTTTGTTAGGTGAAGATCAGCGCTCTTAATTCAGATGGCAGGGAGAGGCGTTTGTTGGCTTCTGAAGGGTAGAATTTACAGTATTCTGTGTAAATTATTTGAGTCACAGTACCTTTTCCTTATATCCTGAGATTGCTGGGATAAGTAGGTGCTGATATAGTCCAGAGAAGTCAAGATAAGTCTCTCCAGTGAGGTATATATTATTGTGCAGGGATGCTAGAGGGGGGTAGTATAGGCCTGCCGGGGATGAGTGTTCTGCTGGGGGCTGTACTTTCCCCTCTGCTGCGTCTGTATACCAGAGAGTCTGGCTGGCTGACGCTGGGTGAAGCGGGTGCAGACGCTCCGGAGGGTCTGTGTGTGCTGGGCGAGACGTTGGGGATACCTGCTTCTAGATTGCCGGTTGGAGGGAGAGGTGCCTGAGGCTGACTCAGCCCTCCCCTTTGAGCGCTGGTGCTCCGGTGGGCTTAGGAGGCTCGCACGGGTAATGGCGCCCGGCGTCTGGGAGCGGGTGACGTCACTCAGCCGTCGGCGTCCTCCGTGCTGGTTTGCGGGAGTGAGCTGTCAGCTCCTTTATGCTGTCGGGGTGTCCTGGAGGGTACGTGACCGGGAGGCAGCGGTGAGCTGGGGTCTGGCGTCTGGGAGCTGGTGACGTCGCTCAGCCGCCGGCGTCTTCCGTGCTTGTTTGCGGGCGTGAGCTGTCGGCTCTTTTGTGCTGTCGGGGTGTCTTGGAGGGTACGTGACCGGGAGACAGCGGTGAGCGGGGGTCTGGAGGTGCCCCCTGTATGCCGTTAGTCGGGAATCGCCGGGAGCTGCGGTGTTAGGCAGCCACGCTCATGGAACCGGAAGCGGAAGTAGATCCATTGAGCATGTTTAATACTAATTCCGATGCTTTTCAGTGCAAAATCGTATGCGATCGCATGCGATGCGATTGCACACGATTTTGTCAAAAAACGGCCAAAATCGGTAAAAATCGCATCTCATGCCATCGCATGCCACTATATATGGCATGCGATGGCATGCGATGGGAGCCGTGATACTCCACAAGTATCCCAGGTGGCGCACTCCGCTGGAGGGGGGAGGACAGTCATTGTCCCAATTACAGGGTCAGATTACCCTGTATAGGGGGGCCCCGGGGCGACTGCTCCTGATGCCCCTCCCTTAAACCTGTTCTGCATTCATATCTCCTCACTAACGCTGGGACTAGACATACTGTATGCATATATCAAAAACTAGAGACAAGTGAAAAATAAGCATGGCATATTCATGATCAGGAGCACAAAATTGATCAAAATGTACTCTTAAATCCCTGACAGCAGACTGTTCCCCAGTGTTATACATGTTTTGTGGGAAATTACCCAATACCAAGATACCTTTAAAATGTAAATGTCCCCTTAAAGCTTTACAGCGGTTCTGCTGCAGATATCAAAGCTATGTGAGGCCCTTTCCCTGTTTCCCATTGCAATAGCGATGGTGTTATCCAATGTAGTTTATGGGCTGCATATACTGTAGCACAATTTACTAGGTGAGGGATTGCCTGGAATCTTCTCTGGTAACGGTCACCGGTGCATGGGCTGTTTAATAACCACTCATGTCCCGTAGGTTTGTAGCATAAAGTAAAGTGATTCCTGATGCCAATACTATAGTGTGCACATTGATGGGATGGGCTCCTATCAGATTATGGATGTGATTTTTAGTACATCTTGGTGAAAATGTATCTATCATTGCCTGAATAGCAGTGATAAGAAATTATTTTTACTGAATCTAAACCTCAATAAACTTTACATAAGCCCCTTATTGTTGGATTGTTTCTAATACAAAATGATCTGCATACCAGGGAGGACTTTTGAATGATGTCTTTCCTGATTTAACCATGTGCATCTTCAAGTGGCTCCACAAACCGGGGACATTTTTCAATTTTGAATGCAGATCGGAGGCCCTTGATTGAGAGATAAGTCTAAAGCTGGGTACACACCTATAGATATATCTGTCCAATTTGTCTGGTGTGAACAAAAATATGGTAATGTATTTTACAGTATAGTAGCATATGACAATCAACTATTTGCTCCCAAATGCTGGAAAGTGTATATTAGCATTAATACAACTTGGTTAAAACTGTTTGGTTTAATACATTTATCCAAACAATCATGTTTATCAGCATTTTGGGTGCAAATGGTTGTTTGTCTTACTGCATTTATTTATAAACAGTTATATAGCGCACACATATTCCGCAGCACTTTACAGAGATTGTTTGAACATTCACATCAGTCGCTGCCCCAGTGGAGCTTACAATCTGTATTATCTACCACATGTACACGCACACACAGACATTCTAGGGTTATTTTTTTTAGGGGAGAACCAATTAACCTACCAGTATATTTTTGCATTGTGGGAGGAAACTGGAGCACCCAGTGGAACTCAGGCAACCACAGGGAGAATATACAAACTCTGCACAGTTAGAGAATCGAACCCATGACCTCAGTATGGGGAGGCAGTCATGCTAACCATTACACCATCCGTGCTGCCATTGATCATGTGCTCCCATTCAGTAGCGGCTCCAGAGGAGGGGCTGCAGTATGGCTCAAAATTTAAATAGGGAGCCACACCAGCTGCCAGTGGGTCCTGGCTGGCGATGTGTGACAACATTTGAGGTGACAGTTGGTGTGGCTCACCTATTTAAATTTTGAACTTACCTCTAGAACTTCCACTGCTCCCATACGTTGCCAGATTTTTGTTCCTACTAGACAGATTGGACAGATAAATCTTTAAGTACCCAACTTGATCCCAGAACAGTGATGAAACAAGAAAGGGTGTGGTTTGTTAGAAATATTCTAGTACTTCATGCAGACTAAACAACTCAAATAGCAAAATGGAAGAGATTTGACGTTTATCTGCAAACGCTTTGGCTTTTCTAATCTGTGTCATCAATGTAAAATTATTTTAATAATGAAGAAATGACATACACACATCACATACACACTCAACCTTATTAAACTTATTTTATTAATGTGATGTCCTTTTGATCATCATTACGATATTTTGGGGCCAATTTATATAACACATTTTTTTTTATTGAGCGTTGTATATGATAAATGGTGCTTCAGCCAATCAGATCCTAACTATCATGGTTTCAGGCCTAACTGTCATGAGTTCAGGTCCTTACTGCCATGTATTCCGGTCCTAACTGTAGGCCGTGAGTCATGAGTGTAAAAATGTCTTTTGGGAGCAGATTGGCCAATTATCATGCACCACAACATTTATCATTCATGAGTTTTATAACTCATTGATAAATTGGCCACTGTATCTCTTACAACCACAATCTGCAGGCATTCATCATTACAGTTATGCCGGTTAGGGGAATCTTAGTCAAGACGAGGCAGCAATGTGAATCAAAAATCTGATTACGCTAAAATAAAGGCTGTCTACAGAGTTTAAAAAAAAAATATGGTCAATATCTAGAAAATTCAGGAGTGCTAAATAGAAAAAAAATGTCAATGACTTTAAAAAAGTTTCATACTTTAGCTAAATATAGAATTTTACAACTGGCTCCATCTAGTCAGATCTAAAATATAGGAATTGACGTAATCTTGGCAAAGCAGGCTACAGAAGAGCCTGATATTTCAGCCTTTGAACAAAAAAGTGCTTAATGGCAAATTGCCTGCCATCTATGAATTTGGTGACTTGATGTTGGTTACGATGTTAAACTCTATTTCATTGTCCTTTAAGTACGGTAACTTGTGAAGATTTCGATGGAGACAGAAGCCTGTGTTTCATATAGTTAATATATTTCTTTTACAGTCAGGCTGTGTTGATGCTTTATCAAGGTTTCAAGTTATTGGCAAAATTAAGGGCAATTTTGATCATTTATGTTTTAGAGAGAAATTGACTTTGTGACACTAAATCATGGAGACAAACAGTAAATCACTGGCTGCAAAGACAGAAATCTCATCACAGTGGCCTTGGAGAAAAAGAGCGCATTACGGTGCCATTGAACACAAGAATTATTTCAAAACCACTTTACTTCTTCAGTGCGGTTTAATATATTTGCTGTATACAGTATTAATTCCTATCTATTCACTAAGCAGCAAAAACAAAACTTGCTATATAGAAGTAAACTAAAAGGAAGTGCAGTGTACTTAGAAGGTAAACCAATGCAATTGATGGTAATTCTGCTTACATCACCAAGATGGTAACTAATGAAGCAGGGCTCAGAATGATCCCCCCCCCCCCCCCTGGATCCGCCCACGCCCTAAGCTGAGTACTCTCTTGAAGCAGTGTCGTAGTATACCTACTCCCCCCCCCCCCCCCCTCCCAGCTCACAATATTTTATAAAAATAACAGACTTCAAAAAGCCAGTAATGGTGGATGGATCCAAGCGGCTACCTGCACTGCGTTGTTCATAATTTGGCCCTTAGCTTAACTCATAATAGTTGCTGGTCTAGAACAAAAGGGGTTTTTAGTGTAGGATTTCTGGATCTTGGCCCCCATAGCAAAGGCCATTTTTAGATGGCATTAGCCATAGCAGCTAGTGGCTACAGTTCATAGTGTTTTCCCTCAGTAAGAACGCTGGATCTAAACAGGAAAGACAAGTGATCCCTGAAGTGTTCTTGTGACTTATTACACTTTATAGGATCTTATATTCTTATTGCTACAATATATGACAACAAGATATTCAATGCATCCTGGCTAAATTGTGACTAAAGGTAAATATGGCCCTTAATCTTTAAAATCTGTTTCTATGTATTCTATGAACAGTTAGCCAATATAAAGTAATGATAACCTGTAAAAATAGAGAACATTTTATGGTTATGGAGAATCATCTTGGAGTTTTATGTTTATGAAAGTCTTTTATTTCCAGTCACACAAGAAAGTCAATGCTGTTTTTATTGTACGCTGCGTATTGTAAGTAGGCAAAGTACAAAGAAATAAATAATCTGTAACATTTGGCCGATCCTTGCATAATATTTATTTCTGTGTCCCACTGGCAACTCATTTCATCCTTGCAGTTCCGCAGAGCTATATGCTAGTTATGGTGGGAGTTTGTTTGTGCATGGTTTCTTGCACTTTTTACGCCTCTGTTTTGTCAGCTCTGCTTTATTCCCTGAGGCAGCATTTTCTATGCTTCAGTCCATTGGTTCCAGATTAATGCCAAATATTCTCCAGCAATGACCAACGAGCATTTTATTTTTACTTTTGCACACAGAAAAATCAAAGCACAGTGACAGGAAAAAGTAGTATAAAGATTATAATTTCTTCTTCAGAAGGAAAATAAATCCCTAGAAAGTAAAATATAGTATGGACAGGCACTATAGGCATAATTCTAATTCACTCTTAGAGGCAAATATCTTCTCAAAACCATGTGCACTGCAGGTGGGGCAGATGTAACATGTGCAGAGAGAGTTACATTTGGGTGGGGTTTTTCTTCAAAGTGCGATCTATATTGCAGTGTAAAAATAAAGCAGTCAGTATTTACCCTGCACAGAAACAAAATAACTCACCCAAATCTAATTCTATCTGCACTGAAGCCTAGATATACTACCTAAAACCAGCACAGTTGGTGTGCCTTGAGGACCGTGGTTGGGAATCCTATAGGTTTATAGTCCTACATGCTTACTCTTCCAGAATGGCCGTGAGGCTCCCGAAAAACAAGTGACACTTACAGCCCACCCACCCCGGAAGATTAGGCAAGTCTCCAGACCTGTTGTGACCCTGCCTCACAATCTCTGTAATTTTCGGATTGTTTCACTCTGAAATGATGCAATTTTGTTGACATGCCCCTGCTCCACCCCAAACCTGCATCAGCCCATCTGCCACATACCCAGAATGCTGCCTTATTTCACCCTCCATGCCGAGCTGCCTGCCAGATCATTGGCTAGTACTGTATGTTTATCATAGAGGGTGACTATCCCCACCTCACCATGTTTTATTTGTCAGAGCAACTCTATTTATTCATCAAAATATCTTAGAATTGTTTGATGGGTACTTGTGTATTTTGGCAGCGCCCATCGCATCGCATACCATAACGTATACGATGGTATGCGATGCGACGCAATATCGTACGATAGTGCACGATGGCGTACAATTTTCAAATTGTATGCCATTGTACATGGCATACAATGCCATACGATGCGATGCGATGCGATTAAACATTGTATAAGCACCCTAATGGGTGCTTATACAATGTTAAGCACCCTAATGGGTGCTTACAATGTTAAATGCACCCCCACGCCACCCCCCCACTATAAACGTGAACCCGAAGCGTGGCGAGCGCAGCGAGCCCGCGAGGGGCGTCGGTACGCGTCCTACGACCTTTTCATACCCCCACTATCCACGTCGGCGTGGAGTTGAGAACAGAATAGTGTGGCGAGCGCAGCGAGCCACCGAGCCCGAAGCGTGGTGAGCGGACGCGGATACCTGTGAAGCCCGCGAAGGGACGCGTTTACCTGTGAAGGTATCCGCGTCCCCTCGCGGGGCTCGCTGCGCTCGCCACGCTTCGGGCTCGGTGGCTCGCTGCGCTCGCCACATTATTCTATTCTCAACTCCACGCCGACGTGGATAGTGGGGGTATGAAAAGGTCGTAGGACGCGTACCGCCGCCCCTCGCGGTGCTAGGGTGCTTATACGATTTTTTATCGTATAGGGGGTCAAAATCGCATCGCATCGCTTGCCATCGGGTACATGGCATGCGATGCGATGCGATACGTTCATCGTACGATGGACATCGGGGGCGCCGCCAAAATACACAAGTACCGTTTGATGCGTTTTGCAACATTTCTGCGAAAATCAGTTCCACATCCTAAATGTGAAGCACTGGAGAAATTTCGGCACAATATGCCATCTCGCAATGACATATCGCCTGCACCGCTTACTGTTATGGTGGTTGCGCACCTCAACCTAAACAATATCACTAGCATTGTGTAGTATGGTAGTGAAGGATGGAACTTGATCCTTCTGTCCTTCATTGAAGTCGCTCCAGTGTACACACAATCTGGGCCAGCATCAGAACAAATGATGATATTATTAATATTATTTCTTAACAGTTATTTATATAGCGCACACATATTCTGCAGCGCTTTACAGAAAATATTTGAACATTCACATCAGTCCCTGCCCCAGTGGGTCAGATTTACAGTATTTGACAGGGTTTATCTCTGTTCCCCCCTCCCCTTGCCTGGGGTTGTTCACACATTAATGTACCTTTCTTCCAGTACTCTCTGTTCTCCTAATTCTCTGTTGTTGCGCCTACTTTTTATTTAATAACTGGTCGTTAAACTAGTTTATTTGATGCCAGAGGCCTTATTAGTCTCTGCAAAAGGTCTACTTTGTGTCACTTAAACAGTTGAGACTCCCTTTTCAGGTGATCATCATTCTGAGCTTAAACCTAAATGCTATCCAATCGTCTACCATGCTTGTGATCCTTGACACAAGAAGAAAGATGTTCTTTTGCTATCTTATTTGATTATCACCTTTCCTTCCTACGTTAAGTACTGTTATATATGAGGATGAGGTTACACAGGCTATTCAATCTATGAAATGTAACAAAGCTCCGGGACCAAACCGCCTCACGGCAGCCTATTATAAAGCATTTACGGACATTCTTTTTCGCACTTGTCAACATTATTTAGTATTATTTTAAAAGGTGCTTCTTTCTCCCCACAAACCTTTAAAACATGCATTATTGTGATCCATAAAGAAGGGAAAGATCCTGCTAATTGTGCCCATTACCGACCAATCTCATTATTAAATACTGATCTTAAACTTTATTTGAAGATCCTGGCAAATCACTAAAACGCTATTTTGCCTCATCTAGTTCATAATGATCAGGTGGGGCTCATCCCTGGGCATCAAGCCTGAGACAGCACTAGATGGCTGATCAGTGTTCTTTATGCCATTAACTCCCACAAGAGGCTGTTGCTTTCACTGGACACAGAGAAAGGATTTGACAGGATTATTTGGCCATTTATGTTTGAAACGCTTTGCCAGTTTGGCTTTGGAGGTCAGTTTCTTCAGGGCATCCTGGCTTTACCCCCCCCCCCCCCCCCAGACTGCTAGAATAGCAGTTATTGGAGTTGTTTTACTCCCATTCTCTATTATCAATGGGACCTGACAATGGTGTCCGGTGTCACCCTGATAGTATAGGAACATAGACCTACAAACATAGGGATCAATGCACTAAAACTTCTAAAAATGAAAAGAGGTGATGTTGACCATAGCAACCAATCCAATTCTGTCTCCCATTTTCTTGGATGCAATAGAGAAGGGAAGGATAGAATCTGATCTGTTGCTATGGGCAACATCACCTCTTTTTATAGTTAGAAACTTGAGTAAATTTACCCCATAGAATTTGACGACAGAGAAGAACCACTTGACCCCATCTCGATTTCCCATTTACAGATTTATACAAGTAGTAGTACGTTTATTTATAAGGCGCTACAAAGTGTCCGCAGCGCCGTACATAGCAAACAAAAAACAAATGACAAGGTAACATACAGGGTGTGTTGAAATATACAGTATAAATAGGGGTATAGCTGGTAAAACTAAAATAAGCATCAGTTCAGAAGTAGGTGTCAAAATTGTCGAGGAGACTGAGGATGAAGTAGAGGAAGGGAAGAACAGGACAGGAGCACAGGTGAGGTAAAGAGGTAGAGTGAGTACATGAGGAAGGAGGACCCTACTCATAAGAGTTAACATACTAAAAGGAGGTGTGTGGACGAACGAAAAACAATAGGAAAGTAGGAACGGATGGGAACTGAGGCAGGATAGGAGGATCAAAAGAGGTTAGGAGGCGGGATAGGCTAGTCAAAAAAAGTGGGTTTTGAGGGATCGCTTGAAGGAGGTAAGGGAATCAGAAAGCCTGATGGGTGGCGGGAGGTTGTTCCAGTGCAGGGGGGCAGCGCGAGAGAAGTCTTGGACACGGGAGTGGGAGGAGGTGATTAGGTGAGAGGTCAGTCGGCGGTCAGCGATGGAGCGAAGAGGACGGGAGAGAGTGTGGATAGAGATCAGTAAAGAGAGGTAAGGAGCGGTGGAGGAGGAGAGAGCCTTGTAGGTGGTGGTGAGGAGTTTAAAGAGAACTCGGAAGGGAATGGGGAGCCAGTGAAGAGATAGACAGAGGGGGGAGGCGGAGGTAGAGCGGCGGGAGAGGAATACAACAGGATTAACTTTTTGTTTGGAGCCAATTAACATACCAGTATATTTTTAAATTGTTAGAGGAAACCAGTGTACCCAGAGAAAATTTACGTAAGCACTGGGGGGGAATATACAAACTCCACACAGTTAGGGCCATGGTGAGAATGGAACCCATGACCTCAGCGTTGTCATCCTTAATGCCCATAAACATTTCATCATTATCAGGACACATGTGGAACAGCCTTATGCAGGGTGCAAACGGTACATCTGAAAACAGACATAAATACACAAAATATGGCATAGTTGAAATTCCGTCAACATCTTTGCATACTACTCTGTCGCCCGCAGTTACGCCTGGTTCCGGAGTACATGCAGTGCAGAAACTGACAAGATAAGCACCACAAATGGACTTGTGTTTATGTCTGTATCAAGCTCATTGTATACATTTTCCCTTCAGAAGACATACATTATTAATATTTCCTTTACTGAACATGTTCATCCTCTTTATGCCTTTTATAGACTGTCAACATAGTAATTTCTCAGTGTTCTATATTAAGCAGAAATTGATTCTATGAAGTATGATAAAAGGCTGTGAAATAGTCTGACAATATACCTCAGTAAGACATAATATAAAATTCTCTCTGTTAGCCAACAGAAGTCAAACAAAAACCCTCCCCGGAGAGCGGACTTCAATGGACTGCATTTTATTACCAGCTCTTCCGCGAGTTAAGGCGGTTGTGCTAAGGAATAAGTGTCAATTATAAATAATACTGGGGAATAACATTGAAATGGTGTTTATGTCTCATACACCACAATAAAGTCTAATATAACATTGGCAAAAGGATCAGCTAGGTGTTTAATTCTTGTATTATTTCATAGGCTGAAATTAATAGTTTGATGCAGGCTCCTGGATACCTGTAATGGCACATAAACCACTTTTATGGGTTTCCATAATCATGTGACAGGTAGGAAAGAGATACATTTTTCCATAGTGAGCCATAAATTATCTCCAGTGAAGTCCTAAACTGGCATTCTGTATGTACTGTAAGTGATGATTGGTGAGATCAGCACAAAGTTAGCCAGGATCCTTAATGCACAGCTATTAGAGGAGTGGTGATGTCACCATGAATAATTAGCCAATGCGCCATTCTAATTATGCCATTTTTATTGGTAGTGGTAAAACAGACCTATAAACGACAAGAGGTGTACATTGTAATAATTGAATGCACTGCTTTTAAACACATTTCTTGATTAGTAATATACTTTAAGTGCTGCTCCAATAATTAGTATTGGCTGGGTTGGCACTAAAATTATATGTATGTTCTTACACTTATCTTTGGCTAAAATATCTGTTAAATAATATGAAATGGCATCTTAAAACAATGTGGCTGCTTATCTATCTATCCATCTATAGTAACTTGCTCCACTAGGTTAGAAATGAAGACAGGAGGTGGCACTCTCCAAACAAAAGAAGTGTAATCAAATCATTAAAACAGTGATAAGATCAAACATACTGTACGCCAACAGTTTGGAGGCCAAAGCCCCTTCTTCAGGACGGCTGACTATATAAACATAACTTAGGGCCTTACTTTAGTTCATTCTTTCTGACAAAATCCTTCTTAGATGGACAAAACCATGTGCACTGCAGGTGGGGCAGATGTAACATGTGCAGAGAGAATTTGATTTGGGTGGGGTTTTACTTCAAAGTGAGATCTATATTGCAGTGTAAAAATAAAGCAGTCAGTATTTTCCCTGCACAGAAACAAAATTACTCACCCAAATCTAATTCTCTCTGCACATGTTACATCTGCCCCCCCTGCAGTGCACATGGTTTTGTCCATCTAAGAAGGATTTTGTCAGAAAGAATGAACCAAAATAAGGCCCATAGTGCATTAAGGGGCTTTGGCCTCAAAACTGTTGGCATATGTCTGACATTATCACTGTTTTGATGATTTGATTACACGTTTTTTGTTTGGAGAATGCCGCCTCCTCCATTCATATTTAACCAAATGGAGCAAGTTACTATATTATAATCACATCGGAAGGCCCCCCACTCACATTTCTTTAATTACTGAGTGCCGGACCCCTCTATCTATCTATCTATCTATCTATCTATCTATCTATCTATCTATCTATTTATCTATCAAAATAATACAGGTTGAGTATCCTTTATCCAAAATGGTTGGGACCAGAAGAATTTTGGATAACGGATTATTCCGTATTTTGGAATATTTTTATATTTGAATGAGGTACCTTGAGGTATCTTACATTTATGTTGAACATAAAGTAGTTATCTACTGCATTACAAAATAATTATGGTTTTGATATTGTCTCAAAGTAATACATCTCCTTTGCAGTGATAGGCAACAAAGTAGGAGCCTATATAAATATTTCTAAATAACTCTGCAATAAAACACGTTTTGCAAAATATCGAGAAGTACAGTACACATTTCCAGAGTTAACTTATTTCGGTTAAATAAATCCTGGCATTTGGAGTGAAGGCGTGAGTCTGCAGAAGAAGCATGTGGAGTTTTGCATATTCAGTATATCATTTCTTTTTCCCAGGGAGCCTAGAATGCTTTGCAAGGACTTGTTTAATGCAGTTTATTAGACGTATGATCTGATTGCTAACTGGTAATGTTTTGCAAACATATTCTAGACCGCTTAATTTCTAGCCTCAAAATAGGTTGTTTCATCCAACAGTCTATTTGTCTCTTCATTTTGATAGTGATAATGGTTTTCAGAAGTGCTAAGTACACTTGGCTGTTGAATTCAGTTTTCCAGAGCTAGGCTTCATGCCCCAGTGCTCTAAAATATGAGTCTGTTTCCATATCTGTGTGGAGGAACAGAAGAATAATGGAACACAAAACATATCCTCCTGTTATTGGGTTTTCAACTAGATTGAACTGTTCTCTGAAAACAGAAAATGCCATAGCAATTAATTGCTTAGTCGCGCTCATCCTTAATTCTGCTCTAAGAGAAAATGGCATTTAAAACCACAAATAAAGTTTTACAGAAGAAAGAGATAGAAAAACTACAATATATGAGCAGCAGAGACCTTTTCCTATTTTGTTTTTTTGTGGTTTTGTTATTTGAATTTTTTCACTGCAATGCCTAAATACAAATTACAGTCAGACCAGTCCATTAACTTCACATCTGAATACCAATAAATGACCATCTAGAACTTGTTAAGAGTATATCTATATGTTCCACTAAGGACATAAGTAGATGCATATTTTATACTAGTAAGCCCGCTCAAAGCAAATGCTTCGAAAGCTAATCTGCTACCTTGTTATAGCCTCTGTATTCGTGTATGTAGGAGAGAAAGAGATGTAGTTTCTCTCGCTGCCATTAGATGGCAGTGTTTTGGAGACACACAAACGGACACTAGACATATATATTGATGACTAGTAAGCCCGCTCGAAGCAAATGCTTCGAAAGCTAGCCTGCTACCTTGTGATTACCTCTGTGTTTGTGCATTGTGTGAGAGAGAAAGAGATGTAGTTTCACTTGCTGCCAACAGATGGCAGATGATACAATGCGCACCTAAATGTGTGTAACCTTAAGTACTGTATATTATCATCACATTCTAACATTTTAAGCTGCTTCACTCTACAAACAGCTCTTTATAGGGGATACGGTCGTATTGTCGACAGCACTTAGGTCGACAGTCATTAGGTCGACAAACTTGGGTCGACAGGTGGCACGGTCGACAGGGTTCTTGGTCGACATGTGTGAAGGTCGACATGAGACAAGGTCGACATGGGTTTAGGTCAACACATGCGTTAGGTCGAAATGGGATATGGTTGACAGGTCGACATGGGTTTTTTCACAGTTTTTTTACCCGAATGTCGACACAGTTAACATGGAAACAGTTGGAAGAGAACTGCAGCCCCTCGCATCGCTCGCTTCGGGGCGGGGTCGTTCAACTGAGCGGCGCTGACCTGTTCCCTAGGCTGGTCTAAATCAGTCCCTGAAAGTATTACAATGGCAAGCTTAGACTCCTTTCAAATATGTACATATGTAAACAAGTTAAATACCAACAAAGTAAGTACAATCTTTGTTTCTGTATACTAAATCCTATTTATCTAAGAAACACTTCTATCACATTTTATTGTTTAATTTTCCATTTTGCCAGTTTGCATTACGTTGGCCACTCTTGATGTGTGATGCAGATCTTCAGCTTCGACCTAGTCTTTGGCTTTCCATCGCTCTTTTATTAGAAAACAAATATAGAAATAAAAAAATCCTATAAAATATATAAAAAGTAGGAAAAATAGTTACTGATATAAAAAAGTTAATAAAAAAAAAAAATCAAAGCTCTATTTCTTGCCTGGAGCATCTGCGGTTGTCATACAAGTTCATAAATAGTTCCTCTAGCTAAGGAACTTGGTAGTAGGCCCTGTCTTCGAAAACTGACCATTCACCTTTCCTCCGTTTTATTTATAGGGTCCTATATGTTACACTTATATGTGCTCACTCTATACTAGTTATTATTGGTAGATTTCCTTAAACGGTATGTCTACTTCCAAATATGTGTAAAGTGGACCTGACGACTGCTAACAATAGAGATACCCGTTTGTGGGATTGCCTGGCAAACTGCAGTCTATGAGTTCACTAGGAAACACACAAACTTTATATAATAAAATCAACTACAGACAAGCTGATCATTTTAGGTGTTTTTGACATTTTTAATTAAAACCTCCTTCCTGGACAGTCTTTTCGAGAAGGACTTCGGTCCTGGGGTGGAGAAAACCGCATTAACATACTGTATTTTTGTACACAGTCCCCATGTACCTAGTCCTACACATGCAGAGGGGTCCCAAGGACCTGCAAACTCCCTGTACTTCATGGGAAAGCCGGAATGTTGGAGAGAAGCCTTTTTAATGTTTTGTACAGTAAATAGGTCCCATAGTGCTGAGGTATGCGGTCCTCAGCGGTCTTCCATTGCACGCAGTTTATTAGAGGCAGGTCCTGGGCACGGAACTACATCAGTAAGGCTGGCCCCTGATAAAACCCCGCTCCCCTCTGCTCCACTACACATGTTTCTGCAAATCTCTGCATACCTACTGTATATACAGGTAGAACACAGATAATTTAGCATCCTGGGTTCCAGCAGTGTGCCAAATCCCCTGTTTTGCCAGATTATCAATGGTGTAACCACAGTGTGACTGCCCCTTCACCTTTTGTCCAGTCTTTGCAGTTTGACTCTCACACTCAACATTTCCACCCTAGCACCAGTCTCACCCCCCGCGACTTCCTCCAACAATCAATACCCCCTCATAGGCAGCAGGACTACCTCTGTCCGCTAGCAGCACCGCTTCTCCCCGCCCCCCACACTACAGCTTGACTTCCTCTGCCAGCAGTGTTGTTTCTCCCATCCACAGTACGACTCCCTCCCCCTGCCCCTCCAAACCCTCCCAAATCTTAACTGAACAGGCACCTGGACTATCAGGTGCTGAAAAATCAATGTTGTACCTGTGTACCTGGTGGATAAAGAAGTGCACGGTGTGTTTGAAGTGTATTTGAGCAGTAGTCATTTTGACTGTATAAATTACTTCCACTGCTCTTAGATGGGTAAAAACAAAATTGTCCTTGCAAAGATTAATAATGGAATTATAATTACTAACAACACCCTCGGTTTTGCCTTTTGCAATATCTCCAAAGGCAGCATCTGTGTCGTGTTGCTTGATACAATACAATGGTACTTTCATTGTTCATTTGTATTCATGTTTCCTGCCTCCTGCTGAAATATCAGATTTGCAGGCAATGAATTATAAGCTTCCCGGAAATAGAGTTGCATTCCATGGCAGTCTGATTGTCTTTTTATGCAACCACAGTCAAAAATAAAATAAAAACTGCTTTCCATGTTTCTAGATGTCATTTCATTATTATTCTGTATATTTAAATCTGTCATGTACAGTATCAAGCCAGGGAACGGAGTCTGTCAAAAGCCTCCCCGACAATAGTTTATAGTCCGGACATACCAAGGAGCATGGATGGAACTATAGTGGGTGCAAGGTGTGACATTGCTATGGGGCTCAGAGGCTTAGGGGGGCCTGCACCCAGTATATAAAGTTGGATGTTATAATGGTAATGGGGGCTCATTGAGTGGGAAGCTTGCAGACTAAAGTGAAGCTTGAATACTTAAGTGACTTGTGAGTTGGAAACTGAAGCAGGTGAGTTAGTGTCACACTCAGCCGCGGCGGTGCACGGCGGGCTTACTACTCACCCGTTCGCGCCCGCCGTCGGCTAGCGTGTAGTGGTCTCCAGTTCAGTGGCAGCAGGCAGCGGCAGTCTGGTGGGCAGCAGGCAGCGTGGGACGCCAGCAAGTGTAGCGGTATGTGCTGTAGGGGCGCCGGGAGGCTGGTGCCGCCATCTTGGTTAAGGGCAAATAGCAGATTGGTCCTTGTCTGAGGTTTCCGCCCATATTGACCTGACAGCCAATGGCAGCCGCCCTCTAGGGATATAGGGGATCTGCCTAGGCCTGTTCAGTGTCAGTACAAAGAGTCTCCAGAGGCGTTCCCAGCTCCCAGCTGACTCCGGCTCTCTGACTCACCTCTCCTGACTTGGTGCCTTGCTTCAGTGCTCTGTGTTGGTCTCGGTTCAGCTTAACCCCATCGCTGCCAGTTCTCTCCACAGTCTGGTCTCTGCCTGTATCCCTGAGCTTCCTGGCCTAAGCTCTTCAAGCCGTCTGCTTCCAAGCAATTTCCCATTTCTTCTGTCATCATCCATCTTCTTTCAGTCTTCAAGGATCCCTCATTACCACCAAGTACATTCTCTTTCCGGATTTCTTCATTTCTCAAGACCCCAGCCTGCCGTCTGCAGTGCTTGAACTGTCATTGTTTAAATGAACTTTTTCTTCTTTCAAAGTGCCGTGCTGGCTCAATTCTTATTACCACTAACTGCCACTTAAAGAAAGTATTCAAGTGTGTATTGTTCCATTTATGAATTCTATTATTAAACCTGCACGATTTAATCCTTCCTCCTCTGGTCCGTCTCTGGTTGCTACACACCACACGACTTCACCCAGCCCTTCAGTTGTGACAGTTTGTACTGACCCGATGGAGTCGGGTGAAGAACAGGCTTCCATGGCGGACGCACTTCACAGCATCATGGCTCGTCTGGAGCAAGTAGAGACTACCCAACGTCAAGTGGCTCAATTTCTTCAGGCCTTGGCTCCGCCCCAGGCGGCTCCCTCAGTTTCCGTGGCTTCAGCACCAGAGGTTCCAGTCCCTGTTCCTACACCTGGACCCGTGGTTCCTCATCATATGCAATTACCAACCCCCAGCAAATATGATGGTTCACCGAGAGGATGCCGTGGGTTTCTGAACCAATGCGATGTACATTTCACCTTGCAGTCTTCTCACTTCCCTACCTCCAAGGCAAAGGTGGCATATATTGTGTCTCTCCTGGCAGGGTCAGCTTTGGACTGGGTGTCTCCTCTCTGGGAACGCGCTGATCCCCTGCTCAATGACTATGAAGCTTTCATTACCTCTTTCCGTCGCATCTTCGACGAACCTGGCAGAGTGTCTTCAGCCGCTACTGAGATCCTGAGGATTCGCCAGGGCAGTCGTTCAGTGGGACAATATGTTGTGCAGTTCCAGACTCTGGCTTCGGAATTAAAATGGAACGAAGGGGCTCTCGTCTCCGCCTTCTGCAATGGGCTGGCAGGTCGTATTAAGGACGAATTAACTACCCGTGACTCTCCTGCTACCTTGGTTGAACTCATCTCCTTGTGCAACAAAGTAGATCTACGGATGCAGGAGCGTCAACTAGAGAGAAATTGCTCCGATCGTCTCCGCCCTCGTCTCACCACCAACGCTGTTCCTGTTCCTAGACCAAGTCCCTCCACAACTACACCACCAGACGAACCCATGCAGATCAACCGCTCTCGGCTTTCCTTTGAAGAAAAGTCCCGTAGATGTCGAGAGAATCTTTGCATGTACTGCGGTTCTTCCGCTCATCTGCTGTCTTCCTGTCCACTGCGTCCGGGAAACGACCGCTCCTAACCTCCCCGGGGGAGGTCAGGTTAGGAGTCCTGCTTTCATCTCCCTCTTCAACGGTGCCCATCATTCCTGTTACCCTTGTGTGCCGTCAGGGAAAAATCAAGATCCAGGCTCTACTAGATTCCGGAGCGGCCGGGAACTTCCATTCTTCTTCTTTCGTCCTTCAACATTCCTTGACGGTGCAACCTTTGGCCCATCCGTTGGTTCTCACTGCAGTAGATGGGAGTCGCATCAGCAGTGGGCAAATCACCCTTCAAACCAATCCAGTGACAGTTCTCGTGGGTGCTTTACATCAAGAGACTCTCGAATTTTTTGTTCTTCCTCAGTCCTCACACCAGGTAGTCCTGGGCCTACCATGGCTTACTAAGCACAACCCTCATATTGATTGGACCAGTATGGAGATCAAAGCCTGGGGTACGAACTGCCTAACTACTTGCATGCCTCGTGTCATTCCACTCCATCAAACTAATCCTCAAGAAGTAGGAGGTTCCAGTCTTTCGTCTTCACTAGCTTCACCCTTGTCGTTACCCACACCATATCTTTCTTTTTCTGACGTCTTCAGCAAGGGAGGTGCCGATACCCTGCTGCCTCATCGTCCCTGGGACTGTCCGATAGAGTTGATACCTGGGAAGTTCCCACCGCGGGGCCGCATCTACCCCTTGTCTCTGCCTGAGACCAAGGTCATGTCTGACTACATTCGTGAGAACTTGAATAAAGGGTTCATTCGCCCATCTACTTCGCCAGCCGGAGCGGGGTTTTTCTTTGTAAAGAAAAAAGATGGAACCCTCCGGCCGTGTATCGACTACAGGGGCCTGAACGATATCACGATCAAGAACCGCTATCCTTTACCCCTTATCACCGAATTATTCGACAAAATCCGAGGGGCTTCCATCTTTACTAAATTGGATCTAAGAGGGGCGTACAACTTGATCCGAATCCGATCTGGAGATGAGTGGAAGACGGCTTTTAACACCCTAAACGGCCACTATGAATACCTGGTGATGCCCTTTGGTCTTTGCAATGCTCCAGCCGTCTTCCAACAATTTGTAAACAACATATTTCGAGATCTACTGTATCATTCCGTTGTGGTGTATCTCGATGACATCCTCATCTTCTCGTCTAACCTCCATCTCCATCGGCAAACAGTAGCTGAAGTCTTGCGGCGCCTTCGCCAAAATAAATTGTTCTGCAAGCTAGACAAGTTCGTCTTTGAGGTCACTTCCATTCCATTCCTTGGCCACATCCTCTCCAGCACTGGAATAGAGATGGATCCAGAAAAAGTATAAGCCATCTTAGACTGGACAGCGCCCACCACGCTAAAAGGCATCCAAAGGTTCCTGGGCTTTTCAAACTATTATCGTCGTTTCATCCGGAACTTCTCCACCCTTGCCGCACCTCTTACTGCTCTCACCCGTAAGGGATCCGATCCAAGTCAGTGGTCCCCTGAAGCCTCCCAAGCCTTCCAACAACTTAAGGATGCTTTTGTCTCCGCCCCAATTCTTCTTCAGCCAAACCTCGACAAACCCTTTATTCTTGAGGTGGACGCATCCTCAGAGGGGGTAGGGGCAATCTTGTCGCAGAAAGGGGAGGACCAGGTGCTTCACCCCTGTGCCTTCTTCTCCAAGAAGTTTCTTCCAGCAGAGAAGAATTACCCCATTGGGGAGCAGGAGTTACTGGCAGTCAAATCTGCATTGGAGGAGTGGCGGTACCTCCTGGAGGGGGCACGACATAAAATTACTGTGTATTCCGACCATAAAAATCTCTCATTCCTCAAGCATGCCCAATGTCTTACAGCTCGTCAAGCCCGCTGGGCCATGTTCTTCGAACGCTTCGACTTTCAAATCAGATTCAGACCCAGGACGATGAATGCCAAGGCCGATGCTCTTTCACGCTCTTTTGAAACTTCAGCTGACCTAGAGACTCCCCCTCGACCCATCCTCGACCCTCTGGTCTTTGCTCAAATAACAGTCCAGCCTTCACCTCCACCAGGCAAGACCTTCGTTCCCCTCAGTCTCCGAAAGAGAGTACTGTCCTGGGCACACGCTTCCCGCTTCGCAGGGCATACTGGGGCACAGAAGACCTTATTGTTCCTGTTGCGTTCATACTGGTGGCCTACCATTCGTCGCGATGTAACCAGCTTTGTCGCCTCCTGTGTAAAGTGCGCTCAGCATAAGTCCTCCAGAACGTCTCCTGCCGGTCCTCTTCTACCTCTAGCCATACCAACAGAACCATGGTCCCACCTCTCTATGGACTTTATCTGCGAACTTCCTCCCTCCAAAGGGCATACGGTAATTTGGGTGGTGGTTGACCGTTTTTCAAAGATGGTGCACTTCTTCCCATTAAAAGGCCTTCCATCTGCTCCAGTGTTGGCTCAGCTCTTCATTTCCACCATCTTCAAACTCCATGGGTTACCGAAAGAGATTATATCTGACCGTGGCGTGCAGTTCGTCGCAAAGTTTTGGAGGGCCCTCTGTTCCGCTGTACAAGTCAAGCTCAAGTTCTCCACTGCTTTCCACCCACAGACCAACGGGCAGACAGAACGAGTCAACCAGGACTTGGAGGCCTTTATTCGTTTGTTCGTCTCTTCCTCTCAAGACGACTGGGTAGACCTTCTACCCTGGGCGGAATTTGCGCACAACAATTCTTATCATTCTTCCTCCGGCACCACTCCCTTTTTCACTGTCTTTGGCAAGCATCCCCGATCTCCGGAATTCTCAAATCTATCGTTGTCCGAAGTCCATGCAGCTGCTTCTTCCCTACAACGGTTTGCAAAGATCTGGTCAGACGTTCATACCGCTCTCCTCAAAGCATCCACTCGATATAAAAGGATGGCGGACAGGAAAAGAAGAGCGGCTCCTAAGTTGAAGGTTGGAGATCGAGTATGGCTGTCTACCCGCCATATACGCCTTCGGTTACCATCCATGAAGCTGGCTCCTCGGTTCATCGGGCCGTACCCAATCACTCAGGTGATTAATCCGGTGGCCTACAGACTACAGCTCCCTTCTTCCTTAAAGATATCAAACTCTTTTCATGTGTCTCTTTTGAAACCTTTGCGATTGAACTTATATCAGAAAAAGGTGCCTAAACTGCCCAAGATTGGCTCAGAGAGAGAGACAGAGTTCAAAGTGAAGCGCATTATCGACTCACGTTGCCGCAACACCCATCTTCAGTATCTGGTAGAGTGGCTTGGATTCGGTCCTGAAGAGAATTCCTGGGTTGATGCTGCAGATCTCCATGCTCCCCGTCTGGTGAGACAATTCTTTCAAAGGAATCCACACAAGGTGCGTAGGTGCCCTGGGGTCACCCAGAAAGGGGGGGGTACTGTCACACTCAGCCGCGGCGGTGCGCGGCGGGCTTACTACTCACCCGTTCGCGCCCACCATCGGCTAGCGTGTAGTGGTCTCCAGTTCAGTGGCAGCAGGCAGCGGCAGTCTGGTGGGCAGCAGGCAGCGTAGGACGCCGGCAAGTGTAGCGGTATGTGCTGTAGGGGCGCCGGGAGGCCGGCGCCGCCATCTTGGTTAAGGGCAAATAGCAGATTGGTCCTTGTCTGAGGTTTCCGCCCATACTGACCTGACAGCCAATGGCAGCCGCCCTCTAGGGATATAGGGGATCTGCCTAGGCCTGTTCAGTGTCAGTACAAAGAGTCTCCAGAGGCGTTCACAGCTCCCAGCTGACTCCGGCTCTCTGACTCACCTCTCCTGACTTGGTGCCTTGCTTCAGTGCTCTGTGTTGGTCTCGGTTCAGCTTAACCCCATCGCTGCCAGTTCTCTCCACAGTCTAGTCTCTGCCTGTATCCCTGAGCTTCCTGGCCTAAGCTCTTCAAGCCGTCTGCTTCCAAGCAACTTCCCATTTCTTCTGTCATCATCCATCTTCTTTCAGTCTTCAAGGATCCCTCATTACCACCAAGTTCATTCTCTTTCCGGATTTCTTCATTTCTCAAGACCCCAGCCTGCCGTCCGCAGTGCTTGAACTGTCATTGTTTAAATGAACTTTTTCTTCTTTCAAAGTGCCGTGCTGGCTCAATTCTTATTACCACTAACTGCCACTTAAAGAAAGTATTCAAGTGTGTATTGTTCCATTTATGAATTCTATTATTAAACCTGCACGATTTAATCCTTCCTCCTCTGGTCCGTCTCCGGTTGCTACACACCACACGACTTCATCCAGCCCTTCAGTTGTGACAGTTAGAATACTGAAAAAGGTCATTTTGAACACAGTCTAAATTTTCATATTCTATTTTATTGTTATATATTCATCTTCTTTCTATCTTATTGTAACCTGTTGCTCAATTTTGACATTTAATTCATTTTATCTATAGTTTTTCCAACATTGTATTTCATTTTATTCATTCACTATTATTTTCTCTTATCTTTGCCACACATTTATTGCACTCTGTTTCCCTCTTCAAGCCTGCTCACATTTTTCTCACTTCTGACCTTCTCTGTTCCCTTCATCCTCTCACTTGTTGTTGTGGTACTTATGTAGTATCTGGGCTGCCGATTTTTTGATTGTATGCCTTAAGTTAAGGCATACAATCAGATGCGATGCGATGCGATATCGCATCGCATCGCATACGACCATGCGATGCGATGCGATGGCCCGATTTTTCCATAGGATTCAATGTTAAAATGGACTGAGTCCATTTTAACATGGAATTCAATGGGAAAAAGGGGTCCTTTTCATACCCCTACTATCCAAGTGGGCATGGAGTTGGATATAAACCTGTGGCGAGCGTAGCGAGCCACCGAGCCCGAAGCGTGGCGAGCGAAGCGAGCCCCGCGAGGGGACGGTATTCTGTGTCCCCTCGCGGGGCTCGCTACGCTCGCCACGCTTCGGGCTCGGTGGCTCGCTACGCTCGCCACAGGTTTATATCCAACTCCATGCCCACTTGGATAGTAGGGGTATGAAAAGGACCCCTTTTCCCATTGAATTCTATGTTAAAATGGACTCAGTCCATTTTAACATTGAATCCTATGGAAAAATCGGGTCCATCGCATCGCATCGCATCGCATCGCATGCGATATGGTCGGGTGCGATGCGATGCGATGGACCCGATTTCAAAATCGGCAGCCCAGTTACTACATAAGTACCGTTGTTGTTTCATACTTAGTTGGATTACTCAATCAACCTGATTTTACCCAATTGTCTCCTCCCTGACAGTAGTTCCTTGCCTGTTACCTTCTCTCTCACTCTGTTTTCTACCACATCCTCGCAAATCTACTACAGACGCTGTCTGTCCTCAAAATCCCTCTGTCTGCTTTCACTAACCTACCCTCTCACCTTTGGTCCTCATGGCTGTTAATCTCTCAACTTCACTTTCTCCAACCGCTCCTCCCCCCTCCCATCCCATACCTATCCTGACCACTCGCCCCCGCACCCCCACCCTCCCAACGACCCCCCCTCACTTCTGCAATCCCAAAAACCTTATCCACATAAATACACAACCCACCCCCCCTCTTTCCTGTGCACTATGGAAAGCCAGATCCATCTGCAACAAACTCCCTGCCATCCATGACCTATTCATCTCTAGAGCATTCCACCTCCTTGCTATCACCGAGACCTGGCTCTCCACCTCTGATTCTGTCTCTCCAGCTGCTCTCTCCCACGGTGGCCTCTCTTTCTCTCACACTCCCAGGTCTGACGGTCGCCAAGGTGGCGGCGTGGGTTTTCTCCTCTCAGCCTCATGCACCCACAGTGTCATTCACCCTGAACCCTCTCTCCTTTTCTCCTCCTTTGAGTCTCACTCTATCCGTCTATACTACCCCTACCACCTCCGTGTCGCTGCAATCTACCGCCCCCCTGGCCCTATCTCCCAATTTCTTGACAACTTCGTCACCTGGCTTCCACACTTCCTCTCCTCTGACCTGCCAACTGTCATTCTTGGTGACTTTAACATCCCCTTGGATAACCCCGCTGATCCTGGCACCTCCAAACTCCTCTCTCTCTGCTCCTCTCTTGGCCTATACCAGTGGACTACCTCTCCCACCCACATCCAAGGACACTCTCTCGATCTCTTCTTCTCTCGCTCTTGTTCCCTTACTGACTACACTATCTCAGCTTTTCCTCTTTCTGACCATCACCTCATCTCCTTCTCCCTAACTGCTTCCCCCTCTCCCACCCCCCCTCCCAAGCGCATTGTCTCACGGCATAACGTCAACACACTTGATCTTGCTGCCTTCTCAAACATGCTGTGTCCTCTTCTCGCCCCAATCGCCCTCATGTCCTGCCCGAACCTCGCCGCCTCCCTCTATAATGACACCCTATCTTCGGCATTGGACTCTGCCTGCCCTCCCTCCTTTATCCCCCTTCGATGTTACAACCCCCAACCGTGGCACTCGCCTATCACCCGATTCCTTAAAAAGTGCTCTCGCACTGCTGAGCGCTTCTGGAAGAAATCACGCTCCCTTGCGGATTATCTCCATTTCAAATTCATTCTTTCCTCCTTCAGCTCTGCCCTTGCTCTGGCCAAGGAATCCTACTTTAAGTCCCTCATCCTTTCCCAATCATCCAATCCCCGTAGGCTCTTCGCCACCTTCAACTCCTTGCTCTCCCCCCCTCCTCCAGCTCTTCCGTCCTCCATCGTAGCCACTGATTTTGCTGCCTACTTTTCAACCAAAATCTCCTCTCTCAGGACTACCATCACTGCTGCCATGACCTCACCCTCTCCCTCCTCCCCTCCTACATCTCCACTCCCCTCCTTCCAACCCCTGTCCTCATTTTACCCCACCACTGCTGCTGAAGTCCACTCTATCCTTCAATCCGCTTCTCCCTCCACCTGCCCGCTCGATCCTATCCCCTCCAATATTATCCGTCGTCTCAGTCGGTCAGTCTGCTCTCACCTGGCTCACCTCTTTAATCTTTCCCTATCCTCTGGGATCTTCCCTTCCTCCTTCAAACACGCTCTTGTCTCCCCAATTCTCAAAAACCCACTTTTTTCGACTAGCCTACCCCTCCTCCTAACCTCTTTTGATCCTCCTATCCTGCCTCCGTTCCCCTCCGTTCCTACTATTGTTTTTCGTTCGTCCACCCACCTATTTTTAATATGTTAACTCTTATAAATAGGGTCCCCACGTACTCACCCTACCTCTTTACCTCACCTGTGCTCCTGTCCTGTTCTTCCCTTCCTCTACTTCATCTTCAGTCTCCTCGACAATTTTGACACCTACTTCTGAACTGATGCTGATTTTAGTTCTACCAGCTATACCCCTATTCATACTGTATTTTTCAACACACCCTGTACGTTACCTTGTAATTTGTTTTTTGTTTGCTATGTACGGCGCTGTGGACTCTTTGCAGCGCCTTATAAATAAACTAACTACTACTACTACTGTATTATGGTATAATTTTAACTGAAGGGCACTATATATGGCATATTGTGAATTGTGGGTACTGTGTGGCATAATGTGTACTGGCAGCCCTGCAATTTGACATACTATAAACTAGGGCACTATTAAGGGACATAAAATGAACTGGTGCAAAATGGTGTCTCACTAGAAGCACTGGGGAATTACTGTAAGGGCATGTGAACCAGCCCACTTTTAGAATCATTAATTAGGTGACAGTAATGGCTTACAGTAGCCCCCGTCTGATTGTGGCATGTTTTCTATTGTCCTAGAATATCCGGGCAACTCCTGAATTTGGAGAAGTGCACCCGGGTCGCAGGTCGTATGAAGGTCGACATGACTGAAGGTTGATATGCAGGAAGGTCGACATGACTGAAGTTTGACATGGGTCATTAGGTAGACACAAACATTAGGTCGACATGGAGTTTTTTCACGTGTTTTTTGGACCCGACATGTGCCGACAGGCAGTATTTCATGCCCTACCATCCACTAGGGCGTGGAGGGAGAATAAAATAGTGTGCCGAGCTTACTCACTGAGGGGACGCGGTGCTAAGATTCAGTGTCCATGTTGACTGTGTCGAAATTCGGGCCAAAAAAACATGAAAAACCCCAATGTTAACCTTTTGACTGTCAACCTTCCCCATGTCCACCTAATGCTTGTGTCAACCTAATGACCGTCGACATTACCCATGTCGAACTTCAGTCATGTTGACCTTCAGTCATGTCGACCTTCATGCATGTCAACCTAGTGGTGTCAACCTAATGCTTGTAGACCTAGATGCTGTCTATCCAATGATCCCATTCCTTTCAACTAGGGATAATGAAGGTATCACTGTGTGTGTAAATAAAACAGTATCCATAAGTAGTGATCTCCCGTTACAAACATTTGCATATGCATATATGTAAATTATACATGTACATGAAGAAGTGCAATGTGGGGGTCGTTGGATACTTCAGGGACTCGAATGACTGAGGCAAGGATGCATTTGAGATAAGTAAGATCAGTCTTCAACTTTCTAAACAAAGTAAATTCCATGTAATACTAGACTTTAGATTTAGAGTCCTTTTAGACTCAGCCACCCAGAAAAACAAAACATTTTGGTAACTGCACGTTGGAATCACTGCAGTGATATAATTGTAATATAACCATGAGGTTCTAATTGCACATTTAGATCAATAAGTGATTACCCATCTAGGCAAGTCAACTTCTTTGAGACCATAACCCATTTACATTGTAATTATTCTTTATTATGAGGTTCCAAAAGGGGTCTGCAGCACCTTACAGAGGGGTTTTCAGGCTTGATCACTGCTGTGTGACATTGCGGAGCCCTGCAAACAACAGATAGTTGCCGCTGTGAGAGTGTAAACCCGCCCTGTGCAAGGCTGTGAACAGCTTGTGAAAATATCACTGATAGGCGGCCTGCTGCAAATTCATACGCAACGCACTCACCATCTAATTACTTCTATCCAGTCTGTGCCTAACCCTGACCTTCCACAAGTGTGATAGAAACTGGCTGATTGAGGCCGGAGCTGACGTCACATGTCTTCCCTGAAACCGCGTGTGCACGCCTGCGTATTTCCTGATACTTCCTGAAAACGGACAGTTACCACCCCCAAATGCCGGATTCCTGTCAATCAAGTTGCTGATTTTTTATGCTCTTTGGCTTCGCACATGGGCACTACATCTGTACGTGATAATCGATTGTCTTCCTAATTTGCATAGCAGCGATCAGGTCTGAATAACCCCCAGAATACATTAGCCGAAAAAATATGATCAAAACAAGCAAAAAGTGAAGAACATTGCAGGGCAGGGCATATAAACATTGCTGCATCAGTTCTCATAATACCCAAATAAGTTGCTGGGTAGCAGAATCTAAGGGAGAGGTGCTGTTGTCGGCAGCAGGGAGGAGATTGTAGTATAAGTGATGGAAGAAAACGTACATGAGGGAAGAGAGACCAGCTCATAAGAGATCAAAATGTTTAGCTTACAGTAGCACTTAGGGGCATGTATAGACTTTCCGTGGGCCCCCTCCACTTCACAGCACAGTAGGCCCAGGCATCATGCCATATTTAAAGGTGCTACACTGCTGTAGGTACAGTACAGAATACACAAATTTGTTGTACAGCCGTTATGCTTCCTTATACTAGAAATTAGGGTTTTCAGACAGTGTGCCGTAGATAAATATATACTATATTTTATGCATACTTGCCTACACTCACAGAGTCACAAAGGTCGTCAGGCACCTGAAAATCGGGTCCCCCTCCTGGAAGGGTGGGCAAGCCTCCCGCATGCCCCTGGACCCCCACATTCTCCCCGGCATTCTCCTACCCAGCTAGTTAAATACTGGCTTTCGCGGATGTATGCAGGGAGGCGGGGATAAAATAATAGAAATGGCATCATTTTAACCCCGCCCCCTCCATGTATACCTGCAAATTGCAATATTTTTAACGGTGGGGGTGGGGCTGGATGATGTCAGACACTGGCCCCGCCCCCAGAAGCACTGCTGAAAGTCTCCTCTCCAGGCTTCTCCCGGAGAGGAGAATCCAAATGTCGGCAAGTATGATTTTTCTATAAACACACCAGGCTATGACTAAGCCACAGTCCAATGTATTCCTATGGCGGGCACATCCAGCTTTGTGGTAATAAGGATGCCCAGCGGCAATGTTGAGTGCTGCCTCATCTGCTAGTGTACTGAAGGCCGCGTTGAATTGAATATTCCCAGTGCGGCCCTGAAATGTGGATATTTTATAAGATCCTGCTATGAATTCTTCCATAGTGTCTACAGAGCACACATTGCCTTTACTCGCTTTCTGCATATTGCCCCTACAGTAAGTGTGAAATGTGTAAAATGGAAGAGTGCATGCAAGACAGATTACTGTTTAACTTTGTATTGAAACATAAATGCTTCATTTTGGAGCCCAGAATAGTGCACAGCTCATTTGGAATTTCAGTCACCATAAGAAACTCATGTAGGTGTTCAGAGACTACTAGATAAATGAACCACTCATCATATGAACAATGTGGAAGATGAATTGCAAGACAGCAGCCATTTTTCTTCAGTTTCTTCAAAACAAATTGCCTTATGCACTGGCAATTAAGTCAGAAACGAAATGTGGCAAGAAGCATTTGAGGTAGATTTATTAATGTGGATATTCTGACACAATAAATTAACATTCATATTTATTTCCTACACAAACTGCACACTGCATTATCCACACAGTATTGCTGTAATCTGTCACTTTCACTTTTAAAATAAATAGTTTTTTTTATTTTTATTCGTACAACTTTATTTTTACTACGCTGACCTTAGATGTTTCCACGTTAAACATTTTTCAGACTATAGGTTGCACCCACTAAGTAAATTGTAGTAATAGCAAAATGCAGAATAAGATCAGCAGCCATATGTCTATTATTGTGGATAAGAGAAACATTTTAAAATAAAACTTTTTATCAATTTTATCAAGAAATTATTTGCCGCTGGAAGCCACGAACCACCGCTGGGGATCACCGTCACAGGTGTCAGCATATCGGGAACCATACGGGAACAGCGCTGGTGTAGCAGTTGTTGCATCTCATACCAGGTGAGCACATGGGATACAACAACTGCTACACCAGCGTTGTTCCCGTATGGTTCCCGATACGCTGACACCTGTGACGGTGATCCCCAGCGGTGGTTCGTGGCTTCCAGCGGCGCAAGCTTATAATCTATAGGGAAATAGGCATTAATACATAAGGATAGATACTGTATTATTTATTGCATTGATTCCACCAGAATGCAAGGTTCTGTGACTGGTTCTGGAATTTGATAAGCTTGCCTGAAGAGATGAGTTTTCAGGGAACGCTTATAGGTTTGGAGACTGGAGGAGAGTCTTATTGTGCTTGGGAGGGCATTCCACAGAGTGGGTGCAGCCCAGAGAAAGTCATTCAATCGGGAATGGGAGCGGGTAATGAGTATGGATGAGAGACGCAGATCTTGGGAGGAGTGTAGAGGTCGGGTTGGAAGATATTTTGAGATAAGAGATGATATGTATGTTTGTGTAGTTTGGTTTATGGCTTTGTATGTAAGTAAAATATTTTTTTATTGAATACGGTAGAATACAGGTAACCAATGAAGTGACTGACAGAGTAGCTTTGCAGACGATGAACGTCTGGCTAGGAAGATTAGCTGCATTCATGATGGACTGTAGTGGGGAGAGTCTGTACAAAGTACAAGCAAATTGTAGGAGTTGGAAACAAACTGCACATGACATCAGCATATACAACTACTGGGTAACACACTGGAAGTTGCAGTAATATGACTGTTGCTGCAGCGATTGCCATCAGAGTTTTACATGTACAGTAGAAACAACATTTTTTATTCTTTCTTGTCAACACTCAGCGTTGGGTGCATGACAGCTTCTTCCATTGATGATTATAATGATTGGGCCAACACTGAAGGTCACTTCTCTGTCACAGCTTCATGCTGTGAAGCCTGTTTATCCTCTTGGGAGGCCAATTTGTCAATTATTTTGTGTGTGTGCATGTGGTGGGGGATAATACATTTCTAAGTAACAGCTTCAAAAGTACAGTTCTGTTGAGCTATTTTCTATTCGCTGCTTCCGTACAGCGCACAGGGTTACCAGGGATAAGTGGCAAGATACAGGATGTTATATTTGGAACGTTTGATTTGTCCCCCGTAGAGAGTAAGTCAGATGCCCATCAAAATCTAAAGATGTGCCTAGTAGCTTCAAACCATAATAAATAAAAAGTAAAGCAGCGCTGATATTACAATGTAACAAAATTTATTTTACCCAGTAAAAACAATAATATAAAAGAAACATTAAAATGAACCAAATGGTATAAAAGAAATTTGAATGGACCCAGTATTATAGTCACCAGTTGTGTATGGTAATGAGACCTGCTCTGATCCAAGGGGGTGTGGGGGAGTCTTTATAGGCCACTTGATGGTATCCTGAAGTTGTGTTTATGGACTACAACCGATGGCAAGGATGGAATTAGCCTGATCGGGAGTCCCACTGCTGTGAGTGGTCAGGTGTCCAACAAGGATTTTTGGCTTGAGACTTCCAGAGTGATGGGCATCAGCAGAGGCGTAACAAGAATGACGTGGGCCCCATAGCAAAATCTTGGAAGGGCCCCCCCCACACCCATTGTCACTACAATGTCCTGGGGGGGTTGATACAAAAATAGGGAGAAAGAGAAAGGGGGATCAAGAGAGAAAGGTAGGGAGTAGGAGTGAGAGATTGTCAGGGAGAGCGTGCCAGCGATAGACGGGGAGAGAGCATGCCAGTGAGAGACAGGGGGAGAGTGAGCCAACGAGAGCTGGGGAAAGAGCAAGGAGAGAGCTACAGATAGAGGGAGTCAGGAAGAGAGTTCAAGAAAGACAGAAAGAGACAGTGCCATGAATAGTTTGGTGCCACTCTGTACCTTTTAATCACCCCCATCCAGTACAGGTGCTGCTACCCAGTACATATTTATTAACCCCTACCTACCCAGTACAGGTGCTGCTACCCAGTACATATTTATTAACCCCTACCTACCCAGTACATATTTATTAACCCCTACCTACCCAGTACAGGTGCTGCTACTCAGTACATATTTATTATCCCCTACCTACCCAGTACAGGTGCTGCTACCCAGTACATATTTATTAACCCCTACCTACCCAGTACAGGTGCTGCTATGTACCTTCCCCACCCTCCTCCCAGAGGATACCTCTGGCAACACTAGGTCACAGCTCCTCCTAGTCTTTATCCTGCTGGGTCTCCGTTACCACACTTCCCAAATCCCTGCAGTACACTGCCGGATCGTCTTACCGCTGCTTTGAGTCTGCACACTACACTCGTATACACTTGTCTCCTGTAATCAGCGCCGGAGCTTGACAGGTCAGGGATTTTGTATTGCGCGCTGGGAAAGGTCACTAGAGAGTGACGTTAACCCCCCGGAAGAGAGGGGGTCAGGGGGAGGTGAGAGGCTGAGGTACAGTAGCTGCAGGATGTAATAGCTGGAGCATGGATCACCTCAGCTGCGCTGTTACTGGGGCATGGGACAGTGGCGCTGCCAGCCTGCCACTGCCTGCGGCATTATTTAAAAAAAAAATTTAAAGGGTGCAGAGGATTGCAAGCTTGGCCTCGGGCCCCCCAAGCCTCCGGGCCCCATAGCAACTGCATCCCCTGCACCCTCCATTGTTACGCCACTGGGCATCAGATCAGATGATTGGGCAGGTAGGACAGTCCTTGGTGAAAAGGGGAGAGTCCTTGAAGCAATATGGGTCCAAACAATAGTGTCACCAACGCGTTTCGCAGTGCTCTGACTGCTTTGTCAACCTTGACAAAGCAGTCAGAGCACTGCGAAACGCATTGGTGACACTATTGTTTGGACCCATATTGCTTCAAGGACTCTCACCTTTTCACCAAGAACTGTCCTACCTGCCCAATCATCTGATCGGATGCCCATCACTCTGGAAGTCTCAAGCCAAAAATCCTTGTTGGACACCTGACCACTCACAGCAGTGGGACTCCCGATCAGGCTAATTCCATCCTTGCCATCGGTTGTAGTCCATAAACACAACTTCAGGATACCATCAAGTGGCCTATAAAGACTCCCCCACACCCCCTTGGATCAGAGCAGGTCTCATTACCATACACAAATGGTGACTATAATACTGGGTCCATTCAAATTTATTTTATACCATTTGGTTCATTTTAATGTTTCTTTTATATTATTGTTTTTATTGTGTAAAATAAATTTTGTTACATTGTAATATCAGCACTGCTTTACTTTTTATTTATTTAGCTTTTTCTTTGTCTGGGAGCTGACTACTCCCTCAAGCAGCTGCTGTCTTGACAAAACTACTCCTGGCAAGCGCTCCACACCAACCTTGGTTGGTTTCTTTTTCTTTTAGCTTCAAACCATGCAGACTCCAAACATAGGGATTAAACAGAGTAAAACTAATAATGACTGGAATAAACATTCTAAAAAAAAAAAAAAAAACCAGAGTACTGGTGGGCGGTTCTTTACTAAGGGCCTGATTCACTACAGCCTGCTAAGCAGTAGTGGTTATCTTAATGCTGCCCCGCGAACATCCCCACCAAACCCCCCCCGGCACCAGGTCTGCACACATCCTCTCGGTAACATACAAGAGGGTGTGTCCAATGATTTCTCTCCCCTCCAAAATGAATTTTATTTCTGTCGGAGTCTGCCGAAGGGATACGGTCGATGGGTTGACCTTAAGATGGTCGACCGTCATTAGGTCGACACCGCTGGGTAGACATACTGGAAGGTCGGCAGTTGTATAGGTCAACATGTCTCAAAATGGACAGGTGTCTAGGTCGACATGGGACAAGGTCGACAGGTGTCTAGGTCGACACATGGGTTAGGTCGACAGTCAAAAGGTTGATATGGGGTTTTTCAGAGTATGCAGAGCGTAGCGAGGAAGCATGGTGAGTGCAGCGAGCCATGCAAGGGGACACGGTGCACGTAAAACTGTGTCCATGTCGACTGTGTCGACATTCGGGTAAAAAAACTGTGAAAAACCCCATATCGACCTTTTGACTGTCGACTTAACCCATGTTGACCTAGACACCTGTTGACCTTGTCCCATGTCGACCTAGACAAATGTTGACCATGAGCCATGTCAACCTAGACACCTGTTGAACTTCCAGTATGTCGACCTATTGACTGTCTACCATCATTAGGTCGGCCCAATGATCCCATTCCCCACCGACGAGGGGGCGGTTGCAGGTGCTGACGTCATGTGACATCAGCCGCCTCACCCCCACCCCCCTGGCAGGTGTCAGCCTGCCTGTGTTCCCAAGGGAACGCAAAGCAGTTTAATTGTGACCCCTATAAAATGCTGGGCATTCCCCTGCTCTTGTTCGTTGTCTGCCCCTGCCCATCCCCTCTGTAGCCAATGGCTCGGTGAGTGTGAAACTCACCAAAGCCGTTCGCCCCCGGGTCTGGAAATGCGCAAATACCCATATGCGCAGCCAACCCCACCATCGGGATTTGTCCGAAATCTAAATCAATGTTGAAATAGGCCCTAAATGTCCTGTATAGAAAACAAAAAACTTTTGCAAACTAACAATCATCTACTGCAAATCTGTGTGTATTGTCAGCTTTTGATCTTGCCTATCGTCAACACTAATCCCCCATAAAGCACCAATATAATACTGTACATTTTATTTATTAACAGTTTCTTATATAGCACACACATATTCTGCAGCATTCACATCAGTCCCTGCACCAGTGGAACTTACACTCTCTATATTCCCTACCACATGTACACACACACAGACATTCTAGGGTTAATTTGTTGGGAGCCAATTAGCCTGTCAGTGTATTTTTGGATTGTGGAAGGAATCTGGAGTACCCAGACCAAACACACAGAAATACAGGTAGAATATACAAACTCCACACAGATAGGGCCATGGTGGGAATCAAACCCATGACCTCAGTGCTGTGTGGCAGTAATGCTAACCATTACACCATCCGTGCTGCCCATATAAGCACGGATGAATAAAGGGTTCTTATATCTTGCAAAGAAAATACTATGTCACCAGTTTAATTCCATTGTATTCAGATGTGTGATTCCAGAGTGCCACTCTACAGTAAAAAAACAGCTTACTGTAATTAGAATGGAGCCGAGTGCTGTTTCTGCACAGAGCACTTATCCCGAGCTTGCTCAGTGCTTCTTCACAGTAAAATAAAAATGTAACTTGCAAGCAGTCTCTTGCTCTTTGTTAATTAAGAAGATAATAACAGCACCGCAAAAACAAAAATTAGCTTTTCGTTGTTCCATAAACCTTTGGCTGTTAATATCCCTGAACCTTCCTAGAGTTTATATTGTCTCTGACAAATTAAGGATGCAGGAGGCATGCCACAGGAGAGGGAAATGCTTACTTTTCTAACTGCAAATCCTTGAAACTGTCTCAGTATTCTCGGTTTTAATAAACTCTGCCTCATTAGATTTTAGTGTGTTTCTGATCTTTTTTTTATTTATTTTTGTGCAGAAATTCCAGAAAGGAACTCAATGATATACGATTTGAGTTTACTCCAGGCAGAGGTAAGTTTTAATTATACTATTTTTTTTCAGTCATAAAATACTTACAAATATGAAAAATTGTTTGCTGATGATTCCGTACATGTGCGCATGTGCAAACCCCCGGAGCAAAAGCCTTTGGCGAGTTTCACACTCGCCGGGGGATTCGCTCCATAGTGGGAGGAATGGGCACTGGCGTAACTATAGCTCTGCAGACCCCACAGTGGCTTGGAGGTGCTAAGCAGGATTGGGTGCTGCAGGGTCTGCAGAGGCTATTGCTATGGCCGCTGCCAAATCTGTTGATGCCACCCACCGGGACCAACAGAGCTTCATGTCTGCAGTCCCGGCACACCACCTGTTAGAGTGTCACTTGCAAAATGGCCGCCCCCCTCACAGCAGACGGTTATTAAGGATGCTAGAATCCTAAACAATGGTCTGCTGTAAGGTGGTGGCCATTTTGCAAGTAACAGTCTAACAGGTGGAGTGCTGGGACTGCAGACAGGAGGATCTGCTGGTCCCGGCGAGCCGGGAACAGAGCAGCAACGGACCGGGCGGTGGCAATACAGTGGGGAGGACGCACACATTTTAGGTGGAGGCGCGCACATTTTAGTGGCGCTGGGGGGGAATGTAAATTGTAGTTACACCATTGGGAATGGGGCAGATATGGGGTGGAAGCAGGGGAACGGCCAGCATTTTATGGGCATGGCACGTAGGCATGTCAATGCCTGCTTGGGGCATGTGGCTGACATTACATGACATCAGCGCCCGTCCTGAATTTGACCATTTCCGGCCAGGATAAAACTCAGTTTAGACTGATTTTTATGGGGAAAAAATAATTTGATGGTCAGAGACCATTGAATGATTTGTTGCCCATTCGGCTGTATGCGAGTCGATGTGTAAGTGTACAAATCCAATTCAAAATGGAGTGTGGGGTGGCAGGCATTCGACGGGTGGCGTTTACCTGCTCGCTAGGCAATGAATACACGGAACCTAGCGAACAAGTCTGAATCAGGCCCACACTGGCAGGTATTCAATGCTGTTTGCGAGTGGTGACAGCGAGCAGGGCTTCCTGCTCGCTGTCACCACTCACCCTGACAGCATTCAACACACCCTCCGCATACGCCAATTCCCCCTCGCTCTGTTTTTTGAGCGAGGGAGAATTGGCGGATGCGGCTCCAGAAGCAGCGAGACTCGCGGCTAAAAACTGTGAGTTTTCTGCAGCAGCCGCGGGTCTCGCTGTTTTGGGGAATTCTCGTCGTCCTGTGATGGCGTTGAATAGAGCGAGCGGCCGGCGCGGGGGTTAAACAGCGAGGATCGCTGGTTTTCCACAATCCTCGCTGTTTAACCGCTCGCTGCAGCATTGAATACCCCCCACTGTATATGTGTTGTAATGCTATTTAGTGCAAATTGTTTGTCAGCACACTGTGTAGGCAGCTTACATGAATAAAAACTGTATTATTTTGGGCATGGAGCCATCCCTGGTGCACTGAAATCCAATAGATTGTTGCATCTGACTTCGGCACATACTAAAAAGAGCAGAGTTAGCGCATGAGTAATGAATGCAAGGACATCAACAGGCCCACTGCCCTTACACCCCCTACAATTGATATAAGGTTACGTTAGATAGGCTGGTTTGGTCCTGCTTGCTAATCAATCCAATGCAAGAAAATGTTTTGCAGCATCCTGTAGTAATACGGAGTACAAGCCAGATGAAAATATCACGTGTATTGTGTAATCGTTCCAAGAAAGCAAGCACAACACTCCTGTATGTTCTACAATGATATCATGCATGCTTTCAGTCAGGGTTGCCATCAGAATTGTGGGGCCTGGTACAGACAATATAGGTAGCTCCCCAAATGGCTAAATAGAATGTTGATGCCCCTACAGCCCCCTCCCGACAGTGCATGTACAGTAGCAATGTTGGGGAGGCAATTGAGTTAATATTGTGCCAGTAATCCTGACTCCTGCCACTTCCCCCCAGTTCTCTTCAGCATAATCCTTTATCTTTTTTGCCGCTCCACCATGCAGTATCCATGCAGCTCCACCCAGCCCCCTTCTGTCTCTCCTGTCTCATTTTGTCTCTCCAGCCCCTAGTTTATCTCCAGCCAGCCACCCTTCTTTCTCTCCAGACTCCTTCTGTCTCTCTAGCCAGCCCCCCTTTCTGATTTCTAGCCAGCCCCCTTTATTTCACAACAGCCATTGTCTCTCCAGTCAACCCCCTTCTGTGTTTGCATCCTTCACTACTTTCTGTCTCTCCAGCCAGCACCATGTTCTGTCTCTCCAATGAGCACCATGTTCTGTCTCTCCAGCCAGCCTCCCCTTTTATCTTTCCAGCCAGTCCCCTTCTGTCTCTCCACCTACAGTAGATTCCCTTCTGTCTCTCTAGATACAGCCCCTGATCCAGCCTCAGCAGTCCACAAACACCTTCTCCTGTGTCATCTGACCGTGGCTTTCCTCTTTGCGCTGCGGCCGACTCCTCTGTCTGATAGCAGTGTGGCATGCATTACATCATAATGCCATGTGCTTGTCACAATTTTTTTTTTATATTAATTATGCAAGGCAGCCATTGGCAAACCAGCACTGGACCCTATGCCATGATGACAAACCTGCTGCAGGAATTTGAGTGCCCATAATATGAGCGGCAAACTTACATATTCTCATCAAGACATAAACTAATACTTCCGTTTCATAATGCCAGTTGTATACTGCGGAAAAGCACTGACAACTGTATTTTTTTATATATGAAATGAGCTTTTTTGTGTTATTGCATATGATGACCACTTATTTTCTATCCTAGTTGATGTCAACTTTTTATTTAGTTTTCATCTGCCATCCCCAGACTTACAGAGCAGTTTACACCACTTAGCCTTTGGCAAAAGTTCTATGCAAACTTTTTTTTTAACACTTCCCTTTTAGGTAAATTGGACAACTCAGTGCAAGGACTTTGCCTGATCTCCATTGTAAAATAAATTCTGCATTTCCACTTATATTGCATACTTTATCCCAGCCTATGTTTTATGTGATACCCTTAAGACATATAATTGTATAACAGGAGGCAGCCGGTGGCAGTAAGCTACCGTTAATGCCTGGTAAAAATGAGATATTTAAGCAGCTGTCAGATAAACCACTTCAATTTGTGGTAAATATTTTCTGAAGCTTTTTCAGTGTCATAGGAAGCAGAATGTGTTCCAAACCTCTTCATCCGTGTGTCACTTTATAGTTCCTATGCTGAAAACAAATTGTCCATTTCATATATTATGCAGGATGTTCGGAAGAGAAAGAGGAATGGATAGAGTAGCTGGTGTACATTGCAAATCTCAATTTATAAAATATTTCAATAGATTTATTTTCAATTAACCTATCTGACCCCATTGCTGACCATGCGCTATATAAGTTAACCCTTTGAGTGCTGAGGGAATTTGCCAAAATAGGTGTAAAAATTGGCAAGCAAACATTTTGATTCATCATTATGAACTGTAATGTTTACCTTACAGTATATGGGAATATAATCTTTTTTTACACAAGTTTTTTTAAATTGAATTTATATAACAAATGTGAGCGACGCTGGCCTTTTTAGCGGATATTTTGCTCATCTCTCACAGAGATGTTGGATCTCAAAGGGGAAGTTATCCATTGCTTTGATGCACTATACACTATAAATGAGTGATGGCGTAACAAACTACAGTATTGTTATACACAATTAAATATATTTTAACATAGAACCAGGAAACTATACATGAGGCCATTGCAATGTCAATCATCCTGAACACTAAAGAATGCAAATTGTGATGTCTTTCTCTGAATTAATGTTAGGTGCATTTCTCAGAATGGAACCATACAGCACCATATTTAAAAAAAAAAACTAGTGTAACTTAGTAAGCCAAACACTCCCTATAACAACCACTATCCACTTTGCCAAGCTGTCATTTAGAAGTGACCATGTCACTGTTTGCCTGCCAGACCTCATAACTGTTCCACAAACATAGTGGGCGGGAATTTAATAGGATGAAAGATTCAGAAAGTGAGAGATTTGGTAAGAAATCTCCAGGTTTTTTTTTAAAGCGTCAATCATTTGCACTGCAAAACCAGTTTGATTTGGAAGTATAAATGATTGCCGCTTTAAAAAACCCTGGAGATTTCTTATGAAATCTCTCACTTTCTGAATCTCTCATCCTATTAAAGTTCACCCAATGACTTTTAAAGGGCATGACAGAACAGTTATGAAACAATTCCGTTGCGGACGATGCCTATGAATTGCTGTTGGAACTGCTGCAAAGCACACCAAGTTCCCCCAATTCCCTTCGGTTTCACCCTAAAATCGCACATCATTGTTCTCAGACCCATAGGGGTGTGTAGAAAAAGATGCGATTTTAGGACTGCAATAAGTACAGCACAGGAGTGCAATAGATCAATGGCATTGCTGACAATTTAATCAACCCCATACAGTAGCATGAGCCTAAAAATTTTTAACACCCTAAAGCTTCTACTTATTTAACTCATATATGAACTACTGTAATATGTTTCTACAAAGGAAAATACATCTATAGTCACCTCCAACGCGTTTCGTCAGGACAAAATCCTATACCAGTGACGAAACGTGTTGGTGTGGCTAAGGCGGTGATGTCATTCTTGTGTGCGGCACCTATGATCCCTGCGGATGGCGTGGAGATGCTACACAGCTCAAAGTGGCGAACGGAGGGTGATATATGACTGCACAATACTTTTGCTGGCAAGCTGTTATACATGAACTTACATGTATGTGAGCATTTTTTACCATATAAAGGAATTTGAATATTTAGCTCATTGTGCGCTTCTCTCTTTGGTTTCCTTTTATATATATTTTATATATATATATAGATATATATATATCTATATATAATAGTATTGGTGAACCGCACTCTATCCACTCACAGGGCAGCTTAGCGGTGCTCCACTTTAAAGGAAACAAAGTCCCAAATATAGTAGTTCTGGTTGAAGCAGGCACTCACCACAGGTAATAAATCAGGCTGCCTGGTGTTTCCTGTCTGCTGATTTACATGTTCCTGTCTTGACAAAGGTCCCTGTCGTGGACCGAAACGTCGACTACCTGTATGAAATAAATCCTTTTCAACTATGATTTCGTACCTGTGGTGAGTGCCTGCTATATATATAAAAAGAAAACCCCGACCGTGCTCTATGGGAACAAAGCAGCACCTCTTAGGGGTCCCCTGTTAGGTGAGACCCAAAGTTTTTAGAGATGGAAAGAAAAGGTTTCAGAGTGCGCTAACCGAGAATTACACAATATTGATAAAAATTATATTATTTAATAAAACGTTCAATACATTTATTATATGATTTTCAGTGGTTTAAAACTTCCAGAGAATGTGGCGGTCCCAACGCGTTTCGTCATCAGAGTGACTAACTCAGTGGCAATGGAAGCAGTTTGTAACAAAACAGAGCTGTGCTGTAAATCAAAATACATCAGTATAAATTATACTGTACATTCCAATAAAAAATTCATAAATACAATAAAAACTGTTTCACTAGAAGGACATAGTGTGAATGGAGAACAGGATATGGAGAGGAGGACAAAGGGGAGGCGAATTCTCATTTGTGGTTTTTATTCAACGAACAATTTATTCTTTAGTCAACCAGAGAGGTTTGAAAATTTTAGAATGGTTAATTAGAAGAACTGATTGCAATTAATCGATTTACGTAATGGGAGAGTTCAAATCCATAGATGCAACCTCTAATGGAATGGATAAATAAAAATATTTACAAAAAGGGAAAAGGTAAATCAAATAAAAGGGGTTATTCATACCATATATCATCTCAAAGAACAAAATCTGCGAGATGCGATCTTGTAAATGATAGTCCCAAGTGGTGGAATCAATAATTATTGTGGGCAATCTAAAGAGAAAGCATTATTTAATAATTACTCCTAGCTTTAGACAAGGAATAAACCTCTAGATAAAATAATTATTACATACCACCGTAAATCAATTTATTGATTTAAAATTTAGGCCGGATAAAGCAAATCAACTCTGCATCCGGGATCATCAACAGGGTGGGAATAGATGGCCAGTCTGAAGAGAAAGCATTGGTCTATAATTACTCCAAAGTCTAGACATGGGATGGACCTCAAAACATAATAAAATATTATTACATACTGCCATTTTGAAATTGAACTGAATAGAGCAAATAAACTCTGTATAAAAAATCACCAACTAGGAATAGATTATTGGCCCCCAATGTGGTGGATAGTCAGCAAATGGGGTTTTAGCCAATCTACAGAGACACAATTTAGAATAACAACCATTCAATATAATACAAGACTATGTGGCAGTGATCAAAAGGCAGCACAAGGTAGGTACTTACATAGGTTCAATCAGACAGGATGTGCACTCTAGGGATCCCAACTCAGAATGAAATCCTAAGGGCCCTGAGAGGCTTTATATGGGGCTCAGACTATTACCTCACTTCCTGTATAGGAATGTATTATTGAAAAAAAGTTTGTTTAACACAATAAAATTGGTAATCCATTGATATTAGGATAAAAAAATAGGGTAACGCTGATGTCAGAAAAAGGAGGGATAAAGAATGTATGTCCTTCTAGTGAAACTGTTTTATATGTATTTATGAATTTTTTATTGGACTGTATAATTTATAGTGATGTATTATGATTTACAGTAGAAAGTCACTCTGTTGACGAAACGCGTTGGTCCCGCCACATTCCCTGGAAGTTTTAAACCACTGAAAATAATAAAATAAATGTATTTTATTGAGCATTTTATGAACGTTTTATTAAATATTATCATTTTTATAAATGTTGTGTAATTCTCTGTTAGCGCACTCTGAAACCTTTTATTTCCATATATATACAGTATATAAAATTTAATGTAATTGACATGAGCAGCTGCTTTTACATTAAAACTTTTCCTACCTGATATCCCTATAAATCCATGAATAAATTATATTCTTAAAATGATCTGTATTTTCCTGAGCTAAAGAGGATTTCAAGCATTTTAAACAGTGATAAGAAGAATTAGTTTATTCCCAAACATTGCATATAAAAGTTAGGATTAAGCTCAATTCTGCAATAACGTTTTGATTTGTGGATTATTCCGCTTAAATGGATGGATGTCAGAGTAAAGCATTCAGTGGGGTAGATAGCTTCTGGTTATTAAAAATGATAATGAATCAGACTCAGATTTTTGCTCTCATCAGACCGGCAAGCATCAAATGAAACACAGCCACACTAGGTACTCCTTAGGCTGGGTTAACATGACCAGGTATTTTCTTTATAGCAACATGACACACAGAGGGCTGCTGTGTAACACAGCTAATTCATATAGCAATCTATCACCTTCAAATATATGGCCTGATTCAGCTATGATAGAAAAAAAAAAAAGCATGCAAATGGGCAAAACCATTTTGCACTGCAGGCAGGGCAGATGTAACATGTGCAGAGAAAGTTAGATGTGGGTGTGGTGCATTCAAACTGGTATCCTGTTTACATTGTAAAAATAAAGCTGTCTAACATTTGTGTGCTACATTCAAAAGCAGCTATTGTTTACCCTACATATAAATGTATTTGCTTCCCATCTATAGCAACATGGTTTGTTCCAGACACAAATAATGCTTTCCCATTGCTATGCTGGGTCCAATCGGGGTCCGACACTTTCACACTAAACCTAGGTCACCCATTCTACACAGGACGACCCAGGTTTAACCCTTCTTTTAACTAGAGCCGAATTGCTGGGTTGGTTAACCTCCTCCTGGAGAGGAGACAATAAATGTTGGCAAGTACTGTATGTCTGTACTGCAGCATTGCACATGTGGTGAGTTACAGAGAATATTAAAATGATAGATATCTTCTTTGTATTGTTCTAGTCAATTTTATAGTCAAAATTCTAGAGTAAATAACTAACCCTATCTATATGCATAAGTTGCAGACTCTCCAACATGTTCCTGGTGGATAGGGTCATGTTGGAGGAAATTTGTGTAGATGTGCCTGTGAGACGTATGACTTATCAGAGGTGACTTGAGAGAGGACAGGCCATAGTAGACTCTTGCTTTGTGCAAGTCTACTGCGCATACGTAGGTATTCAGGAACATGGCACCCGACCTTCATCCCTGGAGACATCTCTATGACACATGCGAAGATCACTGGGAAAATGGCAGCCGTTCCATTTTCCCAGTAATTTCTGCTTTTCTATAGCGCAGTACAATGTGGGATGAGAGGTAAGTAACACTATGGGTGCAAGGTGAGCAATATCCCCCCCCCCCCTCCATGGACACAGGAGCTCTTGTAAACCGCACACCTTGCACCCATTTTTGAGTCACCAGTGGTTGCTTATGCTGTACATAAATACAAATTGTTGTTGTATATCTGAACACTAGAATGCTTGTGGAAGTATATACTGTATAAAGTAGTTATTCTTTCAGTCATGCTGATTTGATCTATTGCACCTGCATAATGAGGGAATTAACTTAACCTAGTATTCTGGGGAAATAGCCATGCCATATATCTGAATTATATCTCATCATGCATTGTCCTGGAGGTATCATTTATATATGCTGTCTTTTCTATTTCCAAAGATACAGCAGATGGTGTTTCGCAGGAGCTCTTCTCAGCAGGCCTTGTGGACGGTCATGATGTAGTTATAGGTAAATGACATTTCTTTCTTGGAACTATTACATGATTACTTACTTACCATTTCATGGAAATAATTACATTTAACCTCCTTAGTATCTCGGTGGAATCCGCCAGCCGCAAATGCTTCTATGGGATGTGTAGCCATGAAGCACAAAACAGAAGTTGTTCCTTCAAACAATGAAACCTGTATTAGCATTTATAGTCTAATTACTGTGCCCATACTACACCTGACTACTGGGCTGCTTTGCTTCCATCGAAACTCACAACCTTTTAAACAGTAGATGTCTTTTATAGGTTTCATAAGCCGCTAGATAGGTTTATCGTCCCATTAATTATTATTATTATTAATTGATTATTTTTGTCATACAATTCACCTTTTGCTGCAGATATGGTAGAGTTATTTTAAAATGGTAACTTTAACCTTTTTGCTGTATTATGCTTTGACAACAGAGCAGTTTGTAGCTACGCAGCCTCTCACATCCAGTAACGGAACCATTGTGGTAATTGTTTGAGCAGCTTGCCTTTTAGTGTTATTGCGACATCCTATCTCTGGTGCAGTGTTGTCCTAAATGATGTGACATTATTAATAATGATGCCACTCGTATATTTGTAAGTATGTTTTCTTACATTAGCAGCACTTTTAAGTGTTTCGTTGTTACTTGTGTCTCCTATTCCTGATTAAGTATGTTGTGAATAGAAGCATAATTAACATCGCAATAGAATAATGTTGCTATAAACTATATATAACTGAGGTGTAAAAGTAACAGAGAATACCTATAACCAGGGTCACTGAGAGGTATGCTGGGCCCCGGTACAATTGGGGGGGGGCCTAATTGTGGTAGGTGTGGCCACCTACCGCGATTAGGTCACGCTCCAAAAATATTACGGGGAGAGTGAAAAAAACTCTACAGCACATGCCTACAGCATGTGCTGTGCTGACAGCAGGCTCAGCATGAGCTCTAACTCTGCCAGCACATCACATGGAGGGGGTCGGACCAGGGCCACCGCCGGGGCCCTCCAGCAAGCCTGGGCCTGGATAATTAGTACCCGCACCCCCTCGGCGGCCCATTTCCATTCATAATGCTTTGGTTTAAATGACTTTATTGTTTTCTGTACAGTATTGAGGTTTGTAAATATAACAAGTTGGGGACATGAGTTTCTGCTAAAAAATAGCATTGAGGCTAAATGTGATTGATCCCAATTTGGGAAGTGTGTTGGTTTGTGAGTGATTATGCCAGTGGTTTAATGCTGTGATTTCCAAAAACTAAAACTTATTTATATTGTCACATTTTCCAAATATGGACCTTTTATGTTTGGCCCTATTAGTTAGTGAAACAAAGTTTGTTACTAGGAAGATGGTAACGGAAAGGGTAAAGGGAGAGAGACTACATACCCCAGCGCCAGCTGTATGATCCAGTGTCAGGGCCTATACTGTCACCTCCGAAGTGTACTCTCTCTCTCGTAGCTGCTGTCAGGGACCGGCACGTGCACGGTTTATGCACACATGCGCTCCTCGGTAATCGCCCGGTGGCGTCTTTGGCTATTTAAAGAAAATTTTTATATTTTGCACAATTTCTGGCTGCAGGAGCCAACAGGTATGGACAGTACTGTGCATGCAGCCATAATGGGGGTTGGGCCTGGTGTGGGAGGCAGGATCCCTTCTCATAGGACCTGATTGTAAGTTGGACGCAATTGTGGCCTTCCTTGCTTCTTTTGCTGCAGCTGGATTTACAGCTTTATGTTAATGCCGCTAGAGTGTCCTTTTACTGGGGTACATCCGTGCGTCTGACATAGCCAGGAATAAGACGCCCTCTTTCAGTGTCTTCAGCAGCTGCAATCATGCTTGGTCTATTGGTCGCATTGGTGAAACGTTAACCAGCCCTATGCTAGGTGCAGATAATCTGTCTCAGTATGGCCTCCAATGTGGGAACTTCATGATCTATATACTGTATGTAGCCACATTCAGCAACACACTCATACTACGTGACATCTGTGTCTGATTAGACATCCCCCTGTTACCACCTAGGACACCAACCCATTTCACACATCTAGATACTGGTGTCTGAATCTGTACTGCATGAGAACCACCGGGACACGTGTGTTGTGCAATAAGAGTCATTAGAAGTTGTTGTGTGTCCCCCCCCCCACACACACACACACACAAACCTTCACCATAAGACACTGAGGCCCAAAATATGGGACTGTTCCACATCAGGACAGTAGGGAGGCTGATAAGGGGTCAAAATAAAGCTTTTTAAGCTATTTCCAGCTCTTAAATATGACCTGTCTTTGAGAACTATGTTATTTCTGTATCAGTGGGGAAACTTGGAACAAAAAACAAGAAAGGGACCTTGAAGGATTATATTAGCTAATAAATGGTACTGGTCCATGGCTTTGGGGGTTTGGGGTTCACCAACGCTAATAGGAAAAAAGCTGCTCAATAAACCCCAAACCCCCATATTATCGCTTTTATTTCACTGCTGCTTTTGAAACATGAATCATTATAAATCCATTCATTTAAATTATCAACAACAAAGGAATAATATTGAAAACATTTTTTCACGCACTACTACCTCACAAGCACCCATAAATAATGATGACGGCTTCCAGACACAGTTTCTCAAATTAGAGAAACTATATGGACAAAAGGCCAGACAGTGGTGGGAGATTACAACCCTGAATAAGTATTTAGAAAATGGTCTCATTCCAAGAGGTCTGAGAATTTCAAAGAATGTTACTTTTGACCCTGTCATGACCTCCTTTCATAAAAACTGGAACGAAATATTGGATAAGTGTGCTACAGATTTAATAAAACTTATAATAAAGGACAGATCCGAGAGCCTTATCAAAATCAATGAGGACATTGACGTTTTTGAAAAACGTTTTGAAACACTATCCACAATGGAAGATTTTAGGACCCTCATTAAAATGACGAATGATAAAATTAACAAGGTGGAACAAGACATCATCCAAACAAAACAAAGAAAATTCCAAAGAGACTTGAAAGAACTCCCTTTGTACCTGAAGGAAGAAAAAAGACAATCGACCATCAAAACACATGTACAACACAATGAAACACACCGTTATAATCAACGAAGAGAAACATATAAAAAACCACAATCGAACTTACAGAGACATCAACAACAACAAGTACCTTCACAAAAACACACCAATCAAAGAAGAAGAACCATTAATAAAAAATACCCCAAATAATGGACAAAGAACATATCCATCATATAATAAAAGAAACTTCACTTATGCAGAAACACTGGCAAAATCTTTGTTTGAACAAGGGACACAGGATGCAATCCTTGAACATAAACAAGAGTTTGCTTCACTTCTAATGAAGATCTCATCTAGACCATCTGAGACACAAGTGGTGAGGAAAAAGATTCCAACTAAACGCTCACACCTAGAAGAATCTGAAGAAGAAAGTGAAGATGACAATACTGATCTTCATTTTTTGGAGACAGGTCGAGATATGAGGAAGCCCCCCGACTACACTCCAAGAAACAAAAAACAACGCAACTTTATCGGACACGACGCAGAGGCTGCAGAGGTGGAAAAAAAAAAAATCAACCACAGACGAATCAATAGAAACCACCATCTTCAATCTAAGTGACCGTGTACTAACAAACGAAGAGCAAGCAGTACTCAAAAAAGGACTCAAGTTTGCGCCAGATTCATTGGCCAACAAATTTGATCTGTATGTAGATACACATAATTTCATCAGGAAATTGAACATAAAAAAATTCTTTGCAAAGAAAACCAATTCACAATCAACAGAAGAACCAATAAATCAGACCAAATTCAAACCAGTTTCAACCTTCAATCCCACATTCTGCAAAAGTGCGCACATAGAAACATTCCAAAAGGCAGTAGAAAAAGAAATCATTAATCTTCCGGACAAACAAAAAAGAAAGATTAATCTCTCCCAAAAAGAACGCTATGCCCTAAAATCCTTGAAAGAAGACCAAACCATTATCATAAAACCCGCCGATAAAGGCGGAGGGGTGGTGATTCTTGAAAAAAACAAGTATGAAGAAGAGCTAAACAGGTTACTCTCAGATAATTCAATTTACAAGATTATTATTATTATTATAATTTTATTTATAAGGCGCCACAAGTGTTTCGCAGCGCCGTACAAAGGAACAATACAGGGAGACAAAAACTTGGCATAACATTGAATAAATAACAAAAATACAGTACAAATTAAGAGCACCACAGTTCAATACACATTACAGCTTAAATGTAAGTAGTGAGGACCCAATCAACATACAACTAGAGGCTTGAGGCCAATGATGGAGATGAGTATGAAGATGGTCACTGAGTGTTGGAGTAAAGGAGAGCTGTGAGTGAGATGTGAAGAGAAGTGGGCTTTGACAACAGGAGGGAAGAGGGCCCTACTCGGAGGAGCTTACAATCTAGTAGGAAGGGGAGACAGACAGATTACAAGAGGTGCAAGCGAGGGGGTGGTGGTTAGATAGCAGGATGTAAACAGGAAACAGGCAAGGGGTCGGAGAACCAGCTGGTTTATGCAGTGGAAGGGTACGCTTTGATGAATAGGTGAGTTTTCAGTGCCCGTTTGAAGCTTTGCAAGGTCAGGGAGAGTCTAATGGAGCGAGGGAGTGCATTCCACTGAAGGGGTGCAGCACGGGCAAAGTCCTGTACTCTAGCATGGGAAGCAGTGATCAGGGTGGAGGAGAGACGACAGTCGTCAGCTGACCGTAGAGGGCGGGAGGGTGTATGAATGGAGATGAGGTTAGAGATATATGGAGCAATGGAATTAGAGATGGCCCTGTATGTGAGTGTGAGGTGTTTGAAGAGGATTCTGTAGGATCCTGTAGATCCTTCCAAATAATCCAACCACCATCTTTTAGAACAAACTAACTTCTATTCTAAATGAGGCCCTACTTTTAGGACTCATTAATAGGAACGAATATGATTTCATCCTTGTCAAATATCCGAAAATCCCTAATTTTTACTGCCTTCCCAAAATCCATAAACATCTCACCAATCCCCCTGGACGTCCCATTGTCTCCGGTCTAAACTCCATCTCATCCAACCTCTCAGTTTACATCGACTCCTTTTTACAACCTTTAGTTTCAGTTCAGCAAAGTTTTCTTAAAGACACAATCCATATATTACAAATACTTGAGACCCTGGAATGGAAAAGCCATTATATTCTGGGGACAAGTGACGTGACGTCTCTTTATACGTCAATAAGGCACCAAGAAGGTTGCGATCACACAAATCACTTCCTAACCAAATCATCATTACCCAACCGACAAGTCGTTTTCATCATGGAAGGCATCAAATTTATATTACACCATAATTATTTTTGGAATGGAGGTGAATATTATATCCAAGTATGCGGAACCGCGATGGGGACCTCCTTCGCACCATCTTAGGCGAATTTATTCATCGCGAAATGGGAGGAAGACACCATTTGGTCTAACAACCAGTATCTGGAGAAGATAATTTTATGGAAACGATATATCGACGATATATTTTTCATCTGGGGAGGGTCAGAAGAGGAACTGGAAGGTTTCAAACAACACCTGAACAACAACTGCCTGAACCTCCAATTCACCACCACCACAAGCAAGAAGAGTGTCACTTTCCTAGATCTCACAATTTCCATAGAAGATAATCATCTTACTACAGAAACTTATACAAAACCCGTCGATGGCAATAACATTCTCCCTGTACAGAGTAATCATCACTCAACTTGGGTTAAAAACATCCCAATTGGCCAGTACAAAAGAATTCGTCGGAACTGCACCAACACAGCTACTTTTCTAAAACAAGGACAAATAATGACTAACAATTTCATTCAAAAGGGGTATAAAGAAAAAACATTGAAAACCCAATTAGAGACAGTTTCCAAACTTGACCGCAAAACCATACTCTAATACAAAACCGAAAACAAAGAAAAAGATCAACAGAAACTTTCCTTCATAACTCAGTTTAACAGTAATCATAAAGCCTTCGAACAAATTTTACAAAAAAACTGGCATATCCTGCAATTGGATGAAGATCTAAAACCACACCTTCAGGACAGACCACGTATCATTTACAAAAAAGCCAAGAACCTTAAGCAAGAACTAGTTACCAGTACCATCAGCCCATTGAATAAGGAAGAAGGAGTGAGAACAAATGGCTTTCATTTCTGTTTAAAGTGCAGAGCATGTAAAAACGAGGGAAAAACATCGACCAAACCTGTTACCAATTTTGTCTCACACAGCACCAAGAAAGAGTATAAAATAAAAGAATTCATTTCTTGCAACTCAGAGGGAGTCATTTATCTCCTCCAGTGCCCCTGTGGATACCAATATATTGGTCAAACGAAACGACAGTTGAAAATAAGGACATCGAAACACATTTATAACATCAACAGAGGCCTACTGACACATAGCCTCTCTAATCATTTTCTGATCTGTCATGAAAAAAACCCAAAAGGCTTATCCTTTGTCAGAATCCAAAAAGTTCAACCTAGTTGGAGAGGAGGAGACCACATTAGACGTCTGAAACAGATAGAAGCTAAGTGGATCTTCGAGATGCAAAGCCTCCAACCAAAAGGCATGAATATAGATTTCGAATTGAACGCATTCCTATAAATAATTAATCCTTCATTTTTTCCTCTCTTTCTTTTTCCCTTTTTACCTAATTCTAAAATCTCCCCTTTTTTTCTTCTTTTTTCTTTTTTCTTATTTTATTAATTTTTATTTTTTATTCCTATTTTTTATTCTTTTCTTTAGAAAAAGGCACCTGTATTTAATTGTTCTTGAATCAACTTTTGAACCGCTTTAAATGAGTTTTTTATTGTGTGGTAAAACAAACATTTCTTATAGCCATCAAAGGAAACAAAATTGGCTTTTTATTCTCTCAAGCACTAAGCTGAGCTTGACAATGTGGTTCCCACCAATTTTTGAGTGACCACATCCGCTTTTATCAATAAAGTTTTACTATAAAAGAAATCATAGAATCCAGCAGAAGTTATCTTGAAAAAGTGCGCTTGGCGCATGAAACGCGTTGATCCCTGCTGCCCGTGAGGAAGAGAAGACCCGACCGCTTTCACCCTGCCTCCCAGCCCAAGTCCGGCGAAGAATAACATCCAGCCAAGCCGCGACACGCTGACACGCTGTAGCAACAGAGCATAGACGCGGCTTTTCACATCACCGCCGCCTGCTACACACACGCTGCAGCTTGAACGCGAGCGTCTGGATAGAGGTAGGGACAGCTACAGGGCTCCCCACGGACTTCTTAAACAAACACTCCTACAAAAAAGTGTAAACATTATTTCACTAACCGTTTCTTTTACAGGTGCCTTTCTGCTTTCAATCTCTTTTATTTATTTTTTTCATTCTAACATAACTCTCTCTTTTTTTACCTATTATCGCTTATCTCAAGTTTTCCTTATCTTTCTCTCTTCTCATATTAATTATAGCCTTCTTTCTTCTCTCACATGTTAGCGCTCATTTTTTTCTCATGGTCCATGGCTTTATTGACCAGATCTGTCCATTCTGACCACTCATGCGTATTGCTAAATTGGCTCTATGCTCTAGAGAAGAACTAGGATGGTACCGCACATGGCCAAATTTTTGCCATAAAATCCATTGCTAGTAAGGTAATAAAGAACACTGTAATCTATGTTGGTATTCTTAAAATGGTTGACATTGACATTACAGGGTGGAGGTGAAATGAACATCAATTGTGACAGTTTTAGATCAATTCCAGGCTAGTTCATCTGAGAACTAGTTATCTGATAACCAGCAGCCCATTTACAGCACTGTCTGCCTCATTTATCATGGCATTTGCTAAGCACTAAATTGAATGTAAGCTGAGTTTTGTCCCAAGGTAATAAGAAGGCTGCCTATAGTTTGTGAAAATGTAATTACTACACTGCTCTAGAAAAACCTGATTATTGCATTTTAGCAAAAATCTATCTATATCTTATGTTGTCATCACACAGCACAGAAGGTAATTAAACTCAACCGATGTTCTTTGCTATCAGCAAACCCTGAAATACAGGTTATAGCCTTCTTATCCAGTATATTTAAAAGGCTAGTAAAGCCAGAGTTGGACATTAACATATATGTATTCTGGAGCTTACAGGAGCAAACGTTTGATTTGTACTGTATACTGATCATATTAAAGTACCACACAGACACACATATACATCTGTACACGTAATGTTCAGATCTACATCAGAAGAAATTTGTCAGCTTTGGCAGTTGACCTGGTTTTTCTGTTGGGGACCCCCTTATTAGGGGATTCATTCATAGACGTCATCCTCAGTGTTTTGACCTGTCACTGTTACAGAGCCTGAGCTATTTAGAACACTTAACCAAATATATGTTTAAAGAGAGTTTTATTATTGTAAAGTTGTAAACTTATTCAAATGAAGCACTTTTATCATCTATAAGTATAATATGCTATAATATAATATATAGCTTTATAAACTGAATCATAGGTAATTTTAAAACTAAAACCTTCATTAACTGCTTATGACTTCCGGGATCAGTAGCGCAGTTTCCCGATTATCATTATTCTGATCGCCTCTGCCTTACTGAGGCATTTAGGCTGTATCTGGCCCTAAGTCAGGAAATAGGTTCCTTATGAAATAATCAGCAGCATCAGTCAGCATTATGCTCATACTTGCCTACTTTTGCAAACTAGTTTCAGGGAGATTATAGTTGGTAGCAGAATTTTGCACAGTGCCTCATTGAGGGGACGTATCATGCTCCACCCAAAGGATGTGTCCAGTTCCATATATGGCGAGATCGTGAAAAGAGATTGTGAGCGTGGCACCTAGAAGCGTGGGTGTGTACTGCTACATCTGAGAGGAATCTTTTAAAATTACTTATATCCAAATGTAGATGAGCCCCAAAGCAGTTAGTAAGAGATACTATACTTGGTAAAGTGCTGGGAAATTAGGGAGATTGCTAGACTAATGAGGGAGAGAGGGAGATTGCTGCTATTTCAGGGAGTCTCCTGCAGAATGTAGGATGGTAGGTAACTATGATTATGCTATGGGTATAAAGTAAGCATGGTGAATGTCTTTGTATAAAAAATTTAAAAAAGTTAAACAAGCAAAAGGGAAAGCAGAGGACGTCACATATTATGTTACACAATAGCACACCATATACTTTGATACATTCATTTATGGTATTTTATTAGGAAATAAAAATGCATTTTCAGCTTTTACAGGTTGTACCCACAGGGTATGCATTGGTGCAGGACAGGGCTGTGAAATGGCAAAGTTTGTGAAGGACAGAAGGCTTGTATCAGGAGCCAGACAATTGTAGTATTAGTAAGAGAATGCAGAGGAGCATAAAGGAAGCTGCAAATTTGGAGATGCTGACTTATTGCCCTGGCTATGAAATTTAGCGTTGCTGTCAGTCTGGCCATGGCACACAGGAGGCAATGTTTTATTAGAAGGGTTATTTCTGTTCTTTCTAATACAGTTACCATAAAAGTTAGTCCACTCAAAAATGTACAGTGACATAAACATGATACATGACTCCACAGTAATATGCCAACATGTACCTGTATAATACACAGCTCCACAATAATTTTCTTAAATGCCCCTGATACACAGCTCCACAGTAATATGCCAACATGCACATGAGTCATGGCCTTGCTTTATGGTTCTCCTCTCTGGGATATGTTCAGAGAGGAGAGGTAGGTGGGAGGCAACGAGGGCAGGGCCTGGTAAATTGGGTCATAATGCTGCGACTAGGCCAAATTTGCATAGGGGTGGGGCTAAAATTATACAATTAGCATATAATTGCGTCATGAGGCCCCACCTCCTCCACCAGACTGCCAGTAAACTCTCTATTCTTCCCACTGAGAATGTGGGAGGGGTGGGCACTCTTCCTGGGCTGCGGGGGACTACTCCAAATTTTATGAATAAACCACATGAACTGGGAGAGTAGGTCACAGCCAGTGTCTGACTGAGGAATGAAGAGCCCACCAGGGGAAAGTAGTAGTAGGGCCCATGTTTAGTGGTGTGGCCAGTCGAGAGAGGGGGTGTGGCCAGATGCCACAGCGGTTTGGCTAAGCATTATAGAGTACATGCATATGATACATGGCTACACAGTAATATACCAACATGCACATAATATAAGACACCACAGCAATATGCTGAAACGCACATGATACATGGCTACACAGTAATATGACGATGCACACATGATACTCGGCTCTACAGTAATATGCCAGCATGCACATGAAACATGGCTCCATAATAATACAGATGAGTAGAAATGTCTACACTGCCATACATCTGCCATATCTATTTAATTCACTCTCTTGATTGAATAGACTCCCACCAAATGAAGGAGGCAGGGCTAAATGACATGAATTTGCATAATTTAGTCCCATCTCCTTTTACAACTAAAGTGCCAAACAGCATCCCCTTCCAGACTACTCCCAGAATCTGTCTGTCTGTCTATCTATCTAGTGCATATACGGTATGTATCAGGGTTAATGGTGTTATATGAAGAGGTGCATACACACTGTACAATTTTTTTGACCAATTTGGTTGAAAGACATTTCCATTGAACCCAGTGTCCTGGACGAAAGATGTTGACAAAAGATATTGTCAACAAACAAACGATGAATGATGATGCACATACCCGCCAGTTGTTCATCAAGATTGTTCGTCAACTGTGCATGCAGCTCAATTTGAATATCTTTCAAAAAGAACCTATAAACTGTAGCTAGATCTTTCTTCTTTCGTCTGTCATCAATATCTTTAGACAACATCTTTAGTCCAGGACACTGGGTTCAATGGAAATGTCTTTCATCCAAATTGGTCAAAAAAATTGTACAGTGTGTATGCACCCTTAGTTTCCAGATGCACAAAAAATATTTTATTTACAAAGTGAACATTACATTTTTTACAAAGTATTCACCAGAGGGGTCTATGCAAAGTTACATGCACTGAAACCATTTGTGGAAGCAACTAGACTAGTACAAAGCAAGTACAGATGGCACGCACGCACGAGATGACGTTCTGGCGATCCCCGGCCAAGGAAGGGAGGCGCTCCGTCTGTATGTCTTCTACATGCTGGATGAAGGTCTCCAATGCATCTTTTGCTTGATTAATTGGAACACAAAGAAGTCCCAGGAAGCCTGGTCTGCACTGTATGGTGGATGAGAAAGCTCCTAGATGTGTTCATGTTCCACGAAATACATCACTTTCATGGACTTGTGTACACCATAAGTGCTTGTTCTTGATGTGCACCTGGAAATGGCTTCCAGTTTGTGGCAGTGCTCACGTCAGAACTTTTGTGGTGGCGCACCTAAAAATGGGAGTCCACTGGGCCGACTGTTGTTTGGTCTCAGGGTTGATGCTGTAGATCCAGGATTCCTCACCACTGATGATCTCCCTTACAGAGTTTGAGCATCCACCAAGTCACCTGAACCCCATCTGTTCACGAGTCAGCCGGTGGAGCACACAGCTAGCAAAAACTTTGCTCAGGTCAAGCTTTTGTGAACTCTCAAGCAGATGGGTTCCTATGAGATGCCTATTTCCTTCTGTAACTGGGCCATAGTCACTCTGTAGTCCACCTCAACTCTGGCCTGCACAGCAGCAATGTTGTCCTCACTGTTGAATGACATTGGTAGGCCACAGCAGTTGGTCAAAACTCTCCTGCTGATCTTGTAGTTGTAGAAGATCATGGCTATCCAGTGGCCTCTGTTGAGCTCCACAACAAGTTTGCGAACAAAGTGAACATGCTGACGACTTTGGTGTGCAATGCACATCCCTTGTATATGCATATTTGTTACCACCATTATCCAGTTTTTATGAAACTCGACACTGCCCAGAATACTTTACATCACTGTATCTAAAAGTTTGGACTTTGCAAGGTTTATTATACTGTCTCTATTGCAAGTAGTAAAAATACACATAAACCATAGCCTTGATGCTGACCACAAATGGCCTTGAAAGTAAATGGTTTCTATCTTTTTGAAATTACTATACAGACAGAAACCTATAAACATAGGAGATAAAACATCATAAACAACATACTATTTATGTATCACATATAAACAACGATTACTAAGAGGAATACATTTTCTGTCTTCACCCTTAATATTAAACTTAGTCTGCGTTTCATTGGCTAAAGAAATAAAACATCCCTAATGGTGAAGATGATAAAACATGACGATGAGAACATGATATTATATCGAGTTTTTATCTTCGTTGGGAAGCTTTTGTTGCCCTAACCACCAAAGCTCCATTGCTCTAGTACCCACCAGAACCCATCTGTGGAAATGAGATTTGTTCTGTTATATGAGCAGCTACTGGCTGTTCGATACTGTGCTATGGCAATGTTTTTTGCACCTGGTACACATCCAAGACCAGTTTTCCAGTACAAAACAAGCAATCGACTCCACATGGAGATTTAAACAGCTGTCAGCTAGTAGGTCTGCTGGCCCTGCATTTCTATACCCTCGGCTAGGCTTTAAAAGTTCTTTTAATGTGGCAGGGACAAGCTTGAAGGGATCCAAGCCACAGTGAACAGAAGTGAATGTGACACACTGTGAGATTGTATTTGCATGTCATTATCCAGAATGCCTGGCTGCAGAACTGTATACTGCAAGATTATGTGTTGAAAATGATTGTTGCATCTATCCAACACACAGGGAACTTTGTTAACTTTGAGTTATTAATTGAAAATGAAAACTGTACACGGCGATGCTGCAAGGGAAAATCTGAAATCGCCGACAGCATTCGTAAAATGCTCATCTGTATTTGCTTGCATAAATTCATCTAGAATCTAAAGAAATTCTACAACCTTCAACGTGGCCTCTGATTCTTTTGGCTGAGTCAGTGAAAAACAGGATACTTATGCCTAAATTTACATATTTACGAATGTCTTTCCACCATAAAATGCCTCTCAGCCTTGCATGACCTTCTTTTCCCATTATCTGCATATATATCCAATGACAGAAAACAGCTTAATATGATCCTAGAATTTTATGATATGCAAATGACCAAATTTGCGATTTGCAATCCCAGTTTAGCGGAAACAGACATCTAGCTTTGTTTTAAGAGGTGAAGAGTTATTTTTTTCCCTGTAGTTCAAGTCTTTGTTTTGCACAAAACGACTATAGCCAGGAATGCCGTAATCTGCTCAGCCAATCACAACTGTTTTCCCACATTGCTTGCTAGTTATTATACAAGAGCAGTACGGACGGTGTAATGGTTAGCATTACTGCCTCACAGCACTGAGGTCATGGGTTTGAACACACCTTACCCAAATCTAACTCTCTCTGCACATGTTAGATTTTGCGCCACCTGCATTGTAGCATGGGTGTGTGCATATGGACCACTTTACTGGCACAACTGGGATGGCCAGGGGTTCCAATCACAATAATTATCATGGCCAAGGAAGTAACTAGAAGTGGGTGATCGATACCACTGCAAAAGAACAATTGACAGTATATCCATAGTTATAGGTGGACACAATGTTATTATGAATCTATGAGTCATATTTAATTTCTAACAATCTTTTACAGAAAATGGGGAATGTTAGTAGGCAGAGAGTCTATTGTACAGGCTGACTTTAGCGGACATGAAGAGGCCTGACATGGGCAGCAGCAGAGGTATAACATGGTGTGTAGCCATGTCTGCATCACTCAGTGGCGTAACAGAAAATTTTGCTCCCCCCCGCCGGGACAATATCCGGGGAGCTGGCAAGGGGGGTTCGTGCGGCGCGGGGGTACCTGTGGTCAGGGACTCGGGAGAGCCTGGAGGTCCCTGCGGCACTGATTATGAGTTGCCGGGGTCCCTGCAGCGAAGTGGAAATACTGCGCTACCGCCGTGCGGCGGCGCGGGAAGCACTTCTGATTCTGAAAACACTGGGCGCATGCTGATTGGCTGAATCTCAGCCAATCAGTGTGCTGCCGCGGCCAGTGTTTTCAAAGTTAGAAGCGCTTCCCGCGCCGCTGCACGGCGGTAGCGCAGTATTTCCACTTCGCTGCAGGGACCCCGGCAACTCATAATCAGCGCCACAGGGACCTCCAGGCTCTCCCGAGTCCCTGACCACAGGTACCCCCGCGACGCACGGACCCCCCTGCCAGCTCCCCGCTGCACCCACAAGCAGTGGGGAGCTGGCGAAGAAACAACAGCACCCGCAGTCCCCCGGCGCCTCCCCGCCACCGCGGGGGCTGCGGCCCTTTAGTTATGCCACTGGCATCACTGTACTGCAGAGATGGAATAACATCATTTTGTTTTTAATCTTTTATTCTCTATAAAAATTGTATGCTGGTTTTTGGTATTTTATATTTGTGCTGGTTTTCTCCCCTAGTAATAGTCTTGAAAAATAGACAGTATACAAGTCATCAGAAAAATTATATAAGAAAGAGGTGATATGTATGAGCTGATTGACTGAATGCAATTTGACAAATATGGAGATGGTAGAGAAACAAATGTACATAATAGGTGGATAATAGGAGGCGGTGGTGTTATGGAGAAATATAATTTTATCACACATCACTGGAGATTATCTTGTGCACTTCTCCTTTCAAGAATGTACAATACGATTGAGGTCATGCTTTGATGTCATAATGGCAACTGACTATGGTATACCAATGCTTTGCTGTTGCCTCTTACAATCCCAGGACACAGACACATTATCACCAATGCTGTCAATACCATCCTCCAGATTCATCTTGGGGAGATGTTTCCTCATCTATACCCAGCCTTCTTAGGGAGAGATCCCTGTGGGAGGCAAGTAGGTAGATACCGTGCCTCACTTGGATGTGCCTGCAGACATGGAGCTTGACAACTGTAAAAAAATGTCTTGAGTTTGTTTACTATTATTATCGTGAGATCGTCATCATTTGAGTAAATTCGGTACTTCTCAAAAGGGGATAACCTTATAGTTTAACCTTATAGTTTACCCAAATGATGACAATATCATGACAGATTATAAGAGCTGTCGGACATCTTGATCAAGAATATCCTAAATGTATAGATAGATTTATAGAGTATAAAGTGTAGTTTGTTTACAATGAGACCCGAATGGGTAATGGGAAATAATACAGTAGCTAGGGAGCGTAGAAAGCTGTACTATACTATACACTATAGAGCATGGGGGAACGCATACAGTTTGCTGATAATAAAAATGAGGATGTTAATAAAATAATACATGAGATACATTAAAGGCATTAATTATTATATCATAACTGGGATAAACACCTAACTATATCTGCTGCTACATCATCAAGAGGATCCAGAGACATTTTGCAAATGATGAGAAAAAATAAAAAGAAAATGAAAACAAAAAACAAAGAAGAAAAAAAGAGGCTGATTCAGCCCCATTCGTAATGGGCCAAATTCGTCACACTCGCCGGGCCATTCGCTCCTGGAGGGGCGGGCAGGGGGGAAGGGCCAGAGTTTTTCGGGTGTGCCCATGAAAATGCTGGGTGTTACCCTGCAGACAAAGGCATGTCTATGCCTGCTTGGGGCGGGAGGCTGATCGCATGACATCCACCCCAAATTCTGCGATCTGTGGCTATAATAAAAATCAGTATAGTCTGACTTTTATTTATTGATGGTTAGCGTACACATCCCCTCGTATGTTAGAGAGGGAATTTGATTGGTGGCAGGCAGCATTAACATGTTCGCTAGGCTGAGAACACAGCGCACAGGTCTGAATCAGGCCCAAAATACTGTTAATTATTTTAACCCTACCCCAATCCCTAACCTACCCACAGCTTAACCCTAACTGTTCCCTACCATATCCAAACCACCCCCGCTGTAGCCTCGCCCAATTGCTTTAGTGTCCCGTTGTACTGACATTTAAGGACCAGATGTACGAAGCTTAAAAAGGGATAAAGTGGAGAGTGATAAACCACCAACCAATCAGCTCCTAACTGCCACGTCACAGGCTGGGTTTGCAAAATGACAGCTGGGAGCTGATTGGCTGGTAGTTTATCATTCTTCACTCTATTCCATTTTCAAGCTTAGTACATCTCACCCCTAGTGGTCATCCCTCTCATAACCTACAGACATTTCTGCTAGATATTGTTTAGACCACTTCAATTCTTGCTGAATCTTGCATTTGTGTAATTATACTGTTGCATGCAATAGCACTAATATAACAGACCTCGTTTTCAGCAAGATTTACAGTAAAGGCCATTTTCGATTTAATGTTCTAGTAGAAAAGGCTGACGGGAAGACAAATACAATCATGAATAGGACAGTCTCTTTCCACACCTCTGATTATATACTGTACAGTAGGATAAAGAGCGCATTATTCTTCCACATGTGACAATGACAAATTGTATGGTACCTACACATTGTCTGAATCAGTAAAATGGAATATTTGTCACAATATAGCAGATAGCATTGCTGTAATTGGAAGGTCATGGTGAGAGGTTCAGACCCAATCGTTTTATACAGAAGTGCTTGAAATCTGATATGTGAAACATAAATTGTGTTCACGGGTCTCATGTTTTCATTCATATCTGGGTGAATGCAGAAAGTGTATTTTTGGGCTCTTTATAAATTGTTACATCGAGGCTACATAGAAGTCTAGAAACAGTTTTCTGAACATGTATCATGTGGCCCAGCGCATATGGAAAAGGCAGGGTGCCCCCTGGCAGCAGGAGTGGGTACAGCTGGGCAGTGTTAGAGAGGAGTGCACCCTGCACTGTCTCCTCCTGTGTACAATGATGCTATGGAGGTATGGTATCACTGCCGGGCTAGTGAGCATGCACAAACACTGCATAAAGTGCTGCAGTACTGCTCCTCTATCGGACCTGTTACCACTGCCACTCTCTGTACACGGCTGTTAACTCTGTGCCCGCTATCTGCTCATGAGTTCTCTTCTAAATGGCTCATGCCCATGTCCAGAATCAGATCTGTCTACTACTTTCAGAGCACATAGGCTATTGTGACATACAGTAATTGGACACTTACAGTAAGTACAGTACATTGTGTTATGGTAATGCATTGTTCCACTCCCAATCAATGACCAAAATTGATCAACTTCACCTTTGTTTTTCAAAGTCAACCAATCACTTACTCACAACGAGGCCTCCAGTTTTTGGACAAATCCAATATGCCTTAGATTTTAATCACCAGTGATTTTGCTGAGGCACTGATTAGTATTCATGAGCTACTGGTTTCCAGATAATTTCTAGACTAAATGGAATGCATATTGTTTCAGCCTACGGAATGGTAGCACATGGTTGGCCGGATTTTATTCTCTGATGTGTGGTATATGTGTGTCATTTTCTTGTATTTTATGCCAAAGCAATTGTTTGTTTTTGATGAGGTTGACAAATGCATACTTGCCTTCTCTCCCAGAACATCTGTGAGACTCCTAAAAATTGGATGGCTCTTTCAAGGGCCCCTTGGGAAATTTTGATTTTTAACCATCCCCCACCCGCTCATCACCTCTATTCGCTCAACCATGGGTATAACTACAGAGAGGGCAAGGGTTGCCATTGCTATGGGACAATATTATTGGGCATACAGTTATTTACTGGCATGGAGAGATGTTTTGTAAGGAGCATATGGACAAGGGCCCCTTCGTTATGTTGCTTTGGGGGCCACAAAATTCTTGTTATATCCCTGCGATTTCTCCGCCCCCCCCCCCCCACCCCCCCACTCCCCACCCCCCTCTATCTGCTCACTGTGAAGTGGCCAGGTGATGCCATAATTTGCAGTAAATGTTGGCAGGGCTACAATGATGTAATCATAATTCCACGCCCCCAGAACACCCCCGCCTCTGCGATGGATTGGGGGAATTGTCTGTACATGAAGCATTTGGAAACTTCCTTGTAGACATCCTGCATTTGCAACCCCTTCTTTATAGAGACAAGTACATAATCCGCCGCCTACAGAGCAAGCTATTTATGCGCAAGGTCTGCCTCATTATTCCCTGGAGGAAATGTCTCCCTTCGGAGACTTTTTTACTTTTCATCAGTCCTAGTAAATGCATGACAAACAGAAAGGCCCTGTGTTACAAGCATTATTAGGAAGAAACTCATGCCCTGTCTGATTTAGTAATTGCCCTGCCCAGAAACAAACTCTCTCTGCACATGTTGCATCTACCCCACCTGCAGTGCACATGGTTTTGTCCATTGGATAAATATTTTCCTTTTCAGATCATTACTGAATGACCCCAGTGTCACGAGTCTATAAGGATGATGAATATGCACCTCAGGGAGCTTTTATTATCCTTACGCTGGGCCAGTGCATATCACAGTATCTTTACCTCTAATATATCCATTTCAGACATACATACAATTCCACATGGCTGAAACCCGGGTTTTTTTTTCTATTCAGTATATTCTGTGTGAAGTCATTAAAAGGGGTGCATTAATGCAATCCTCTGCCGTCTTACCCTGAGAAAGTCATCTATAATAGCCCCGTTCAGCCCCGCCCCTCACCCCCCCCCCCACACACACACACACACACACACAAACCCCAATAAGCCCTTTCTCTGCTTGACCAGTCTAAAAACGTGCCAATCAGACCTGAGCTGGGGATGTGTGAAAGGAGTATAATTTGCTATTTCATTGTATTTCTTTGTTACTTTGAATTTGAATGTGCCAGGGATGGTTAGGGTTAAGCCGTGGGGAAGGGGGGTGGTTAGGTTTAGGTACTAAGAAGAGAAGGCTAGGGTTAGGCCCTAAGGTGGTTCAGTTGGGGTTAGATAATAAAGGGATGGATTAGGGTTAGGCTGATGGTAGGGAGGGTTGGGGGGGAGGGATGGTGAGTATGCTTGCCACACGGGTGTCAGAGTTTTGTGCATCAGGATGCTGCTGTCAGTCTTCTGACCACTATCATTGCAAGTTCCAGCATACTGGTGCCATCCCTATCACGGGGTCCGGATGAAAGGTCAACAGTGTCTACGTCAACCCCAAATGGTAGAGATGCAAAGGGTTGACATAGAAATAACAGTTCACACAAGCAAAATGTTGCTATGGCAATGGTTGACATGAGTTTTTCAAGATTTATTTTCATTTTTTTAAACTTTTCATACGTTACCATCCCTGTGAATTATGGTTGAGAATGGTAAATTGTGCCGAGAGCAGCGAGGCACATGACCCGAAGCATGGAGAGCAAAGCAAGCCATGCAAAGTGGCACATTAATTGGGGTCATCATGCTAAGGTGTCGACATTAGCAACATCTCTGGCTCGACCCTTTGCCAGTGTCAACTGTTTTCCAGTGTCTATCTTGTGCATGTTGATCTTTTGGTTTTGACCTATTGACTGTTGACCTAAAGCCCCCATACACTATGCGATTCTGGCCCGATTTCACCCAATTCTGGCGGATCGGGCAGAGAAATCGGGTGAAATTATCTCAAAAAGCATGTTTACGGCATCCGATCCAATGCACGGTCCCCTGCGCATCAGATTAGACCCGAAAATCATACATGCTGCACATATGATCTTCAGGAATAACCCACTCCCGGCGGCAGATAGCGGGGATCGCATGCAGAGGATCCCAGGCTGCTCAAGGGGAAGTCATATAGGGTATGGGGGCATCTAGACACTATCTACCCTATGATCCATACCATATCCCATTACTGCAACAATCCTTTCTAAATCAACTTTACCATGATACTGCAGCAGGCAAGGCTTGTCGACAGCAAAAGTCAGGCGATAGCTTTTACCAGCTGTGGGGCTTATTAAATCAGCAGAAACTGGATGTATTTGTCAAACTTGGGGACTTTCTCCCTATGATAAATAGATCCTTAAATGCTCATTTCTGAAGGGCCCGCATTCTATTTCTCAAACAGTGACTATCAATATTTGTTGTTTTGTTTTGCGCAATCAGCTCTGAAATATTTTATCAGACAAGAACATATGCCTCATCCTTTATTATCGCAGCAGAACTAATTTGTTTGTTAGTAAATCATTTTGAAGCATAGAAGCACTACAGTATGTATGTAATGCACTGTGTCCCCTGCAGCATGATCAGGATTAGGGATTTAAACCACATGAATGGTGGAACTCAGCTTTACCACTCTTTAATAGTACTGTATCATTAATATCTAGTTAAAGGAAAAATAATTCATATGGCTTCTTTTAGGTGAACAAAGCTCTGGTCTGCGGGTTTTAAAAGCAATCTACTTTCAGATCAAGAGATGCAAGTTTCTCTAGCCTTGGGTTAGACACACTACACTTGGCAGGGAAGCACTGATGTGGAGCTGATCCTATCTAGTTACAGGGGATAAAGGATGTGTTGTGCTTCTGTGCGCTTCGCAGTTCATGGAATATGATAATGGGATTTTTCATGAACAAGGAAAGTACTTGCATTCCATTGCTGCATGCTGTCATATCCTACATATATTCCCAGTTACAGTAGGCAGATGTGATGATTGCAGTTTTCAATGGAATTTGTTAACAAAGGTTTTCATAGAAAGCTTATCACTGCAAGGGGCAGGGGGCAATATGATTCGATTTCAGAGAATTAGGGAGTATAGGAGGAATAGGAGAGGGGTGGAAGTGAGAGAATGGTGGGGTGGTGAGGGATAGGGGGAGATGAGACAATTTGGGTGCATGGGAGAAATAAGGGGAGGGGGTGCAGCAAGAGAGATAATGTGGTGACACCAGAGGCATAGATGTATGCGGTGGGGAATGAGAGAATGGAGGAACAAGGAAGGAGGACTGCGGGGAGAGAGAAAATTAGGAGACACGGGTGTATGGGAGAATAATAATGCATGGATATCAGGGGATAGATGTAGGTGAGATAGAATGAATATGGGGGAAATGGAGATGGCAGAGGGAAAGAACTGTGACCATAGTACATACCTCCCAACTGTCCCGATTTTCACGGGAACATCTCAGTTTTTTGTCCCAGAGACAGAGGGACTGGGGGCATGGCCATCAGCTCACAGAGTCACTGGCCGTGCCCCCATAGCGGTGAAAATGGGGGTGTGGCCTCACAGCAGTGATCGGTAGGCCCACTTAAATGTTGGGAGGTATGAAGTAGCTACTGTAGTACCCCAGGGAATGACAGGTCCAAAATACTAATTGAATTTAATGAGTGGTGTTAAAGGCTAAAGCCCCTCACCTAAACTTGGGAACACAAATACAGAGGAATGGACTAAAGGTGGCCATACATCAGAAAGATATTGTACCCAATCATACAATCTCAATTGATTGTAAGATGGATTGTATGCAGATTGTGTGCACATCTTGTGTACACAATCATACTGTACAATCAATCATAAGATGGATTGTATGACTGATTGTATGATGGATTGTATGCAGATTGTGTGCACATCTTGTGTACACAGTCATGCAGCAGATGGATTGTATGACTGATTGTATGATGGATTGTGTGTAGATTGTGTGTCCAAAAACCACCAAGGACTGCCGGGGATTTCAAGGGAAATTGTACACAATCATGAGCGCAATCGATCTTAAGATCGATCTTTCTGATGTATGGCCAGCTTAACACACAATTGCAGTGTCACTGGTGTTTTCTTAGCACTAGTGGGTGACCATATAAAAGCTAAATCAGAATTTTCTCACATATTGATGGCTATTACTGACACTTCCATAATCAACATGCAACGTAATAGATAGAGCTCCAAACGACATTAGTTCACTTTCTCCAGTTGTATAAGATGTGTGTGCTATATATGCAGGGCTACGCACATATCTTTTACCCACTTGCCCTTAGGGGGAAAAGTTAGGGATGTTCACATGATAGTGCAGCACTGTGTGGTCTTCCAGCATCCCATACACTGATTGCCAGTTTCAAAGTTGATAGTGAAGACAACTGCATTGACGCTCTGGCTTTTATATAGACATAAGTAACATCCATTTTCCACCACACTCGGAAACAGGCAATAAATCACATTAAATACAACTGCTACTATAGCAGTTTATAGCCAGATATCATAAAAATAAATGTTAAATACTTTTTCAGCACTGTTATTAGGCACCTGTTTAGGGCGCCGCTGACTCTGCTTTCCACAATAATGCAGGAAATCCTTCATCTATCTGATGCCGGCGACGTTCATTAATCTTACAAAACGCAGCCTCCGATACCTTGGCACCGCTGCACTATTTCCTTGCTCTCTAATATATCAACAATCGCACTGCCGTGTTATTTGCTGTCATGCAGCCAACATGGCTTCAATCTCCCGCTCTCTCCTCTCTGTCCTTCTTTTTCAGCCAGGCATAGCAAGAAGCTCTGTCTCACAGATGACGCGTGACAGCTGAATAGAGAATATTCTGCACAGTGTCCTATCCAAAACATTCATATACAAATCCATGGGGGATTTCCCACTAGTAACGTGAAGCATGTGCCTAGGAGTGACACTTGCTGAGGGCAGTACAACATGCTCACTTGCATGGGAAAATACAGCCCTGTGATCAGTGGTGGCTCCAGAAATAGGGCTGCAGCACAGTTTAAAATTCAAATAGGGGAGCCACAGAAACTGCCTTTCCAAACTGACTCACTGGCAGTTGGTGTTTCTCACCTATTTGAATTTTGCACTGTGCTGCAGCTCCTCCTCTGGAGCCACCACTGCTAGTGATCTGTATTGTCTAATACTTTTTGCAATAGGGAAATTGCAAACAGTAGTACCTGGACATGCCAGGACTGCTGACCTACCAGAGGAAGATGCGGCAGTGATCCAAGGGAATGTGGGCATATATGTTATCAGGAGCATAACTGTGGAACATAATGTGGTGCAAGAGGCATTACTTTGTGGAGTATAATATGGTGTCAGGGGCATAACTGTGGGTACAATATGGTGTCATGAGCATAACTGTGTGGTCATAATATAATGTAAAGGGCACTATTCTCTGGGGCATCATAAGGTTTAAGGGGTACTAAATGTTTTAATCTGCATTACGGTGTGTGTGGCATAATGTGGATGGGGCATTATGTGGCATATTGTATAGCAAAAGAAGAAAAAGAATTCCTGCAAGGGGAACACAGAACTGACTAATTTGGCGTATTCAGCACTCATTGTGATTGATTAGTGTCCCAAGAAAAGTGTTAAAATTTAACTTTTATTGATTTACATATTTATTAAGCTGCGAAATATGTGAAAAAGGGCTTGAAAAGTGACAATAAATTCAAATAGAGCTGACCGTTGTGTGTGTATTATTATTATAGTTCAATGACTATCATACACCTGTGTGAATAATATTTGTCAGGAGTTATTAATATGTGTTCAGAAGGACTATTAACCACCACACTAAAATAATGCGCCACTGACTTGACTGAGAAAATTTTCAGTATATTGTAACCTTATTATTAAGTTGAATTTTCTCAGTCAAGTCAGTGCCGCATTATTTTAGTGTGGTGGTTAATAGTCCTTCTAAACACATATTAATAACTTCTGACAAATATTAATCACACAGGTGTATGATAGTCATTGAACTATAATAATAATAATACACACACAACGGTCAGCTCTATTTTAATTTATTGTCACTTTTCATGCCCTTTTTCACAATGTTTTTAACATATTGCACAGCTTTTTAAATATGTAAATCAATAAAAGTTAAATTTTAACACTTTTCTTGGGACACTAATCAATCACAATGAGTGCTGAATAAGCCAAATTAGTCAGCTCTGTGTGCCCCTTGTAGGAATTATTTTTCTTCTTTTGCTATATGATTGTATCAATTCCTGGGTAGCACCTCCCTACATATACTAAGCCTGAATGAATGGCAATACGCAATTTATAGGGAATATCTGACCATTATTATATACTATCTTCTATGTGGACTACTCCTTCTTGCTCAAGTGTGGCATATTGTGTAAGGGACATTACAGTGTGGTGCATACTGTGTAAGGGGAATTATGCTGTGGTGCATATTCTGTATGGAGTATTACAGTGTGGTGCATAATGTGTAAGGGGTATTACTATGAGGAACAATGACAACTAATATAAGGTGATTAATGACAACTACTATAATAAAAGATCATCTTTTCCTGCAAGGCCATATGCCCTTTTTTGGAACAGTGTACTATGCCATAGTGTTCCTGACACAACCATAATGCAACATTCATGTTGTAGGCTTCAGTTCAGTAACTGTCACAGTTATGCAGCACAACTATTCCTTAGCTTAATATTATTCTGCAATAATATTATATTTTGAAAAACAAATTACGACTTTTTCATGTGTCAACTTTTTCATGTCAACCTTTTCACATGCCGACCCAGTACACGTCAACCTTTTGTCTGTGCTTACTTATCGCGGGTCAACCTTTTGGTATTGACCTATTGACTGTCTATCTAGACACTGTAGATCTGTCAACCGTAACCAGGGGCAGGTATGTGTGTGGATTGAGGCTACTGGGTACTGAGGGGGTACTGCTGCCCCTAATAATGTGCAGTATTTCATAAGACAATATAACAATTTATTTATGCATTTCTTTGTAAAGCTTCCAGGATTCTCTGAGGATACCACTGTCCATTCAGATGTAGACTGTCAATAAAAAACAGCATTATATTCAGCATGAAAACAAGACGGAAGCTGGTTTTAAAGGGTAGATGAGTTGAATGAAAAAATAAAAAGGTTTCCATTAAGTCAAATAAATATCATTACAGCAATGTTATCTTTCTAAGCTACTGCCAGGTCTGCTTTACATCTACACAGTAGTTCCTCTTTCACCATAATTTAGAGAGGACAGTAGCTCCATAATTGTTTCCCTGTAGTGTAGAGTGTCTGTATTGTGTTTGCTAATCTTGCTGTCAATGACTTGTGTTTCAGTTACTGAGTGTACTGACCTTCTAACAGAAATTAAATATAGTTTTAATGTTTATCACAGTAATATAAATATACATGTTTATTTTATTTTGTCATTTTCTGCAAAACTTGCCAATGCATTTACAGGTTAAGTACCCCTTATCCAAAATGCTCAGGACCTGAAGAATTTTGGATAAAGGATTATTCCGTATTTCAGAATATTTTTATATTTCAATGATGTATCTTGAGGTATCTTGCATTTATGTTGTACAAACACATGAAATACACACTAATATATTTTATTTGTGCATAAAATAAGGTTTCAAAACATGAAACAAAGTTTGTGTACTATCTAAGGTACTGAATTTAAATGCCTAGCAATCACTTTCTTGCAGATATTTAGTGGCAGTTACCACAGAATCATGTCCTCAGTAGTGCTGTTACAGATGTCCCCAGTAGTGCCAGTTACATATCATGTCCTCAGTAGTGCTGTTACAGATGTCGCCAGTAGTGCTTTTAGCAAAAAATATATATATATATATTTTCACTTTCTGGAATGTATGGTTTTCTGAATAATTTGGATAACGGATATTTTGATATACTCAACCTGTATTATATTTTGGTGGCAACATAATTGTAGCTTTGTATTGATCTCTTTAAATACATTAAAGGGGCGGTACTTGTTTCCTAGCACGGCGCCAGCGATAAAAATTGTATCCATTGGGACCTAAAAAATCGTGTAGATCCCATCGCATGCAACCAAATCGCATGCGATCGACGTGATCGACGCAATTTTTTACATTGGAACCAATTTTACATTTACCCCAATGTTAAATGCCCCCCAGACCCCAATTTCCATTGTATCCCCACCCTGATGGGTCAAATGCCCCCCCCATTGTTAACGCCACCCCACGATTAACGCCAACCTGAAGCGTGGCGAGCACAGCGAGCCCGTGAGGGGCGGCGGTACACGTCCTCCGACCTTTTCATACCCCCACTATCCACGTTGGCGTAGAGTTGATTTTATATAGTGTGGCGAGCCACCGAGCCCGAAGCGTGGTGAGCGGCCGCGCATTACTTCACAGGTATTACGCGTCCCCTCGCAGGGCACGCTGTGCTCGCCACACTTCGGGCTCTGTGGCTCGCTGCGCTCGCCACACTATATAAAATCAACTCCACGCCGACGTGGATAGTGGGGGTATGAAAAGGTCGGAGGACGCGTTCCGCCACCCCACGTGGGCTCGCTGCGCTCACCACGCTTCGAGTTGGCGTTCATCGTGGGGTGGCGTTAATGATGGGGGGGGGGCATTTTACATACGAAAGGTTCAGGGGAAACGGGGAAGGTGGAATGTATCCGTACAGGCAGGTGCTATAGCACCAGATGGCCCCAGACAAGACAATCTTGTTTGTAAAGCTCAGAGGGGGTGCAGCCAAAGACAATAAATGTTACAACGAAAAAAAGGGACAGAGAAGAATGTATTTTTTGTTGGCGCACAAAAGTTGAAAGAGATGTATTGTTTTAAAATGTCAAAACTTTGGGGGCGTGGCCTAACGCAGACAGGAGTAGGACGTGCGGTGCCCAGGCTCCTGCCCGTTAATCCTTACAAAAGTGCTCCCTCACCTATTCACTACCCTTTCCAGACCAGCCTGCCTCACCTGCCCTCTGTCCCCAGAGCCTCCAAGTGCCGTGCACATAAGCGCTGTGCCGGGGAACGTCCAGCCGGCCTCCTTCCGGCTGCGGCCTACTCCAGCTCCGGAGCCGCAGACTAAATTTGCGGGTCCAGCCGTGTCTGCGCTCCCGGCGGGCGCGCGGGGAACTGCTGACCCCACTGAGATCAGCGGGGACTCCCCCGCTTTGTGTGACACCCGCGACCCCCCTGCAGCCCAACAAAAAGTGCCACTAACCTCACTGGTGCTCCACAGAGGGCCCTGAGGCTTCTCTCCCCTCAGCTCCCGGCGGCCATCTTGGAGGTGGCTCTCAGCAACTGCTGTAACTGAGCCTCTCTGTGCTGTGGTGAGGTAGCAGCTGGAAGTGAAATTTAACATCGTCTGCTGCCCCATCTACTTCAAGCCCTGCCCTGTGGCTCTGCCAGACCTCTTGGGTCCCCCCTGCACTGGTCGTGTGCGGTCCCGGAGTCGGAGTGCCTGTCTTCAGGCGCTTGCGGATTGCGGCCTGCTCGCGTCCCTAGGGCCTGGACCTGGGGTGTCACAGTGGACCTGGACGGGCCCGAATGATGCCTCCAACTCGATGCCCACCTGCCCAGGCTTAACATCGACACCTTCTGCCGGCCTGAGGTGGTCAACAGGGGCCCCAACAGACATCACAGCTCGTCAGGTACAAACCAGGGATTAGGCTGGCCCATTCCCATCGGTGTAAATAGAACCTGATTTGCCCTGACCCTTACCCCGCCCTCACTATATCCGTAAACAGACCAGCTGGCATTTCACGTCTGAGACTATACACTGCGCCCTCCTGCTTATAACTAAACTTTGACACCACAGCAGTCCTCTGATACCAAGCTACCTGTCACACCCATACTCCACAATGTGATTATGTCACAAGTGTTCCTCCACCCATGCTGATTGTAACCACACTAGCTTATGCGTAACTAATTATCCCTGTAACTGCTTCCAATACTAAGAGAGTACACGGATTCACCCCGTCCTCTTCCTCCAGGAGCCGATACAGTTATGCCTCCTAAACGCCCTAAGGGAGCACTCCCCCCCAGGGTGACGTTCCAACAAAAAAAATCACCCGCTGTTGTTGCTTCACCATCTGGCGCCTCGGCTCCACCCATCAATACAAAAGATCAAAGCCCTCCCTCCAAGATGGGAGTCGACAGCGACTCTGAGGCTCCACTTACAGTCAAAACTCTTTGTAAAGTCCTAGAGGCCTTTAAAGTGGATCTGACCAGAGATCTAATGTCCTCAATCCGGGAGGTCCAAACTGAGCTAGTGGCGATTGGAGACCGCACCGACCAACTGGAGAAAAAAATGGAGGAACTAGTGGCATCCCACAACGACCTCATCACCTCCCACGATCTCCAACAATCCGAACTCGACACTTTTAAAACTAAATTAGCGGACCTGGAGGACCGTTCCAGAAGGAACAATATTAAAATTAGGGGCATCCCAGACTCTGTGGCTAATTCCGAACTGGAAGACTATGCCCTAGCTGTCTTTCGAAAGCTTTTACCTAATACAGCCGATAAAGACCTGCTGATTGATCGCATCCACCGTCTCCCAAAACCTCATACAGTACCGTCAGAGCTTCCCAGGGATACCCTCCTGAGGGTGCATTTCTTCACGACCAAAGAAAGAATCCTCAGAGCGGCAAGAACTGCAGGAGATTCGGATTTACTGGGAGGCCTTCAGATTTTCCCTGACTTCTCTGCACTGACCATCGCCAAAAGGAGATCATTTGCGCCAATTACGACAGCTCTACGCTCCCAAGATATACCGTACCGCTGGGGATTCCCGGTGAAACTTATCGTAACCTATGAAGATAGCACCTACACTATTTCATCCCTGGAAGCTGGAGTCAAACTGTTGCTGGACTGGGACATCTCAGTTAAGGCAGCCCCTGAAAATAAACGGAGTGGGAAGCCACATGAAAAACTGCTGGACTCTTCCAAATATGGGCCCTGTCTTTCACTGGATCGAAGTCTGAAGCCCCCCATCTCTAGAAACTCGGCTGAGTATATTTCTACCTTGTTATTTGCTACTGTTTTTCCTTTCGTTATTAACAAGTACTGTTTTTATTGCATGTCTTATACTTGTTGTCCCCCCTGACGTACACTTCTACACTGCCGGAGCGAGTTGACTGAGTTTAGTCCCATTTTGTTAGGTTAGGTCGACAACTGTCGCTGTTAGTTTTCTGCCCCTTGCTAAATTTTTGTAAGCAGTTACATCCTTCTCCGTAAAAAGATGTATGCTAATTACGACTAGTCCCATGCATGGGTGGAGGCCCTAGGCCACCGACCCCCCAATACCCTTTAGTACACTACTGCAAGTTCCATTGTTCCCTGCAGTAGTTATGCAGACCCGATATACTGGGTCATTTTGGTTTTCCCCTTCCTTTGTTTTTTCTCTACCTTTTCTTCCTTTCTTCATTGTTTACCTATGGTCCACAGAGTCACTCTGGCCCCGAAACATACCAGAATTCGACACTCGGTTTAGGTGCGAGTTGATATGTAGGTTAATATCACCTTTACCATGCCTAAGTTTCTTTCATTGAATGTCAAGGGGTTGAACTCCCCAAATAAGCGTAGATTAGCACTGTCCTTTTTTGCCAAAAACCGAGCAGACATTATTGCTCTACAGGAAACACATTTCTCCTCTGTGAACCCACCACTGTTTAAAGATAAACAATACCCTCTGGGTTATTACGCGAACGGCCCCTTTAAGCGCAATGGGACAGCCATCCTATTCAGTAAGCATGTTTCTTTTACCCTCCATACACAAGTTGCTGATAAGGCTGGTAGATACTTAGTGCTGACTGGCATGTTGGACAATACTCTGGTTACGCTGGTCTCTGTATATGCACCAAACTCAAATCAAGTACCATTCCTTCGTAAACTGTGTACATTGATACGCGGCTCTGCCAAGGGCCCGTTAATTGTGATGAGCGATTTCAACCTAGTTCTTAACCCTTCCCTTGACAAATCCCGTAGCCCTAAATCCTCAGACAGGCACAACCTTAAGGGTCCCTCATCTGCCTTTACTAATCTGTTATCTGAATTCGATCTGTACGATATATGGAGAACACATAACCCGACCGGCCGGGAATATACTTATTACTCCCCAGTCCATAACACCTATTCTAGGATAGACCTGGTGTTGGGCGACAAATGGACACTTCAACATACCAAAAAAATGGACATTCTCCCCATCACATGGTCAGATCACGCCCCCATTATATGGCGTTGGCAGATCGAATATCGCAACGTACCTCCCCGTCCCTGGCGACTATCCCCCCATCTCTTGTCCAACCCTCTATCTAAAAAAATTATCTCTGACAGCCTCATTAATTACTTAGCCAACAACTCCCCCCAAGACACCTCGCCCGCGACCCACTGGTGCGCCCTAAAGGCCGTCACCCGCGGAGCCGCCATTCAAGCGGGCGCTATTCTTAAAAAACAGTCCCTCGCTCATCAAAATGCCCTAGAAGCCAAAATCAAAGAACTATATGCCAAAAATAGAGAGTCCCCATCCCCCTCTCTCCGTAAAGAACTTTCAGAAGTTCGCAGCCAACTTCAAAAATTGCTACTGGTTAAGACACAAGCTGCTCTAAACAGGCTGCGACAGAGATTTTACCTTTTTGGTAATAGATCGGGTAAAATGCTAGCCCGTAAGCTACGGATGCAGCAAGCCAAAAAGAGGATATCACATATCTTTTCTTCAACCAATGTTAAGCTACTAAATCCTAAAGATATATCGAACCAGTTCGCTACCTACTACTCAAATCTTTATAACCTATCACAAGACCCCACTACACCTCAGCCTTCCCCTGCTTTGATTAAATCCTTCTTAGACTCTGTAAACTTGCCCTCACTTACTGCAGAACAATTAGCCACTCTAAATGCCCCATGGAATACCAACGATATAGAACTAGCTATTAAGTCTTTACCTAAGGGTAAAGCTCCAGGCCCCGACGGTTTTATCAATGACTTCTATGCCCATCATTTAGAACAACTCACTCCCATTCTGACCAATCTATACAACACCGTTTCATCATCAGGTTCCCTCCCTAAAGAGATGTTAGAGGCTCAAATAGTCACGCTCACTAAGCCGGGTAAAGATCCAGCTCATTGTCCAAACTATAGACCAATAGCTTTACTGAATAGTGACCTCAAGATTTACGCAAAGATGATAGCCACGCGTATCAACACTTTCCTGCCCTTGCTGATACACCCGGATCAGGCTGGGTTTGTGACTGGTAGGCAGGCCTCAGACAATACACGCAGAGTATTCAATCTGATAGATTCGCTTCCACCCGACGAGGGCCTCCTTCTGCTGTCCTTGGATGCAGAGAAGGCCTTCGATCGCTTAAGTTGGATGTACATGCGCGAGGTACTCACCAGATTTGGCTTTAGAGATCATATTATGTCATCAATTTGTGCTCTATATAGCTCCCCCTCAGCCCGGGTGTACAGCAATGGCTTCTTATCTGACCCCTTCCTCATATCTAACGGAACAAGACAGGGGTGCCCCCTCTCTCCACTGATTTTTGTACTGGCTATTGAGCCCCTAGCTATGAAAATACGCAACACTGATCAGATCCCGGGCCTGAGGATTGGTGCTTCTACCCATAAACTATGTTTGTTTGCGGACGATGTCCTCCTCTTTGTTACAAACCCCACAGAGACCCTTCCCTCCCTACATGAGATTTTAAATCAATATAGCGAGGCTTCGTACTATAAACTGAACACGACGAAAACAGACGCCCTCCCAATTAATCTCTCGTATGTACCCAATTATAGGGGTACATAGATCCTCCGCTCTATGTACCCCTATAATTGGCGCTCAGTGGCGATTAAATATCTAGGCATAAATATCCCTGCCGACCCTTCTAAAGTGTTTGAGGTAAACTTCCTCCCCCTTTTTGCGGCCATCACAGCTTTAACCAAATCCTGGCTCTCGTTTGATATATCCTGGCTAGGTCGTCTCACGGCTTTTAAGATGACTTTGTTACCAAAGCTGATGTACCTATTTCGAACAATCCCATATGCTATCCCAAAGAAGATCCTGCAAGAATGCACTAAGGTTATGACTAAATATGTCTGGCTCTCTAAACCCCCTAAACTAGCCCATTCTAGGATGACCCTCCCCAAGGCCAAAGGCAGATTAACCCTGCCTGATTTGACTTTATACCATGAAGCAGCTATACTATCTCAGTTAAAAAACTATTTTAGAATGGACTCAGCTGTCAGTTGGGCTCTCATTGAGTCCTCTGTTTGCGCTCGGTACCCTTTTAAAGATGCTTTTTTTCTCCCCAAACATATACGACCCACCCCCACACTCATGCTCCCATCCATGAAGGCCACCTTACTAGTCTGGGACAGGTTAACCTCTAGACTTACCCCTTCTGCTCATACGTTAACTAATATCTCCCTTCAGACCTTGTCAACTCTCATCCCGAATTTAAATCTAACACATTGATCTGCCCGTGGAGTGGCAACGCTGGCGGACCTATTGACAGGCCTCACCCTACTGTCTTTTCAAAGTCTCCAGCAAAAGTTTTCGCTCCCGAACAGTGAACTTTTGCACTATTTTCAGATTTCGCACTGGTGGCAGTCCAACCTTAGGGATGGCACCCCCAGGGGCGGATCCAGGATAAAATGACAGGGGGGGCACCATGATAAAAAAGGGTTTGGGTGGGGGAGGGGCGGTGTTAGTGGTGCCAGTGTACATGCTAAGAGAGCGGCAGGAGAGGGTGGGAATGGAATTAAAAATAGGCCCTGGCATTTAAAGTATGCAGGCCCACCAAGGCGACAAAAGTGAAGGATGTAGTTGTGTGAGCGCCAAAGGCGCGCTCCGGAAAAGGGTGTGTGGCCACTCAACAGGGGGTGTGTCAACACCATATACAACTTCTACACATTATGCAACAAAATACTAGACCCCATTATACTTGCCCCTTACACAGGATGCCAAATGGATTGAGACAAAATTCACATAATGCCACATGGATTGAGCCAAAATTTACATAATAACACACACGGATTAAGCCAAAATTCACATAATGCCAAATGGATTGTGTCAAAATTCACATAATGCCACACGGATTGAGCCAAATGCATGAAATGCCATACGGATTGAGCCAAAATTCACATAATGCCACATGGATTGAGCCAAAATTCACATAATGCCACACGGATTGAGCCAAAATTCACATAATGCCACATGGATTGGGAAAAAATTCACATAATGCCACACGGATTGAGCCAAAATTCCCATAATGCCACATGGATTGAGCCAAAATTCACATAATGCCACACGGATTGAGACAAAATTCACATAATGCCACACGGATTGAGCCAGAATTTACTTAATGCCAAATGGATTGTGTCAAAATTCACATAATGCCACACGGATTGAGCCAAATGCATAAAATGCCATACGGATTGAGCCAAAATTCACATAATGCCACATGGATTGAGCCAAAATTCACATAATGCCACACGGATTGAGCCAAAATTCACATAATGCCACATGGATTGGGAAAAAATTCACATAATGCCACACGGATTGAGCCAAAATTCCCATAATGCCACATGGATTGAGCCAAAATTCACATAATGCCACACGGATTGAGACAAAATTCACATAATGCCACACGGATTGAGCCAGAATTTACATAATGCCAAATGGATTGTGTCAAAATTCACATAATGCCACACGGATTGAGCCAAATGCATAAAATGCCATACGGATTGAGCCAAAATTCACATAATGCCACATGGATTGAGCCAAAATTCACATAATGCCACACGGATTGAGCCAAAATTCACATAATGCCACATGGATTGGGAAAAAATTCACATAATGCCACACGGATTGAGCCAAAATTCCCATAATGCCACATGGATTGAGCCAAAATTCACATAATGCCACACGGATTGAGACAAAATTCACATAATGCCACACGGATTGAGCCAGAATTTACATAATGCCAAATGGATTGTGTCAAAATTCACATAATGCCACACGGATTGAGCCAAATGCATAAAATGCCATACGGATTGAGCCAAAATTCACATAATGCCACATGGATTGAGCCAAAATTCACATAATGCCACACGGATTGAGCCAAAATTCACATAATGCCACATGGATTGGGAAAAAATTCACATAATGCCACATGGATTGAGCCAAAATTCACATAATGCCACATGGATTGAGCCAAAATTCACATAATGCCACACGGATTGAGACAAAATTCACATAATGCCACACGGATTGAGCCAGAATTTACATAATGCCAAATGGATTGTGTCAAAATTCACATAATGCCACACGGATTGAGCCAAATGCATAAAATGCCATACGGATTGAGCCAAAATTCACATAATGCCACACGGATTGAGCCAAAATTCACATAATGCCACATGGATTGGGAAAAAATTCACATAATGCCACACGGATTGAGCCAAAATTCCCATAATGCCACATGGATTGAGCCAAAATTCACATAATGCCACACGGATTGAGACAAAATTCACATAATGCCACACGGATTGAGCCAGAATTTACATAATGCCACACAGATTAAGCCAAAATTCACAATACACTTCATAAACAGGGACATTGTCCACCAAAGGCTCGCATTAAACATTTACACCATAATGTCCATTACACGTTAAATTGCACGCCATTATGTCCATTATGTGTTATGCCAAACACCATAATGCCTATTAAAAATTATGCTACATAAGTGCTGCTTCTCTACATGCTCATTGCCAAGGGTTCCATGCTCATTGCCAGAGGTTCCATGCTCATTGCCATGTGGGATTACATGCTCATTGCCAAGGGGGAATACATGCTCGTGGTAAATGGGGGACAGCCGCCGCCAGGCAGAAGTGATAGCCACTGACAGTGGCAGAGCCTGGCTGTATTCAGAGCACTTCAGGTCCCGGCTATTTGAAATAATACCCCTTTCACATCAGAAAATGCATTCCCAGGTTGGCCCCTTTTGCACCAGCCTAGTCCCTGCATTTTCTGGTGTGAGGGGGAGAGAAAACCACCCCTCCCCCCTTTAACCAGTTATCTCATTTAACCGGCTATATCTTCGGAACCAACTGACCCATTTACATGAGACAAGTATTATATTGAAGAACTTTTGAGTGGGCTTTGAATGATTTTGGTCCAGTGAAACTGGAACGTTTGGTTCCAGAGTAATCTGTCCTCAAAGAACATGAACAGCCATGAAATTACATTTGAAAAATTAAAAAATCGGTTTACACGCAATATCTCTGGAACCGATTGACCGATTTGGACCAGACTGGTATCATATTGAAGGCCCAGCGATTTGGAATTGAATGAAATCCACCACAATCTTCTGTGATGCCAGGGCGGGAACTGGCAGCCGTCGGAATCAGGTGGGGGTCGGAATTGACGGGTCCCATATTATCCTATGGGGAAAAAACGTTACAGGTTTGCCAGGCGATATCTCCGGTTCCCGGGGGGCTAGAGACACGGGGCTGGGCTCGTTGGAAAGCCCTGGTCCTCAGCTACAAAATAAATGACAGGGGGGGCACGTGCCCGGGTGCCCCCCCCCTGAATCCGCCACTGGGCACCCCCCCCAATCCACTACTTTTGTCTGCTACCTCCAGGCTGCTACAACCTACCTCTGAACATGATATTTCCTTCTGGTATAAGCTCCTACAAGACTTGACACCCCCCACAAAATCTAACGCTCAGAGGAAATGGGAAGCTGAATTAGGCCTGGATCTAACTGTTACACAATGGAGCAAAATATTTCTTTCATCATACACTATGTCCAAATGCTTAAATCATACCGAAATGCATATGAAATTGCTCCATAGACTCTACTTAACTCCAGACAGGTTACACACATTCTGGCCCTCATGTTCCAAATTTTGTTGGCGCCTATGCGGGGAAGTGGGAAACATATATCATGTGTTCTGGACGTGTCCAGTGCTGACCAAATATTGGTCAGATGTTTTTGACTTACTTAATGTTGTACTAGCTCTCCAGCTCGCCCCATCCCCCTCGTTGGCTCTACTGAATGTCATCCCAATTTCCATCCCTATCTCCAAACGTTATGTTTTAGGCCATATATTAATAGCTGCACGCGCAGCCCTAGCACAGCTTTGGAAACAGGCAAGTCCCCCTCTGATCCTGAAAGTGATCCATAAAATCCATCACCATTTCATTATGGAAACAGAATTTATACCCTCCACCTGTTCGGCATCCCCACCACTAGTCCAATGGGCTTACTGGCGCACATACGTTATTGAGGGTGAAGGAGCTCAATATTTCCCTGACCTCTCGAGTTAGCCCCCTACAATTTAGTCTCAATGAGAAAGATATTGCCTCCCCAATGGCCACCACTACCCCCTGTGTTACATAAACCGAACTGTTTAAAATGCGATGTCCATGCTCAGTTGTTACGTATAAAGCCTGGTATGATTACTTACATTTTTATGTTCACTGCCAGATTCTGTGTGACCCCCCCCCCCCACCCTATGGTTTTGTTTCCCTACTTCTTTTTTCTGTACCCCATTTATATGAAAATCTTCAATAAAAATTTATTGATGTGAAAAAAAAAAATGTCAAAACTTTAATAGGTAATATTTAAAATGAATACTGTCCAATGAGTGAAATATCTCAAGAATGTGAAAAAATATATATATATTTTCACATTCTTGAGATATTTCACTCATTGGACAGTATTCATTTTAAATATTACCTATTAAAGTTTTGACATTTTAAAACAATACATCTCTTTCAACTTTTGTGCGCCAACAAAAAAGACATTCTTCTCTGTCCCTTTTTTTTGTTGTGGCATTTTACATACAATTTACCCATCAGGGTGGGTATACAAAAATCGGGTCCATTGGGCCATTTAACATTGTTCCCTATGTAAAATCGGGTCCATCGCATCGGTCGCATTGTATGCCATTATAATGGCATACAATGGACCCGATTTTACATAGGAATTTAACATTGAATACAATGCATTCAATGTTAAATCGCGTCGGTCGCATCGCATACCTTAACTTAAGGCATGCGATGGATGCGATGGACGCAATTTTTTAATTGTCGGGGAAAAGGCTAAAAATAGCCCTAAAATCGCGTCGGTCGCGTCCATCGCATACCTTAAGTTACCTTAACTTAAGGTATGCGATCACCCACGACGGGCGCCGTGCTAGGAAACAAGTACCAAAGGGGCAAACACATGTAGAGATGTGTGCTAAGCTATTTTACTAAGCTATTTAGGGTAGACGATTACCCTGTGTTAAGGGTGCAGTTATTTGTGCTGAGCGAGTTTGCTAATCAATTTTGCTTAAGAAAAAAAAAAGGCAGGGTAGTGGCTCAGAATGAGAGATCCTCAATCATTATCGCTCATTATGTACACACACAGAGATTTAGTCACCTGCTAAGCAATTTGACTAGATTTTTACTGCGCGCACTGACTTATTAGGCAATAGCGACATGCAGGACCGCGCATCATAATTGCTCTGGGTTTACACACGGCGAGATCTGTGCTTACTTTATAAGCAATCTAGTCAGATTACTTAGAAAAGAGCACAAAATCACTCTGTGTGTATGCCCCTTAAGTGTCTTAAATGATATTGTTGATGGAATCAAAGTTTCCCTTTCATCCTTTCGGTGCCTTCATCAGTAAAGCTCATGACTATTGTTTTCCTCTATTTGACTATGGCTTACAGTATCTGCCATTTTTTGCTTTACCTTTCTTGAAAAATATTTCCTACCATTTCGAAGGGTTACCAAGTATATCACATTTAATACCCCCTAGGCATAGTAGATAAGTGTAGGGTAGATAACACTTGTGGTTACAACTGACCCACACAGTACATAGCGTGACTACATTTACCCGTACCACGTACATGCGTTATACCAATGTGTGGTTCATTTTTTTTAGAAAACCAAACTCACCCAAATTTAGGGTATTAGAGTCAATCAAGTCCCGATTCGGAGTTTCTCTCGGTTCGGAATTCGGATTTAAAATCAGAATATAATGTTTGGAATTGCTTGTAAGCCCCTCCTGTGATTTTAGGTGCCGTGTCACATAGGGGAGCATGGTCAAAATTGACTGAAAATTAATGACTAAAAATTTATGGAAATAAATTACATTGATGCTGATAATATGTATAAACTACATCACTTTAGACATTTTGATAAAAATTTCAAGAAAACCAAAACCAAATCCAAACCAAAACACTTGAAGTTGGTTTTGCCAAAAAAAAAAAAAGACCTCCTAAAACTAGATGGTCCATTCACATCTTTAATTTTTCACGTGATACTGTTACCCTCCTAAGTAAGTGCCAAGGTGCATTTGGGTTTTCTCCCTCATTCTGACAAACATTTCAATTTTTTTCCATTTGGACATGCTTTAAAGTATAGGGTGCAAATGTAGCCTTGCTCATCGTTGCTGCACCATTCACCACATGCAACTCCTGTGGTGATTAAAGCAATCCCATCGCCATGCACGTGCATCTAATTCACTCTTGCGGCTAATAGAAATGCATTGAGTGGTGATATCGCAGTGTGGTAATTTTCCTGCAACAAAGGAACAAGAGCATCTGGATCTTGGCAGCGGTGAGCACAGCTACATCTGTAACTCTGGACAGTGTTATTACCATTGGCACCGGGAAGGGGGGTTAAGAGTACTTTTTACCAAGGGCCTGTGTCCCACTGTCATCCCCCTTCCTTGTTGTCTAGTGCCATTGTGAAGGGAGAGAGAGGATGGTCTGCTGCAGTAGCCTCTCTCCCCAGCCAAGCACAGGCTGCTGAGTGCTGGATGTGGGGGAAAGGCAGCTGCAGCAGCCCGTGCTCTCTCCCCCTACATTGGGGAGAGACAGCACACACATAAAGTATATATATATATTTATATTTCATAAAAGAAGTTGTGCCCATGCCCCCCAGAATGGCCATGTCCCTCTACCTTTACCAGAGCCTGGCAGGGCTGTCGGCGCCACTGGTTATTACAATAGAACAGTCTCCATTTGAAGTGTCACTTTGTTGTGTTTGTAATATAAAATATTGTTGTTTACTTTTGCTCTATACCTGCCAGGTTTTGTGCCCTTGCTTTCCTTAAGACATCCAAGGACCTCACACAGTGCATGTTTTTCAGGTCTCCTCACAGAATCAAGTGAAATAATTAGCTCCACCTGTGAATCTTTTAAAATGTGTCAGTCAGTAATGAGGGCACCTGTCAGGTGACCTAGAAAAAGGGAACTGTGTGGAGACCGAGTTTGAGAACCACTGTCATAAATGAATCATGAGGAGACATGGGGACACCAGATGCTAACTAGAAATGATTCAAACTCTTGTGGTGCGGTCCTCATAAAAATGAACACTTTGCTTAATGCGTTTTTCAGAACTATCACAAGTGTATTTGGATAACTTTTGTGCATGACTTCTATTGTCAATTAGTACAGGAAACCCATGAATTCCATGTCGGTTGAGTTTGGAAAACATGGGAAATCACTTAAAGATACTCTTAGTCATTTATTGAATGCCCTTAGTTCTACTGAATAAGATACCATGTGAGCATGTTGTACATACTACAAGGAGCAGATGGCAATGTTGTCTCCTTAATGATTCATTAGATGAAAGCTGAGAATCCTACAAGCCACCATGCCATCCAGCATTTCTTTTTGGAGTGTGCGCTCACGCCTTCAGGAATGAGAAACACAAGTACAAGAAAACACAGCGCTTAATTTGAGGAAAGATTCAATTATAACACCATGGGATAGTTGAGTGGTAATGATATGTGTTTAAAGAATAATGTTAAACATTAAAGGATTACAATGTTTTTGTCTCTATTTAATTTTAATCTTTTAATAAAGTTTTAACTTTATTCTTTAAACAAATATTAGTACCATTCAGCTATCCCATGGACCGGTGTTATAATTTAATATTTCCTCAAATTAAGTCAGGGTTGCCTACGCTCCCTGAATGGTCGGGAGGCTCACGAAAATTTGATCCCCCCTCCTGGGCCCCCGGAAAGGTAGGCAACCCTCCCGGATACCGGTGACCCCAAGCTTCTCCCCTGCAGCAGCGGTAATTTTCTGCTATTCGCTGCTTTTCGGGTTTGGGGAGGGGCTTTGCAGTACTAGGGTGGGGCTTGATGACATTTACATCAGGCCCCACCCCTGAAGTTTTGCTGACAGTCTCCTCTCCGGGCTTCTCCTGGAGAGGAGACTTTAAAAATGGGCAACTCCAAATTAAGCACTGTGTTTTCTTGTATTTGTGTTTATCAGCCCATATTAGTGGTAGCAACTCCCCCACTTTACACAGCAGCATGTCCATTCACCCATTCCATTGCCTGTATCCCCTTAGGGAGAATTTGCACACACCTTCTGGAATGAACTGCTTCCCAATTATAAACGATGACTTGTGTCTAAAGTGCTAATTTGCAAACAGTGAATACTACACACATTTTGTGCTGCTCTTGCAGAGCGCTCTGCGTTCCCACTGTGGCCTCTTATTTCCTCATTTTAGTCTGCGTGAAGCTATCTTTTGGCACTGTTTGGAGAATTAGGTGCATCTTCTGTACATAAGTGTTTGTTCCATTTAGAATGAAGCTGAATTATTTCTGCAGATGCTTGTTAGAATTCAGTACAGTGGCGTAGCTATGGCTCCGCAGCCGTAGCCATGGCGGAGGGGAGCCAGTGCCACGTTGGCGCAGGTTCTTTATGCAGTGACCTGCGGGAGCCGGAGTCAAAATGAAAGTAGGGGCTGTGGGTGGACCAGAGTCTTTGGCCACTCTGCTGCAGTGCCGGTCTGCCTTACAGGCAGCCGATGACAGCGGGAAGCTGCCATAAAAGAACACAATGAAAAGCCTGCAGCTGCACAGTCTAAAGTTTTCTCCCCCACACTTTCAATTACGAACGGTCCGCCCGGCATGTGTCCCCTTGTCGCCCGGCAGCTCTTGTTGGAGAGGGAAGAGCGGGGAGCACAAAGTCCAACGGCGCCATATGTACAGCGCCGAGCAGGAGGCCCTGCGGCGGCTTCTGTACAGTCAGGGGAGAGAAGGTGACCCGCTGGAAGCCCCTGCGCTGACTGTATGCAAAGAGGTGACCCAGCGGCACTGCCTGTGCAGGGGTGGATGAGGCGACCCTACATTGAAGGTAGATGTCTCTTGGAGGAGGGTAGGGTATGTGGCGGCGACACTGAAGGTTGCTCTTACTGAGGGGGAGGAGGGGGCGCCAGAATTTTTTTGGCAGGGGAGGCGCAAGATATTTAGTTACGCCACTGATTCAGTATCTGCTTTCATGTGTATTTGTGGGAGCTGCACTGATTTCCTGATCTGCTCTAAGATGGGCAAAGGATCCATTATATTGGCAGGGCACAGAGTTTGTCTATTCACATAGAACAGACAACTGCAATGTTTCTTGTGCAGGACAAGAGACATTTTAAATGTCCTTGAAAGCTGGAATGTAAGATGCCATTCATTGATACACCAGTCTCCCATACTTCCCAACATTTGAAGGCAGGCAGTCAGGAAAGCCTATTTTTTGAGAGCCGCGACATACCGAAAAGGGGGCGTGGTCTATACCCTGATGCTGCCGCTCCATTTTTGTCACTGTAAGGGCATGCCAGCAACTCCGTGAGCTGCTGACTATGCCCCCAGCCCCTCTGCCTGCAAGAATAGAGGCTGTGCACATGCAATATATTCATTGATGACAGGAAGGGACTCCCAATTGCCCCCTCCCTGCCGTCGGACACTACCGGCCGTGGGAGGGACGCGGGAATGTCCCAAAAAAACCGAGATGTTCCCGTGATAAGCAGGACAGTTGGGAGGTATGGTCTCCTGTTGTACAGCTGCATCGCATGGCAACTAAGGCACAACTTGAGCATAAGAAGGACTAATGCTAGCAGAGTCTCACGGGACCTGGTGCTCCGAGAGGGGTTGTTTGGCAAAACTGCAACAAAGTTGTACATATGTGCCCTCTCTTTTCCAATATTACAATACAGTATACCTTCCATAGGCATTTCTATAATGGGTGCAGTGTGACCACACGACACACACTGCACCAATACATAATACTAACCTCTCCAGTGTCCCACAGCGGCATATTGGCACCGGAGACACAAATCACGCGCATTGAATATGTCCCTGGGAACAAGGCGTGGGTGCCATGTTCCTGGAGACCTGCGCAAGTGCAGTAGACTGGCATAATTCTGAGTCAACTTACTGTCAGAGAGGAGGGAGCACCCGGGGGCTCTCCTCTTTTAAAACCCAACTGATCCCTTCATTATTATTATATACCAGCTGCTGTACACAACACCATTTGGGTTGAATTTGTTGATAATAGAAGTTGGATACATAGGGTTTGGGATTTTGGTAATATATAGAGTGGAGGCTATTGGAAAAATGTGTTATAACTGAAAAGGTATTGATTTTGTGTATTTTAGAAACTTTTTCTTATGTGTTTCCTATGGACTGCAATGTTCTGATCGGTTGCTAATTAGGTGAGAGCCATGCATTGGACTCCTCCATGACACATGTAGCCCTATCCACATCCCCCTTACAACGTGAGGCCTAAATTCTGGCTGTGAAAATTACCTACACAATGTTGTAACCTCATTGCAATAGGTTCAGTGGTTTCAGAGATTATTCCAATCAGTGAAACATTTAAAAGTTCTATAGAAAAAGTATTGGATTTAAAGATAATCATTATTAATGTTATTAGTCTAAAAGTATTTCTGTAAAGACTCCCTGGCGGATATAATTTTTAACAAGAGTAAAGCAGTGGAGAACAGCGTAATAATAGACAACCCATCAGGAAGATCTAGTATTTTGCCTATAGACTTTTCAATATTGCAGTGTTGGGAGCAATCGATAAGTAATACCCCATTCACACCAGAAATGCAGGGACAAAGCCGGGAATTCAGTTCCCGGGACAAGCAGGGACATTCCCGGGTTTGGACCCATTCACACCAGAAATGTCCCTGCATTTTCTGGTGTGAGAAGGGGGCGGAAAGGAGGCCGGCAGGAGGTGGGGAGGAGGCGGGATGGCGGTGGAGGTGGGGAGAGTACTCACCCCGGTTGCTGGTCCTCCATGCAGGCCAGGGATCCACACAGGCAGCGGCGCAAATGACGGGACAGGCTGCGGATGAACATGATGCAGCTCTCCCGCATCCTCACTGCCGCCGGAGAGCTGCGTCATCATCATCCACCGGCTGTCTCGTCATTTGCGCCCGCCGTCTGCATGAATTCCCGACGGACAGGACACGGAGGACACGGCAACCCAGATAAGTATACCCTGTACCTTTCACACCAGCCAGGTCCCCGGGTTGAACCCGGGAACAACCCTGGTAAATAGCCGGGTTGAAATTTTCCCGGGATTTTGTCCCAGGAACCTTTCACACCAGTGCTAGTACCGGGTTGTTCCCGGATTCAACCTGGGAATTTAGGCTGGTGTGAATGGGGTATAAATGGATGGACTGATATAACATGAAGAAGAAGAGGATGCTGCTCCTCGTGTGTAAATAAAGACTTTGAATAAGATTTTATAATAACGAGGAGAAACAGATAATTCTTTAAAAGCTGGGTACACACTATACGATCCACTGCACCACCGGTGATCCCGGACGATCAAAATAGGCCATAAACACTGAACGATATAATTGATGATGTCAACTGACTGACCATGCAGTCGATGATGATATAGTGAAATATGACTGCATGTTTAGACAAAAGGGCGTGTCCTTAGTGATCTGCTGGAGCACTCGTCATTAACGATATAGTGCGTAAACACTAGACAATATGCACAATAATATTGAAAATTATATTGTAATCATGCATATTGTTTGCAAAAATTGCGTAGTGTGTACCCAGCTTAAGATTTTAGGAACCAGGCAAAGTAGACTTCACACTGAGTAGACAAGCATTAATGCTGCCCATTCACTGTGCGATGCGCACCGTGCGGTTTGGACTAGATCACATTGCATCCAGTTCTAAACCAATGCGGTATGCTAAAGCAGTGTGCTTTTTGAACTAGATGCCCTGTGATCTAGTTCAAAAAAGTACAGGCTGCACATACTTTTATTACCTTGCGATGTGATGTACGTGGGAGCACGCATCACATCGTAAGTTAAAATAGCACCGTGTGTGGGCACCTTAATTGCTATGCATATTATATTGTTAAGTATTGTACGTTAGGCTTCTGCTATAACTTAAATTAATTATCTTGAAGAATGTCTGCATTAACTTTATTTTATAAAACTCTAAAATCAATGACACGGCCTAATAAAAATAATTATAGTGGCAGCTCCCATACAATGGACCTAACTCTGGTCCATTTTCAGCCAGAGTTCATTAGCACGGGGACCGATGTTTGGCGTATGTACATGCACAGCTGCATTTCTGCACATGTGCATACACCAGGTGCATGCGACCACTGCAAACAGAGTGTTCACTGGGTGCACGCACCCAAGACTACGGCAGGGGCGTGGGGTGGCGGCGGATAGTTGTGCCTATGGAAGCACCCAGTGCTTCATGGGCGTTCCCATGTAAATGTTGGGCATTACCATCGTAAGCGGGCTATGACGTTGGTGCAGGTCGGCGACCATCGAATGATGTGGGTGTTCACCCACAGGCTGCTAATGGATGTTTATGAAACTTCAGCATCTCTCCTATTAGTTAGTATGCATACGCGTTTTTTTATTTTCTGAAGACCTGGACTACGTCAGACAGAAGAGGATGTGATCTTCGCCGGAGGACCTTGGTGAGTAGGATTTCCTTCCACAGGTCCCCAAATGGCTTTCTTCGGATCCTGGACCCCAGACCCTGGAGTCTGAACCCTGGACCCCGGAGCCTGGACCCCGGACCCAGGGACCTACCTACGGGCTCAAGAAAGGTAAGTATCAGTATGTATGTGTTATGTATGTATTAAACTTTTATTTTTCATGTGTGTCAGTGTGTGTTTATTTAACTATTTATTTTACTGTGGAACTACAAGTGCCAGCGGGCCCTTTAATGCCCCGCATGCTGGGACTTGTGGTTATCCAAGTCCCAGCATGCGGGAGAGGCTTGCTGGGACTCATAGTTCCACAGTATAAGACAATAGTTTTTAAATCTATTTTTTACACTTCAATCAGCTCGATGGCCACCGCCCAGGGGCATCAAGGACAGCACCAGGCTTCAGCCTGGCGAGGGGGGGTGGGGTCCCCACTCCCCCAGGACCCCTGGCCAGGCTGACTGGTCGGTAGGGATGAATGCTTTGGCCGCGGGACCTTATATAATAAGTGTCCCCCGGCTGTTGCATTACCCTGCTGGCTGGTTGGGCCTGCAGCTAGTTCTTAAAATAAGGGGGACCCCTAGTCATCTTGTCCCCCGGAACCAGCCCCGGCCCTTGAGCATGGGGCTGGTTTAAAAAAATCAGCGAAGCCCTATTTGCCCGGTTTCATGATTTTTAATACCAGCCCCGGCTCTTTCAGCCTGGTGCTGGTTACGGCCGTGGGGGGGACCCCACGCCGTTTTTTTTTATTTATTTATTTTTCTATTTTTTTTTTACACAATGAATACGAATGAATACGCCATCAGGGGTTTACAAAGCAGTCGTATTTGACTGCTTTGGAAATTACCCTCCGGAAAACGAATTTGCATATGGCTGTTTCAGCTGTATGCATTCATATTAATTTGTATTAAGAATACAAATATGAAATATCATGTTTGTATTCTTAGTAAATTTCCCCCTAAGTCACATGATATGAATTATTGTTTAATAATTTCATATTTATTATTTATTTAGTACATCTCAGAAATATACAAATAGGTCTAATATTCATGTAGTACATCATAGTAGTTTATACCATATAATTGCTTTAAACTTGTTACACGATTTGCAGTTTCCCGGCCTGCTTTCCCAGACAGTGTTATGCTGATGTTTGGTTGTTTGCTTATATTTGGATAAAGAAAAAGCTTTGATGTCTGTGTTTGTTGTATTATATCGATCAGAGTCGCAAGATGCATCCACCCTAACTCTTACCGGTGATAAAGTATGAGCCTATTGGCTCCTAACTGTCAAATTGCATACTATGTTTAAAAAATTACAGTTTTGAGTAGGGTGGCCAATACCTGGATCAGGATTGGCGGGATTCCAGAATTTGCCCCCAAAAAAGCTGGGATTTTGGGATTAGAAAGCGCATGCCGGGAAGCATCCAAGCACCCGCTCAGACGCTGCCCGACTGTTGCAGGTCTGCGTAGCATGGCGGACAGAGGTTACACTGTGCAGGCTGTGCCAGAGCCACCTGACCCCCTTCTGACATAACCCGTGCACCTGGCAGCCCACTTTCAGCAGCAACCTTGGCCCCACACCGTCGCACACTCCTGCATCCCGTTTCGGCAGCAACTCCAAGCCCCAACCACAAACACCCCTGCCTACTGCCCTACTCCCAGCCACACCATGTAAGTAAATGTGCAGCGTGGCTGCTTTTTTGGGGGAGGGGGTTAAAAAAATTAAGGGAGCCCAATCCCGGGAATCCCAGAATTTTGCATTTTTTAATCCCGAAACCTGGGATGGAAACGATCTGGCCCCTAGAGGAAGAGCTGGAATGAGGCCCACTGGGAGTTTCCCATGTACAGATGTGGACCTGTCCAACCCTATCTACAACAATAAACTTTTTGACTTGGTTTTCCACCATACTAAATGTACTTTTGTCCATGCAGAGGGTGTGACTGTTTAAGAAATGTAATGACCCAACATAAGCAAACAACGCCAGCTAGATATTATATCAGCGGGAGTCTGTGTTGGGGCAGATTAGCAAAAAATAAAATGCAGGTTTTTTAATGCAGATGACAAATTGATCACTTCTTTACCATTACTACTACACGATAGTGCTCCCTTAACGGCATTAGTAATTATAAAATCCATTAGCGTTATCAAGTGTGTTAAACAAATATAACAGATTTACTTTTTATGTTAAAGTATTAGAGCTGTGTGATTTATTGCTTTATAATTGGAACAGTGAAAGTTCACAGCAACAAATGTAGCCAGACGTTTTGCTAAGTGGCCTCCTGGTGATGGTTGTAATAAACGTTTGTTGTAGCATGGAATATTTGTGTTTGATTGGATTGAGCATTAACAAAACTACAGCCTTCTGCCACTAGCTGCATTGTGATTACTGAACCCTGTGGCGCAAAATGAATAATTCTTAACATTATGGGACAATAGATGAGGGTGATGTAAAGTTTTGTTATATAATATAAAAGTAAAGTATGAAATGTGTTACTGCAGCACCTTTCTTCATTGTTGTGTAAAAAGAATATACTTGGTTTAGCGTAAAGATATATACATCTCAAATCTGAGTTCATTTAAATGACTAGGAATAGTATACGGAGAACAAGAGCATTCACAGCAAAAAAAGAATTAACTCAAAAGTACTGACAACACTGGTAGCATAAATAAATACAATATATTTGATATACTGTATATGTTAATAACAAAAGCACCAGTGGCGTAACTCCTGGAGGCAATAGAGACTTTTACTGACAGCAGCAGCCATCAGGGGGGCACAGAGAGCAGGCACCAGTACCACCGTCCCAGAATCAATTCTGCTGGGGGATTGAAGGTCTCGAGATCAGGCCTCCCACACTGAAAGCGCCTCCCTTGCACGCCGCCACTCGCCACGGATCGGATCTCTATTATGGATCCGATTCGCGCTGCGCTCCCTGTATCATTTCTCTTTGGAGTGCTGCACAACCGTTAGTATGGACAGCTGAGTGACGGCTGTCCAATGAGATTTGAACTGCAGCCTGCGGCACCCTGATTGGCTGGTGCACTGGCTGCAGGGAGGAAGGAGGTGGTATTCCTGCAGCACAGTCTCGGCAATGGAAGCCTGGGCTGCGCAGCTGTGAGGGGGTTAGAGGTGCACGAGTTAGAGGTGAGGGGTATCAAGTTTTTTTTTTCTATTAGATACCTGGTATATTTGGTAGCCACAAATACTGGGGGGGCACCACAATCAATACCGCCTCCGGGCGCATCGTGGGAACTTACACCACTGAACAGCACCACCAATACTGTCTTATACCAGTCAAATATTTACATGGTCTGTTGTACTAGACTGTGTTTCATAGATGTCCACTTTTTGGCTGCCCACACCAGTAGTGGGCAGCCATGTGGGAAGGTAGGAGTCATGAAGCACCCAAGCGGGTGGCTCCACACAGCGTTATCGTGGCAAGGTTAACAAAACTAACTTACTACAGGTTTTTTTATAGGGCTTTATTTTCTAAATACTGTAGACCAATCCCCCTCTCCAGCTATTCCATGGTGACAGGAGCCAGGTGCTTGAATGAAATATATTTGATACCACGCCACCTCCTCACTTTCACCTGAGGTCCTGAGAAGTCGGTATTGGTGTGTAGATAGTGGAAGGAGAGCTGTAAGCTGAAGTTTTGCCTAGGATGCACAAAAACCTTGCATCTGGTCCCGCTAGAACACTAGGCTTGCACCAGGGTGGCAGGCGTTGTAACGTCCTTTACAACAGGAAACAGTAACATAGTAAATTAGGTTGAATAAAGACGTTAGTCCATCAAGTTCAACCTGTTGTTAAATAACTAAAAATGAGGTCTATCCCCAACTAAGTTTAAATTCTTGTTTCTAAATAAGGATAAGTAGTGATTATTTCACCAAACAACGCTACGTATTATAGCTTATCCTCATTTTAATAATCAGTTTATGCTAAATAAATAAGGCGGATTTCGAGTTAAGAGCAAAGCAAAGAAAAGGAGAAACTTTACACCTTGGTAAAAAAAAACACGATGCACCGCAGGTGGGGCAGATTTACAATATTATTTGGATTGGGCATGTCCTATAGCAAATCTAAACTGCCGTGATAATATAAAACTCTCCAACAATTCTGGGCTACATGTACATGAGACCAGAACATGCCTAACTGCCTGATTTCTGCAGGATAGCCCCATTTGTTTTTGTTTTTTGTGGACTGTCCCGCTGTCTCACCTTCAGACAGTACTGTCTTGTGTTGGGGGTAAGAGTCCCTCACTGCTCTGCATACTCACAGAGACAGGGGGACTGGTGACATGCCAGCAGCTCACAGAGCCCAGTTGCTTTCTTTTTTGCTTTACTAACAAACATGAATCAGGCCTTTGATCTCATTCCCCTTTCATAAGAGGGACACTGTCGGAAGGAAAGTTATAGCAAAGTGACTGGTCTTTAAATATAAATCAACATATACATTCTCCAGGGTTAATGAGTGCAGGAAATGCGCTACTCACTCAGCGTAGTATATGATGATATTTTCCATTGAAACTTGTGCTGTGATGAATTCCAAATTTCCGCAGTCTGTCCTCTGCCTATTCCTCAATCAGGATTAATGGATAGAATTACCGGTTCTATCCCATCACTCAGCAAAGATTAAATGCAAGCTCTTTTTCCTGACCCAAACTATAGGAAGGATATATAACTCTGGATCCATTTTTCCTCTACCTTGTATGATAATCTAGCCATGTTGACATTGTTCCATTATTCAGACTCTAAAGTAACCTTTTCACATAATCAAAGCAGACAGAAAAGATTCTTTAATAATGCATTACTGCATTTTTTTGTATTATCTGCCTTTATTATCATATTTTTGGACAATAAAACATTCCAAAGCATAAAACCCGGACCTCTCATTGCCTGAAAGTTTAAGGGGAAAAAAACAGCTTACTACCCAAATACATTTTCCTACCATTACCCTCCATAAAACCTGCATTGATAGTGTTGGCACCCATTTGTGATACAGCAATATAAATATAGCCACCCCTTTAGGACAATTAGTTTACGATTGTTCCTTAATTTATACAACCACCTACACTTGCCACTAGATATAACCAGTGGCATTACAAGGCGGTGGCAAGCTGCACCTGGCTGTCATCATCGGAGGGGTTTACACCAAAATGCTGGCTATTCCATGGAACCGCCTGGCACCTGTCACTAAGAAGGAGCCAGCAGCAAGTTTCTCTGGGGCACCCCAGCACCTTCGGGGATGCTGTGCCCATCCCCAGAGTGATGTTGTAGTGTGCATCTGAGAAGCCACTCCCCCAGAATGATGTTGTAGTGTGCATCGAGAAGCCACTCCCCCAGAATGATGTTGTAGTGGGCATCTAAGAATCCCTCAGAGTGATGTAGAACTGGTGCTCCCGTGAGGCAATGCCCCTTTCTGCGAGACAATGCCCCCTTTTTGGGGTTTTGTGTAGGGGCTTTTGACCACAACAGGTCCATGAAAAACTTAAAATCCACCTGGATTTCCATATATGGGTCAGATCTGAGTCCTGGCTTGGGTCTTCCTGCTAGACTCAAATATATAAATGAGGCAAAACTTCATCTTCCTGGTGTCGGGCACCATTTTAGACACAACATCTGAGGGAGAGGAGTGAGGAGTGGGCCCTAAAACACAGAAAAGACAAAACACACACACAATACACCACACTGTAATAAAATAAATAAATAAATGCACACACAGTAAACATAATTCACCGGTGGCAGTGACCTAAGGGACAGTGTATGGGACTTTTAGGTCTAAGGCGCTGCAAAAAAATGCACACACAGAACACATCCCATTGCAAAAAAAACCCACAAAAAACACAGGACACATCACACAAAAGTGGCTGTGACCAGAGGGAGAGTGTGTGGGACTGTGGGCTCCGAGGCATTGAAAAAAATGCACAGTGTTTTGTGTTCAAGCACATAGTAAAACAATAGAAATAAACCCCCACCAGAGGGAATGTGTCAGCCACTGCAGGGGTTCTTCGCCAACCATTAGAGAAGACTTGCAAAGGAAGAAACCAGTATTCTAAAGGAGGGGGAAGGGGTGTGACAGGATTATCCATTTTGATTGGTAGGATGTCTGATCTTGGTGTAGTTGCCCCAGAAACAATCCAAGCACAGAAGTTCATCCATGATCCTATTTCTCCAAGTTACTGACCCCAAAAGAAGCAGATGGGGCGCTCAATCTGTGTGACCCAACAGACATTTCCCCCTGTACACCTATTGCCTGTTGACATTAGCGTAGACTAGAATAGATTTGTAATTCTGCACAGCAACTATCCATTTTTGATTCCATGCATGCAATGCGGCCATTCTGGTGGAAAACTATGACAGCCCCATAGTTTACAAACAAAATAATGTGTCCTGGCTCTCTGGATGGGAACAGATCTCCTATATTGCTGTATATTTGCTGTATTTGTTTAACTCCTTCATTTTGAAAGAATTATTGCTAGATAAAAATGAAACCATAAAAGCTTCATATGGTCTTGGAACTCGTAGCCTAAATAGCTGACATTGTTGCCTATTCTGTTGCCTATTTCTGTTTGCCAGTTGACAGTGCTGCGTAAGTCATGGGCTGCCAGGAATGAGCTCTTACCTCACTGACTTGTGCTGCACAACCAAAGCTGACAGACATTTTTATATGTTAACATCCCGATGACATCTGTTTCATTAAAATATGAAAAAATTACTGGAGGAAATCACCCAAATAAAAAGAAGAAAAAGCCTATTACATGGACATCTTCGGTTTTTCGGGCACTCTTTGTTTATGTGTGAACAGAACCGGAGGTAAAGGATTTTGTTGCTCCTGTTAATCAACATTTGCATCTGCATAATCTCCTGTTCCGGATTCCACATTCCGAGCATGTCATGAAATTGAAGATCTTCTTTTTTTTTTTTATCTTTATTTGAAGTGATCCATCATGTTTCAGAGCAATGATTAAATAAGCATGAGCTGTCAGGAATGTCAGCGTGCTAGCTGTGTGGTTCAGCGAGGCTGAACGCGAGAGATAAAGCTTACCTATATGTTTCGATTTTTAAAAGGAACACGCTGTCAGGTTTCACAGACTCAATCCTTGTTCCAGATCGTGAGGGGACTGACGCGTGTCAGCGGCCCCTGTGCTGTTCAAATAAGCAGTGAATATTTAACGAGGATAATATTAGATGCTGATGTCCCTTTCAAGCCAATATGAGATAAATGTTACAATTCTTAGCATATGACATGCGTACCGGAAGGAGCACTAACTTGAAAAGGGACGATGACAGGCATTAGATGGGTTTTGGTACTTGACCATATTCCACCAATCACTAGAATGGATCAGACAGTCTTGTCTGTAACATTAATCTCCAGTGTGTATGTTGCACTTTTCATGTATTACTCGCTTAGAGAAAGCATTATAGGCATGTCAGCTTACTTATCTAAAAGGGGAAATATATGAAGAAAATTCTGAAACACGGTAAGGAGATGAGGAACCGGTGGGTGGCAAAAACAAGATTATTGCAATCAGATTCTACTTCTTATTTATTTAGCAACTTCTGGAATATAATAGATAGATTCTGATTGGTTGCTGTGGGCAACATCCCATCTTCAATAGAGCTCCCATCTTAGTAAATTTACCCCCTTATGTATCTTCTTTTGTTGTGTAGTTTGAATAGTTTATCAAATGCACTGAAATACCATTCTTGCAAAAGATATCTCTCCAGGGGGGAGATTCCTCTAAGTTAAAAATGCGGTAAAAACCCATTTATCAGGGTTTTTACTGCATTTTGGGATGCACTATGGCGATGCCCCATAGAAGCCTATGGGCTTCTACCGCATCCCACCGCCGCACCGCAACGACCCCCCCGCCGCCCCGCACGGACCCCCGCCGCCCCGCAATGCCCCCTCCTCCCTCACCTGTGTCCGGGCAGCACAGCGCAGTGCTTCCCGGACCTGTGACCTCCTCCCTGCACTGATCCTCTTCCGGGTGCAGGGAGGAGGAGAGCCCGGCGCAGCAGCAGCGCCGGGTGTGGGAGGGAGGAGGGAGCCGCTGGGAAATGCTGGGAGCCGGCGACTCTCACCGCAAAGGACAGCTCTTAACGCAAGAGCTGTCCTTTGCTATAATTATCGCATATGTTAGAACATAATTATGATTGCGGTGGGTGGCGAAAGGGGGTGGAGGTTCTTAGAGAATTTCCCCCCAGGAGAGTCCTGGAATCAGTAAACATTTCCCAGTTGCAGGGTGTATGGCATTGGAATCTCATCGTCATAGCTTTGTTTGTCCATCACTGTTCAAACCCTTGAAACACCATGCATTATACACTGAGGGCGGAACCATGATTATACAGTTCAATGCCAATCACATAAAAAAAACATTTGAGAAGTGAGCCAGAGAACCCCCCAAAATCTGGACTCTCCCAGGATAGTTGGCAGACATGGAAAGTAACCCATAACCAGTGCCAGATTCAGGCTTGGGGTGGCACTTTGGACATGGGGCCCTTGTGAAGTGGGGGAGTGTATAAGATTGTGCATACCTCCCAACATTTCCCATTCCAGGAGGGATACAATGCTCTCTGCCTGGACCTCCGTTAATATATTATTGGTGCCAGCAGCCTCTGTACTACTTGGGAAAGGAATCAGGAGAGCTAGTTATGTCACAGTGCTCAGGCAGGAGTCCCCTGACAGAGGAGGGCAAAGGGTACAGTATCTCCTGCATCCCGCCCTTTAATCTGGCTATGCCCATAACCAATGTATGCCCCTAAGTTTGATAAATTGTCTTTGTGCAAACAGTTAAATATAGAGCGCATATAGGGCTTTAATCTAATCAGCTCTAAGGACGTTTCGATAATGTGCATACGCATTTCTGCACAGTTCACCATCCCGTTTGCACCCACCCGTGCCCAACGCTGGGCATTTCCATGGAATATAGGCAGTGTTACGTCTGCCAGGGGTGGGCAGCTGACATCACCGCAAAACTAAGGCACCTTAGAGTGTCTCAGTTTTGCGTGCTCCTTCCAAATCATTCCATGGTCGGCGACCATGGAATGATTTGGTCCCCGCAACCAAGGCTGTGAATGGATGTTTATGCAAAACATCCATTTGCAGCCGTACGGGAAACTCGCAGAGCGAGGGGGTGGGGGACGGCTGTGTGAGCGGTGGGGGGCGTTAAAACCACATGTAGCGCTGCGTGTGAACTAGAATAAGGTCCATAATCCCATACAGCATAAACATTTCTGATTGGGCAGTACGGATGATGTAATGGTTAGCATTACTGCCTCACAGCACTGAGGTCATGGGTTCCATTCCCACCATGGCTCTAACTGTGCGGAGTTTGTATATTCTCCCCGAACTTGCGTGGGTTTCCTCCGGGTACTCCGGTTTCCTCCCACAATCCAAAAATATACTGGTAGGTTAATTGGCTCCCAATTTTTTTTTTTTTAAATTAACCCTAGAATGTCTGTGTGTGCGTGTACATGTGGTAGGGAATATAGATTGTAAGCTCCACTGGGGCAGGGACTGATGTGAATGGTCAAATATTCTCTGTAAAGCGCTGCGGAATATGTGTGCGCTATATAAGAAACTGCTAATAAATAAATAAATTGGCCCCTGTGTTCACAGCATTAGGTGACCCAGTCTTTCCGCCATAAGATGATACTAATTATACTGTATGCACATACTGTACCTCCCAACCACATATTCTGTGCTTTTCCTGTACATTTTACATTTCAGTTTGCTGAAATATGTACAGTACAAAACAAATGAACACACTACAGACATTCCTGACGTAGATACTGTAAGTACATAACCCAGAAAGATTTCTTTCATAGCCACTTGCGGAAAAGACATTTCATATCCACTCTTCTTTTTTTTATATTGATAAATTGACTTAACCTTTCTTTTTCATCTGGATGACAAATTTCCCTGCCAGAGCCCTCAGTGTCTTTGAACAGAATCGTTATTCCCTTCACAATAAAACAACACCAGAAATATCTTGTGAATGTAAATGTTTTCTGAGTAAAGGAACAGTCTCCACTCGCTGCTTCCACAAGATGTTCTGTCTTGGTTCAAAAACAGTTTTTTTAAATATGTTACTGTAGCTTTCCTTCTAGTCTTCCAGCATCATGAGTTAAAAAAAAATATCATACCCAAACCTGTCAGATGTGAGTGACTGATACCATTTGTCTGCCTGACAAGATCCATTGTGATGAGGGAGTCAGTGATAGTATGAGGTGCTATATGACTTGGAGCTGAAAATGATTGGTATTACACACCCAGAGAAAGTAATGAAAAATTGACATTTCAAAGAGCTTTCTCAAATGCAACACACACCGTCAGACCTGTGCGCTGTACAATCCCATCATCTTGTATAATAGGGCAGTCCCCACTATGTTGTCCCCCATACACTAGTAACCATATACTAGACGGGTATGGATCATAGGGTTGACAGAAGTAAGGTCGACATGCATTGAGTCGATCACTGAAGCTCGACATGGGCTTCTGTCGACATCTCAGAAGGTTGACATGGGGTTATGTCGACAATGAAAAGGTTGACATGGGATTTTCGCAGGTTTTTGTCCCGAATGTCGACACAGTTAACATGGACACTTAAAAAAGTGTGCTCAACATGCTTTGGGAACAGTATTTTTTTTCTATTCCCATGCCCTAGTGGATGGTAGAGCATGAAATACCGCTTGTCGGCACATGTTAGCTAAAAAAAACTGTGAAAAATCCATGTCGACCTTTTGACTGTCGACCTTCTAAGGTGTCGACCTTCAGTGGTCTACCCAATGCATTTCGACCATGTCGACCGTATACCACACAATAGACACAGCTCCATAATCCTGTAACCAGTATACCATGCAAACTCCACCATCTGATGTCCACTGTACTATGCAGAGTCCCAATATCGGATGACAATCGCTCTTCAGTGCAAATATTGTGCCCGATTCTGACCTGATCGCTGCTGAAAGAATTAGCAGCATCCAGCGGACAGGTAGACGCTGCCCTGCTATAGTGAAATCCTGCCTTGCGAATTAATGTCCACGCTGTGCAAATAGATTATTACAGCTAGTGAATCATTTGCAGCTGAGTGAAAATTACCAAAATCCTTTGTTAGAGACTCAACATCGAATGATTTTTCCACTGGGCACCAGACAAAGCTAGAAGGAGTCAGAGAGTCACACACTCTCCCATAAAACGGTTGGTAATTCCCGTGTTTCCCTAGGCCCACCCAGGGTCGCCAGTAGTGGGGTGCTGTGGATACAGCTGTCCCTAGCGCCGGCCTATGGAAGGCCCCCCCGACTGCCTCAGCTCTCCGCTTGTGCTGCCTGCGCTACACTCAGTGCAGGTCCCGAAGCACAGGCTTCTTCAATGTAGGATGCCGGTGGCCAATTAAAATGCTGCACCGGCTTTTCAGCCAATCAGAGCTTGTGTACCATTAGCCAATCAGATCAGCTGCTGACACACGAGCTCTGATTGGTTCACCAGCCTGTGCTGCATTTTAATTGGCCGCTGGGTCCTGCATTGAAGAAGCCTGTGCTTCGGGACCTGCTGCGTTTAGAAGGAGGGGATGATAGACTCAGAGTAGGAGTCAGGCGGTAAGTGAAGTGAAGTGAAGGGAGGGGAGATGAGGGGGGGGGGGGGAGATGAGGGGGAGGCCCACAGGGGCCCAGACTGGAATTCAGTCCCGGGCCCCAAAATTCCTAGTGGCAGCCCTGGGCCCACCTAGCATTTTTTCTGGCACAACTTTGTTTTTCTAAGCACTCAAACTAAATGCTGGTTAACACCCCCAGACGTAAAGGAAAAAAGTAGCAGGAATTCATCACTAGCAAGCGTTGCGTATGCGTACTACGAGCTATGTATTGCTAATTGGATGCTGTGCAAATTCCTACAATAGCAATCAGTTCTGAATCGGGCCCATATTAGCTAGATTTAAGCATTACTGTACATGGCACACAAAACCATTTATGTCAGCCACATATTGCAGAAATACTGTATGTTGCATTGCCAGGCATCTATAGCATAAATAACTGCACTGCTAATGATATTGTAGAACTATAACATCCAATGCTAATGCCATATTGGAGATATGGAACCTCTATACAGGATGTCTATGTATAGAGGTTCCGTCTCGCCAATATGGCATTAGCTTTGGAAGTTACATATATATGCAAATATTGTAGCTATGGCAGAGGCACAGATGTGCCTGTACAATTACCATAAGAGTCTTTGTAATAGTTCAGTTCTTATTTATTTATTAGCTATTGGAGTAGACTACGTTTCATAAAAGCGGTTTGAATCTCAAATACGGTAATATGAATAAATGATGCATTTTTTGGGTTTAGCCAACTACTGTATATCAGATAGGAAACTTCTAAATGTCTCAGGAATACATGTAGATGACCTGAAAGGTTCTTTGTATAAATTCACATACGGTACCTTTTGCATTGTAGTGTTATGAGGGGCTGAAAAGACCTGTTCAATGTCCATGACTTCTCTTTTAATACAACTGCAATGTCATTAATGGCTTGTCCATACCAATAGTTACTGTATATCCCTTTTACTTTTATAGGGAAAATCCAACTTACATTAATTCAGGCTTCATCGCAGGGCACATTTTCTTTGCTCTACAAATGGACAAAAATATGTGCACTGCAGGTGGGGCAGATGTGACACTTTCAGAGGATTTGGTTGAATTATTTTGTTTCTGTGCAGGGTAAATACTGTCTGCTTTATGTTTACACTGCAATTTAGATTTCAGTTTTAACACACCCCACCCAAATCTAACTCTATCTGCACATGTTACATCTGCCCCACCTGCAATCAGGTCTGAATTAGGCTGGGTGATTATTGTCTTCACCAGATACCAAGCGGAACCTGACTTTAACCTCTGGCTATATCATGAATCTCCTTCTGTCCGTGATTATCTGATAACCTGTGCACTTACCCAGCTCATGTCTTGACTCTAAAAGATCTGAACCTGTGTAACTACCTGGCTTGTATTTAAATTTGAGACATATGATAACCGGTGTACCAGTGGCGTAACGAAAACTTTTGCTCCCCCCCCCCCGGACAATTTTGCTGCTGCCCCCCGTTAACCCCCCCCCGGGGAGCTGGCAGGGGGTTCCGTGCGGCGCTGAGGTACCTGTAGTCAGGGAGAGCCTGGAGGTCCCTGCGCCTGCGGCGCTGAGTATGATGTTGCCGGGGTCCCTGCAGTGAAGTGGAAATAACGCGCTATCTCCGCCGCCCGGCGGCGCTGGAAGCGCTTCTAACTTTGAAAACATTGGCTGCACACTGATTGGCTGAGATTCAGCCAATCAGCATGCGCCCAGTGTTTTGAAAGTCAGAAGCGCTTCCCGCGCCGCCGGGCGGCGGAGATAGCGCGTTATTTCCACTTCACTGCAGGGACCCCGGCAACATCATACTCAGCGCCGCAGGCGCAGGGACCTCCAGGCTCTCCCTGACTACAGGTACCTCTGTGCTGCACGGACCCCCCTGCCAGCTCCCCTCTGCACCCACAAGCAGTGGGGAGCTGGCGGAGAAACAATAGCGCCCGCAGACCCCCGGCGCCTCCCCGCCACTGCGGGGGCTGCGGCCTTATAGTTACGCCACTGCGGTGTACAGAACTGACCTGTGTTTCAAACTTTCAGTGAGCTGATTAACATCTGTGCTGAAATTGGATTGTGGCTGACCTGCCTTACCACCAGATTATACTGTACAATCTAAGAAACACTCTTGTACAATTGAGACAACATTGGTTACCTGGCACCAGATGGTCCGGCTCCCCTTTTAATCTGGACACATGCTTTGGGAAATGACCTCCTGCCATATATATAGTTATTGAGGCTAGGTGGCACACAGTTTGAGAGGTATTCACTGGTTTGCGGTGCAAGATTCATACGAAAATTGATATAAACAGTTATCTTTCTTGCAGTCAGGAAAGAAAAGAACCAGCACACGCATTTGCAAAAAAAAGGAAAGTGTATTCAAAGGTACATTACAGTTAGTTGAAGGTGTACAGCGGCTGACCCGACAGCCGTTTCAACTGGCATCCAGCCAGTTTTCCTCCAGCCAGTTTTCATAAGACATCAGTTAATTGGCGGTTTGCAGCCGTTTTTGGGTAGGGTGGAGCGGTTATGGCCTCTGTCGGGGGTCTTCATCTTTTTCCTGGCCTCATCAATGCAATTGTTTTAGCCACTTTTTGTAATCTCATGGGTTACTCAGCCAGCCGATGCTGGATCTCACATTCATGCAGTAGGCGTCTTCTTACATCAGATGCCTCCTGCTGCATTACCATATCTTAGCAATGCTGCTGTTTCCAAGTAAGCAGCATCCACACCTGTATCACCCCCCATGTACAGTATATAACCTAAGATTCCCTATCATATTAGTATTGAGTTTTAAATCCGCTGATGATTCTGCATGGTTGATTCTGATTGGTTGCCCATAGCCACATCCCATGTGAAATGGAACTCTCATCTTAGTTGATTTCTCCCAGGTAAAAAGAGACAGTGTCAGGGGGAGGGAGTGAGAGATAGTGTCAGGGAGAGAGAGAGTGCCAGGAAGAAAGTAAGAGAAAGAGAGACAGTGTCAGGGAGAGAGAGATAGAGGCAGAGATGTGCAAGGGAGAAAAAGTGTTAGGGAGAAAATGAGAGGGAGGTGAGAGAGATTTAGGATAAGTGTGCGTTTCACTGCCACTTAGGGGGCAGCTTTTTCAAGGTGGAAAATGCTGCCCCCCTAAGTGGCTGCAAAATGCATTGGTGAACCCTGAGATCTGTGCTTACACCTTGCACTTCTCCTGCACAATAATCTGGTCCGGCACCTCTTCCATCTTCCATCTGGAGAACTTTATATTCCCAAGCTCGGACGCAATTAAGAGAGGATCCCTCAATTCAGCAGTCCTCACTGGACTGGGACACCTCAAAGTGGACACCTTGAATTGCAATTATTGCTTCCAGTTACCACCGTGGCATTGGACCCCCTTGATACAATCAAGTACCCAAACGTTGTAAGAGGATCCCCTATACATCTGCACAGGATACCTCCAACGTTCATCTTGGACCATCAGCATGTCCAGGGGTTACCATTGACCTGTGGGTAATATATTGGCCGTTTTGACTGACCAGAGCAGGTTACTTACCAGCTAACATCCAGGTCTCAGTGACTCAATGATTTTATTATATGTACATTTATGTTGTTTTTTTTATTACTAATTGGGGGAAATTTACTAAAGGAAATTTGTAAAAAAAATAGGTGTATTTGTATCCAGAAATACACTCATTTTTGACATTTACTATCCCGAAAATACGGCAATTCGTATTCGTATTGATGTGCTATCAATACGAATACGAATTGCCGTATTTTCGGGATAGTAAATGTCAAAAATAAGTGTATTTCTGGATACAAATACACCTATTTTTTACAAATTTCCTTCAGTAAATTTCCCCCTTTGTGTTTTTATTTCATTCATTAAATTTTCACTTGTAATTATATTATTGTTTGGATCATTAACTGAGCTCTGCATACTTTTTTGGTCCAAACTCCTATACTATGCAAATTTAATAGGATGAGAGATTCAGAAAGTGAGAGATTTGGTAAGGAATCTCCAGTTTTTTTAACGCGGCAATCATTTACACTGCAAAATCAAACAGGTTTTGCAGTGTAAATGATTGCTGCTTTAAAGAAAAAACTGGAGCTTTCTTGCCAAATTTCTCACTTTCTGAATCTCTCATCCTATTAAATTTCCCCCATTGTGTTTATTCTATAGCACAGACAAGTTAAATCTGTTTTCATTGCTAGATGATTTTATTAGGTGAAAAGTACAGGAATGGAAGTCATTTCTGTGATGAAAGATCCTTCATGGAAACAGTTTGTATGGTTAAATTTAATGGTTGTCTGAATCTGTTTGTCAGAAACAAAATAGTCTATGGATTAAAATGATACTGTCTGTAATTGTTCTGTCAAGGTTGAACCCACGTAGGTATTGTAATGGCCACACCAACAGTTTATTATAAATGGATAAATAGCTGCTAAATTTTTACTGGAAAAACTCAAGCACATATTTTAGCATATTGATGCAGTTTGCCTCATACAGTATTTGTGTATAAGTACGAGTATAACAAGAGTTTTAGCACATCACTCATGGTAGCCATTTATGTTAACTTAATAGTTCTTTGCGGGACAGATTTATATCTGACTCCATCTGCATTTTATTTGGGGGCTATTCAGACCTGTTTACAAGGCTGCGAATTCACACAGTGGCCAATTACACTGGTCCACAAAAAATGATTTCTGATTCTCTATATCAAAAAATAAGCAAAACCATTGTTTATTTTTGAAAAATGTTGCTTTTGTCCCTTTTACAATGATCAATAAATATTAACCATTTGGGTGTCAACATCTCTGTGAGGGATGCGCAAAATATCAGCTAAAAATGCCACGGTCGCTCACATTTGTTATATAAATTCAAATAAAAAATGTGTAAAAAAAGATATTTCCTACATAAGGTACAGTAAACATTATGGTCATTATGTTGAATAAAAATGTTTGATTGCCAATTTTCACACCTATTTTGACAAATTCACTTGGCACTCAAAGGGTTAAAGTTTTTGAATGACCATACTGTATAAGGAGAAGCATGTTTTAGTAAGTAAGGGAGGGGACGAGCTGGGGGAAAGCAAGATGTGATGGACTTTGTACGTCGTTATCGGGGCAATACAATGACAGTATGATAGGGGATTATTTGGGGGCTAATACAGGAAAGTCCATACAATCACAGTTCTTCATTTCTAAACTTTTTTTATAGTAGTTGTTTGTTTTAAAAAATTTGTAAATACAAGTAATTCAAATTTGTAACATAAAAGTTTTTTTATTTGTGCATCCAAAAAAGAGGAACATTTTCTTAAAATCCGTAATTTCATTGTGATAGCTACAAATGCTAACTTTTTGCGGTAAAACCATTTTTTTCTTTAATTAGGATTATGGAAGATAAGCAGAACCCAGACTCAAAATGTGTGTTTACCGGTGTTATTGTTACACTATGCATGCATACTGTTCACAGCGCGCATGAATGCGGTTATCCTGCAATGAAATT